>NC_136918.1:70469185-71069185 GCF_949752795.1 Hyperoodon ampullatus | reverse complement strand
CCCTGGGATAAATCTGACTTGATTATAGTGTATGGTCCCTTAATATATTGTTAAATTCAGTTTGTGAATATTTTGTTGAGGATTTTTGCTTCTATATTCATTTGTAATATTAGCCTGTAATTTTCTCCTTCTCCTCCTCCACCCTCCCCCTCCCCTCCCCTCCCCCTCCCCCTCCCCTCCCCTCCCCCTCCTCCTCCCCCCCCGCAACTCCTCCTGGAATAGTGAGTTTTTTCTTTCAGCACTTTGAATATATTGTGCCACTCCCTTCTGGCCTACAAAGTTTCTGCTAAAAAGTTAGCCAGTGGTCTTATGGGAGTTCCCTTGTATGTAACTAGTTGCTTTTCTCTTTTTGCTTTTATGATTCTCTCTTATCTTTAATTTTTGCCATTTTAATTATAATGTGCCTTGGTGTGGACTTCTTTGGATTGATATTGTTTGGCCCTTTTTGTGCTTCCTGGACCTAGATGTCGTTTTTCTTTCCCAGGTTATGAAAACTTTTAGCTATTATTTCTTCAAATAAGTTTTCTGCTCCTTTCTCTCTCTGTCTTCTCCTTCTGGGATCCCTATAATGCAAATGTTAGTATACTTGCTGTTGTCCCAGAGGTCTCTTAAACTATCCTCATTTAAAAAGTGGTTTTTATTGTTTCTGTTTAGCTTGGGTGATTTCCGCTTCTCTGACTTCCAGATCAGTGATCTGTTCTTCTGTATCATCTAATTTATTGTTAATTCCTTCTAATATATACTTTTATTTCAATTATATTATTCTTCAGCTCTGTTTGGTTCTTCTTTATATTTTCTAACTCTTCAGTGAACTTGTCATGAGTCCATCCATTCTTCCAAGTTCCTTGAGCTTCTTTGTGATTGTTACCTTGAACTGTTTTAAGGGTAGATTTCTTATCTCTACTTCATTTAGTTCTTTTTTTCTCAGTTTTTTCTTGTTCCTCTGTTTGAAACATATTCCTCTGTCTACTAATTTTGCCTAATTATCTATGTTTATTTCTATGTATTAGGTAGGTTGATTACATCTTCCTATCTAGAAGTGGCCTAATGTAGGAGATGTCCTATGGGACCCAGCAGGCACACTCCCATCTGGTCATGAGAGCTATATTCTGTGTACATGCTCTTATGTGGGCTGTGTGGGCCTTCTATTGTGGTAGGGATGACTACTGTGGGCGCACTGGTAGGTGGAGCTGCCCACTGACACCGTGGTGGACAGAGCTGGGTCCCAGGGAAGCTGGCTGCCAGGCATGAGGATCCCAGGGCTTGTGTCAGCTTGCTGTTGTGTGGGTAAGCCCCCAGTACAAATAGTCTAGAGGGAGGACTCCAAATGGTGCCTGCCAGAGTCCTGCTTTTAGAACAAGCTCCCCAAAATGGCTGTTTCCAGCATCTCCCTCCCCAGGTGAAGCCCCAGTTGTCTCCTGTATCTCTGGGAGGCTCTCTAAGATGAGGAAGTAGGTCTGACCCAGGCTTCTTTCAAGCTACTGGCTCTATGCTGGGACTCAGGACATGTGTGATTTTGCATGCACCCTTTAAGAGGGGAGTCTCCGTTTCCTTGAGCCATCCACCTCTTCCATACACAAGCCCTGCTGGCCTCCAAAGCCAGATGTTCTGGGGCTTGTCTTCCTGGTGTAGCCCTCCCAGGCTAGGGAGCCTGGTTTGGGTCTTGGACCCCCTGTTCCTTGGGGAGAAACTCCACAATTATTATTATCCCCCCATTTATGGATCACCTACCAGAGAGTGTGGGCCTTGACTATATTGTTTCTCTGCCCCTCCTATTTGTCTCATTGTAGTTCCTTCTTTATACCTTTAGTTGTGGAAAATCTTTTCTGTTAGTCTTCAGGTCATTCTTATAGATAATTACTCTGTAAACAGTTGTAATTTTGGTGTGCCCATGGGTAGGAGGTGACCTCAGGGTCTTCCTACTGCACCATCTTGGCCACTCCTTGCCCCATTTATTCTTTCTTCAATTCTTTACTTGTGGTGTATTGTGATGCAATCCTCTTTCCAAGTCATCTTCTGCCCATTCAGTCACCAGTCAATTGATTTGGTCATTCAGCATTATTAATTAGACACCTATATCATGAAGTCTAGGCTTGATTAGGAGCAGATCTTCTGTATTACACATAGCTTCTACACTAAGCATGCTGCATTCTCAGGAAAGCTTCAGCCGACCAGTGAGAGGTGGGAGTGATCCTCTGCCCTATCCCTAACACCCATATGAACACACTCCTGACAACACTCACAGCCACTCTTTCACACATGGACTCACCCAGGCACACAGCACACCTCCTGTTCATAGACATTTAAAAATCATCCACATTTATGGGCCATGAGTAATAGCAACACTGTCTGAATGAGAAATATATGATCCATCCCCCTTCCCCCACCGTGTTCAATGTCTCACTTCTTACCAGCATCTCTTTCCTACTAGCTAATCACTAATACTCTCCTTACATCATTTTTTAAAAAAAGTCATTCCTATGAAGTAAAGTAGCTTTCCTACTACAGTCTAAATAATAGCTAACATTCACAAGGCATTAACCACATGTCAAACACAGTGAAGCCACTGTGTACACCCTTATTATAATCCTCCTGGGCTAAGCCCTTTTATTATCTCCAATTTACAAATGAGATTACTGGGGCTTAAAGGAGTTAAGTCATTTGCCCAAGGCAACAGCCACTAATCAGCAGAATTGGAACCTGAGTCCAGAACTATGCTGCCAAAACTTGGGCTCTTAACTGCTTGAACTCCACTGCTTGTGAGCATCAAAGCATACACATTGTTATATTAACTTATACTTCAGAGAAAGCTACTATACCAGGTACTTCCAGTACTGGTAGTAAAAACAAGTTTCTATAAGGGGAAGGCAGAAGAGGTCCAGAGAATAGTAGACACCTGGCGGTGGGTTACACAAATGCTTGATAGGTTATGAAATAGGTTGTAAGATGGGTATATGTATATTATGTTGTTCAGTGTTAGGCCACTTTAATATGATTCTTTTGTTATCTATTACCAAAATAAGCCATGTTCACTATTGATTAGGAAATTCCAACATTCGCATAGTTTTATAAACATTTGATGTGTATCCTCCTAGACTTTCTGTTTTGAAAATATATATTTTTATGAGTGGAATAATAAAGTTTTATAATATCCACCTCCTCCATTTCTTCCATTATGAAATCTTTCCATGTCAAAAATATTCATAATATTCTGAATTTGGATGAATCATAATTTTTAATCATATCTTATTTTTGGACAATTGTTTATACTCTTTTCTGTTAAAATATTGCAATAAACATCCCCATAGCTAAATCTTTTCACATATATGTTAGTGTTACCTTCAGATCATTCTTAAAGTTATAAAATGTTTTTGGTTTTATTCTTGCTACCTTTAAATTATGTAATTGTGTGGTAGACTTTTTATTTTATTTTTTAAAATATCTACCCAGAGACAATAGAATGACATTTTATTTTATTTTTATTTTATTTTTGGCCATGCCCATGTGGTATGCACTGTGTGGCATGCGGGATCTTAGTTCCCCAACCGGGGATCGAACCTGTACCCCCTGCATTGGGAGCACAGAGTCTTAACCACCAGACTGTGAGGGAAGTCCCCATGGTAGAATTTTTAAATGCAATTATCACAAAGTAGTTTTGTAGCATGAAAGCATTCTTTGGAAGAAATTCTTGCCCTTTTCCTATTTTGCTGCCATCCCAGCACAACAAGGAGAAAGGGAGCAGCAAAAAGAATCAGTACTCTGTGTGGCTGAAGATGCACTCCATCTCCTTTCTAGTTTGCATAGAATCAGTGCTGCACACAGGAATCTCTGTAAGCATTCTGATTGTAAACACACTAATTGATTAAAGAAAGTTGATGTTTATATGATTATGTGACTTTATTTGAAAATCTCTTAAATATTTTTAGATCTAAACTTCTCTATATTCCATTTATTCATTTACTTTATTATTAACCCTGTCTTTTTCTTTTTTAATCCCATACATGTTTTCAGCTAATATTCTGTTCAATATAAGTCCCTGTCCCTTCCTACTTACTTCACTCTAGGCTATCCATATCTATTACTAATATATTTCAGTCTTGAAAAATCTCATTATTTTATATATAAGATAATATATAAATATATATATAAAATCCATACATACATAAAATAATGATATATATATATAATTTTGTGAATTTACTTATTTGTACAAATTTATCAGAAAACAAAGTAATGTTCTATTGTATTCAGAAGTTTCTAAATCATGAGGATTGCCAGTTGAGAAAGAGTGGTTAAATGATTTTTAGAATTTAAGACTCCTTCTTAAATTAAATTAAATCTTATCCATCCATGATTTGTAATATTTTATAAGCCCCCATTAGTGACAATTATCTTTATATTATATTTGGCTGGTTTTAATCTTCAGAATAAAAAAATGCAGTGGAAGTTTAGAACCATCTTTTTTGCATTCTGAAGCAAAGTCTTGATCCTTGGTATTAGAAGAAAATTTATTTTCAAATTTTAAATATCTGATTATCTCCTTAGCTTAATTTAATCCACTCTCCCCTCCCCACGCAGACCCAGATAAATAATTTTCTGATTTTAATATAACTACATCTGGACCAAATTATAACTTATTAGCTGTATAGCCACACCTGTTCTATCATCTGATTTGTAAAAATCTCCAAATGTTATTTCATTCCCTTCTGGCATTATGCAGAAAATGTTAATGTACTTCAAGTATACTTGTTTCAGAATAGATGTGAATTAAACCTCTGAAATATAAACCCTAAAATGAAATGAACTTTCCAAGTGGCTGTATTCACCATCTGAGATTTATGAAATGTTTGCTTAAGTTAAAATATGTTAATTTGCAATTGATATAGTTGAATACTCATTAAAGAACTTTCTTCTATCATTGGTATACATTCTTACATCTATAAAGGTTTTCTCTGTTAATGCTCATTAAAAAAATTAAGTGATATATAACTTTTGTGAATTGCTTAGCTCATCAAACTGTGGTACAATAATTTATACATATAGATGACATCTAAATGCAAAATACTGATTGTGTTCATTCACATCAGTTATGTCTGATCAGAAATCCCACAACTTCAGCCACATAATTACTTAACAATATAACTAAATAAAATCATTTAAAATTGTACAAAAGTAAAACAGGTTTAAGTTTAAAGGAGTTATTGATTTGTAATTTAAAACATAATCTATCATTCATGAAGGAAAATGAGACACTTGGTTATAATTTCTCTAAGGACAAGGAAATATATCTTATTGATATTTGTACACTGAATCTAGCTAGCATGGATCCTACCTAAACAGAGTAGGTAGTCAATAAGAGTCTATTGAAATAAAATAACATATTTTTAAGAAACTTGCCTTTTAATGCCAAGATACATATTAGGTGTTACCAATGAAAACTGCACAACTCTTTCAGTTCCATCCACTTTAATCTTAGGTACATAATTTTAAGTTTATTTGCTGGAATTCTTATTTCTAGTATTTCCAAAATTTCATTCATTCTTTCAACAGTAATTTGTTGAGCACCTTCCTTGTCTCAGACACTATGAGTATAAAAGATAAGGTTCCCACTCTCATGGAACTTACATTCTAGTTAGTTTACATTGGGAATATTAAATGAATGTAATGCACTTAGAATGTAGTGTCTGGCACATAGTAAATACTCAACACTTACTATCTGTGATGGTGATGATGATGATGACGCTGATGATGATGATGGAAAACGTGAATATAAATGCTATTCAAAGCTATGAGACTAGATGAGATCAACTAGGGAGGAAATGCAGGTAGAGAAAAGGGCTAAGGACTGAACCTCTGGTGATTTCTAATATTTAGACTGTACCTAAGAATAAGAATCATCAATAGAGACTGAGAAGAAGTAGCCAATGCAAAAGTGAACAAGGGTGGAGGAAACAAAACAGTATAGTGTAAAGGAAACCAGAGGAGTGTTTCAAAAAAGTAAACACTCAATGACATAAATCACAGCAAGATCCTTTTTGACCCACCTCCTAGAGAAATGGAAATAAAAACAAGCAAATGGGACCTAATGAAACTTAAAAGCTTTTGCACAGCAAAGGGAACCATAAACAAGATGAAAAGACCACTCTCAGAATGGGAGAAAATATTTGCAAATGAAGCAACTGACAAAGGATTAATCTCCAAAATTTACAAGAAGCTAATTCAGCTCAATATCAAAAAAACAAACAACCCAATCCAAAAATGGGCAGAAGACCTAAATAGACATTTCTCCAAAGAAGATATACAGATTGCCAACAAACACATGAAAGAATGCTCAACATCACTATTCATTAGAGAAATGCAAATCAAAACTACAACGAGGTATCAACTCACACAAGTCAGAATGGCCATCATCAAAAAATCTAGAAACAATAAATGCTGGAGAGGGTGTGGAGAAAAGGGAACCCTCTTGCACTATTGGTGGGAATGTAAATTGATATAGCCACTATAGAGAACAGTATGGAGGTTCCTTAAAAAACTAAAAATAAAACTACCATACAACCCAGCAATCCCACTACTGGGCATATACCCTGAGAAAACCATAATTCAAAAAGAGACATGTACCAAAATGTTCATTGCAGCTCTGTTCACAATAGCTAGGACATGGAAGCAACCTAAGTATCCATCAACAGATGAATGGATAAAGAAGATGTGGCACATATATACAATGGAATATTACTCAACCATAAAAAGAAACGAAATTGAGTTATTTGTAGTGAGGTGGATGGACCTAGCGTCTGTCATACAGAGTGAAGTAAGTCAGAAAGAGAAAAACAAACATAGTATGCTAACACATATATATGGAATCTAAAAAAAAAAAAAAAGGTTCTGAAGAACCTAGGGGCAGGACAGGAATAAAGATGCAGACATAGAAAATGGACTTGAGGACATGGGGAAGGGGAAGGGGAAGCTGGGACGAAGTGAGAGACTGGCATGGACTTATATATACACTACCAAATGTAAAATAGATAGCTAGTGGGAAGCAGCCGCATAGCACAGGGAGATCAGCTCGGTGCTTTTTGTCTACCCACAGGGGTGAGAAGGAGATGCAAGAGGGAGGAGATATGAGGATGTATGTATATCTATAGCTGATTCACTTTGTTATACAGCAGAAACTAACACAACATTGTAAAGCAATTATACTCCAATAAAGATGTTAAAAAATAAATAAAGCAAAAAAAAAGTAAATAATTGTGTCAAATGCTGCTGAAAGTTTGAATTAGATAATAACAGAGAATTAAATATTGGAATTGCCAACATAGAGTCATTCATAACCTTGAAAAGTGCTATTTCTGCAGAGGATGAAAAGAGTACTATTGAAATGGATAGAAAAGAGACTGGGGAAAAGGCAAATCATGAAAAGGGAAATATGAATGACTAAGAAGTATAAAATGAGATGATCAGCTTCAGTAGTAAGCCGAGAACTGCAAACTAAACCAACAATGAGACACTACTTTTGCACCCTAAAAAAAAGATTTTTAAAAATACCTCTTCTAGTAAGTATCAGGAAAACAAGAACCTTCATTCAGTGAGCTGATGGTGTAAGCTGGTGCCTCCATTCTGGGAACCATTTGGCATTATTTAAGTATGTGTATCCTGATGACCTCATGAGTTCGCTCCAGGGATTATACTACAGAAAAACTCCGCTCTAAGTACACAAGAAGATGGGTTAAAAGCTTTTTTAAAATTATTTATTTATTTATTTTTAATTGAAGTATAGTTGACTTAGCGATATTATATTAGTTTCAAGTGTTCAACAGAGTGATTCTGTATTTTTATAGAATATATTCCATTTAAAGTTCTTATAAAATATTGACTATATTCCCTGTGCTGTGTCTTATTCCCATTCTTGTATCTAATTTATTTTGTACCTAGTAGTTTGATCTCCTTCCCCCATTTTGCCCCTCCCTTCACACCTCTTCCAACTGGTAACCAATAGTTTGTTCTTTGTATCTGTGAGTCTGTTTCTGTTTTATTATTTGTTCATTTGTTTTATTTTTTAGATTCCACATATAAGTGATAACATACAGTATTTGTCTTTCTCTGTCTGACTTATTTCACTAAGCGTAATACCCTCCAGCTCAACCCATGCTGTTGCAAATGGCAAAATTTCATTCTTTTCTATGGCTAATATTTCATTGTTTATATATACCACTTCTTTATACATTCATCTATTGACGGGCACTTAGGTTGCTTCCATATCTTGGCTATTGTAAATAATGCTGCTATGAACATTAGGGTGAATATATTTTTTTCAAATGAGTATTTTGTTTTCTTTGGATATATACCCAGGAGTGGAATTGCTGGGTCATATACCAGTTCTATTTTTCTGTTTTTAAGGAACTTCTGTACTGTTTTCCATAGTGGCTGTACCAGTTTACATTCACACCAACAGTGCATGAGGGTTCCCTTTTAAACACATCCTCATCAACACCTAACATTTTTTGTCATTTTGACAATAGCCATACTGACAGTTGTGAGGTGATATCTCATTTGTTTCATTTGCATTTCCCTGATAATTAGTGATGTTGTGCATCTTTTCATGTGTCTGTGGGCCATCTGTATGTCTTCTTTAGAAAAATGCCTATTCAGGTTCTCTGCCCATTTTTTAATCATGTTGTTTGTTTGTTTTAATATTGAGTTATATTAGTTCTTTGTATGGTTTGGATATTAACCCCTTATCAGACATATCATTTACAAATATCTTCTCCCATTCAGTATGTAGGTTGCCTTTTCATTTGGTTGATGGTTTCCTTTGCTGTGCAAAATGTTTTAAGTTTTATTATGTCCCATTTGTTTATTTTTGCTTTTGTTTCCCTTGCCCAAGGAGATGGATCCAAACAAAACAAAACAAAACAAAACTCTAAGACCTATGTCAAAGAGTGTACTGCCTGTTTTCTTCTAGGAGTTTTATGGTTTCTGATCTTACATTTATATCTTTAATTCATTTTGAGTTTATTTTTGTATGTGGTATGAGAAAATGTTCTAATTTTATTCTTTTTCCTATAGCTTTCTAGTTTTCCCAATACTACTTGTTGAAGAGACTATCTTTTCCCCATTGTATATTCTTTTCTCCTTGGTCATAGATTCATTGACCATATGTGCATGGGTTTATTTCTGAGCTCTCTATTTGGTTCCATTGATCTAATGTGTCTGTTTTTGTGCCAGTACCATACTGTTTTGATTACTGTAGCTTTGCAGCATACTCCAAAGTCAAGGATCATGGTACCTCCACCTTCGTTCTTTTTTCTGAACATTGCTTTGGCTATTCAGGGTCTTTTGTGATTCCATACAAATTTTAGGATTATTTGTTCCAGTTCTGTGGAAAATGTCATGAGTATTTTGACAGGGATTACATTAAATCTGCAGATTTCTTTGAGTAGTATGGACATTTTAACAATATTAATTCTTCCAATCCATGAACACAGGATATCTTTCCATTATTTGTATCATCTTCAGTGTCCTTCAACAATGTCTTATAGTTTGCAGAGTATTGGTCTTTCACCTCCTTGGTTAAATTTATTCCTAGGTATTTTATTCTTTTTGATGCAATTGCAAATGGATTGTTTTCCTAATTTTTCTTTCTGATAGTTCATTATTAATGTATAGAAAAGCAACAGATTACTGTATATTAATCTTACATCCTGCAATTTTATTGAATTATTAGTTCTAATAGCTTTTTTGATGGATACTTTAGGATTTTCTGTATATAATATCATGTCATCTGCAAATAGTAACAATTTTACTTCTTCCTTTCCAATTTGTATTCCTTATATTTATTTATTTTTTATCATCTGATTGCTGTGGCAAGGACTTCCCATACCATGTTAAATAGAAATGGCAAGAATGAGCATCCTAGTCTTGTTCCTGATCTTAGAAGAAAAGTTTTCAGCTTTTCACCATTAACTATAATATTAGCTTGGGTTTGTCATAAATGGCCCTTATTATGTTAAGGTATGTTCTCTCTATAACAACTTTGATGAGAATTTTTATTATGAATTAATGTTGAATTTGTCAAATGCTCTTTCTGAATTTGTTGAGATGATCATGTCATTTTTGTCCTTTATGTTGTTGATGTATATCACAATTTCACATAGATTAATTTACAGATATTGGACCATCCTTGCATCCCTGGGTTAAATCCCATGATCATGATGTGTGATCCTTTTTATGTATTGTTGAATTCACTTTGCTAATACTTTGTTGAGGACACTTGCGTCTGTATTCATCAGAGATATTGGTGTGTACTTTTCTTTTTTTGTAGTATCTTTGTTTGGTTTTGGTATCAGGGTAATAGTGGCCTTATAAAATGAGTTTGGGAGTTTTCCCTCCTCCTCAATCTTTTGGAATAGTTTGAGAAGGACAGCTATTAACTCTTCTTTATATGTTTGGTAGAATTGCCTTGTGAACCTGTCTGATTATGGACTTTTGTTTGCTGGAAGTTTTTTGATTACTTATTCAATTTCAATACTAGTAATAGGTCTGTTCAGATTATCAATTTCTTCCTGATTCAGTCTTGTATGCTTCTGAGAATTTATTCATTTCTTCTAGGTTGTCCGAATTTGTTGGCATATAACTGTTCATAGCATTCTATTTCTCTTGTTTGTATTTCTGTGATATCAGTTGTAACTTCTCTTTCATTTCTAATTTTCAGTCCTCTTTTTTTTTTGTTTAATGAGCCTGGCTAAAGGCTTTTCAATTTTGTTTGTCTTTCAAAACATAGCTCTTGTGTTCATCAATCTTTTCTATTTTTTTCTATTTTATTTATTTCCACTCTGAGCTTTATTTATTTCCTTTTTTTTCTGCTGACTTTGGGTTTTGTTTGTTCTTTTTCTAATTCCTTTAAATGGTAGGTTGTGTTGTTTATTTGAGATTTGTCTTATTTCTTGAGGTGGGCCTGTATCACTCTAAACTTTCCTCTTGGAACTGCTTTTGCTGCATCCCCTAGATTTTGGAAAGTTGTGTTTTTAATTTTCATTTGTCTTAGGTATTTTCTGATTTCCTCTTTGATTCCTTTGTTGAATCCTTGGTTTTTTAGTAGCATGTTGTTTAGTCTCCAATGTTTGTGTTTTTTCCATTTTTCTTCCTGTTACTTATTTCTAATTTCATACTGTTGTGGTCAGAAAATATGCTTGATATAATTTCTATCTTCCTTAATTTATTGAGAGTTGTTTTGTGTCATAGCATGTGATCTATCCTGGAGAACATTACATGTGCACTTGAAAAGAATGTGTATTCTGCTGTTTTGGGATGGAATGTCCTATAGATATCTGTTAAGTCCTGCTGGTCTTCTGTGTCATTTAAAGCCAGTGTTTCCGTATTGATTTTCTGTCTGGATGATCTGTACATTGATATAAGTGGGGTGTTAAAGTCCCCTAGTATTATTGTTGTACAGTCAATTTTTCCCTTTATACCTGTTAATATTTGCTTTATATATTTAGGTGCTTCTATATTAGGTGCATATATGTTTATAAATGTTATATTCTCTTCTTGTGCTGATCTATATCATTATATAATGCCCCTTTTTGTCTTTTATTGTAGACTTTGGGTTTGTTTTTGTGTTTTGTTTTGTTTTTTGGTCACACTGTGTGGCATGTGAGATCTTAGTTCCCCAACCAGGGATTGAACCCATGCCCCCTGCAGTGGAAGCATGGAGTCTTAACCACTGGGCCACCAGAGAAGTCCCTGTAGACTTTGTTTTAAAGTCTACTTTGTCTGTTATGAGTATTCCTACCCCCACTGTCTTATAGTTTCCATTTGCATGAAATATCTTTTTTCATCCCCTCCCTGTCAGTCTGTGTGTGTTTTTATCTCTGAAGTGAGTCTCTTGTAGGCAGCATATATGGGTCTTGTGTTTAATCCAGTTAGCCACCCTATGTGTTTTGATTTAAAGTGATTACTTATTGCCATTTTGTTACTTGTTTTCCAGACGTTTTTGTAGTTCTTCTCTGTTCTTCTTTTAGTCTCTTCCCTTTGTGGTTTGATGATTTTCTTTAGTGTTATGTTTGTGTTTCTTTCTCTCTAATTTTTGTGTATCTATTCTAGGTTTTTTGATTAGTGGTTACTGTGGAGTTTATATATATTGACCTATAACTATATCTACTTGTTTTAAGCTGATAGTCATTTGAGTTCAAACACATTCTAAAAGATCTACAATTTTTACTCCCTCCTCCTCCCCAGTTTGTGTTTTTGATGTCATATTTTACATTTTCATGCCTATCCCTTAGCTATTTATTGCAGTTTTAGTTGATTTTACAATTTTTATCTTTTATCATTCATACTAGCTTATTTAAGTTGTTGGTCCACTGCTTTTACTATCTATTTGCCTTTACCAGTGGGATTTTTCCCTTCCTAGGTTTTCTTATTTCTGGTTGTAGCCTTTTCTTTTTTAACTAAAGAAGACCCTTTAACATTTCTTGTAAGGTCAGTTTAGTATTGATGAACTCTTAGTTTTTGCTTGCCTGGGAAGCTCTTTATCCCTCTAATTCTGAATGATATACTTTCTGGATACTGTATCCTAGGTTTTAGGTTTTTTATTTTCAGCACTTTAAATATATCATGCCACTCCTTTCTGGACTGCAAAGTTTCTGCTGAAAAATCAGCTGGTAAACTTATGGGTGTTCCCTTGTATGTGACTCTTTGTTTTTCTCTTGCTGCCTTTAAAATTCTCTCTTTAACTTTTGCCATTTTAATTATGATATATCTTAGTGTGGGTCTCTTTGGGTTCATATTGTATGGGGTTCTCTGTGCTTTTTATACTTGGATATCTGTTTGCTTCTTCAGGTTAGAGAAGTTTTCAACCATAATTTCATCAAATACATTTTCTACCCCTTTCTATCTCTCTTCTCCTTCTGTGACCCCTATAATGCAAATGTTAGTACACTTGATGTTGTCCTAGAGGTCCCTTAAACTATTCTCATTTTTTAAAATTTGTTTTTCTTTCTGCTGTTCTGATTGGGCGATTTCCACTGTTCTATCTTTCAGACCACTTATGCATTCTGTATCACATAATCTTGCTGTTAATTCCTTCTAGTATATTTTTCACTTTAGTTATTGTATTCTTCAGCTCTCACTGGTTCTTTTTTTATATTTTCTACTTCTTTGTTGAAGTTCTCATTGTGTTCATCTAGTTTTTTTCTAAAGTTCAGTTAGCATTCTTATTACTATTGCTTTGAACTCTTTACCAGGTAATTATTTATCTCTGTTTCTTTAGAGTTTTTCAGGGGATTTATCTTGTTCTTTCATTTGAAACATATTCCTCTGTCTTCTCATTCTGTTTAATTTTCTCTGTTGTTTTCTATGAAATTAGGTGAACCATTTACCTATCCTGGTCTTGAAGGCATGTTGCTATGTGGAAGTGTCCCTATATAGTATGCATGTGCCCAGTGGCTTTGCTAGGAGAGCTGGATCTGAAGTGAGCACAGGCCAGATCTTCCCCCAGGGTGCACTGGCAGCTGCCACTGTGGTGCAAGGTAGGGTTTGATTCGGAGGGGCTGGAACTAGAACCAGGTGTGAGCCAGGGCTCTTCCTAGGCTCCATGGAAGTCAGCGCCCTATCAGGGGTTGGGCCAGGGCCCAATGGGCTGGAGCAAGAGCCCCGAGGGAGTTCAGCTTCTCCCTCATGTGATGGCAGTCTCCGACTTAGTTGGGGGCATGGCTGTGGCCTGAAGGATTCGGGCTGCACTTCTGAGCTGGTTCCACTTTTTCCCTGGTATGCACGCCTTGGTTAGAAGCTGGGTCAGGGCTGGAGGGGTTGAGTCACACTACTGAGCTGGTTCCACTCCTTCCCAAGTGTGTGTTCTCACGGCCATGGTGGCGATGGTAGTCTCCACTGTGAAACTGGTTCTGCTCCTGCCTGACTGCTCAGGGTCCTTCTACTCTGCCATCTTGATCCCACCTCTGGTAAAAAGCTTTTATTGCAGGATTATTTGTTGTGATACTAAGTTGTAAGCAATCTAGGTTTCATCACTATTGGACTAGATCAGTAAAATGTGGTATGTGCACACAATTAAATATTATATATCAGTCAGAAAGGAATAAATCATATCTACATATAGCTATATGGATAGCTCTCAAAAACAATGTAGTGAAAAAAGTAAGAGGACTTCCGGGTAAGATGGCGGAAGAGTAAGACGCAGAGATCACCTTCCTCCCCACGGATACACCAGAAATACAGCTACACGTGGAACAACTCCTACAGAACACCTACTGAACGCTGGCAGAAGACCCCAGACCTCCCAAAAGGCAAGAAACTCCCCACATACCTGGGTAGGGCAAAGCGGAGAGATTCCCGCACAGAGGATCGGTGCCGAGCGGCACTCACCAGCCCGAGAGGCTTGTCTGCTCGCCCGCCGGGGCGGGCGGCGCTGGAAGCTGAGGCTCGGGCTTCGGTCAGAGCGCAGGGAGAGGACTGGGGCTGGCGGCGAGAACTCAGCCTGAAGGGGGCTAATGCGCCACAGCTAGCCGGGAGGGAGTCCGGGAAAACTCTGGAGCTGCCGAAGAGGCAAGAGACTTGTTCTTCCCTCTTGGTTTCCTGCTGCGCGAGGAGAGGGGATCAAGAGCGCTGCTTAAAGGGGCTCCACAGACGGGCGCGAGTCGCGACTGAAAGCGCGGAGCCCAGTGACGGGCGTGGGACGCTGGGGCTGCTGCTGCCGCCGCCAAGAAGCCCGTGTGCGAGCGCAGGTCACTGTCCACACCGCCCTTCCGGGAGCCTGAGCAGCCCGCCACTGCCGGGGTCCCGGGATCCAGGGGCGGCTTCCCTGGGAGAACGCACGGCGCGCCTCGGGCTGGTGCAACGTCACGCCGACCTCTGCCGCTGCAGGCTCGCCCCGCACTCCGTGCCCCTCCCTCCCGCCCGGCCTGAGTGAGCCAGAGTTCCCGAAGAGGCTGCTCCTTTAACCCTTTCCTGTCTGAGCGAAGAACAGACGCCCTCCGGCGACCTACACGCAGAGGCGGGGCCAAATCCAAAGCTGAGACCCGGGAGCTGTGAGAACAAAGAAGAGAAAGGGAAACCTCTCCCAGCAGCCTCAGAAGCAGCGGATTAAAGCTCCACAATCAACTTGATGTACCCTGCATCTGTGGAATACATGAATAGACAACAAATCATCCCAAATTGAGGAGCCAGGAGTCAGTACTGTGCCTCTGAGGTGGGAGAGCCAACTTCAGGACACTGGTCCACAAGAGACCTCCCAGCTCCACATAATATCAAACGGTGAAAATCTTCCAGAGATCTCCATCTCAACACCAGCACCCAGCTTCACTCAACGACCAGCAAGCTACAGTGCTGGACACCCTATGCCAAACAACTAGCAAGACAGGAACACAACGCCACCCATTAGCAGAGAGGTGGCCTAAAATCATAAAAAGTCTGCAGACACCCCAAAACACACCACCAGACGTGGACCTGCCCACCAGAAAGACAAGATCCAGCCTCATCCACCAGAACACAGGCACTAGTCCCCTCGACCAGGAAGCCTACACAACCCACTAAACCAACCTTAGCCACTGGGGACAGACACCAAAAACAACAGGAACTACGAACCTGCAGCCGGCAAAAAGGAGACCCCAAACACAGTAACATAAGCAAAATGAGAAGACAGAAAAACACACAGCAGGAGAAGGAGCAAGATAAAAACCCACCAGACCTAACAAATGAAGAGGTAATAGGCAGTCTATCTGAAAAAGAATTCAGAATAATGATAGTAAAGATGATCCAAAATCTTGGAAATAGAATAGACAAAATGCAAGAAACAGTTAACAAGGACCTAGTAGAACTAAAGATGAATCAAGCATCGATTAAAAACACAATAAATGAAATGAAAAATACTCTAGATGGGATCAATAGCAGAATAACTGAGGCAGAAGAACGGATAAGTGAGGTGGAAGATAAAATAGTGGAAATAACTAATGCAGAGCAAAATAAAGAAAAAAGAATGAAAAGAACAGAGGACAATATCAGAGACCTCTGGGACAACATTAAACGCACCAACATTCGAATTATAGGGGTTCCAGAAGAAGAAGAGAAAAAGAAAGGGACTGAGAAAATATTTGAAGAGATTATAGTTGAAAACTTCCCTAATATGGGAAAGGAAATAGTTAATCAAGTCCAAGAAGCACAGAGAGTCCCATACAGAATAAATCCAAGGAGAAATACGCCAAGACACATATTAATCAAACTGTCAAAAATTAAACACAAAGAAATCATATTAAAAGCAGCAAGGCAAAAACAACAAATAACACACAAGGGAATCCCCATCAGGATAACAGCTGATCTCTCAGCAGAAACTCTACAAGCCAGAAGGGAGTGGCAGGACATAATTAAAGTGATGAAGGAGAAAAACCTGCAACCAAGATTACTCTACCCAGCAAGGATCTCATTCAGATTTGATGGAGAAATTAAAACATTTACAGACAAGCAAAAGCTGAGAGAGTTCAGCACCACCAAACCAGCTTTACAACAAATGCTAAAGGAACTTCTCTAGGCAAGAAACACAACAGAAGGAAAAGACCTACAATAACGAACCCAAAACAATTAAGAAAATGGGAATAGGAACATACATATCAATAATTACCTTAAATGTAAATGGACTAAACGCTCCCACCAAAAGACACAGATTGGCTGAATGGATACAAAAACAAGACCCATATATATGCTGTCTACAAGAGACCCACTTCAGACCTAGAGACACATACAGACTGAAAGTAAGGGGATGGAAAAAGATATTCCATGCAAATGGAAACCAAAAGAAAGCTGGAGTAGCAATTCTCATATCAGACAAAATAGACTTTAAAATAAAGACTACTAGAAGAGACAAAGAAGGACACTACATAATGATCAAGGGATCGATCCAAGAAGAAGATATAACAATTGTAAATATTTATGCACCCAACATAGGAGCACCTCAATACATAAGGCAAACACTAACAGCCATAAAAGGAGAAATCGACAGTAACACAATCATAGTAGGGGACTTTAACACCCCACTTTCACCAATGGACAGATCATCCAAAATGAAAATAAATAAGGAAACACAAGCTTTAAATGATACATTAAACAAGATGGACTTAATTGATATTTATAGGACATTCCATCCAAAAACAACAGAATACACATTTTTCTCAAGTGCTCATGGAACATTCTCCAGGATAGATCATATCTTGGGTCACAAATCAAGCCTTGGTAAATTTAAGAAAATTGAAATTGTATCAAGTATCTTTTCCGACCACAATGCTATGAGACTAGATATCAATTACAGGAAAAGAGCTATAAAAAATACAAACACATGGAGGCTAAACAATACATTACTTAATAACGAAGTGATCACTGAAGAAATCAAAGAGGAAATTAAAAAATACCTAGAAACAAATGACAATGGAGACACGACGACCCAAAACCTATGGGATGCAGCAAAAGCAGTTCTAAGAGGGAAGTTTATAGCAATACAATCCCACCTTAAGAAACAGGAAATATCTCGACTAAACAACCTAACCTTGCACCTAAAGCAATTAGAGAAAGAAGAACAAAAACATCCCAAAGTTAGCAGAAGGAAAGAAATCATAAAAATCAGATCAGAAATAAATGAAAAAGAAATGAAGGAAACAATAGCAAAGATCAATAAAACTAAAAGCTGGTTCTTTGAGAAGATAAACAAAATTGATAAACCATTAGCCAGACTCATCAAGAAAAAAAGGGAGAAGACTCAAATCAATAGAATTAGAAATGAAAAAGGAGAAGTAACAACTGACACTGCAGAAATACAAAAGATCGTGAGAGATTACTATAAGCAACTCTATGCCAATAAAATGGACAACCTGGAAGAAATGGACAAATTCTTAGAAATGCACAACCTGCCAAGACTGAATCAGGAAGAAATAGAAAATATGAACAGACCAATCACAAGCACTGAAATTGAAACTGTGATAAAAAATCTTCCAACAAACAAAAGCCCAGGACCAGATGGCTTCACAGGCGAATTCTATCAAGCATTTAGAGAAGAGCTAACGCCTATCCTTCTCAAACTCTTCCAAAATATAGCAGAGGGAGGAACACTCCCAAACTCATTCTACGAGGCCACCATCACCTTGATACCAAAAGCAGGCAAGGATGTCACAAAGAAAGAAAACTACAGGCCAATATCACTGATGAACATAGATGCAAAAATCCTCAACAAAATACTAGCAAACAGAATCCAACAGCACATTAAAAGGATCATACACCATGATCAAGTGGGGTTTATCCCAGGAATGCAAGGATTCTTCAATATACGCAAATCAATCAACGTGATACACCATATTAACAAATTGAAGGAGAAAAACCATATGATCATCTCAATAGATGCAGAGAAAGCTTTCGACAAAATTCAACACCCATTCATGATAAAAACCCTGCAGAAAGTAGGCATAGAGGGAACTTTCCTCAACATAATAAAGGCCATATATGACAAACCCACAGCCAGCATCGTCCTCAATGGTGAAAAACTGAAACCATTTCCACTAAGATCAGGAACAAGACAAGGTTGCCCACTCTCACCACTCTTATTCAACATAGTTTTGGAAGTTTTAGCCACAGCAATCAGAGAAGAAAAGCAAATAAAAGGAATCCAAATTGGAAAAGAAGAAGTAAAGCTGTCACTGTTTGCAGATGACATGATACTATACATAGAGAATCCTAAAGATGCTACCAGAAAACTACTAGAGCTAATCAATGAATTTGGTAAAGTTGCAGGATACAAAATTAATGCACAGAAATCTCTGGCATTCCTATATACTAATGATGAAAAATCTGAAAGTGAAATCAAGGAAACACTCCCATTTACCATTGCAACAAAAAGAATAAAATATCTAGGAATAAACCTACCTAAGGAGACAAAAGACCTGTATGCAGAAAATTATAAGACACTGATGAAAGAAATTAAAGATGATACAAATAGATGGAGAGATGTACCATGTTCTTGGATTGGAAGAATAAAAAAAAAAAAAAAAAAAAAAAAAAAAAAAAAAAAGTAAGAATTAAAATGCGATTTATAGCTTCACATCATTTATGTAGTTTTTTAAAACACCTGCAAAAAGTACTATTTTTTCACACATAGGCACAGGTTAGAAGACATACTTTAAATTCACAAGTGTGGGCACTGTCTAATTAAATGCAAATAAATATGTCCTGATATCTTAAAACAAAAACAAAAACAAAATAGAGAACCTTCCTCATTACCATATCCTCCTTCAACTGCGACTGAATTTCTGCTCCCTATTCACAAAATCAGATAGCTTGTTTTTACAGTTTCAACCTCATCCCCCACCCCCACCAAGTTCTATTCCCCTTGTGTTCTTTTGTACCCTGAACACACAGAACTGAGTTGATTAGACTCCTTAGTACAGAACATACTATACTTGATCTGTACAAGCAAGACCCCTCCCTAAACAATACATCTATAAAATGGTCAAACACTGAAAAATACAGAGAATAATATAACAAATGTGTGTGAATCCATCACCTGTATTTTACAAGTTTTAACATTTTGTCATAGTTACTCTGTAGATTTTTTTTTTAATATGTAGTAAAAAACCTTCGATTTTACTCTTCCCCATACAAAGATAACCACTGATGACACCAGGCCCAACCGCAAGAATGAGGTCCTCAGGCAAGAAGTGATGAGATTCAGAACAGAAGTGGGGGGAGGGGAGGTGGCCTTATTACCACCCCCAATGATGATAACCAGTAGTTATGTGTGCCTGGCACTGTTCTCCTCCTTACATATATTAAGTAACTTAATTCCCAGAACAATCCTATGCTGTAATAACCATTTTATAGATTAGGAAACTAAAATACCTAAAGTCACTTAGTTAGGAGGAAGCAGAGCCAGGATTTGAAGTTAGGCAGTCTGGCTTTAGAGTTCCTGCACTCCACCTCTATGTTACCCTGTCTTAGGAGTGTATTAAAAGAGCAGTGAGTTTTTGTTTTTCCTTTTCATCAATTATCTGTACCATTTTAAATATATATATAGCCTTCACCTTTTCATTAAAAAAATTCTCCTGGATCTGGATTTCTGGGTGCCAATTCTCCTGCCTGCTTGTTCCTCCATTCTGCTACTTGGACCTGGAATCATTTTCTTTCATATTGCACTTTGAATCAGTTTTTTTTTTTTTATTTTTTTGGTGTTTTCTTTATCCAGAAAGTTTTAAGCTTGAAATATCTTTCCACTATAAAGATTTTGTTTATTTTTTTCTCAAACAGTATACTAACTTAATATACCCTCCAAGTGACTGTAAAGTTTTATATCCTGCTATAAAATAGCTAACTATGAATACCTTTTTTATTTGTAGATCCTAGAAACCTTTTGGAATAACAGGATTCTCTTAAATGACTAATTACCCCAAATCTGATGCCTATGTAATGCTATCCAGCAAGCAGCTGGCTTCATATGAAGAGAGGCTAAGAGCTCCTTTTTGTCTTCATTTCAAATCATTTGCTTCTTATTTAATATCTGCAAAGAATGCAGTCACATTATAGTAGAATTTGCTGTTGTAAATTTTGGATTGTTTCCATGGGTTCCGCCTTACATCTGCACGGTGTTTAAAGCCAATACTTCCTTTCTTTTTGTAGGCATTCAGGGCCTTTTGCCTCATAATCCAATGTCATGCTGAATGACAGAAAATTGAAGTTGAATTTATTTAACTATAGAGAAGGACTACACAGAACAATACACTTATTTAAGAACTCCTTGCATCAGGAACTGAAGGAGCTGTCTTATGCAGGTGGCTTAATCTCTCTGCTTCTTAGCCTAACTATCTGCCTTTATTTATTAAGGACAGGAACTGGGCACTCTGCTTCCAGGAACAAAAGGACCCCACTGGTCTATCAGAACCAATAATAAACCAATAATATGCTTATACTTCATTCAGAACAGTAAAGATATGTCCTATGTATTTTAAAAATAATTCTTAGCACCTCTTTATTACAGAAAATATATTCAAAGGTAAAAAAAAAACAATGAAAATATATTAACCAGCTTCTAACTATACACTGGTGGGCTGTTTACATTATGGATTATTCATAATAAATCTATTTTTCTCGATTCTACGTGGTATCTTCTCTCCTTAAGTAAAATGATTTATTTGTTGACATTACTTATATTTCCACACGACAACCTCCAGGGCTTTCTGTGTTTTAAAGTAAAACATTTATTTGCTTTCCCTGTTTTTACTTAGAGATGCTGTAAATATATAGTGAATAATCTGAAGGAACTGGCTTCCCTACTCATTGGGTACTGTGATTTAAAGACTAAGGATCTATGTTTATCTTGAAATAGGGAGAAAGGGAGATTTAGGTGGGTATGTAGAGAGAATAATACTGGAAAGTATAATAGCTTTTCCTTTCTTGAGTTGGGTCATGATTGTGTAGTTTATTTTCCTTTAAATCTAGTAAATTCTGGAACTTTGATGTACAAGTATATTCAAATGTGATCCTAAGAATACTTCACAATGCTGTAAAAATGGGTATTGAATTAGCTACCATTTTTACCGTCTACTGTTCTACCAATTATTAGGTAATTGAGAATTAATAGCATAAAATTCACATATCAGGTACCAATTCTTTGGAGCTTATTTTTAAGATAATCAGTTCTTCCTCTTTACAATAGCTGCATTTAGAAGTAATAACATAGAATTTATCATGTGGGCTCAGATCCATGCTTCATC
Organism: Hyperoodon ampullatus; assembly: GCF_949752795.1. NCBI lineage: Eukaryota > Metazoa > Chordata > Mammalia > Artiodactyla > Ziphiidae > Hyperoodon > Hyperoodon ampullatus. Next base: position 71,047,433 of record NC_136918.1, on the reverse strand, counting down.
TAGTTTAGGATTATATCCTGACAAAAGCACCAAGGGACATTTAACAGAAAGGTATAATTGTTCTCTCTGATGTCGGTGTTATTAAGTCAGTCACAAGGATACCATATTTGTCTTAATATCTTTCATTAATTATATTAATTTTTAAACTTTCTAAAATCTAAACCACCTCTTGGAATTAGACATTATACTAATTCACTACATATTTTATGTAGTAACAAATACTACTTTTCATTTGTCTTAAGTATACCTCTTTAAATATTCTAGGATATACTAAACAAATATTTGGCCACACTAACCACATTTTCATGCCCAAATATCATATCTCCTTGTACCTTTTATATTTTTGACAGTCATTGTAAGAGAGTTAGAAAGATAAAGATTTGGTGATGAAGCCAACCTCAGTTTGAATCACGGGATCACTTCTAACTAGCTCTGTGACTTTTGAAAAGTTAGTTAATTACTCTGATTCTTAGAGCCTTCTAGTAAAAATAAAATGTGTATCTTTTTTTTTTTTTACATCTTTATTGGAGTATAATTGCTTTACGATGGTGTGTTAGTTTCTGCTTTATAACAAAGTGAATCAGTTATACATATACATATGTTCCCATATCTCTTCCCTCTTGCGTTTCCCTCCCTCCCACCCTCCCTATCCCACCCCTCCAGGCCGTCACAAAGCACCAAGCTGATCTCCCTGTGCTATGCGGCTGCTTCCCACTAGCTATCTATTTTACGTTGGGTAGTGTATATATGTCCATGCCACTCTCTCACTTTGTCACAGCTTACCGTTCCCCTCCCCATAACCTCAAGTCCATTCTCTAGTAGGTCTGTGTCCTTGTTCCTGTCTTACCCCTATGTTCTTCATGACATTTTTTTCTTAAATTCCATATATATGTGTTAGCATACGGTATTTGTCTTTCTCTTTCTGACTTACTTCACTCTGTATGACAGACTCTAGGTCCATCCACCTCATTACAAATAACTCAATTTCGTTTCTTTTTATGGCTGAGTAATATTCCATTGTATATATGTGCCACATCTTCTTTATCCATTCATCCAATGATGGACACTTAGGTTGTTTTCATCTCCTGGCTATTGTAAATAGAGCTGCAATGAACATTTTGGTACATGACTCTTTTTGAATTATGGTTTTCTCAGGGTATATGCCCAGTAGTGGGATTGCTGGGTAATATGGTAGTTCTATTTTTAGTTTTTTAAGGAACCTCCATACTGTTCTCCATAGTGGCTGTACCAATTCACATTCCCACCAGCAGTGCAAGAGTGTTCCCTTTTCTCCACACCCTCTCCAGCATTTATTGTTTCTAGATTTTTTGATGATGGCCATTCTGACCTGTGTGAGATGATATCTCATTGTAGTTTTGATTTGCATTTCTCTAATGATTAATGATGTTGAGCATTCTTTCATGTGTTTGTTGGCAGTCTGTATATCTTCTTTGGAGAAATGTCTATTTAGGTCTTCTGCCCATTTTTGGATTGGGTTTTTTGTTTTTTTGTTATTGAGCTGCATGAGCTGTGCGTAAATTTTGGAGATGAATCCTTTGTCAGTTGCTTCATTTGCAAATATTTTCTCCCATTCTCAGGGTTGTCTTTTGGTCTTGTTCATGGTTTCCTTTGTGGTGCAAAAGCTTTTAAGTTTCATTAGGTCCCATTTCTTTATTTTTGTTTTCATTTCCATTTCTCTAGGAGGTGGGTCAAAAAGCATCTTGCTGTGATTTATGTAATAGAGTGTTCTGCCTATGTTTTCCTCTAAGATTTTGATAGTTTCTGGCCTTACATTTAGGTCTTTAATCCATTTTAAGCTTATTTTTGTGTATGGTGTTAGGGAGTGATCTAATCTCATACTTTTACATGTACCTGTCCAGTTTTCCCAGCACTGCTTATTGAGGAGGCTGTCCTTTCTCCACTGTACATTCCTGCCTCCTTTAACAAAGATAAGGTGACCATATGTGCGTGGGTTTACTCTGGGCTTTCTATCCTGTTCCATTGATCTATATTTCTGTTTTTGTGCCAGTACCATACTGTCTTGATTACTGTAGCTTTGTAGTATAGTCTGAAGTCAGGGAGCCTGATTCCTCCAGCTCCATTTTTCATTCTCAAGATTGCTTTGGCTATTCGGGGTCTTTTGTGTTTCCATACAAATTGTGAAGTTTTTTGTTCTAGTTCTGTGAAAAATGCCAGTGGTAGTTTGATAGGTATTGCATTGAATCTGTAGATTGCTTTGGGTAGTAGAGTCATTTTCACAATGTTGATTCTTCCAATCCAAGAACATGCTATATATCTCCATCTATTTGTATCATCTTTAATTTCTTTCAGCAGTGTCTTATAATTTTCTGCATACGGGTCTTTTGCCTCCTTAGGTAGGTTTATTCCTAGATACTTTATTCTTTTTGTTGCAATGGTAAATGGGAGTGTTTTCTTGATTTTACTTTCAGATTTTTCATCATTAATGTATAGGAATGCCAGAGATTTCTGTGCATTAATTCTGTATCCTGCTACTTTACCAAAATCATTGATTAGCTCTAGTAGTTTTCTGGTAGCATCTTTAGGATTCTCTATGTATAGTATCATGTCATCTGCAAACAGTGACAGCTTTATGTCTTCTTTTCCGATTTGGATTCCTTTTATTTCCTTTTCTACTCTGATTGCTATGGCTAAAGCTTCCAAAACTATGTTGAATAAGAATGGTAAGAGTGGGCAACCTTGTCTTGTTCCTGATCTTAGTGTAAATGGTTTCAGTTTTTCACCATTGAGGATGATGTTGGCTGTGGGTTTGTCATATATGGCCTTTATTATGTTGAGGAAAGTTCCCTCTATGCCTACTTTCTGCAGGGTTTTTATCATAAATGGGTGTTGAATTTTGTCAAAAGCTTTCTCTGCATTTATTGAGATGACCATATGGTTTTTCTCCTTCAATTTGTTAATATGGTGTATCACATTGATTGATTTGCATATATTGAAGAGTCCTTGCATTCTTGGAATGAACCCCACTTGATGATGGTGTATGATCCTTTCAGTGTGCTGTTGGATTTTGTTTGCTAGTATTTTGTTGAGTATTTTTTTTTTTTTTTTTTTTTTGTAGTACACGGGCCTCTCACTGTTGTGGCCTCTCCCGTTGCGGAGCACAGGCTCCGGATGCGCAGGCTCAGCAGCCATGGCTCACGGGCCCAGCCGCTCCGCGGCATATGGGATCCTCCCAGACCGGGGCACGAACCCGTATCCCCTGCATCGGCAGGCGGACTCTCAACCACTGCGCCACCAGGGAGGCCCTTGTTGAGTATTTTTGTGTCTATGTTCATCAGTGATATTGGCCTGTAGCTTTCTTTCTTTGTGACATCCTTGTCTGGTTTTGGTATCAAGGTGATGGTGGCCTCGTAGAATGAGTTTGGGAGTGATCCTCCCTCTGCTATATTTTGGAAGAGTTTGAGAATGAAAGGTGTTAGCTCTTCTCTAAATGTTTGAAAGAATTCGCCTGTGAAGCCATCTGGTCCTGGGCTTTTGTTTGTTGGAAGATTTTTAATCACAGTTTCAATTTCAGTGCTTGTGATTGGTCTGTTCGTATTTTGTATTTCTTCCTGAATCAGTCTTGGCAGGTTGTGCATTTCTAAGAATTTGTCCATTTCTTCCAGGTTGTCCGTTTGATTGGCATAGAGTTGCTTGTAGTAATCTCTCATGATCTTTTGTATTTCTGCAGTGTCAGTTGTTACTTCTCCTTTTTCATTTCTAATTCTATTGAGTCTTCTCCCTTTTTTTCTTGATGAGTCTGGCTAATGGTTTATCAATTTTGTTTATCTTCTCAAAGAACCAGCTTTTAGTTTTATTGATTTTTGCTATCATTTCCTTCATTTCTTTTTCATTTATTTCTTATCTGATCTTTATGATTTCTTTCCTTCTGCTAACTTTGGGGTTTTTTTGTTCCTCTTTCTCTAATTGCTTTAGGTGCAGGGTTAGGTTGTTTACTCGAGATGTTTCCTGTTTCTTCCGGTAGGATTGTATTGCTATAAACTTCCGTCTTAGAACTGCTTTTGCTGTATCCCATAGGTTTTGGGTCATCGTGTCTCCATTGTCATTTGTTTCTAGGTATTTTTTTATTTCCTCTTTGATTTCTTCAATGATCACTTTGTTATTAAGTCGTGTATTGTTTAGCCTCCATGTGTTTGTATTCTTTACAGATCTTTTCCTGTAATTGATATCTAGTCTCATAGTGTTGTGGTCAGAAAATATACTTGATACAATTTCAATTTTCTTAAATTTACCAAAGCTTGATTTGTGCCCCAAGATATGATCTATCCTGGAGAATGTTCCATGAGCACTTGAGAAAAATGTGTATTCTGTTGTTTTTGGATGGAATGTCCTATAAATATCAATTAAGTCCATCTTGTTTAGTGTATCAATTAAAGCTTGTGTTTCCTTATATATTTTCATTTTGGATGATCTGTCCATTGGTGAAAGTGGGGTGTTGAAGTCCCCTACTATGAGTGTGTTACTGTCGATTTCTGCTTTTATGGCTGTTAGTATTTGCCTTATGTATTAAGGTCCTCCTATGTTGGGTACATAACTATTTATAATTGTTATATCTTCTTGGATCAATCATTTGATCATTTTGTAGTGTCCTTCTTTGTCTCTTCTAATAATCTTTATTTTAAAGTCTATTTTGTCTGACATGAGAATTGCTACTCCAGCTTTCTTTTTGTTTCCATTTCCATCCCCTCACTTTCAGTCTGTATGTGTCTCTAGGTCTGAAGTGGGTCTCTCTTTTTTTTTTTTTTTTTTTTTTTTTGTGGTACGTGGGCCTCTCACTGTTGTGGCCTCTCCTGTTGCAGAGCACAGGCTCTGGACGCACAAGCTCAGCAGCCATGGCTCACAGTCCCAGCCGCTCCGCGGCATGTGTGATCTTTCCGGACCAGGGCATGAAACCGTGTCCCCTGCATCGGCAGGTGGACTCTCAACCACTGCACCACTAGGGAAGCCCTGAAATGGGTCTCTTGTAGACAGCATATATATGGGTCTTGTTTTTGTATCCATTCAGCCAGTCTGTGTCTTTTGGTGGGAACATTTAATCCATTTACATTTAAGGTAATTATCGATATGTATGTTCCTATTCCCATTTTCTTAATTGTTTTGGGTTTCTTATTATAGGTCTTTTCCTTCTCTTGTGTTTCTTGCCTAGAGAAGATCCTTTAGCATTTGTTGTAAAGCTGGTTTGGTGGTGCTGAACTCTCTCAGCTTTTGCTTGTCTGTAAAGTTTTTAATTTCTCCATCAAATCTGAATGAGATCCTTGCTGGGTAGAGTAATCTTGGTTGCAGGTTTTTCTCCTTTATCACTTTAAATATGTCCTGCCAGTCCCTTCTGGCTTGCAGAGTTTCTGCTGAAAGATCAGCTGTTAACCTTATGGGGATTCCCTTGTGTGTTATTTGTTGTTTTTCCCTTGCTGCTTTTAATATGTTTTCTTTGTATTTAATTTTTGACAGTTTGATTAATATGTGTCTTGGCATGTTTCTCCTTGGATTTATCCTGTATCGTCTCTCTGTGCTTCCTGGACTTGATTAACTATTTCCTTTCCCATATTAGGGAAGTTTTCAACTATAATCTCTTCAAATATTTTCTCAGTCCCTTTCTTTTTCTCTTCTTCTCCTGGGACCCCTATAATCCGAATGTTGATGCATTTAATATTCTCCTAGAGGTCTCTGAGACTGTCCTCAGTTCTTTTCATTCTTTTTTCTTTCTTCTGCTCTGCAGTAGTTATTTCCACTACTTTATCTTCCAGGTCCTTTATCCATTCTTCTGCCTCAGTTATTCTGCTATTGATCCCTTCTAGAGTATTTTTAATTCATTTATTGTGTTGTTCATCATTGCTTGTTTCCTCTTTAGTTCTTCTAGGTCCTTGTTAAATGTTTCTTGCATTTTGTCTATTCTATTTCCAAGATTTTGGATCATCTTTACTATCATTATTCTGAATTCTTTTTCAGGTAGACTGCCTATTTCCTCTTCATTTTTAGGTCTGGTGGGTTTTTATCTTGCTCCTTCATCTGCTGTGTGTTTTTCTGTCTTCTCATTTTGCTGATCTTACTGTTTTGGGGGTCTCCTTTTTGCAGGCTGCAGGTTCGTAGTTCCCGTTGTTTTTGGTGTCTGTCCCCAGTGGCTCAAGTTGGTTCAGTGGGTTGTGTAGGCTTCCTGGTGGAGGGGACTAGTGCCTGTGTTCTGGTGGATGAGGCTGGATCTTATCTTTCTGGTGGGCAGGTCCACGTCTGGTGGTGTGTTTTGGGGGTGTTTGTGGACTTATTATGATTTTAGGCAGCCTCTCTGCTAATGGGTGGGGTTGTGTTCCTGTCTTGCTAGTTGCTTGGCATAGGGTGTCCAGCACTGTAGCTTGCTTGTCTTTGAGTGAAGCTTGGTGTTGGTGTTGAGATGGAGATGTCTGGGAGATTTTCACCGTTTGATATTATGTGGAGCTGGGAGGTCTCTTGTGGACCAGTGTCCTGAATTTGGCTCTCCCACCTCAGAAGCACAGCACTGACTCCTGGTTGCAGCACCAAGAGACTTTCATCCACACGGGTCAGAATAAAAGGGAGAAAAAGTAGAAAGAAAGAAAGACAGAGGATAAAGGAAAATAAAATAAAGTAAGGTAAAATAAAATAAAATAAAATAGATCCCCTTACCCGAGTTTTAAATCTTGTCAGTTTGACTGCTGGCTAATACATTTATTCACTGTAAGATACTAGGCAAGAGAATCAAAGATAATCTCATTTCTCATCATCTGAAAAATGGGGCTGTTTGCACTTATGTAGCAATTTGAGAGTTAACATTAATATATGTGAATGTGCTGAATAAACATTAAGATTTATACTAATATCTAGTAAATTCTAATTTAAAAAATTTTTTAGAGTGAATTTATTTTCTGATTTAAGGAACTGGCTCATTTTCATGAAACAAAGTTAAGAAGGCAGACTGAAAATACTTACAGAAATTTTATATATTTGTATGGATGCATAAACTTTTTAAAGTTTAACTCCCAAATTCTTCTACGAAGCCACCATCACCCTGATAACAAAACCAGAAAAAGATAGCACAAAGAAAGAAAATTATAGACCAATATCACTGATATTTGGTAAGGTTGCAGGATGCAAAATTAATGCACACAAATCTCTGGCATTCCTATACACCACCAACAGAAAATCAAAAAGAGAAATTAAGGAAACACTCCCATTTACCATTGCAACAAAAAGAAGAAAATACCTAGGAATAAACCTACCTAAGGAGGCAAAAGACCTGTACTCAGAAAACTATAAGACACTGATGAAAGAAACCAAAGATGACATAAACAGATGGAGAAATATACCATGTTCTTGGATGGGAAGAATCAATATTGTGAAAATGACTATAGTACCCAAAGCAAGTTACAGATTCAATGCAATCCCTATCAAACTACCAATGGCATTCTTCACAGAATTAGAACAAAAAATCTTACAATTCATATGGAAACACAAAAGACCCTGAATACCCAAAGCAATCTTGAGAAAGAAAAACGGAGTTGGAGGAATCAGGCTCCCCGACTTCAAACTGTACCACAAAGCTACAGTAATTAAGAGAGTATGATACTGGCACAAAAACAAAAATATAAATGAATGGTACAAGATAGAGTGCCCAGAGATAAACGCATGCACATATGGTCACCTAATTTATGACAAAGGAGGCAAGAACATACAATGGAGAAAAGACAACCTCTTCAATAAGTGGTGCTGGGAAAACTGGACAGCTACTTGTAAAAGAATGAAATTAGTACACTACCTAACACCATACCCAAAAATAAGCTCCAAATGGATTAAAGACTTAAATTTAAGACAATACACTGTAAAACTCTTAGAGGAAAACATAGGAAAAACACTCTTTGACATAAACCACAGCAAGATTTTTTTTGACCCACCTCCTAGAGTAATGGATATAAAAACAAAAATAAACAAATTGGACCTAATTAAACTTAAAAGCTTTTGCACAGCAACAGAAACCATAAGACAAAAAGACAACCCTCAGAATGGGAGAAAATATTTGCAGATGAAACAACAGACAAAGGATTAATCTCCAAAATACACAAATAGCTCATGGAGCTCAATATCAAAAAAACAAACAATCCAGTTAAAAAATGGGTGGAAGACTTAAATACACATTTCACCAATGAAGACATACAGATGGCCAAGAGGCACATGAAAAGAAGCTCAACATCCCTAAATATTAGAGAAATGCAAATCAAAACTACAATGAGGTATCACCTCATACCAGTCAGAATTGCCATTATCAAAAAATCTAGAAACAATAAATGCTGGAAAGGGTGTGGTGAAAAAGGAACCCTCCTGCACTGTTGGTGGGAATGTAAATTGATACAACCACTATGGAGAATAGTATGGAGGTTCCTTAAAAAACTAAATATAGAACTGCCATATGACCCAGCAATCCCACTACTGGGCATATACCCTGAGAAAACCATAATTCAAAAAGAGACATGTACCACAATGTTCATTGCAGCACTATTTACAATAGCCAGGACATGGAACCAACCTAAATGTGGATAAAGAAGATGTGGCACATATATACAATGGAATATTACTAAGCCATAAAAAGAAACAAAATTGAGTTATTTGTAGTGAGGTGGGTGGACCTAGAGTCTGTCATACAGAGTGAAGTAAGTCAGAAAGAGAAAAACAAATACCATATGCTAACGCATAGATATGGAATCTAAGAAAAAAAGAGTGGTATTGATGAACCTAGTTGCAGGGCAGGAATAAAGAGGTAGACATCGAAAATGGACTGGAGGACTTGGGGTGGGAGGGCGAAGCTGGGGTGAAGTGAGAGTAACATCGACATATATACACTACCAAATGTAAAATAGATAGCTGGTGGGAAGCAGCAGCATAGCACAGGGAGATCCGCTCAGTGCTTTGTGATGACCTAGAGGGGTGGGATAGGGAGGCTGGGAGGGAGGCTCAAGAAGGAGGGGATATGGGGACATGTATATGCATATGGCTGATTCATTTTGTTGTGCAACATCAACTAACACAGTATTTATTGTGAAGCAATTATACTCCAATAAAGATCTATCAAAAATTTTTTTTAAAGATTTTAAAGTTTACTATTAAAAATATGTTATTAAAACACCTGAACAGATGTAACATGGAAATTTTATAAATTCCAATGTTTAAAATTATTTTCTTCATAGAAGTCAGTTAATCCAGCTGTGTACGTTTGTTTTCCACCTTTTTGCAAAAAGAGTACCAACAAGGGCTGTTATTGGGGCTGGGGTTCAGATCTTAGTCCACACACACAGGCTAATGGTGGGTCTCAGATCATTCAAGCCATATGTTTTTTCTGCTTCAGTTTCAGTTCTGCATCCACACATGTGAGACATGGCTGCCTGAATAATCTTTCTCAAACACTACTTGAATTCCTCAGTTCAAGACTCTGGAAGCCAATTGCCTGCTTGTATTTTCTTGGCTTGAAAGTCATTAAAATGCCTATTAGACACTACCCAGAGTTAACAGATTCTTTACTGGAAGGCTTGCACATGGTTTATCTATTTCAGTTCTACTGGGAGGCCTTAGCAATACTTCTAAGTTCCAGGCCACAAGAGCTAGCTCAGGCAGTCAAGTTTTTCAGAAGTGAGTCATATGACCAAAAATTCATAAATTTCCTTTGAAAACATCAGTAAAATTTAGCCTATTAGCTGTTTGAAAATTAGCATGATGTTGGGGACAGAAAGAGGCCAATAAATTGAGTCTGTCAAAACCTATTAATTCTGTGGGATTTCAGAGTAGGGATGAGCTACATATGGTCATCCAAGCAAAGTGGAATAAACAGCTGCATTATTCTTCAGGAGGTGAGTGGCAATGCTAAAAAAATGTGGTTTACTCTATGAAAATATCTAGACACTTAAAATGTACTAATCAGAAGAATACATTATGTCATTCCAGATTTACAGTGTCAAGTTGAAGCATTTGGGCTAAAACTTCAGAAGGCAGTGACTGAGATGGACAACTACAAAGAAAAGCTCATGTAAGATGGTAAACATTAAACAACCTGTAAGAATTTAGAAAAACCCCCATGTGTTCTCTGTGACTCTGGGCAGTAATTTGGATGTGTTGGTATGGTCTACTGCAGTTTTTCTCAGCTACTTTTCTGGCCTATATTGAAGGACCTGTAAATACTTTTAAATATATGAAATGTTTCTCTATCTCAGTAAGAAACCTACCTATCCAGGTATTAAAGCTTTTCCTGATTATTCAAATGTAGTAACTTAATATTCTCTGAACTTTTTGTCTTATCATCTGTTTATTATCTATCTGGAAGAAACAGCATTGAAGATGTTTCATAAGATTATTGGGATTGACATATATACACTAATATGTGTAAAATAGATAACTAAAAAAAACCTGCTGTATAATAAATAAGTGAATAAATAAATAAATTTTAGGTTCAAAAAGACAGTTGAGTATCTTTGAAATTCTGGAGTGCTTATGCCTTATATAAGTGAGAAAGAAAATATTAGAAAACAAATGATAAGAAAATGCCCCTGTAAAATATCCAGAGTACTATTTCTTTTATTTATTTATTTATTTTTCATCTTGTTTATGGTTTCCTTTGCTGTGCAAAAGCTTTTAGGTTTCCTTAGGTCCCATTTGTTTATTTTTGTTTTTATTTCCATTACTCTAGGAGGTGGATCAAAAAAGATCTTGCTGTGATTTATGTCAAAGAGTGTTCTTCCTATGTTTTCCTCTAAGAGTTTTATAGTGTCCGGTCTTACATTTAGGTCTCTAATCCATTTTGAGTTTATTTTTGTGTACAGTGTTACGGAGTGTTCTAATTTCATTCTTTCACATGTAGCTGTCCAGTTTTCCCAGCACCACTTATTGAAGAGACTGTCTTTTCTCCATAGTATATCCTTGCCTCCTTTGTCATAGATTCGTTGGCCACAAGTGCGTGGATTTATCTCTGGGCTTTCTATCTTGTTCCATTGATCTACATTTCTGTTTTTGTGCCAGTACAATATTGTCTTTATTACTGTAGCTTTGTAGTATAATCTGAAGTCAGGAAGTCTGATTCCTCCAGCTCCGTTTTATTCCCTCAAGACTGCTTTGGCTATTCGGGGTCTTTTGTGTCTCCCTACAAATTTTAAGATTTTTTGTCCTATTTCTGTAAAAAATACCATTGGTAGTTTGATAGGGATTGCATTGAATCTGTAGATTGCTTTGGGTAGTATAGTCATTTTCACAATATTGATTCTTCCAATCCAAGAACATAGTATATCTCTCCATCTGTTGCTATCATCCTTAATTTCTTTCATCAGTGTCTTATAGTTTTCTACATATGGGCCTTTTGTCTCCCTAGGTAGGTTTATTCCTAGGTGTTTTATTCTTTTCGTTGCAGTGGTAAATGGGAGTGTTTCCTTAATTTCTCTTTCAGATTTTTCATCATTAGTGTATAGGAATGCCAGAGATTTCTGAGCATTAATTTTGAGTCCTGCAACTTTGCCAAATTCATTGATTAGCTCTAGTAGTTTTCTGGTGCCATCTTTAGGATTCTCTATGTATGGTATCATGTCATCTGCAAACAGTGACAGTTTTACTTCTTCTTTTCCAATTTGGATTCCTTTTATTTCTTTTCCTTCTCTGATTGCCGTGGCTAGGACTTCCAAAACTATGTTGAATAATAGTGGTGAGAGTAGACCTCCTTGTCTTGTTCCTGATCTTAAAGGAAATGCTTTCAGTTTTTCACCATTGAGAATGATGTTTGCTGTGGGTTTATCGTATATGGCCTTTATTATGTTGAGGTAGGTTCCCTCTATGCCCACTTTCTGGAGAGTTTTTATCATAAATGGGTGTTGAACTTTGTCAAAAGCTTTTTCTGCATCTATTGAGATGATCATATGGTTTTTATTCTTCGATTTGTTAATATGGTGTATCACATTGATTGATATGCGTATATTGAAGAATCCTTGCATCCCTAGGATAAATCCCACTTGATCATGGTTTATAATCTTTCTAATGTGTTGTTGGATTCGGTTTGCTAGTATTTTGTTGAGGATTTTTGCATCTATATTCATCAGTGATATTGGTCTGTAATTTTCTTTTTTTGTAGTGTATTTGTCTGGCTTTGGTATCAGGGTGATGGTGGCCTCATAGAATGAGTTTGGGAGTGTTCCTTCCTCCACAATTTTTTGGAAGAGTTTGAGAAGGATAGTTGTTAGCTCTTCTCTAAATGTTTGATAGAATTCACCTGTGGAGCCATCTGGTCCTGGACTTTTGTTTATTGGAAGACTTTTAGTCACAGTTTCAATTTCATTTCTTGTGATTGGTCTGTTCACATTTTCTTTTTTTTTCCTGGTTCAGTCTTGGAAGGTTATACCTTTCTAAGAATTTGTTCATTTCTTCCAGGTTGTCCATTTTATTGGCCTAGAGTTGCTTGTAGTAGTCTCTTAGGATGCTTTGTATTTCTGCAGTGTCTGTTGTAACTTCTCCTTTTTCATTTCTAATTTTATTAATTTGAGTCCTCTCCCTCTTTTTCTTGATGAGTCTGGCTAATGGCTTAACAATTTTGTTTACCTTCTCAAAGAACCAGCTTTTAGTTTTGTTGACCTTTGCTATTGTTTTCTTTGTTTCTATTTCATTTATTTCTGCTCTGATCTTTATGATTTCTTTCCTTGTGCTAACTTTGGATTTTCTTTGTTCTTCTTTCTCTAGTTCCTTCAGGTGTAAGTTTAGATTGTTTATTTGAGATTTTTCTTGTTTCTTGAGTTAGACTTGTATAGCTATAAACTTCCCCCTTAGAATGGCTTTTGCTGCATCCCATAGGTTTTGGATCATCATGTTTTCATTGTCATTTGTCTCTAGGTATTTTTTGATTTCCTCTTTGATTTCTTTAGTGATCTCTTGGTTATTTAGTAATGTATTGTTTAGCCTCCATGTGTTTGTGTTTTTTATGTTTTTTTCCCTATAATTCATTTCTAATATCCTAGCGTTGTGGTCCAAAAAGATGCTTGATACGATTTCAGTTTTCTTAAATTTACTGAGGCTTGATTTGTGACCCAAGATGTGATCTATCCTGGAGAATGTTCTGTGTGCACTTGAGAAGAAAGTGTAATCTGCTGTTTTTGGATGGAATGTCCGATAAATATCACTTAAATCTATCTGGTCTATTGTGTCATTTAAAGCATCTGTTTCCTTATTTATTTTCATTTTGGATGATCTGTCCATTGGTGTAAGTGAGGTGTGAAAGTCCCCCATTATTATTGTGTTACTGTCGATTTCCTCTTTTATAGCTGTTAGCAGTTGCCTTATGTATTGAGGTGCTCCTATGTTGGGTGCATATATATTCATAATTGTTATATCTTCTTCTTGGATTGATCCCTTGATCATTATGTAGTGTCCTTCCTTGTCTCTTGTAATATTCTTTATTTTAAAGTCTGTTTTATCTGATATGAGTATTGCTACTCCAGCTTTCTTTTGATTTCCATTTTCATGGAATATCTTTTTCCATCCCCTCACTTTCAGTCTGTATGTGTTCCTAGGTCTTAAGTGGGTCTCTTGTAGACAGCATATATATGGGTCTTGTTTTTGTATGCATTCAGCAAGCCTGTGTCTTTTGGTATGTGCATTTAATCCATTCACGTTTAAGGTAATTATCGTTATGTATGTTCCTATGACCATTTTCTTAATTGTTTTGTGTTTGTTTTTGTACGTCCTTTTCTTCTCTTGTGTTTCCCACTTAGAGAAGTTCCTTTAGCATTTGTTGTAGAGCTGGTTTGGTGGTGCTGAATTCTCTTAGCTTTTGCTGCTGTGTAAAGCTTTTGATTTGTCCATCGAATCTGAATGAGATCCTTGTTGGGTAGAGTAATCTTCATTGTAGTTTCATCCCTTTCATCACTTTAAGTGTATCATGCCATTCCCTTCTGGCTTGTAGCATTTCTACTGAGAAGTCAGCTGTTAACCTTACAGGAGTTCTTGTATGTTATTTGTCGTTTTTCCCTTGCTGCTTTCAGTAATTTTTCTTTGTCCTTAGTTTTTGCCAAATTGATTACTATGTGTCTCGATGTGTTTCTCCTTGGGTTTATCCTGTATGGGACTCTCTGTGCTTCCTGGACTTTGGTGGCTATTTCCTTTCCCATGTTAGGGAAGTTTTTGACTATAATCTCTTCAAATATCTTCTCTTGTTCTTTCTCTCTCTCTTCTCCTTCTGGGCCCCCTATAATGCAAATGTTGTTGTGTTTAATGTTTTCCCAGAAGTCTCTTAGGCTGTCTTCATTTATTTTCATTCTTTTTTCTTTATTCTGTTCTGCAGCAGTGAATTCCACCATTCTGTCTTCCAGGTCACTTCTTTGTTCTTCTGCCTCAGTTATTCTGCTATTGATTCCTTCTAGTGTAGTTTGCATTTCAGTTATTGTATTGTTCATCTCTGTTTGTTTGTTCTTTAATTCTTTTAGGTCTTTGTTAAACGTTTCTTGCATCTTCTCGATCTTTGCCTCCATTTTTTTTCTGAGGTCCTGGATCATCTTCACTATCATTATTGTGAAATCTTTTTCTGGAAGGTTGCCTATCTCCCTTCATTTAGTTGTTTTTCTGGGGTTTTATCTTGTTCCTTCATCTGGTACATAGCCCTCTGCCTTTTCATCTTGTCTATCTTTTTGTGAATGTGGTTTTTGTTCCACAGGCTGCAGGATTGTAATTCTTCTTGCTTCTGCTGTCTGCCCTCTCTATTTCTTTTAGAAATGATTTTATTTCAGAAATTTCAAAAATGATAGTACAAATATAGTACATCTATAATTATAACACTAAAATAGATTTTATATAATCTTTGAAAAGTAAATAAATTCTTTTACTTTGTGCTATGTAATCTGGTAGCTTTGGTTTTCAGTTCCTATATTTTAGAAGGATGAACCTCATAAGAAATATAAATACTGAAAATTCTTAACAACTAAATGTTGTGTTGACCATTGCCTATTCCTAAGAACAATCTTTTCAAGAAAATTCTTAACAACACAAAGAAGTACAAATTCCAAAAATACTCTATCAAATTAATGTATACTTTGATTATTTGTAGCAAAATAATTTATTTTCAAAAGCCAAGAAAAAACAAATATTCATGCTTTATAACACTGTGGTCAATAGTTCAGTAAATAATAGTTCAACTCTCTGTGTATGATAGTTGTGGTTGAAGGAATAAGTGGAGAAGAGGTTCTAGCATGACTCTCTGCACCGAGCAAGAACTTTTTGATGAGAAAATGCATGAAAAAAAGAAGCAAGATGGGAATTGCCAGAAAATTGTTAATCCCCACCCTCTAGTTACATCAGGGAGGGCTTTGGCCTCATGAATGTCTCATGCAGAGGGCCTGCCTCATCAGACCACAGCCCATTTAATATTAATACATGCTTTGTGATATTTTTGTTAATTTTTATATAATTTATTATATGAGTGCTGAGAAATAAGAGTCAGAGTAAATTGGAGTTGGAGGGAGAAAATACCACTCAGTAAAGTCCATCAAATGAATTACCTGGAGGAAATCACTGTAGAATTGTAGAAATACTGATGCTGTTGTTTCAGTTTATAATAAAATTGGTGCTTCCTACCTGTGTGAGAACTTTTTAAAATTAGAAAATGGGCAGAACATCCACTTTTAGAAAACTTGATGAAAGATAGAGACAGTTAAATGGTCTCACCTGCTGGAGACCATTCTCTGTGCTGCCTGTACCTAGCTCTTCCATCTCTACTCCGTCTACCCTCCTTCGCTACTAGGATGAAGTTGAGTAGGGCAGGCGTGTAGGATCAGAGCCTGGGACTCCTCAGGGTGATCAGAGCCTGGGACTGCTCGGGGTACTCAGAGCTCAGGAAGTCCCCAGTAGTATGTAAGTACTATTTTATTTATAGCTTAAAACCAAATTTTCAACTTGGCCATTGTTTTGTGGTAAATTCAGTTTGAAGTCAAAATAATTCACTCAAAATTTTTGACATGCCATTTCTTAATAAATTGAAGATTTGCTCTATATACCGAAACCTGTTTGAACTTCCAGAAATTGGAAGGTGGTGTGAAATCAGATTTTAAAAATATTTTAATCCTCACTCTTTGTGGGGACTGGGGTGAGGAATGAGTTTCACCCATCCAGCTTAAGATAATTGTTTTCTTTAAAGATTTTTAAATGTTTGGATATAAGTTTTGTGGGTTTTTACTTAAGAGGAAAAGGCAGTTTTTAAATGGATGAATTTTGGGTTCTTTTTTTTCTAAGATTTATAAGAAAATATTTTCCAAGGTTTATAAGAATTTGTTGTATATTTGAAAATAGAGATTTTATCACTTAGGATTCTTTGAGCTATAAGTAACAGAGGTAGAATTGTTTCAGGTTTAGTCAATCCAGTGACTCAACAATATCACCAAGGATCTTGATGCTCTTTCTGTCTCTATTCTGCTGCCCTCAGCACTGGCTTCACCCCAAGGCTAAGTCCCCTATGATCATGACATGGCTGCAGTTCCAGGTACCACATCCAAATGTAACCACCCCAGTGGCAGGAAGGGCCTGTTTTTCTGGTGTCTCCTTAGAAGTGAGATAAAAATTTCTCAGAAGCCACCAAACAGCCCTCTCCTTACATCTCTTGGCTAGAACCCTTTACATACCCTCTCCTAAATGAATCACTGGCAAGGGGAACAGGACTACCACAGTTATCTCAGGTCAGGCAGGATTTACCCTGAGAACAGATGATAATGGGGCTCTGATGGCCAGGAAGACAGTTATAGTACATGTCCAGAAGGTAACTAGTAATGTTTACTAGAGGTAGAGTGTTAGTGATGCTCTGAAAATTGATGACATTTTCTACAAATTTATTTGTGTCATAATATCTAGGTTAATTTAGGGAAGACCCTCCTGAAGTAATGAAAAATATGGATGCTGTGAAACGCAACTTTATTACTTTTAAATATTTATGTGGAGAGAGAGAGAGAGAGAAAGGGAGAGAGAACTAGGAAATAACACTTTTATTTTATATATATGTATATAGGATAAGATAAGTAAATAAGACTAATAAGAGAGGCTGCTATAGAGGGTGAGAAATTTTTAGGAATTCCTGAAAGAGAATACATAGGAAGGATAATAAAAAGGGTCAACTCTGCAGAGGAATAAACTAGAGGAAAACCAATTGTGTGGTGGGCATGTGACAGGCAGGACTTTACTTGGAATCAGTTAACACAAAGAGAAGGGAGTGGGATAAGGCAAATCATCAGAACAGTGGTTCTCAAACTCCAATCTGCAGAAGAATCCTGGGTAGTTTACTGAAACTGTGTATTACAGTATGACTTCGCTCACAGACCCAATCCCAGGATCAGTTTCTGGGCTCCATTCCCACAGACATTCTGGCTTTAAATTTGGGTTTGAGGTGTCCCTGAGCAATCTGCATTTGTAATGCACTCCCCCCTAACACACACACACTATTCTGATTCAGGTGATCCAATGAAGCCCACTCTGAGGGATCATATTTGGAACATTTAAGCCACTGGCCCCTCACCAGCCCCACCCCACCCCAATCAACAGGTCCCGTGTGAAGCAGCATTTGCAAGGCATCTGCACCCAGAATAAAGTGATGGGTGTGGGGACTGGAGCTGGGGAGCCTGCCAGCTACTGAACCCCAGAGGCCACGGTCCCCACATCCCAAGACAAACCTCCTGTGCCCCCACCGTACTCTACCCCTTCATCACAACCTTCAGAAACAATCTAGGGCAACAATAAACAGCAAAGCAGACAACAAACCAGAATCTTAGGCCCAGGATGAACACCCAACCAAAGATTACCAGGTATGTGAGAAAAACCTTCCCCCAACCTTGTTCACATGGCTCTGAATTCACACAGAAAAGCTTTAACACCTAGAGAAAATTTTAAATAGCAAACAGAAGATGTTAAGATAAATTTTTAAGTTAGAATATACTTCAAAATATGTCCAGGATTGTAACCATTAAAGAAGAACAGGCTGTTACCAAAAAAAAGCTATTAGGAATTTTAGAGATTAAAAATATGACTACAGAAAAATGATTCCATTCATGTTAAAAATGTATATGAATGTACATACAAATATATATGGATTCAAATTCATTGAATAAATGATTGGTAGGATTACAACAGTTCCTTCTGGAAGTGAGAGTCAGGGGTGTATAGAGACTCTTATTTTACTGTATATACTTATATATTGCTTAAATAGCTTACAGTGTGAATGTATTCATTTTCACATACGTAATGAAAAGAACAAAACTCACTTTAAATGATTTATAATTTATCAATTACTAGTGAATATGTCTAAAGTGGTGATATGAAATATACTTTCTAATTTGGGGATCTTTGTAACATACTTACACTTTAATTTTATTAGCAGCCACCTCCTCCTCATTTAACTAATAATTGTAAGCAATAATCAGTCATAACCAGCATAAATTTCTTGTTTATAAAGCTCTTGACCAAATAACAGCAATATTTTGCACAGTTGAGATGTTCTTGGAACATTATTATTGCCTTCTAAGATATAATGTTCTCCTGATTTTCCTCTTCTGTCATCATTCATGAGAATTTTTTTGCCTAGAAAGCAGGTGGCCTGGTGGCAATCCAGCGTCAGAGTACAGATACACCTTCACATGATCCTAGATTTAACAGGCTAGGTTTCCTTCCTTGACTCATTCAATACAAAATGCTCATGGAGAGGCAATTATGTGCCATGACTCTTTTGTGTACAAGCACTAGATACTGAAGTAACAAGATGGACAAGCTACAATAGGTAATTTCAGGTAATGTTAAGTGCTGCAAAAATATAAAACAGGTATAAAAGGATGTGAGTGTTGGGGAAGAGTGGTATCCTTTTGATAGAGTGGCATCCCTGGGCAGATGACCTTTGAGTTAAGATCTGAGTAACAGAAAGGAGCTAACAGTGCTAATAAGCTAACATCTGGAAGCAGAGAGATCAAGGACAAAAAATTCTTGGGAGTGAGTTTTACAAGTTAAAGAAACATGAAGGCCAGTTGTGGTAGATGGAATAACAGCTTCCAAAGATTTTCATGTCCTAATCCCTGAAATCTGTGAGTACATTATCCTATGTGGCAAAAGGGATTTTGCATGTGTTTAAATTAGGGATATAGAGCTTGGGAGATTTTGTTGGATTATTCAGGCAGGCTCAATGTTATAACTGCAAAGTTCCTTATAAGATGAAAGCAAGAGGGTCAAAGTCACAAAAGTGGATGTGAGGATGGAAGCAGAGGTTGGAGTAATGTGATTTGAAGATGGAAGAAGGGACTAAGGCCAAGGAATGCATGTGGTCTCTAGAAGCTAGAAAAGGCAGGAAAACAGATTCTCCTCTAGAGCTTCCAGGGGGAACACAGCCCTCAAGACATCTTCATATTAGGACTTCTTACCTTAGAAATGTAAGATAATAAATTTGTGTTGTTTTAAACCCCTACATTTGTGGTAATTTGTTATAGTAGCAATAAGAAATGAATAGACCAGTGTGTCCAAAGCCCAGTGAGGATTTTGGATTTATGCAGAGGGCAGAGGGAAACTATTGGAGGGTTTGGCAATAGAGTGAACTGATTTGATTTGTTTTAAAAGGGTGGCATTGGGCTTCCCTGGTGGCGCAGTGGTTGAGAGTCCGCCTGCCGATGCAGGGGACACGGGTTCGTGCCCCGGTCCGGGAAGATCCCGCATGCCGCAGAGTGGCTGGGCCTGCGCGTCCGGAGCCTGTGCTCCGCAACGGGAGAGGCCATAACAGTGAGAGGCCTGCGTACCGCAAAATAAATAAATAAATAAAAGGGTGGCATTGCTGCTGCATGGAGAATGGACTGAAGTGGGAGGGCAAGAGCGATCAGGGAGACTAGGTGGGAGGCCCAGCATTCATGCAAGTGAGAAGTGGCTGGTTTAGTGTAAAGCTATAGTGTGGAGATGGAGAGAAATATATGCCAGGGGTCACTCTCACAGGATTTACTGATGGAGTAGGTGTGCCCGGGGAGGAAGAGGACTGGAAAAGAAAGGAAATAATAAAGGATGGGGTTTGGGGCTTTTCAGCATCAGGTAGACAGTTGAGAGGCAGTATAGTGACTAACAGCCTGGAAGCCAAATCCAGACTGCTGGGGCAGTACTACTTAGCATTATGTCACCTTGGGCATGTTACTTACCTCTCGGTTTTCAGTTTCCTCAAGTGTAACAAGGGCTGAGTAAGGGCTGGTTTGAGGTTCGTGTGAGATATATAAGGTGTTACCTAGTAGTTTCATTATGAGTTGGTGCCATTTAATGAAGTGGGAAAATCTGTAAAAGAAATAGATACGGGGGTGAGGGAAATACAAAACAATGCTTTTGATCTGTTAGATTTGAGATGCCTTTTGGACAGCAAAGTAGAAATATCAAGGAGGCAGTTTAAGAATGGCTATTTCACATAAAGTGGAATGGTATGACCCTTGCCTTTCAAATTAGAGGAAAATATCCCACTACTCTATCTTATTTCCTTTGCTTTGATTGGCAGGAGCGGCAGGGGCTTTTCTGAAGGCTTATTCAAAGCAGTTGAAGAGAAAGGATTAACACTATTTGCTGAGGGTAAAAGAAGGAATGCAGTGTTTAAAGAGATGTAGGCATTCTTTCTATTCCTTCCAATTCCTCCCATCCTAATGAAGGGGAAGATAATAGTTGGGCAGGGAAGGGCAGACCATAAAAAGAGTGGCTTAACCGGCATGGGGGTG
The DNA here is from genome assembly GCF_949752795.1 of Hyperoodon ampullatus. Lineage (NCBI taxonomy): Eukaryota > Metazoa > Chordata > Mammalia > Artiodactyla > Ziphiidae > Hyperoodon > Hyperoodon ampullatus. The sequence continues at coordinate 71,026,683 of NC_136918.1, read as the reverse complement.
GGAGATGACCATAGTGAGGGGAGTTCTTGGGATGGTAGACTGCCCAGGGAACTTTTTTTTTTTTAATCGCAGCCAAAATTTATTGTCCACATAGTAAAATAACCACTTAAATGTGTTCTGCTGTCCCTGACTCTAGATTTGGAAAAGTGTGTATAAGAGTTTGAACATAGAGTGAAAGTTGTGTCTGGGGCTGCTGAATCTCAAAGCATTTCTAAAAGGAACATTATTGTTTGATTTAAAAGTAAATGTATAAAACTTGGCAAATACAGGAATCCACAAAAAAGAACATCATCTTTATATTTCGATATCCTTATGGTCCATTTTTCTAAGTAATGCGTATTTTAAACATATTTTTCACTTAGTAATATATCCTGGATATTTTCCCATGGCATTACATGATATATTTATAGTTATCAAATAGCTATGTAGTATTCTAATTTGTGGATGGATCATAACTTATTTTCTAATCCCTTGTATTTTAAAATTTCCAAATTTTTCACTTTTATAAGGAAGGTATTTTGAAATTCATAGAGATAAATCTTTCTATTCACATGCAGTTATTTCCTTAGGATAATTTTTGCTAGACTCAAACTTGCATATTTTTAAGACTTTTAATTCATAATGACTCATTACCTTGCAATAAGATTTTATTGATTTATAATCTCAGCAGTGTTTGTAAATACCTATTTCTCCACTTCCTAGCTAATACTGGGTAGTATAACTAAGAAAAAAAAAATCCTAGTTTAATGAAAAATTGTACCCCTGCATCTTTGGCTCTTTGTATTCTTTCCTTTGTGACTCACCTGAGTACAACCTTTGCTCACTTTTTAATGGCATGTTACTCTTTCCCTTATTCTTTATTTTCTAATGTTTTACTTGGAAATAATTTCAAACTTACAAAAAGTTGTAAACATGATGATAGTACAAAGAGCACACAAATAGGCTTTACCCAGATTAATCTATTATTAATGTTTTAATCCATTTGTTTTTTCCCCTCACCCCTATCCCTGTCCCCTCAACCTTTTCTCTCTCTCTCTCTCTCCCCCTGAAACCCACACACAAATTTTCCTGCACCATTTGAGGAGAAGTTACATACAACACAACCCTTTACTTCTAAATAGTTTAGCCTGCCTTTCCTCAGGACAGTGATACTTCATATAACCAGGAGGGTAATCAATGTTATAATTTTACATACAATAATTACATTAATAATACTCTAATCTAGGATCCATATTCTAATTTTCTGAGTGGGCCTTTATAACATTTTCTCCTCTAGCACAGTCCACATAGGGTCAGCCTACTTAGTATGTCTCTTTAGCCTCCTTAAATCTGGAATATTTCCAGTCCGTCTTTGTCTTTTTATGACATGGACATTTTTGAAGAATGCAGAACCCCTCATACTTTTTTAAATAAAAATTTTTTCATTTTGTATTTTTCTGGTTTCCTCTTGATTGGATTAAGGATATGTACTCTCAGCCAGAAAACCACATAGGTGAGAACAAGCACTTCTCAGAGCACCACATCTGGAGGCACATGATCATCTGCCTCTCATTGGTGATGTTAATTTTGATCACCTGGTCAAGGTATTGCTCAATTTTTCCACTGTATTATTACTGAGGAGTTTTGTTCCCTTTCAACCAGTAAGCAGCCTATAAGAGACACTTTAGGTACATACACATGCTCTGCTTTTCATCAACACTTATCCCTAGATACAGCATCCATTAATGATTTTTGCCTCACCTAATCTTTATGACAGTCATTGCTAGATGATGATTTTTCCAACTCCAAGTCTCCCTGACCATTTATTAGTAAGCCCTCAGCATTCTACTTTAAATAGGAGCCTCCCTTCTTCCCATTATTTATTTACTTATTGATATGGATTCATGAACTCCTGTTTTGTTCAGTGGCTTATAATTCATTATTGTACTTAATTATTTTGGCATACAAATTGTTCTAAGCTTAGCCACTGGGGGCCACTTCCGGCTGGCTCTTATGACATTGGAACATGATCCCTTCCTCTTTCATAAGCATTTCCTTACTTTCGGTGTAACAAACTGTTTCAGGTATAGCTACTCTGCCCCAGCCTTGGAATCACCCATTTCTCTGAGTAGTCCTTGTTCCTTTGAATGTGAATGGTATTAGAGACCAGTATCTAGGCTCTAAGTATGCTGCTTGATTACGGTGATGGTTTCATGGGCTTGTACATATGTCAAATCTATCAAATTGTGGGCAGTTTATTGTATGTTAGTATAATACTTAAAGCTATTTTACAAAAAGTGGATAATAAAGGAAACAACATGTTTTAAAAAAACATTTTTTCATAAAAGAAACAGTAGAACTAAAGTATAGTGTTTAGGGATAAAACTTGGGCAATACAACTCCAAAGAAAATCAGTGATTACCATAAAATTCATGAGAATGATCAATTTAGGGAGGAGAGAGTTGGCTATTATTGGGTCCAGAACATGAAGCTTCTAGGCTAGCTGATTAGGTTTTATTTTTTTACCTGGATGGTAGTTACAAAAGTTTCTTCCTTGTAATAATTCATTATATAATTGTTTACATAATTTTCTGTAGCTTACAATTTTATCATTGTAAGCTAGAAAAGAAAATAAATGAATAAAAATAAATACTATTCATATTCATGATATAAATAAATTATTGTTTATTAGGAATTAAAGTTATTCTGCAAGTAAGGCAAACCCATTAACAATCTAACATTTTTTGTACATTTATAAACTTATTAAAATAGCTTTCAAAGCTATTTTAAGGTACATTCATATAATAAATTATTAATGAGAAGTCTATACAAACAAACTGGAATATTAATCTTTCTTAATATGTTAACTTTTTGAGTATTGTTACAAAACTCAATCTTATAAGATCAAGACAAATGTCTATTTCAGTTTTAGAATTTCCATTTCGTTCTTTTTAATGGTTTCTATTTCTCTGCTGAGGTTTTTTATCTTTTCACGAATTAAAGTAGATTTTCCTTTATGTCTTTGAGCGAGTTATAACTGTGCCTTCAGAAATCCTTGTCTGCTAATTTCAGTATCCGGGTCATCTCAGAGTCAATCCCTATTAACTGTCTTTTCTCTTTAGAATAGGTCATGCTTTTCTGTGTCTTCCTATGTAGAGTAATTTTTTTATATTCTGGACATTGTGAATGTTATGTTATGGAAATTCTAGATTCTGTTATGTTTCTCTAAATACTGTTGTAGGTGGTGGTAGGGGTGGTGTTGCTTTAAGCAGACAATTAATTTGGTTGGCCTCAAAATGCAAACTCTGTCTCTATGGCAACAGCTCAAATCTCAGTTCAGTTCTTTCATCTTTAACTAGGCTGCTTGGAGTCTGCCCAGGGCACCTGTAGTTCAGGGCTCAGCCAGACATATGGGCAGAGTTTATATGCAGTATTTGGGATTCCCTCCCACTGGCTCACTCCCATTTGGGGTTCACTTTTCACTTTCCTGCATCTGTGGTTGTCCCCAAACACTGTCTTGTAGTTCTTCAAGCCAGAATGACTGTGAGTTTTCCACCAGTTTTCTATCAGAATTTTGGTTCTCCTGTATGGTGCAGACTGGGGCCTGCCCTCAGGTTTAAAATCATTTTTTAAAAAAGCAACAAAAAACCCTGACCCCATGGCTGTCACCTCATTCTCAGTGTCAACTTTCCTCCAGAATCTTCGTGCTTTTGGTCACTTTCACATAGGGGTATTTTCTTTTGTTTGCTTTTTAAATGTTGTCTAAAGCTTAGACATTTTATTTAAATGCAGATCAGTCTGATAGGAGATTACTTGGCCATTATAGAAGTGGACTGAATATTTATTTCTTTAAAGAAATAATAATATGAAGATGCTAAGAAATTTTTTTATGGATGAGTAAAATAATGATATGGAAAAGCACATATAATTGGACTAACAGATTAGGTTATTTTTTGGCAAACAAAAACCCTTTGACTATATATTTCTAATTTTAAGGAAATCTGCATATGTAACCACAAATACAATATAAAGATAGGAAAAGTAATAAAGGAAAAACCTGTTTTTAAAAAGGGGGAAAAAATTACACTTCAACTATTTTGAAATAAAATATTTGAACCTCTTTTGTATTATTTTAGGAATAAATCTAATGAAGCTGATGAGTGTCAAAGAAAGCTTAGAAAACTGAAGTTCGAATCCATTATTTCTGAGTCACGGTATACACTGCAAATTTTTTATTTAATAGTTTTAGTAATTGAATTTGAAACCATATTTTAAATAACATTTAAAATGTACTTAGCTTTTCTTATTGTATTGTTTACATAAACAATACCTAATTCAAGTTTATAATATATTGAAGCTATTCATTGATTTTGCCTTTGCCTGGATGGGAAAATTTTTAAATCTCAGAACTATTCACTTACATAACGTTCTTATTTTAAAAATTAAAGTTATACTCTTTAGTTTTAAATGAGATATTTATATATCTTTGATAAACATAAAAATATAGTATTTAATGCATATTGGTTGGGTTTTTTTCTTATTCCATTTTAGGCACACCAGATTGCTTAAAGAAAAGGAAGACTCTTTAATGACTTGTCAACAAATATATAAAACTTTACAGGAAGAACTGACTGCAAAAGAAAGGCAACAAGCTGACTTAAAAAGAAGAATTAATCTTGCAGAAAATGAACTGGAAATAACCAAAACTCTTCTGAATCAGACAAAGCAAGAAGTTGTAACACTGAAAAGTGAAAGGTGCGGTCAAGAATAATTTCTTCCAAATATATTTTATGTTTAAGTCAGTATTCCATATATATTTGAAACATCAAGGTTCTATATATTTTGATAACAGTGAAATCACAGGATTAAAGATATATTTCACCTGAAAGGTCATCGCGTCCCACCACCTCATTTTACAAGTGATTAAACTGAATCCCAAGTTGGTTAAATGACTTGCTTAACATCACACAGTTAGTGCAAGTAGAGATGGAACCCACATGGCATTTGGTGTTAGATTTTTGTTGAAAAGAATCAAAAAGATCATGTGTGGTACTTATACTACTGAGCTTTACCTCAGCCAATAATTGGTGGATTCTATCATTTTCCAACAGAAAAACATCTTTTTATGTCACTTTTTCCTTTTATTAGCTCCTACTTTTCTTCTCTCTTTGTTATTTGTCAATACCTGTTATTGGGGACTTTCCACAAGCAAAGATATCTCTGGTGTTGCGTTAGTATCGAGGATACTAAGAAGCATATTCCTCCACACAATCTAGATATTTTTGCTCAGTTAATTTGTCTTTAAATTAAACTTACCTCTACTTAGTATCTCAACCCTGCTTTCTTTCTTTTTGTTTTCATTTGCCTGATATGTCTTTTATTCTTTCTGAGTCCTTTTGTTTTGAACTCATATTGATATATAGCACAAATTTGGGGAGTTTGTTGGTTTTTATTAAATCTAGGAGTCTTTAAGGGGACATATTATGCCATTTACATTTATTGATATAACTATTATATTCCATAAGAACAGAAGTTCCATAAAGGCAAGAATTTTTGTCTTGTATTATTCTCTGTGTATAGAAGGCATAATTGGCTATTTGTTTTTCATTCTTCTATCATATTCTTTTCATTGGAGTAGAATTGTTTTACAATGTTGGCTTAGTTTCTGCTGTACAATGAAGTGAATCAACTATATGTATACCTATATCCCCTCCCTCTTGGACCTCCCTCCCACTCCCTCCCCCATCACACCCATCATGAAGCACCCATCACAGAGCACCGAGCTGCGCTTCCTGTGCTTTATAGCATGTTCCCACTAGCTAGCTATTTTTTATGCATGGTAATGTATATATGTCAATCCTAATCTCCTAGTTCATCCCACCCTCCTCTTCCCCCTCTGTGTCCACATGTCCGTTCTCTATGTCTACCTCTCTATTCCTGCCCTGCAAATAGGTTCATCTGTACCATTTTTCTAGATTCCACATATATGCGTCAATATACGATATTTGTTTTTCTCTTTCTGACTTACTTCACTCTGTATGACAAACTCTAGACCATCCACATCTCTACAAATGACCCAATTTCATTTCTTTTTATGGTTGAGTAATATTCCATTATGTATATGTACCACATCTCCTTTATCCATCTGTTGATAGACACTTAGGTTGTTTCCATGTCCTGGCTATTGTAAATAGTGCTGCAATGAACATTGGGATACCTGTGTCTTTTTGAATTATGGTTTTCTCAGGGTATATGCCCAGTAGCAGGATTGCTGGATCATATGGTAGTTCTATTTTTAGTTTTTTAAGGAACCTCCATACTGTTCTTCATGGTGCCTGTATCAATTTACATTCCCACCAACAATGCAGGAGGGTTCCCTTTTCTCCACACCCTCTCCAGCATTTATTGTTTGTAGATTTTTTGACGATGGCCATTCTGACTTGTGTTAGGTGATACCTCATTGTAGTTTTGATTTGCATTTCTCTAATAATTAGTGATTTTGAGCATTTTTCATGTGCCTCTTGGACATCTGTATGTCTTCTTTGGTGAAATGTCTATTTAGGTCTTCCACCCATTTTTTGATTGGGTTGTTTGTTTTCCTGATATTGAGCTCCATGTGCTGTTTGTATATTTTGGAGATTAATCCTTTGTCCATTGCTTTGTTTGCAAATATTTTCTCCCATTCTGAGGGTTTTCTTTTCGTCTTGTTTATGGTTTCCTTTGCTGTGCAAAAGCTTTTAAGTTTCATTAGGTCCCATTTGCTAATTTTTGTTTTTATTTCATTACTCTAGGAGGTGGGTCATAAAAGATCTTGCCGTGATTTATGTCAAAGAGTGTTTTTCCTATGTTTTCCTCTAAGTGTTTTATAGTGTTCAGTCTTACATTTAGGTATTTAATCCATTTTGAGTTTACTTCTGTGTATGGTGTTAGGTTGTGCTCTAATTTCATTGTTTTACATGTAGGTGTCCAGTTTTTCCAGCACTACTTATTAAAGAGGCTGTCTTTTCTCCATTGTATGTTCTTGCCTCCTTCATCATAAATTAGGTGACCATATGTGCATGGGTTTATCTCTAGGCTTTCTGTCCTGTACCATTGCTCTATATTTCTGTTTTCTGTTTTGCCAGTACCATACTGTCTTGATTAGTGTAGGTTTATAGTATAGTTTGAAGTTGGGAGCTTGATTCCTCCAGCTCTGTTTTTCTTTCTCAGGATTGCTTTGGCTATTCAGGGTCTTTTGTGTTTCCATACAAATTATGAAATTTTCTGTAATTCTGTGAAGAAAGCTATTGGTAATTTGATAGGGATTGCATTGAATCTCTAGATTGCTTTGGATAGTATAGTCATTTTCACAATACTGATTCTTCCAACCCAGGAACATGGTATATTTCTCCATCTGTTTATGTCATCTTTGATTTCTTTCATCAGTGTCTTATAGTTTTCTGAGTACAGGTCTTTTGCCTTCTTAGGTAGGTTTATTCCTAGGTATTTTATTCTTTTTGTTGCGATGGTAAATATGGTTGTTTCCTTAATTTCTCTTTCTGATTTTTCCTTATTAGTATATAGGAGCGCCACAGATTTCTGTGCATTAATTTTGTATCCTGCAACCTTACCAAATTCATTGATTAGTTCTAGTAGCTTTCTGGTGGCATCTTTAGGATTTTCTGTGTATAGTATCATGTCATCTGCAGTGATAATTTTACTTCTTCTTTTCCAATCTGTATTCCTTTTATTTCTTTTTCTTCTGATTGCCATGGCTAAAACTTCCAAAACTATCTTGAATAAGAGTGACGAGCGTGGACAACCTTGTCGTGCGAGACTGGACATCCTTGTCTTGTTCCTGATCTTAGTGGAAATGGTTTCAGTTTTTCACCATTGAGAATGATGTTTGCTATGGGTTTGTCATATGTGGATGGCCTCTATTATGTTGAGGTAGGTTCCCTCTATGCCCATTTTCTGGAGAGTTTTAATCATGAATCATTGTTGAATTTTGTCAAAAGCTTTTTCTACATCTATTAAAATGATCATATGGTTTTTATTCCTTAATTTGTTAATATGGTATATCACATTGATTGATTTGCATATATTGAAGAATCCTTCCATCCCTGGGATAAATCCCACCTGATCATAGTGTACAATCCTTTTAAGGTGTTGTTGGATTCTTTTTGCTAGTATTTTGTTGAGGATTTTTGCATTTATGTTAATCAGTGATATTGGTCTGTAATTTTCTTTTTTTGTGATATCTTTGTCTGGTTTTGGTATCAGGGTGATGGTGGCCTCGTATAATGAATTTGGGAGTGTTCCTCCCTCTGCAATTTTTTGGAAGAGTTTGAGAAGGATAGGTGTTAGCTCTTCTCTAAATGTTTGATAGAATTCGCCTGTGAAACCGTCTGGTCCTGGACTTTTGTTTGTTGGAATATTTTTAATTACAGTTTCAATTTCATTATTTGAGATAGGTCTCTTCGTATTTTCTTTTTTTTTTGTTTGTTTGTTTTTTTTTTGCAGTACACGGGCCTCTCACTGTTGTGGCCTCTCCCGTTGCGGAGCACTGACTCCGGACGTGCAGGCTCAGCGGCCATGGCTCACGGACCCAGCTGCTCCGCGGCATGTGGGATCTTCCCAGACCGGGGCACGAACCTGTGTCCCCTGCATCGGCAGGAGGACTCTCAATCACTGCGCCACCAGGGAAGCCCATCTCTTCATATTTTCTAATTCTTCCTGGTTCAGTCTTGGAAAATTGTACCTTTCCAAGAATTTGTCCACTTCTTCAAGGTTGTCCATTTTATTGGCATATAGTTTTTTGTAGTAGTCTCTTATAATCCTTTGTATTTCTGCAGTGTCAGTTGTTACTTCTCCTTTTTCATTTCTAATTCTATTGATTCGAGTCTTCTCCCTTTTTTTCTTGATGAGTCTGGCTACAGGTTTATCAATTTTGTTTATCTTCTCAAAGAGGCAGCTTTTACTTTTACTGATCTTTGCTATTGTTTCTATTTCATTTATTTCTGCTCTGAATTTTATGATTTCTTTCCTTCTACTGACTTCGGGTTTTCTTTGTTCTTCTTTCTCTAGTTGCTTTAGGTGTAAGTTTAGATTGTTTATTTGAGATTTTTCTCATTTCTTGAGGTGAAATTGAATTTCTATATAATTCCCTCTTAGACTGCTTTTGCTGCATCCCATAGGTTTTGTGTTGTTGTGTTTTCATTGTCATTTGTTTCTTTGTATTTTTTTATTTCTTCTTTGATTTCTTCAGTGATCTCTTGGTTACTTAGTAGCACACTGCTTAGCCTCCATGTATTTGTGTTTTTTACAGGTTTTTTCCTGTAATTGATTTCTAATCTCATAGCATTGTGGTCAGAAAAGATGCTTGATACGATTTCAGTTTTCTTAAGTTTTCCGAGGCTTGATTTGTGACCCAAGATGTGATCTCCCCTGGAGAATGTTCTGTGTGCACTTGAGAAGAAAGTGTATTCTGCCACTTTCGGGTGGAATGTTCTATAAATGTCAATTAAATCTATCTGGTCTACTGTGTCATTTAAAGCTTGCGTTTCCTCATTTTGTTTGGATGATCTGTCCACTGGTGTAAGTGGGGTGTTAAAGTCCCCTACTATTATTGTGTTACTGTCAATTTCCCCTTTTATGATTGTTAGCATTTGCCTTATGTATTGAGTTGCTCCTATGTTGGGTGCATAAATATTTGTAATTGTTATATCTTCTTCTTGGATTGATCCCTTGATCATAATGTAGTGTCCTTCCTTATCTCTTGTAACAGTCTTTAGTTTAAAGTCTATTTTATCTGTTATGAGTATTGCTACTCCAGCTTTCTTTTGATTTCCATTTGCATGGAATATCTTTTTTCATCCCTTCACTTTCAGTCTGTGTGTGTCCCTAGGTCTGAAGTGGGTCTCTTGTAGACAACATATATATGGGTCTTCTTTCTGTATCCATTCAGCCAGTCTGTGTCTTTTGATTGGAGCATTTAATCCATTTACATTCAAGGTTATTGTCAATATGTATGTTCCTATTACCATTTTCTTACTTGTTTGGGGTTTGTTTTTGTGGGTCTTTTTCTTCTCTTGTGTTTCCCACCTAGAGAAGTTTCTTTAGCGTTTGTTGTAAAGCTGGTTTGGTGGTCCTGAATTCTCTTAGCTTTTGCCTGTCTGTAAAGCTGTTGATTTCTCCATTGAATCTGAATGAGATCCTTGCTGGGTAGAGTAATCTTGGTTGTAGGTTTTTCTGTTTCATCACTTTAAGTATATCCTGCCACTCCCTTGTGGTCTGCAGAGTTTCTGCTGAAAAATCAGCTGATAAGCTTATAGGGATTCCTTTGTATGTTATTTTTTGCTTTTCCCTTGCTGCTTTTAATATTTTTTCTTTGAATTTAATTTTTGTTAGTTTGATTAATATGTGTCTTGGTGTGTTTCCTCTAGGGTTTATCCTGTATGGGACTCTCTGTGCTTCCTGAGTTGGGCGACTCTTTCCTTTCCCATGTTAGAGAACTTTTCCACCCTAACCTCTTCAAATATTTTCTCAGACCTTTCTTTTTCTCTTCTTCTTTTGGGACCCCTATAATTCGAATATTGGTGCATTTAGTGTTGTCCCAGAGGTCTCTGAGATTGTCTTCAATTCTTTTCATTCTTTTTTCTTTATTCTGCTCCTCGGCAGTTATTTCCACCATTCTGTCTTACAGCTCACTTATTTGTTCTTCTGCCTCAGTTATTCTGTTATTGATTCCTTCTAGTGTATTTTTCATTTTGGTTATTGTGTTGTTCATCTCTGTTTGTTTGTTCTTTAATTCTTCTAGATCTTTGTTAAATATTTCTTGTATCTTCTCAATCCGTGCCTCCATTCTATCTCCTAGATTCTACATCATGTTTACTATCATTACTCTGAATTGTTTTTCAGGTAGATTGTCTATTTCCCCTTCATTTATTTGGTCTTGTAGGTTTTTACCTTGCTCCTTTTTCTGTGACATATATTTTTGTCCTTTCATTTTTCTTTTTTTAATGGGTGGGATTGTGTTCCTGTCTTACTGGTTGTTTGGCCTGAGGCTTCCAGCACTGGAGTTTGTAGGCTGTTGGGTAGAGCTGAGTGTTGTTGCCGAGATGAGAACCTCCAGGAGACCTCACTCCAATGAATATTCCCTGGGGTCTGAGGTTCTCTTTTATTCCTGTGGTCCGGACTTGGAACTCCCACCACAGGAGCTCAGGCCCGGCCCCCAGCTCATGAACCAAGATCCTGAAAGCCTCATAGGCAGCCAAAAAAAAAAAAAAAAAAGAAAAGAAAAGAAGGAAAGGAACAGAACAATAACAAAGAGTAAAAGACAAAATAATATTAGAAAACTAACAGATATTTAGAAAAAAATCTTAAAAATTAAAATATAGATGAAACAACAACCTGGAGGTAAAACAGAACTACAGTGGCAAAAAAGAGGAGGATAAAAAAAAAAAAAGCCTGAAAAGTCCTTGGCTGTGGAGGATGGGACTTATGCAGGGGCAGGGTTTAGGCAGTGGGGGGGGGCCCTATGTTTAGGACCCCCAGGGCCGGAAAAGGCCCCGGGAGGAGTGGGGCTTTTTCTCAGTGCGGCAGGAGGGAACCAGGAGTGCCTCTGGCCTTGGAGGGTGGAGCACCAGGTCCAGGACCCCAGCAGGCTCCCCGGGCCCAAGTGGGCAGTGGAAATGCTAGGTGCATTCCCTCTGATCCTGGAGGGTCCCTTCCTGTTGGCCTCTCTTCTTCTTCCAGCCCACCATGCCCCTAGGACCCACGTGGTCAGAAGGGGCCCCGGAATGCAGGGACCAGACCAGAAGCCCAACAGGCTTCCTGGGGCCCGAGTGTGCAGGGAAACACCTGCTGTGCTTCCCCTGATCCTCCGGTCCCAGAGGGTCCCCCCATCCACCTCTCATCCTCTTTCCCCCTGCTCCCTCCATCCTACACCTCTAGGACCCACACGGCCAGAGGGGGCCTCAGAGGGTGGAGGACCATGCTCGGGAGTCCAGCAGGCTCCCTGGAGCCCGAGTGGGTAGGGGAAATGCTAGGCACACTCCCCCCTGATCCTCCAATCCTGGAGGGCCCCTCCCCATCCACCTCTCCTCTTCTTCCCCTCCCCCCCAGGACCAACACAGCCAGAAGGGGCCCCAGAAGTTGGAGGACCTGGCCTGGGACCCCCTCAGGCTTCCTGGGGCCCAAATGGGTGGGGGAAATACCCACTGCACCTCCTCTGATCCTCCAAGCCCCCTAGGGTCCCTCCAGGCATGGGAACCCCTCCCCTCCCCCAGCCACCCCTCAGTGGTGCTGGTCCTATCCAATCTCCACTTCTCCTCCCCCGTCACTGCCCCCTACACCCTACCCGCTGCTCGGGGTTTCTTTCCGTCTCCTTGGGCGTCAAGGTCCCCCACCAGTGTCCAGCAGGTGCCCTAGTTTTGGCTCATTTTTTAGTTCACTTTATTCATTTTATTTTATGAGTATTTGACTGCTTTCTAATTTAGAAGATTTATAATCTTGTTTTCATTCTTTTTAAGGGCAACTATTTGCTCCCAGAGGAGTCTGGGAGTGGGGCCACAGAAGTGGTTAGCAGGCAGCTTAGAATTAGGTTCTAACCAACAACAGTATGCCCTAGATCACATCTGTCTCTACTCCAGGCTATTCAGAGGTCTGTCTAGTTCACAGAGAAACAAGGCTTGTCTCTGGTTCCCCCGGGATGATATACGTTTACTTCTCTTTGGTTTAATAAGATGAACAATTGCAGAGCTTATTGCCATCCACCATTTCTTCCTCACCCTGCCACACCAATAACCTGCCTGTCACTAAGATGTTGTGTCTTGTAGTTCCCACCACCACTTCTGCCATTTCACAGTTGTCACTGATAAGCCCATAGTATATTAGAAGCAGTAATTTTATAAGCAGGAAATTGGCAAGAGCCAGTCTTACTAATAACAAGAAGGAATGGCAGCTGAAAGATTGACCATGCATAAGAAGAAAGAAAATCTATAAGTGCCACAAAAAACTTTAAAAGAATTGCAGTTTGGCCCAATATACAATAGAGACAAACAGCTTTACACACATCAGTAATCTTGAATGCCCTTATATTTATAATATGGGTTAATAATTGATGGCCATAATGATGACTGAGTCAGAATGATTAAAATCAGCTGTATACTCTATGTATATAAAAGGTACAGAATACCCCATTTCCAGTGATGTCAGATTAATTAGATCTAGCTGTTTATCCAGGTGAATTCTGTCTCCTTCATACTGGTCATTGAGAAGATCCTATCTTTGTTCAAACATTTCTGGAACTCTTTTTTGAGAATTGGCTTAAGTGTGCATGTTTTAGAATATCCTTAGTATGATGAATCTTTGACCTTTAGGAATGAATTTGATTTTTAAAACAATCTCAGTAAGTCCAGTGAAAGAAAGTTCAAGGAGAATGATGGGAAATCAATCTGGGAAATATCATTGGGGATTAAAAATAAGTAAAATGTTTTCCTTTTTTCTATGCTTAACAAATTATCTCTGGCAGCAATTTGAAGACAGCAGTTTCATGAATGTTTTGAGGATTAATAACATCATTCAAATAAATATAGAGCTTTCTTAGGGGATTGATTGCTTTGAAATAGCGCACTATATTTGCCATATTTTTTTAAAATTTAGTATGATTCTAATCTTACCTTCTATTATAAGTGGTAAGTTTTCAGAGAACAGAGACATCACTGGACTACTTCTTCCTCTCTTCTCCCGTCTACCCCCCTGCTTATTTTCCTCTTACATCCTTGCCCTTTTTCTTTCTTTTCTCTCTATACTTTAGTCTATCCAAAAGCAGGCATGGTATTACTTAGTCATTTGGTGGCACCAAGTTTACTGACATGATGTCTGTCACATAATAAAAATTAAAATCTGCTTGCAGCCCAATAAGTTATCATATTATCATAGGATTACTCCTAGATATAAGCATTGTTTTTTTTTTCTTTGTCCAATGCCGCTTTCAGATTTTGCCTGCCTTGTCTTCTATTGTATCCTCAGAATCTGGCACATGTATTCACTCAATAAATATTTGTTGAGTCAATGGATGACTTACTTTGGGTAATTCAGTCAGTTAACAGTTATTTGTTGAGCATTTACTATGTGCCAGGTACTACGTACCCTGGGGATACAATGGTGAATCTGAAACATCCCTGTCCTCATAAAGTTTACATTCTAATAGGAGAGACAAACAGTTAAACAACAAAAAAAGTAGAGAACTAACCAGAATAATTCTAGATTGTGATAATGGATATAAAGTAAGTGAAGGGGTATTGTAGTAGAGACTCATAAAAGGGGTACCTGCTTTGGAAAGGGTGGTTGTAAAAGTAACTTCCAAAATGGTACATAAAGGAAGACAAGTAAGAGGTTTCCACGCTGAGGGCCAGGGAAGAGTTTTATAAGTAAAAAATGAGCTTGGTAAATTCTCGGAAGTGGCAGTATGACGCAAGGCCTAGCAAATGTGAGGGGCGAAGGTGAAGGTCAAGTCGTTTGGGGCCTCACAGGCCCGTAGGAGTTTGGGTATTAGTTTCAGTGCAATGAAAAGAAACCATTGGAGGGATTTAAGCAAGTACCGACACTGTGGAAAGATGGTTCTGGCTGCTGGGTGGAGAAGGGATTGGCAACGGGCAGTGGGGGTAAGTCAGGTCATTTACTGTTTTGATATTCATCAAAGGGTTTTGTACATAGCTAAGCCTAAGAGACATGAGAAAAATGAAAATCTTTAGCTCTCACCCTCTGCCAGTTTCTGTTGGGTTATTTGAATGTCTGTACCAAGTGAATGAGAGCAAACAGCCAGGGCTTACTCCATGTTGAGCCAGGGGGAGATACGAGAGCCAGGTTAAAAAGACATCCTGAAGAACAAGTGACCTTTCGGAGGCTTTGACATTATTGTCTAAACCTTCCTTAAAACTTTGTCTTCCTTTGGCTTCAGGGGCAACCTGTTATCCTGCCCTTTTCCTCTCTCTATTTTGGTTCTTTGCTCTTCCCTCCTGCCATCACCTGACAGCAGACATTCCTTAAGGTTCATGCATGAACTTGGCTTTCCTCCCTCTACTTTCTTTCCTTCAGTAAACTGTCTCTCAGCTGAGCAATTTGCTCTTGGAGCTTTGATTTGAAGCACCAATGGGATCTCTAAATAGAGGTGTCCTTAAGCAGTTGGAGATGTGAAAGTCCTTCCCGAAAAATAGAAGCTGGGCTCAGGAAAAAACTTAAAATAGAGATGCTTGACGAGACCAGCAGAGATTCTAGTTCAGTAGGACCGGGCGGTGCCTGGGAATCTGCTGCACAGCAAGGTCCCAAACCACCGCTGTGGAAGGACAGCAACCAACCAGGCTGCCAGACGTGCTCTCCAAAGGCCAAAGCCCAACTCACTCAAGGTGCCAGTGTGGGCTTTGCAAATTCAGGCAGCCTCCGCACACTGCCCCTCCTCCCCCACCCCTCCCCACAGCAGAGCCACTTGCCCATGCTTCCATTGGGACCACTGTGGAAAATGCGAGGCTTAGAAGGTATGTAGTTTCAGAAGAGGAGGGAAAAAAGATATGAAAAGCCAGAACTGACCCTAGGAAAAAGAACTGGCAGAACTTCTGAATTTGGAGCAGGAAAGGAGCTAGTGACTAGGAAATAACTCATACATTAGTACAAATCTAATTAGTTATGCATTGCTTTCTCCCCCGCACTGAGCTGAGGAAGCTCTCTTAGGAGAAGAGGCTCCACTGGAAGGAAGAGAAGTAGGTCCTTCAGGATCCTGGATTATGGGAGTAGAGAAGGCCTGGCCAGCTTGGTCACAGGCACACTGGGCCTGGAGAGAGGGGTCTCCTTGCTGGATGGGGAGGACTGGGGCAGGGCACAGGGACAGTGCCAGAGAAAAGTGTGGCTGTTTTTAAAATTCTGTGTAGAGAGCCCTCAGCTCTCATGCTTCTGGGCTACAGGGTCTCTTTGGCCAGGGCCAGAACTCTACCCAGAACTATGAATTTGTGATACCACTTCAGAAGTATTGTGGATTAAATAGGGTTTTGTGGGCTGGCCTGCAGGCCTAATTCCTTTTTTATGGAAAATTATTTCTATAGTAAAATGTGTTGGGAATTTCCTATAACCAACTTAAATACATTTTAGAAGGGCATATGTGTTTAAGCTTGGAGACTGCCCACGTATAACGCTCAGAGAAATTCATTTATGCAGTAGCGTGTGGCCTAAAACTGTACTGCTGAGACACACAGCTGTTTGTAATAGTCCGCACCCCATGCATTCCTCCCCAAGAGCTGTTTGGCCCTATCTTGGTAAATTCCAAGAAAAAATATAGAAAAATACTTATTATGATTTACTTGCCAATAACATGACAGGATTAGTGAAGAATGTCTTTGGAGGAAAAGCTTCATTGTGACCAAAGTTGGGGGCAAGTGGCTTATCTGTAAATTGTTCTGTGAAATAAGCAGTTATCTGTGTGTGTCTCTATCAGCTAGCTCTTTACTTATCTTAAGTGAGATTTACTTAATTGCTCCCTGTCCCCCTGAAGCATACCTTTGAGGCTATAGGGAAGGATTTTATTCCCCCTCCTACACCCACAACATTAACTTCTTTTTCAATTTCCTCATCCTCTTCTCTTTCTCTTGTTTTTTCTTTTTTAATTGACAGCTCTAAACCCTCACCTCAGAGAAATGTACATAGAATCTAGCAAATTATTTCAGGAGGTTCATGGAATTTCCCATTCTGTATATGACACAACCCCATGGTCAAACATACCTGTTTCTTCAGGCTCTCTCTTCCCTTCCTCCCTGCTTCCTTTCTTCTCTCCTCCCCACTTTCTCCCTCTCAAGCTCTCACCCACACCATCCCCAGGTTTCACAGTCATGCGGAGACCTCTTGGTGCTTCTGTGGACATGATCTTGTCTTCACACTGCCCTGAGTGAGATGCATCGTTGTGTGGTGCTCATCAGAAAGGGTCAGGGGCCTGAAAACCAGCCTGAACTCTGCTCTCCTCACCACTTGCCGCAGAGGAAGGGGCTGATTTTTCTTGCATAAGCATGCCATTCCTTCCTCACCAAGCTCTATGTACCTGGGTCAGCCCCCACCCAGATGGAGCACTTTTTCTAATTCACCAACCCAGAGGGCAAGCCATTTTCAAATTTGCACAAAGGCCCTGGCTAACAGAGCTGTGACCCTCTCTTATGAAGCAGGTATCATTTTCCACATTTTACACTTGAAGAAACTGAGGTTAAGCAAGGCTAAATGTCTTGCCCAGGGCTACATAACTGGCAAAGACAGAAATCAAGCTCCGTTGTATCTAGCTTTATAAACTGTGTTCCCTCCACTACAGTTTACACAGTTCCCTTAGCATTTGTCTTGAAGGGATCAGTTCTGTCAGCTTCTCTTTCTCAATCATGTTGTAACACTGAGTCTTCAGGGGACCCCCAGCCCTTCAGAAAGCAGAAAATCCAAGAGTACCCCCTCTTCGCCTCCTCTTGCCTTCTTACCCCACCTCTCCACTCTTTCAGGATTCTTCCATTCATGTAATAAATGTAAGATGGTGACTTTTGTCTTCCTTTCTCTAGTGCCTTAGCAAAGTCAGAAATGGAGCTATATCTTCAGAACAAAAGTAGAATAAAAACATTTCATAACACATTCTATAAGAAGAGAAACTTGGTGTTTAGTTACTTTGATGAGGCTTGTCATACTTTCATGAAGTCTAGAAGCAATAAGAAGTGTAGAATATAAAAAGGGATGTGGAAACAAGGTTTCAAGGGTTCTGTTACCTCGTGGTAGTGTGGCTTAGTATAAAAAGAATGGACTTAGTTAGGCAAACATAGGTTTGAATCCAGTGTCAAGTTTGGACAACTGGCTTACACTTTAAGGGTCATTTTTCTTATCTGCAAAATGGGCATATTAATAATAGCTACCTTCTTGTGAAGATTCAAGCATCTAGTGTCGTGCCTGGTAGGTTGTAGGTGCCCAGAAGGTATTAATTTCCTTTCTTTCATCTTCATTTAGGTTGCTAACCTCTTAAAGCAACATATCTTTTATACCCTGCATTAGTGATGTAGATATTCAGGAAATACCTGTTGAATTCAGTGTTATCTGCTTTACTCTTAGAGTTGTAAAGATTAGTCCATGGAGTGATTTATTTTGGATGCAATTCTGTTAGTTTAGAGTGTTATGAAATGAAGTGTTCTAAGTAATATCATTCTAAAATAACAAACCTTATCAGGTATTTTTCCCAAGACATACCTCTTTCTCTGATTTCCTGTCTATCAACAACTCTCAGAACAAGAGACTTGCCAAACTTCTTATGATATCACAGACACTGCTTTTAACGGTGGCAGGAGTTGTGGCAAAATCAAAATTATGTCTTTGATTGACAATGTGAAGACACCTCTAAAAGAACAACTTGTGAAACAGAATTTAAAGCTGTCATTTGGCATTATGGTTTGACATTTGTTTGCAGTTATGTTTTTAACTACAATTAAGGGAATTAGATTTTTGCATGTATGTAAGAAATTAGATTCTCATTTTCTTTTTGGTCTAAGAATTTAAAAGTTAATGTTTTTTTAAAATAAATACTCTTAATTGTGAGTAGATCCTAATTTGCCTATTGTGCCAACTCCAAAAATGTTATTTTTAAAAAACATCTGATGAAATTACAGGGTAGAGAGCCCTAGGCTGGTACAAGCTTGAACCAGCTTTACCTCTTGTGAATTATGTCACTTTATATAGTCATTTACCACTCAGGATCTTCTAAAAATTAGGAAATTGCATTAATATATTTCCAATGAGTGGCAAGAAAGAATGACCATATCCCTAGAGATTATCCCTAGTGCCTGACACATAGTTGGGTACTCAATAAATATTTGCTGGATGGAT
This sequence comes from Hyperoodon ampullatus, assembly GCF_949752795.1. Classification (NCBI taxonomy): domain Eukaryota; kingdom Metazoa; phylum Chordata; class Mammalia; order Artiodactyla; family Ziphiidae; genus Hyperoodon; species Hyperoodon ampullatus. Next base: position 71,007,837 of record NC_136918.1, on the reverse strand, counting down.
GTATGGATGAGTAGGAATGTATTTAATCCCAGTTAAACCACTGATCACAGGATCTAAAACTCGGAAGCTCTCATTGTCTGGTAGCAAATCCGCTTCTGACTTGCCAAAAGTCAATTCAAACTCCTGGATTCTAGTGATGATCTTTTCTATCAGATTCTTACTAAAATCCAAATATAGCACCTGAATCTGTGTTGTTTCTTATTATTCTAAAGCATGAATACCTCTAGAACTGGCTGTAAAGAGGAAATTGGATATCTGTATGATATTCAAAAACAGGTGCACATTTTCAGCTTTTTAAAATATGAATATGCCTCTAACAATATTTCATTTCTAGAAATCCTCTAAATTTCTCTCAGAAAGTCTCACTAGAGTCAAAGTTGATCCTTTATAGTTTCTTTAAAGGCAAGACTGCTTTTTCTTTATCAATGTCTTAAGATGGTTTTACATTCCTGAATAATGTGCAAGCTCTTTCTTGAGTTTACTATATAAGTGTGATTTTTATTTTTGGAATCAAGATTATATTTTTCACACATATAATCATCTCTGTATACATTACCCAGTGCCCATTCCATAGTAATCAAGGACAGTGTGTTTGTAACATCATTTATAATCATTCTTTCTGCCTTGTCTCATTAAAGAATTGCACTGAAGGGTTGAGAACAGAGGCTCAGCAGGAATCAATGAGATATGAAAGTCCTAATTTCTGTAGCTTTAATGTCAAGCAAAATTATCATCACAAGCACAAGTTCATAAATTTTATAACAGTTCACTCAAAACACCTTATATTCTGTGGAAATGTCATAAGGAACTTTATGACTCTTTGTCAATTCAGTGAATGATTATCACTTCATTAACCTTGTTTTAACCTTGGCTTACTATATTTTGGCTTCTATAATCTGCTAGCCTTTCACAGTTTTTATTCTAAAGGGATACATATAACAGCAGTGTTTTGTACTGTGTCCATCAGAGGAATGTATATGGAATGGATTCTACTTTTGTTGATATCAAAATTATAAATGTCTCCAGGGAGACTAAAAGTTGAGCATCTCAAATATTCAGTACCATCCATTTTATAGTAAAGGTAACTTCTAATGTACTCACAGGCACCCATCTGAAAATGCTCATTGGAATTTTCTAATCAGTAAGACCTCTTTTCAAATAGGAAACCTGGCTTAAGAAATAAAGTGGATCAAATTGCCAGGACTCTGCTGCCTAGCCACTTCTAACAAGCACATAGCGAGCCACATCCATTCTATGGTACTGGTATTTTGAAAACCAAGTGAAGTGCTACTTTATTTGCCTTGACTGTTGCTCCTTATTTTATCAAGTTTACTATTATAATATTCTACTCTTATACCTGAAAGTTGTGTAATAACATTTGAAGGTAAACCGGCATCGTTTTCTATCTCTGCTATAACAATTACCGCAAACTTAGTGGCTTAAAACAACACAAATTTATACAGTTCTGGAGGTCAGAAGTCCAAATGAGTGTAAGGGGCTAAAATCAAGATGTCAATAGGGCTGGCTCTTTCTGGACCCTCCAGGGGAGAGCCCATTCCTTGCTTCTTCCAGCTTTTAGAAGCTGCTGACATTCCTTGGATCCTGGCCTCATAAATCTAATCTATGCTTCCATTGTCACATCACCACCTTCCCCCCCACACACACATTAACCTTCTTGCCTCTCTCTCATAAAGACCTTGATAATTATACTTAAGGCACATCCAGATGAACCAGGATAATCTCCTTATCTCAAGATCCTTAATGTAATCACATCTGCAAGGTCCCTTTTGCCATATTTACAGACTTTGGGGATTAGGACATGGATATCTTTGAAGGCAATTATTTAGCCTACCACAACTGTGACAAGTTAAAAATAGCTATTATCAACCCTAGAGCAACCCATTAAATAAACTAAACAAAGAGTTATAGCTAATATGCCAACAAAGCAGATGAAAGTAAATCATAAGCCATATGCAAAATCCAAAAGAAGGCAGAGAAGGAAGGCCAAGAAAACAACAGATGGGGCAAATAGGCAAGATGATGGATTTAAGTCTAACTGTATCACAATTCAATTAAATGTAAATTGTCTATACATTCTAATTAAAAGACAGAGATTTTCAGATTGTATAAAAAAGTAAGATTCGGCCATATACTGCCTACAGGAAATGTATTTGAAAAGTAAAGATACAAAAGGCTAAAAGTAAAAGAATGGAAAAAGATATGCCATGCTGACACTAATCAAAAGAAGCTAGAATGTGTTTTTGAATATCAAGCAAGGTAGATTTTAGAACAAAGAATATTACCAGGAATAAATAAATTCATTTCATAATGATAAATAGACCAGTTCTTCAGAAGGACATGGCAATCCTAAATGTCTGTGCCTCTAATACAGAGCTTAAAAATACGTGAAGCAAAAACTGATAGAACTACAAGAAGTAGGCAAATTCACAATTATTGTTAGAGATGTCAATAGCTCTCTCTTAACAATAGATAAAACAAGTACACAGAAAAATTAGTAAGGCTATAGAAGACTTGAACTTTACAATCAATCAACTTAACCTAATTGACATTTATACAACATTCCACCCAACAGCAGCAGAATACACATTTTTTTCCTCCAAGAGCATACAAAATATTCACCAAGATAGACCATATAATTTGGCTATAAAACAAAACCAAAGAAAATTTAAAAGCACTCAAATCATACAAAGTGTATTCTCTGGTCACAATGTAATTAACTTAGAAATAAATAACAGAAAAGTATCTGTAAAATCCCCCAAATATTTGTGAACTGTAACACAATTCTAAATGAGATATCGGTCAAAGAAAATATCAAAGAGGAAATTACAAAGATTTTTTAACTAAATGGGGATGAAGACATCAAAATGTGTGGAACATCTCTAAAGCAAAACTTCAGGGAGAAAATTTATGGCAATAAATGTCTATGTGAAAAAAGAAAAAAGGTCAGCTTCTGCCTTAAGAAGTTAGAAAAAAAAGAGCAAACAGAACCCAAGATAAGCATAAGAAAGTAAATAATAAAGATCAGAGCAGAAATCAATGACATAGAAAACAGTAAAACAATATAGAATATCAATTAAACAATCAGTTTCTTTGAGGAGACCAATAACATTAATAAACCTCAAGTCAGACTCATCACGAAAAGATAGAGAAGACAAAAATTTACCAACATCAGCAATGAGAGTGGTGACATTACATTCTTCAGATACTAATACATTAATAGACGAATATTATAAACAACTTTATGCCATGAATTTTTTAATTCAAAAATACTTTATTGCTAAAAAATGCTACCCACCATCTGAGTCTTCAGTAAGTAACGTCAAAGATCACTGATCACAGATCATCATTACAAAATAATAATCATGAAAACTTTGAAATATTGCAAGACTTACCAAAATGTCACAGAGACACAAAGTGAGCAAATGCTGTTGGAAAAATGGCGCCACAAAGCCATTTGCTTGACTATGCCATTAATTTTGACAACTCTGAAAAATGGATACATTTTTTTGGAATATAAACTACCCAGGTTCACTAAAATGAATAGATGACCTGAATTTATAGTTTAAATTTTTCCCACAAAGAAAACTTCAGGCCCAGAAGGTTTCACTGGTGAATTTTATCAAGCATTTAAGGAAGAAATAGTATTAATTCTACTTAAACTCTTCCAGAAAATGAAAGAGGAATAGTTCTTAACTTACTTCATGAGGCCAGTATTACACTGATACCAAAATCTGACAAAAGTATTACAAGCAAATTAACAGACCAACATCCCTCATGAGCACAGATGCAAAACTTCTAAACAAAATTTTAGTAAATTGAATCCAGCAACGTAAAAAAGTAAAGAAATCATGAATGTGTGGAGTTTATCCCAAGAATGTAAGATGGGTTTAACATTCAAAAATCAATTATTGTTATTCAAAAAGTAAAAAAGAAAAACTCAATGATTATGTCAATAGAAACAAAACAGGCAGTTGGCAAAACAGAACGTTCATTCCTAATTTTTAAAAAAAATCTCAGCAAAGTAGAAATAGAGGAAAACTTTTTCAAATTGATATTGGGCATCTAAGAAAACTGACAGGTAACATCATACTTAATAGTGAGAGACTACATACTCTCCTCCTAAGATCAAGATCAAGAAAAAGACACCTGCTGTCATCAGTTCTGTTCAACATTGTGCTGAATGTTTTAGTCAGTACAGTCAGGCAAGAAAAAGAAATAAAAGGCATCAGACTGGAAAGGAAGAAATAAAATTTTTTATTCACAGATGATATGTTCACTAACATAGAAAACCCCATGGAATCTACAAAAGGAGTTACTAGAACTAATAAGTGAGTTTGGCAAAAGGTTGCAGGAAAAAAAGTCAACATCCAAAACCCAAATTAATTTCTATATATTTGCACAGAACAATCAAAATTCAAAAAGCAGTATTTATCAAAATATTTCAAAACACATGAAATACTTAGGGATGAATCTGACAAATAATGTGCCAGACCTGTACATTGAAAACTACATAACATTGCTGAGATAAATTAAGAGGATCTAAATAAATGGAGAGATATACAATGTTCATGGAATAGAAGCCTCAATATTGTTAACAGTTATCCCCAAATTGATTTATAGATTCAATGCAATCACAATCAAACCTCCAGCAAACATTTTTGTACAAATTAACAAGCTAATTTTAAAATTCATATGGAAATGCAAAGGACCTAGGATAATCAAAACAACTTTGAAAAAACTTTGAGGAGCCAAAAGATCAAAGTCACTACCTAACTTCAAGATTTATTGTAAAGCTACAAATAATCAAGACAGTGTGGTATTAATCTCAAGATAGACAAATAGATCAATGGAACAGAATAGAGAATCCAGAAATAGGCACACATGTATGGTTAATTGATTTTCTACATGGTTGCCAAAGCAGTTTATTGGAGAACACATAGTTTTTTTCACCATTGGTGCTGGAACAATTGTATATCCATATGCAAAAAATGAACTTTGATTCATACTGTGAAATGTATATATAGAGATTAATTCAAAATAGATCCTAGATCTAAATATAAAACCTAAAATTATAAAACCTATAGGAGAAAACAGGAAACATATCTTTGTGACCTTGGATTAGGCAAAGAGTTCTTAGATTCAACTCCAAAAGCCCAATCCATAAAAGAAAAAAACCCTGATAAATTGGAATTCATCAAAGTTAAAACTTCTGTTCTTTAAAAGGCACTGTTTAGCGAATGAAGACAAGCCATCATCATAGATTTGCACAATATATATGTCATAAAGGACTTGTCTTCAGAATATATAAAGAACTTTAGAAACTCAGATGACCATAAACAACCCAATAAAAAATGAGCAAAAGATTTGAACAGACGCTTCACCAAAGACATACAGATGGCCAATAAGCACATAAAAAAGATGTTTAACATCATTAGTCATTAGGGAAATGCAAATTAAAACCATAATGAGATACAACCACACACTTCTATTTTTTTATTGATTTTTTTTTTTTTGGCCACACCTCACAGCACGTGGGATCTTAGTTCCCCGATGAGGGATGGAACCCATGCCCCCTGCTGTGGAAGCATGGAATCTTAACCACTGCACCGCCTGGGAAGTCCCACAAGCACACACTTTTAGAATGACTAAAATTAAAATGCCTGAACATACCAATTGTTGGCAACTTATGGAGAAACTGGAACTCTCATACTCTGCTGGTTGGAATGTAAAACAGTACAACTCTTTGGAAAACAGTATGGAGGTTTCTTAAAAAGTTCAACATACACTTACCTTGCTACTTAGCCATTTCACTCCTAGGTATTTACCCAAGAGAAATGAAGTGACATATCCATACAAATACTTGTACACAGATATTAATAGCTATATTTGTAATAGCCAAAACCTGTGAAACAACCTGAATGTCCATCAGCAGGTGAATGGATAAACAAATTGTGATATATCCATGTGATGAAATACTACTCAGCAAAAAATAATAATAATGAACTATTGATTCATGGTACAACATGGACAAATCTAAAGGGAATTATACTAAATGAAAAATGCCAAACACACACAAAAGAATATACTGTATGATATATAGAGAAGTTTTATAGAATTCTGAAAGTGCAAACTAATGTATAATGACAGAAAGCAAACTCTTGATTGCTGGGGGCAAGAGGGCAGGAGTGAGGGATTAAAAAAGGGCATAGGCAAACCTTGGGAGATGATGGATATATCATTATTTTGATTGCAGTGATGGTTTCACACACATATGTTTATGCATATGTCAAAACTCATCCAAGTGTATACTTTAAACATGTAGTTTACTGTTTTCAATTATATCTCAATAAATCTTTTTTTTTTAAATTCTCTTGGAACGATTTCTCCTCCAAATCTTTTGTGGATAGGAAAGAAGTTGAGAAAACTGTCTCTCAACAGGGCAGAATTTCTAACCCCCTCTTCTGATGTGGCAAGGCTGTATAATGAAAAAAAAAAATTACATCTCAGAGAGGAAAGCCAGGAGCTACGGAGAAAAATTGATTGAGAAATCACTCCCAAGTGAAAGAACCACAGTCTAAGCAAGGAATGTTCTCTACCTCCAGGATAGAAATCCTCACAGTCGTTTGCAGTAGGATTTCAGAGTTGCGATGGACTCCACCTGGTGCCAGGTGACTTACTGTGCACCTCCCGGTGAGAGGACTATACTATCCACACCTGATTCACATCAGACTTGGCCATTTGATTTGTTCTTGCCATTGAAATGGGAGAGGAGTGACATGCATTGATTCTGAGCAGAAACTTTAACAGATCCTATGTTTTCACAATTTTTCTTTTCTATCACAAAAGCAGCATTCCCAGGTAAGAATTGCTCCTTGGGCTACATCCTGGAACAAAACATGCAGAGCAAAGCAGCAGATTACATATATCATGAGCAAAAAATAAACTGACCTTGTTAGACTCTGGGATTACAGACATGTTGAGTTTTGGATGACTCTGAAATATAAAAGTAGAGCAGTCAGGTGAGAGTTGGAAACATGAGTCAGATACTCAGAGAACAGATGTGAGCTGGAGATAAAATCTGGGAGTTGTCAGCAACTATTGCATTTTAACCATAGGCATGGATATGATCACTTAGAGAAAGAGTAGAGGGAGAGAAAAAAGAGGCCTCAGAACAAAGTGCTAAGGAACACCAAACATGTAATTGACGGCAAAGATGAGTCTGCAGAGGAGACAGGAATAGCCAAATATTTGGAAGAAAGCCAGAATTGAGGTGTTTTTTTGTTTTGTTTTGTTTAGTGTATTTATTTATTTATTTTTGGCTGCTTTAGGTCTTCGTTGCTGCGCACAGGCTTTCTCTAGTTGAGGCGAGTGGGGGCTACTCTTTGCGGCAGTGCGTGGGCCTCTCATTGCCATGGCCTCTCATGCTGCCGAGCACGGGCTCTAGGCGCGTGGGCTTCTGTAGTTGAGGCATGCGGGCTCAGCAGTTGTGGCTCACGAGCTTAGTTGCTCCGCGGCATGTGGGATCTTCCCGGGCCAGGGATCGAACCCGTATCCCCTGCATTGGCAGACTGACTCCCAACCACTGCGCCACCAGGAAAGCCCAGAATTGAGGTTTTAATGTAATCCCACTTTTACTGTCCTCATTCTTTGTTCCTTCTGCTTCACTTCCTTTCTCCAGCCTAGAGACTGCTGAGCAAGCATCAGAACCTGCTAGGTCCGCCTCACATTTTAAAAGATAAATTGTCCTTTTACAATATTGCTGGCTTTTGAGCACCATTTGGACAGGAACCCTGCCCTCATTCACCTCTGTCTCTCCAGGTACTGCCTTGTCCATAGTGTGCATAGTGGGCAGTAAACCCCACCCTGCTGCTCACTTGCCATTTCCCTCTCCTTGGTCTTTCCCTTTAATTCTCTTTTCTCTAGATACCCATTCTACTCTATGCTCAGGCTTTATCATTAATTGTTTTTATAAATACTGAGTAGTTACATAAAATGTTTAGATAGGTATAAAGTATGAAGAACTACAATACAATGAACGCTCAATTTAGGAAAAGGAGCCTTACCATTAGCATTGAAGTCCCTTGGTGCTTCTCCTTATTCCACCACATGGCATCCTTGCTCAGAGGTAACCACCAACCTGCATTTTGTGGTTCTCAGCAAACTAGGAAGAGATGGGAACTTCCTCAAACTGATAAAGAGCATCCACAAAAACCTACAGAAAACACCTGTTATTCCTTTGCTTCACTCTATAATTTTACCACGTATGTTTGTATTCCTAAAAAAAAAATTAGATTTTATCTTCATGGAAATAAAATTATACTATATATATTAGTCAGTGATTTATTCTTTGTGCTCAAGATTATGTCCCTGGGATTTTTTTCCATGATGTTACATGTAGCTGAAAATCATTCATTTCTTCATCTGTATTATATTCTGAAGTATACCACAATTTATTTATCTTTTCTGCTTAGCTATATTTCATAAATTTTGATGTGTAGAAATTTCATTATTGTTCAATTCTAAGTATTTTGAAGTATCAGTTATGATTTTTCATTTGACCCAAGAGTTATTCAGAAACACATTTTTTAAAAGTTCCAAATACATGGAGATATTTGTCTTTTGTTACTGACATTTCTTTGTTTTCAGAGAATATGGAATATAACAGTGCTGTTCAGTAGACGTATAATGTGAGCCACATATGTCACTTTAAAAAATTTAATTGCCATATTAGAAGAGTAAAAATAAACAGGTAAAAGTTATCTTAATTAATATATTTTACTTAACCCAATATGTAGGGTTAGGGTTAGGGTTAGGGTTTGGTTTTATCAAGCCTGTTTCTCTTAACTCATGAGTTTAGTTTATTTGCCATTATTATGATTGTTACTTTAAGTTTTCTATCAATATTTCTCCCTCTTTTTCTACACTATTTTCTCCTTTTGGGCCTTGGGCAGGGGCAATATTGTTGGAGTTTCTTTTATTTTCTTAGTGCATCTTCTCCTAATGGCATATTCTATTCTTTTAGTGGTTACTTCTGAGATTTTACCATGCATGCTTAATGAAGTCTAAAATTAATATCTCAGACTTCTCTTGAATAATGCAAACTTCTCTTGAATATCTCAGACTTCTCTTGAATAACACTGGAGCCCTGATAGTTGCCATCCTGCCATCCTATATTCTACATTTTTGTCTAGTGTTCTAGTTTTATCCTTTTGTTAGCCCCACTGATTACACACAGTCAAAACTAATATTTTATACAGATGATATTTATTTACAAGTACTTACATACAGGGCTGGCTACATAATTTTCAGGCCCAGTGTAAAATGAAAACATGGAGCCCCTTCAAAAAAAGAAAGAAGCTTTTTCCTTTCCTTCACCATCTTTCTCTCAACTTGTCAGGGTCTTTTTTTGTTTGTTTGCTATTGAATCTTGTGCTCCCTTGGGCATGGAGAAATCGTAGCATGGATGCAGGCTCTCACAGGAAACCAAGGCCCTGCCCCAGACTCAGCCAAAAGGACACACATGGCAGACCCAACATTCCTCATGCCTGTGCCCACTGAAGCAGAGGATGACAGCAGATGCTGGGCAAGGATCAGGGAGCAAAGGTTTGAGAACCATCCTGGGGAGACAGGGAGGTGGCGAGAGGTAGGACTCTGTGTGAGCTGAGGCTCCAAGGTCCCAGCATGTGCTTGACTGTCCCATTAGACCTCACTTACAAAACACAGACTCAGAGATAAAGTTATTAAGAATTTCTCAGTGGTGACCACAGAGCATTAAATCTGAAACCCAGGGCCCCCTTCAGAACATGGGCCCCATACAGCTGTCTTGATCACACACCCAAGAAGCCCTCCCTGCCTGTGTGTTTGCCAGTTCCTTTGCTCACCATTTTTTCTTGATCGTCTGACCTTCCTTCTGAGATCATAATCCTTCCTGCAAAGCATATTTTTTAGAAGTCGTTTAGCTGGCAGTAAACACTCAGATTTTATTTTTCTGAGCATATTTTATTTCGGCCTCTTTCTGAAAGATAGTTTTGCTGGGTACCCAACTTCAGATGGATGGTTATTTTCTCATGGGATTTTTAATATATTATTTTGCTGTCTTTGGCCTTCCTTGTCTCTATTGGAGAATAAGCTTTCAATATGTTTCAGTTCCTTTGAAGACAGTATGTTTTATTTCCTCTCCAGCGTCTTTTAAAATCTCTTTTTATTCCAATATTCTTCATTTTCACTACCGGGTGCCAGATATTAGATTTATTTTTATTTATCTTGCTTGGAATCCTTTGGGCTTCCTAGATTTATGGGTTGGTATTTTTCATCAATCTGTAATGTCCTTCCTCTGCCTTTCTCTCTCATTTGCTTCTGAAATGGTAAATAGAGAAATATTAGATCTTTTCACTCTGTCCTCCATATATCAACCTCTTTTATATTTTACATATTTTTGACATCATGTACTGAACCCTGTATAATTTCTTTGAATCTCCCTTTCAGTTTATTACTTCATTTTTAGCTGTGAATAATCTGCTATAGGACCATCTACTGAGTTTTTCATCTCACTTATTATATGCTTCATTTCTACAAGTTTGATGGTTCATTTCAGATTTCATTAGCCATTTAAGTTAATCTTTTATTTCTTCCAACATATTGTACATCCTTATTTATATTCAATATCTGAAAATACTTTAGAATTTGTGGCTTTGATTATGCTATCATTTGTGTGTGCTCATTCTTCCTCTTACTAGCTTTAAAAAAATAATAATTTTGTGATTCTTAAAATTATGGTCTCATAGGTCTTGAATTTTTATCTGTAGGAATTCTCTGAGTTTCAAGCTGAAGATAGGTTTCTCCCAAACATACTGGTGTTTTTCCTACCAGGCATCTGGAGGCAAGGTTATCCTAACACCATTGTAAGTTATCTCCTCAATATGAAGCTTTTTGGATCACTCAGGTAGTATGAATTCAGGATACAAACCTGCACTGGGATTGGCTTGTGTTTACAAATTCTTGTGGGAGATTTGTATTTTCCCCTCTACCTAGCACCAAACTTCAAAGCTGGAAATTTCTTTTTTGTTCCTTGAGAGGGGATGTTATTTGTATTTTACACATATTGGGTGTGAATTTCATATTCTTACATACAGTATGGCAAAAATGCATACTGCATGTGTCACTCTGAGATGCAGTTTTATGCAGGTGAGTGTCCTCTCAAGCTCTTCCTTTCTCTCCTGACTCCAGTGCCCTTCATGGCTGTGAAATTTAATGCTCAAGTACATCAGATTTGGAAAGTACCTTCAAGGTGAGAATTGGCTTCAATGCTCTACTTATTGTTGGGGTTCTTCCTTTTACTTCATTTTCTTAAACAATTAGTTTGGAATAATTTTGTATTTAAAGAAAAGTTACAGAGACAGTACAGAGAATTTGTTTCCCTCTGGTCCATTTTTCATAACCATGGCACATATGTAAAAACTAAGAAATTAATATGGGTATAATACAATTAACTAACTATAGACTTTATTCAAATCTCACTAGTTTTCCACTGATAAACTTTTTCTGTCCTTTCTCTTGATTTGTGTTTCCTGCATCTTCCTAACTTTTTGTCCAGATCACTGATGAATTTTAAGATTTTTTTAATAAGTGAAAAAAAAACTTTACTTATTTTCAGTAGGAAAGTTGTCAAAGTACCTAGTCTGACACAGTTCTGAAAAAAAAGTCTGGGGACTTTTGTTCTTTTCAATCATTTTCCCTCAAATAATATTCATAATCCTGGTTACCAAGTTGATGTATCTTTATGTTCATGACCTTAAAATTTTCTAGCCTAGAAATGTTGGCACTATTTTTATTAAAAAAATGTTTAATAATACTGTAAGAGTGAGATGAGAATAGAGATCAAGATAGATTGACAGTCTATTACAATACTCTTGGTGGGAAATAAAGTCAAGAACCTTAACTGTTAGTAGTCGGAAAGGAAGGGAGGAAATAGTTTGAGGTGCACCAAGGAGCAGAATACATAGAACTTGTTACTGAATGGATGTGGTAGAACAAGAAGAAGGAAAAGTCAGAGATGATTCAGGGATTTCAAGCTAAAGATTGTGACTGTTGAAGGTTTCAGAAGTCAAAAGGAAAGGCAAGACCATTGGAGATGATGATGAATTTGTTTTTTCATGTGTGGAATCTTTGGTGTTGATGGCTCATCAGGGTGGAGATGTCTAACAGGCAGTTATAAATGAAAGTCACAAGTTTGAGAAAAAGGGTCAGAACTAAAGGGAAGAGGGTGATGATGGAAAACAAAGGGATTAGAAAGAGGAATAAGCAATGGAAAAGAATCACCTACACAGAAAATAAGAAGGGTTATGATGATTATAGAAGGGGGTGGAGGGACTCCCTGATCAACAGGCATACTTTTGCCACCACTTGTGATATTTAAAGTCTTAACTTCAGGGCCCCTGGAGAAATGTTCTCATGAATCTCCCACACTTATTTCCACCCAGAGGGTCACAAACTTAGCTTCAAGACCCAATTATGTGGGGACTTCTCTGGTGGCACAGTGGTTAAGAATCCACCTGCCAATACAGGGGACATGGGAAGATCCCACAGGCTGCGGAGCAACTAATCTCGTGTGCCACAACTACTGAGCCTGCGTGCCACAACTACTGAAGCCTGCGCACCTAGAGCCGGTGCTCCGCAACCGCAATGAGAAGCCCGCGCACCACAATGAAGAGTAGCCACAACTAGAGAAAGCTCGCGTGCAGCAGTGAAGACCCAACACAGCCAAAAATAAATAAATAAATAAATTTATTTTTAAAAGATCCAATTACGTGGATTAAAATAATAAAATGTTCTTTGTGTTTTCTCTCCTATTTTCTAGTATGTTTTGTACTATACCACATCTCAGATATTACCCTCTACTTAATTCAGTCTGTTCCTATTAACACTTGAGATAAATAAAAGAAAAACAAATCTAGCAGGAACCACAAACATGCTGATTTTGTGTCATATCCCAACACATTTTCCTTTTTTAAAGAAACAAAATATTACCTAGTGTTAGAATTTAGTCATAAACTTTAGAACCACAATGTATAGTATTTTATTATATTTGTAACTACACATATGTTGTTACTATTTCATGCAAAAATAAAAATATTACTTATTAAGCAAAAATTAAGCCTGAGAAAATACTTACCTTGTTGCCAGTGTTTTTAAATTGCTGTTAACAACAGTTAAAATAGTATGTAGTAGCAGCACACACACACACATATGTATATATATATATATATTTCTAAAGAGAAGAATAAACAGACTGAGTTGTGAAATAATCCCTGAGCCACGAACTGTAGTTTAAGAAGGGTGTTAAGTGTGTGTCTTGACTCATTTGTTGTGTTTATGGTTTTCAGGGAATTGATGCTGATTTCACATCAGAAAAGCATGGAGCAGTTGCAGGAAACCCTTAGACAGAAGATGCTGAACGGTGATAACTGGAAGGAGAAGGTAACAATAATGTGGTTTTCAGCAGCATGCGTCTTATTTGTTTTTTAAAAATTCTGTCCATTTGCCAGACTACTTCAGATAGGTTTCTTTGCTTCTATGCACACCTTTGATTCTTTCTGGAATTTCCTAGAACAAACATGCTTACAATATATGTTTTTTACAAAATATTAGACAAGTAGGAAGTTAAAACATAAGAATAGAATTTGAAATCTTATAAGATTAAGATAGCTGTTAGTTCTTATGTAAAAGCATAATTTTTACTTTTAAATATTTACCCTTTTTCCCCATAAAATGACAGAAACTGCATTTGACTACATCCTTAAAAGCAGGGGAATATTAATTCATTATTATGATTTCTATGCTTTTAAGAAGATAATACAAGAGAATGAACAATGACTTAAAGTTATTCAGTTATAAACTTTTGGCAAATAAAATGAACAAGTATTTAGCTCACTATTTACAAAGAAGATGTTTGCTTTTAGAGTATGAAAAAATTGCGTTGACTTTTGTCTTTGGACTTTTCTATATTTTTCAAACTTTCAACAATGAGTATGTATTGCTTTCATAATTTTAAAGAATACAAATCATACTTTTAAAATTGTTAGCCCCTGCCTTCTCAGGCCTTGCACAGCTCTAGTCATTGAGGCTATAGACATCATCTCCCTGTCATAAACTTCTCATACTTTTTGATTGATCCCTTGGCTTTATCATGCATACTGTGCTGAAACCTTCCAAGCTGTTTCTTTTCCCCCACCAGTACCTAATCCTAGCTCTAGCCTTCTGTCTTGGTTTTCTGATTATGTCTTACATGTGCATCTAGAACTAGAGCTGGCTACTGAAATTCAGATTGTTTGACTGAAGTCCCAACAACCTATTTGGTCATCATCAGATGCTTCTCCTTGGTGACTAGACCTTATAACTTGTAACCTCAAGCAACAATTGGTGGCCACCTTCAAACTAATGTCTCCACCTGGAATTCCCCACTTTTCCATCCACAGATGAAATCCTTTAGGTATTGTTGCTGGCTCAGGTTAATTCTAAATTTGTCACTTTCATTTCCAGTCTTCACACAGTTGGCCATACTCAACCAGTCTGGCCCTCTATAATTCAATACCCCTTCCCTTATCCTTTGGGGACAGCACATTCAGGCTATAACAAAAATGATCTCTATAGCAAATGATCTCCACAGTTCCATATGGGCAACAATTAAAATTTGAGAATATGGACTAAAGTTGCTCTAAGTGTCTCATTCTTTTGTTTTATTTTATAGCATAGGCTTCTTTTTATTATAGATCTTTATTGCAGTATAATTGCTTCACAATACTGTGTTAGTCTCTGTCGTACAACAAAGTGAATCAGCCACATGCACACATACATCCCCACACCCCCTCCCCCCTAAGCCTCCCTCCCCCTCTCCCCATCCCACCTCTCTAGGTCATCACAAAGCACCAAGCTGATCTCCCTGTGCTATGCCGCTGCTTCCCACTAGCTAATTATTTTACATTCGGTAGTGTATATATGTCGATGCTACTCTCACTACACCCCAGCTTCCCCCTCCCTCCCTCCCGCCCATATCCTCAAGTCCACTCTCTATGTCTACGTCCTTATTCCTGCCCTGCCACTAGGTTCATCAGTACCATTTTTTTTTTTTTTTGCGGTACGTGGGCCTCTCACTTTTGTGGCCTCTCCCGTTATGGAGCACAGGCTCCGGACGCACAGGCTCAGTGGCCATGGCTCACGGGCCCAGCCGCTCTGCGGCTATGTGGGATCTTCCCGGACCAGGGCACGAACCCGCGTCCCCTGCATCAGCAGGCGGACTCCCAACCACTGCGCCACCAGGGAAACCCTTTTTTTTTTTTTTTTTTTTTTAGATTCCATATATATGCGTTAGCATACGGTATTTGTTTTTCTCTTTCTGACTTGGTTCCATGTCCTGGCTACTGTAAATAGTACTGCAATTAACATTGTGGTACATGTCTCTTTTTGAATTATGGTTTTCTCAGGGTATATGCCCAGGAGTGGGATTGCTGGGTCATATGGTAATTCTATTTTTAGTTTTTTAAGGAACCTCCATACTGTTCTCCATAGTGGTTGTACCAATTTACATTCCCACCGACAGTGCAGGAGGGTTCCTTTTTCAACACACCCTTTTTTCTAGATTTTTTGATAATGGCCGTTCTGACCGGTGTGAGGTGATACCTCATTGCAGTTTTGATTTGCATTTCTCTAATAATTAGTGATGTTGAGCACCTTTTCATGTGCCTCTTGGCCATCTGTATGTCTTCCTTGGAGAAATGTCTATTTAGGTCTTCTGCCCATTTTTGGATTGGGTCGTTTGCTTTTTTGATATTGAGCTCCATGAGCTGCTTGTATATTTTGGAGATTAATCCTTTGTCTGTTGTTTCATTTGCAAATATTTTCTCCCATTCTGAGGGTTCTCTTTTCATCTTGCTTATGGTTTCCTTTGCTGTGCAAAAGCTTTTAAGTTTAATTAGTTCCCATTTGTTTATTTTTGTTTTTATTCCCATTACTCTAGGAGGTGGGTCAAAAAAGATCTTGCTGTGGTTTATGTCAGAGTGTTTTTCCTACGTTTTCCTCTAAGAGTTTTATAGTGTATGGTCTTACATTTAGGTCTTTAATCCATTTGGGGTTTACTTTTGTATATGGTGTTAGGTGGTGTTCTAATTTCATTCTTTTACATGTAGCTGTCCAGCTTTCCCAGCACCACTTATTGAAGAGGCTGTCTTTTCTCCAATTGTATGTTCTTGCCTCCTTTGTCATAAATTAGGTGACCATATGTGTGTGTGTTTATCTCAGGGCATTCTATCTTGTACCATTGATCTATATTTCAGTTTTTGTGCCAGTACCATACTGTGTTGATTACTGTAGCTTTGTAGTATAGCTTGAAGTCAGGTAGCCTGATTCCTCCAGCTCTATTTTTCTTTCTCAAGATTGCTTTGGCTCTCCGGGGTCTTTTGTGTTTCCACATGAATTGTAAACTTTTTATTCTAATTCTGTGAAGAATGCCATTATTAGTTTGATAGGGATTGCATTGAATCTGTAGCTTGCTTTGGGTAGTATAGTCATTTCACAATATTGATTCTTCCAATCCAAGAACATGGTATATTTCTTGATCTGTTTATGTCATCTTTGATTTCTTTCATCAGTGTTTTATAGTTTTCTGAGTACAAGTCTTTTGCCTCCTTAGGTAGGTTTATTCCTAGGTAATTTTTTCTTTTTGTTGCAGTGGTAAATGGGATTGTTTCCTTAATTTCTCTTTCTGATTTTTCCTTGTTAGTGTATAGGAGCGCCACAGATTTCTGTGCATTAATTTTGTATCCTGCAACCTTACCAAATTCATTGATTAGTTCTAGTAGTTTTCCAGTGACATCTTTAGGATTTTCTATGTATAGTAGTATCATATCGTCTGCAAATAGTGACAGTTTTACTTCTTCTTTTCCAATTTCTATTCCTTTTATTTCTTTTTCTTCTCTGATTGCCATAGCTAGGACTTCCAAAACTATGTTGAATAACAGTGGCAAGAGTGCACATCCTTGTCTTGTTCCTGATCTTAGTGGAAATGCTTTCAGTTTTTCACCATTGAGAATGACATTTGCTGTGGGTTTGTCATAACATGGCCTCTATTATGTTGAGGTAGCTTCTCTCTATGCCCATTTTCTGGAGAGTTTTTATCATGAATCAGTGTTGAATTTTGTCAAAAGCTTTTTCTGCATCTATTGAGATGATCATATGTTTCTTTATTCCTAAATTTGTTAATATGGTGTATCACATTGATTGATTTGCATATATTGAAGAATCCTTGCATCCCTGGGATAAATCCCACTTGATCATGGTGTATGATCCTTTTAATATGTTGTTGGATTCTGTTTGTTAGTGTTTTGTTCAGGATTTTTGCACCTATGTTCATCAGTGATATTGGTCTATAATTTTCTTTTTTGCGTGATATCTTTGTCTGCTTTTGGTATCAGGGGATGGTGGCCTCATAGAATGAGTTTGGGAGTGTTCCTTCCTCTGCAAATTTTTGGAAGAGTTTGAGAAGGATGGGTGTTAGCTCTTCTCTAAATGTTTGATAGAATTCACCTGTGAAGCTCTCTGGTCCTGGATTTCTGTTTGTTGGAAGATTTTTAATTACAGTTTCAATTTCATTACTTGAGGTAGGTCTCTTTATATTTTCTAATTCTTCCTGGTCCGGTCTTGGAAAATTGTACCTTTCCAATAATTCGTCCATTTCTTCAAGGTTGTCCATTTTATTGGCACATAGTTGTTTGTAGTAGTCTCTTATAATCCTTTGTATTTCTATGATCTCAGTTGTCATTTCTCCTTTTTCTTTTCTAATTTTATTGATTTGTATCCTCTCCCTTTTTCTCTTGATGAGTCTGGCTAAGGCTCTATCAGTTTTGTTTATCTTCTCAAGGAGCCAGCTTTTAGTTTTATTGATCTTTGCTATTGTTTTCTTTCTTTCTATTTCATTTATTTCTGCTCTGTTCTTTATGATTTCTTTCCTTCTACTGACTTTGGGTTTTGTTTGTTCTTCTTTCTCTAGTTGCTTTTGGTGTAGGGTTAGATTGTTTATTTGAGATTTTTCTTGCACCTTGAGGTGAGATTGAATTGCTATAAACTTCCCTCTTATAACTGCTTTTGCTGGGTCCATAGGTTTTGGGTTGTTGTGTTTTTGTTGTCATTTGTTTCTATGTATTTTTTAATTTCTTCTTTGATTTCTCCAGTGATTTCTTAGTTATTTAGTAGCTCACTGTTTAGCCTCCATGTATTTGTGGGTTTTTTTCCTGTAATTGATTTCTAATCCCATAATGTTGTGGTCAGAAAAGGTGCTTGGTACAAATGTCAATTTTGTTAAATTTTCTGAAGCTTGATTTGTGACCCAGGATGTGATCTATCCTGGAGAATGTTCTGTGTGCACTTGAGAAGAAAGTGTATTCTTCCACTTTCAGGTGGAATGTTCTATAGATGTCAATTAAATCTATCCGGTCTATTGTGTCATTTAAAGCTTGCGTTTCCTTATTTATTTTCTGTTTGGATGATCTGACCATTGGTGTAAGTGGGGTGTTAAAGTCTCCTACTATTATTGTGTTACCATCAATTTCTCCTTTTATGGTTGTTAGCATTTGCCTTATGTATTGAGTTGCTCCTATGTTGGGTGCATAAACATTTATAATTGTTATATCTTCTTCTTGGATTGATCCCTTAATCATTATGTAGTGTCCTTCCTTTTCTCTTGTAACAGTCTTTAGTTTAAAGTCTATTTTATCTGATACGAGTATTGCTACTCCAGCTTTCTTTTGATTTTCATTTGCATGGAATATCTTTTTTCATCCCTTCACTTTCAGTCTGTGTGTGTCCCTAGGTCTGAAGTGGGTCTCTTGTAGACAACATATATATGGGTCTTCTTTCTGTATCCATTCAGCCAGTCTGTATCTTTTGGTTGGGGCATTTACTCCATTTACATTCAAAGTTATTGTCAATATGTATGTTCCTATTACCATTTTCTTACTTGTTTGGGGTTTGTTTTTGTGGGTCTTTTTCTTCTCTTGTGTTTCCCACCTAGAGAAGTTTCTTTAGCCTTTGTTGTAAAGCTGATTTGGTGGTCCTGAATTCTCTTAGCTTTTGCCTGTCTGTAAAGCTTTTGATTTCTCCGTCAAATCTGAATGAGATCCTTGCTGGGTACGGTTGTAGGTTTCTCTCTTTCATCACTTTAAATATATCCTGCCACTCTCTTGTGGCCTGCAGTTTCTCCTGAAAAATCAGCTGATAACCTTATGGGGGTTCCTTTGTATGTTATTTTTTTGCTTTTCCCTTGCTGCTTTTAATTTTTTTTCTTTGAATTTAATTTTTGTTAGTTTGATTAATATGTGTCTTGGTGTGTTTCTCCTAGGATTTATCCTGTATGGGACTCTCTGTGCTTCCTGACTTGGGTGACTCTTTCCTTTCCCATGTTAGGGAAGTTTTGCTCTATAATCTCTTCTTATGTTTTCTCAGGCTGTTTTTTTTTTTTTCTATTCTTCTTGTGGGACCCCTATAATTTGAATGTTGGTACATATAGTGTTGTCCCAGATGTCTCTGAGATTGTCTTCAATTCTTATCTTTTTTTCTTTATTCTGCTCCTGGGCAGTTGTTTCCACCATTTTGTCTCCCAGCACAAGTATTCGTTCTTCTGCCTCAGTTAGTCTGTTATTGATTCCTTCTGGTGTATTTTTCATTTCAGTTATTTTGTTGTTCATCTTTCTTTGTTTGTTCTTTAGTTCTTCTAGATCTTTGTTAAATATTTCTTGTATTTTCTCAATCTGTGCCTCCATTCTATTTCTGAGATTCTGGATCATCTTTACTATCATTACTCTGAATTCTTTTTCAGGTAGATTGCCTATTTCCTCTTCATTTATTTGGTCTTGTAGGTTTTTACCTTGCTCCTTCTTCTGTGACATATTTTTTTTGCTGTCTCACATTTTTTTCTTTTTTTTAATGAATGGGATTGTGTTTCTGTCTTACTGGTTGTTTGGCCTGTGGCTTCCAACACTGCAGTTTCTAGGCTGTTGGGTAGAGCTGGGTCTTGGTGCTGCGATGAGGACCTCTGGAAGATCTTACTCTGATAGATATTCCTTGGGGTCTGATGTTCTCTTTTAGTCCAGTGGTTTGGACTCGGGGTTCCCACCACAGGAGCTCAGGCCTGACTCCTGGCTCATGAACCATGATCCCGCAAGCCATGCAGGGCAGCAAAAAAAAAAAAAAAAGAAAAAAAAGAAAAAAAAAGGAGAACAATAACAAAGTGAAAACTAAAATTAGAATAGGAAACTAACAGCTATGTTAGAAAAAATATAAAAATAAAAATATAGATGAAACAAAAACTGGAAGGTAAAACAGAACCACAATAGTAAAAAAGAGGAGGAGGAAAAAAAAGTGGGAAAGGCCTTAGCTACGGAGGGCGGGGCCTAAGCAGGGGTGAAGTTTGGGCATTGGGCGGGCCCTATGCTTAGGACCCAAAGGGCTGTAAAAGGTGGTGGGGGGGTGGGGGGCTGTGGGAGGGGGGGCTTAGGCTCAACAGAACAGAAGGGGCCCAGGCATGCCTCCTGCCTCTGGTCTCAGAGGGGAGGGGCCCATCTGGGAGCCCAGCAGGCTTCCTGGTCTCCAGTGGGTGGTGCAAATGCCCTCTGCTCCTCTACTGCTCCTCCAGTCTGGAGGTCCCCTCCCACCTACCTGTCCTGATCTCCCCTCCCTCCTTCCTATGCCCCCAGGACCCATGTGGCCTGCAGGGGGCTTTGGAAGGCGTGGGACCAGCCTGGGAGCTCAGCAGGCTCCCAGTGCCCGAGTGAGTGGGTGAAACGTCCTCTGCTCATTCCCTGATCCTCTGGTCCTGGGGGGCCCCTCTCGACCACCTCTCCTGTTCTCTCCTGGCCTCCCTCCTATGCCCCCAGGACCAACCTGGCCCAGAGGGGACCACTGAGCATGTAGGACCCAGCCCGAGAGCCAGGCAGACTTCCCCGGCTGATTGGGTAGGGGAAATGCTGGGCCCACTCCCCCTCTGATCTGAGTCCCTGAGGGTCCCCCAGGCGTGGGAAACCCTCCCCCTCCTGCCTCTCAGTTACCCCTCAGGGGCAGCGGTCCTGTCCAGGCTCCACTTCTCCCCACTCAGTCTCCCCACATCCTTCTGGTGCGCTTGGGGGTTCTTCCCATCTCCCTGGGCATCAGGGTCCCCCACCAGCATCCAGCAGGCACCCTAGTTGTGGGGAGACGCGAACTCTGCATCTTCCCACATTGCCATCTTGACTCGGAACCTCCAGCATAGGCTTTTCCTTCTCCTTCTTCTCTAAAGCCCACACTTCTTTAATTCCTTCTATTTTTTTTTAGCCTCGGTGTAGTCAGTTGGTTAGTCTATCCTTATTCACTTCCCCTACCCTTACCAATCCATGTTTAAAAATATGAAAAGATGATCCACCTATCTAGCAATCCAAAAAATTCAAATTAAAGCAAGGAGAGATTATTTTTTACTGCTTCAACTTTGTCTTGCGGTGAAGGTCTAGTGAGATAGTCTTTCATTCTTACTCTTTCAGGGACTGGAAATTACACAACCTTTTGGAGGGCAGCTTGGCAATATGTATAAAGAGATATTATAAACATCCCATCTTTTGAGTCAGAAATTTCACTGATGGGTACTTCCCTGGTGGTCCAGTGGTAAAGAATCCACCTTACAATGCAGGGGGATGCAGGTTCGATCCCTGGTCAGGGAGCTAAGATCCCACATGCTGCGGGGCAACTAAGCCCACATGCCACAACTACTGAGCTCACATGCCTCAAGTAGAGCCCACTTGCCACAAACTACAGAGCCCACACGCTCTGGAGCCTATGCACCACAACTACAGAGCCCACGCGCCCTGGAGCCTGTGCACCACAACTAGAGAAGAGAAAACCTGCATGCCACAACTAGAGAGAAGTCTGCACACCACAATGAAGATCCCGCATGCCTCAAAAAACATCCTGCATGGGGCTTCCCTGGTGGTGCAGTGGTTGAGAGTCTGCCTGCCGATGCAGGGGACATGGGTTCGTGCCCCAGTCCAGGAAGATCCCACATGCC
Organism: Hyperoodon ampullatus; assembly: GCF_949752795.1. Classification (NCBI taxonomy): domain Eukaryota; kingdom Metazoa; phylum Chordata; class Mammalia; order Artiodactyla; family Ziphiidae; genus Hyperoodon; species Hyperoodon ampullatus. Next base: position 70,985,738 of record NC_136918.1, on the reverse strand, counting down.
ACAGAGCAGCTGGGCCCGTGAGCCATGGCTGCTGAGCCTGCGCATCCGGAGCCGCAATGGGAGAGGCCCCAGCAGTGAGAGGCCCGCGTACCGCAAAAGGGGAAAAAAAAAAAGATCCTGCGTGCGGCAACTAAGACCCGACGCAGCCAAAAAGAAATTAAATAAATAAATAAATAGATCTTTGAAAAAATAAAAGAAATTTCACTGATGGAATTAGTGAAATGCAGTAGGAGATTCACAGATCATTCCTTTCCCTCAAACTCCTGAGCTCCTCTTAGATTGACAAAATGAACTTTCCTGCCTTTGCTTATGTAGAAGTTCCTCATCTCTTTGGTCACACCCCACCAATGACCTTCAGATATAATCCACTGGAAAAGAAGTTTCTGCATTCATGATCCACTCTAGTACTGCTGCTTACTGTGCCCTATCCCTGAGGTGCTAACACAGCATGCAAACCAAGTTAGTGTTAGCATCTGACCATGTGAAACTATATGTTCTTGCTTTATGCTAAGTTAATTTGTTGATGAAAATAAACATATGTGAGATTCTCTAAGTTCTTATTAAAACCATGATAACTTTCTAATAAATTAATTATATCATAGATGTATTTTGGCCTGTGTAATTTTCTTTAATATAAATGGACATTTCATTCTTTTGAGAGGACATGACTTTTTGTTAATAAATCTTATAATTTAGCTTAGCAATAAATCAAGATCCAGACCAGTAAAGCCAACGAATGATAATTATGCTTGGCTGTATTAGTTATTGAGACTATGAATTAAAACTTCCCTGAAAGTCCTCTCATGAGAAAGGAGAATCGCTAATATGACATTGTCATCTCTTTCTTGGGTCATTGTGCCTTTGCATAGGAATGAAATGTTCCCTTTACAAATGTATAATACACATATTAGAATAAACTTCATAACTTAAATGCTTTTAACAGTCCAAAAAAGTAGATAGCAATTTATGCCCTTGCTTAATTATTTTAAAGTATGTAAAAAGCACATAATAGAATCAATAGTTGCTATGAAACAAGGATGGCACATTTTAAAATAACTGAGCATTTACTAATTATCATGAATTTTTGTTTACTTCAAGTACTGCTTTGATGTGAAGAAAGCAAATTAATGTGCATGCTGAACATTTTAAATTAGTTCCAAATGCAGTGTTGTTACTTTTCAGTTAAAATGTTGTAATTAAAAAATTTCCCACAGCCAGACTGCTTACAATAAGTGATAGTCACCTATTGACTATCACTTTATAATGCCATAAACAAATTCCAACCAAATATTTTCTTAGATCATTACTAAGATATCACATTATGGAACATCTTAGAATTATACTATTGACCTCATTTTAAACAGTACATAGCATTTTGAGAAACCAGTAGTTAAAACACAAAACCTTATTACTTCCTGACTAAGCAAATGGATTGATAGTGAAAACTCAGGGAGAAAAAGTTTACTTCAAGAACTAATTCCAGCATTGAAGGGTGAGGCAAAAAAAATCTCAAATTCTTCTTTAAAATGGAAGAGCCAAATGGCCTAATAATTCCTAATGTACCTCAGTATACTGTTAATGTAATTAAAAAAGACAACTTGTAAAATACAATTTGACAGAGATAAAGTCGTCATTTAAAAAATATCAGTTTTCATTTATGTGTAATTAATGTATGGTTAAAATGAATATTGAGGGTACACTTTAATTTTTTAAATTATGCCATGTAATTTTCAAAATTGAATTAATAAAATCATAAAATTTTAGGTCTGGAATAGCCTGCAAAGATCATCTGATTTAAACCCTTAATCTACATAATAAAAATAGTCTCTATTATTAGAGTGTTTACTATATGCCAAGACTTGTGCTAAATGCTTTTCATCAATATAATTTTAATCATTCTAACATTATTATTCCCATTTGCACATGGAAAAAAATAAAGCTCAGAGAGATTAGGTAATTTGTCAAGGTTATATAGCCAGGAAATGAGAACTGATACAACACCCCCAACCCCTTCAAAAATGAGAGCTAATACAAAGTCCAAAATGTCTGCATTTGGTTTAGAAGGACTAAGAGGAACCAGATTTACCCTCCTTCCTGAAACAATTAAAACACTGGAGGAAAGATAGAAACAATGGTTTCAAGACACTGGACATCAGGCAATGAAGGACAGTGATTCTTGGAGATAAGAGACAAACAAGATAACCCCTGTTATTGCCCTAACTTAGTGCCTTGAAATAAATTTAAGGCCATGGTACAGGGAGTGGGAATCCAGGTGGAGTTTGGCAGATTCTCTGAGTTGAGGAGACCTTATGAAGAGTCCAGGGAATCTAAGTGGCTAGAATTCACAGGATAGTGTTCTCAGGAGACAGCTGCACAGAGAAAGAATATTGGATGTCTACAAAGAATCCCCATTAATTATATGTATGCTCAGTGCATATAAATGGGGAAACTACCCAGAACAAGGGAAACCATCTGAAAGGATCAGAGATAAGAGTACCAAATGCTTACACAAGGCCAATAATAATGCCTGTTCTCACCAGCCAGACTGGAAAACCTATAATTCATAGGGCACTAGGTAGAGTTCTCAGAAGGGTCTTGCATTAGTAGTAGGGAATAATTAGCCCTAGACTAAATGCTGAACTGGTCCTGCTCAATAAATTTTAAAAGAAAGGCATTAAAAAAAATCAAGCTGATTCCAAGAAACTTAACTACATCCCAGAAGAGAGTTCAAGAATATTTATAAGAATACAAAAATATCCAGCATTTAACAAGATAAAATTCACAATGTCTAGCATCCAATCAAAAATTGCCCTGCATGGAAACAGGAAAATAGGACTCATAATGAGAAGAAAAATCAACAAATAAAAATTGGCTCAGAAAGGCACAGATGTTAGAATTAGCAGGCAAGGACATTAAAACAGTTATGATAACTGTATTCCATATGTCCAAAAACTAGAGGAAAAATTGACCATGTTAAGCAGAGATGTGGAAGATATAAAAAAGACCTAAACTGAATTTTAGAGATGAAAATTACAATTGTCTGAGATGAAAAGTATACTGGATGGGATTAATGGCAGATTAAACATTCCAGAAGAAGAGATTAGTTAAATTTAAGACATAGCAATAGAAACTATGCAATGAAATAAAATAGAAAAGAGACTCAGAACAAAAAAAGGACATCAGTGAGCTGTGAGACAAATTCAAGTGGCCTAATATATGTATAATTGGACTCCTCAAAGGACAGGAAAGAGAGGACAGAAAAAATATTTGAAGAAATAACAGCTAAAAAAACCAAAATTTGATGAAAACTATAAACCCACAGATTCAAGAAGCTCAGCAAACCTCAAGCATATTCAAGAAGCTCAGCACACCTCAAGCATTATAATCCAATTGCTCAAAAATATTAATAAAAAGAAAATCTTAAAAGCAATCAGAGAATAAAAGACATATATGAGGAACAAAGATAAGGATGAGAGCAGATTTTTTTTTATCATAAACAACATAAGCAAGAAGACAGTGAGACAGAAAGTATTGAAAGAAGAAGGGTGGGGCAGGGGTGAGGGCATAGTGGTGGGAGCTGTCAACTTAGAATTCTATACAAAGTGAAAATATTTTTCAAACATGAGGGTGAAATAAAGATCTTTTCAGAATGAAAAAACCAGAAAAAATGTATCACCAACACACCCACTCTATAAGAAATGTTAAAAGAAGTCCTTTATTCAGAAGGAAAATTATAACAGATGGAAATATGGATCTATACAAAGGAATGTAGAACACCAGAACTGGTAACAATATGGATAAATACGATATTTTTATCATTTAAATTTCTTTAAATTATAATGGACTATTTAAATAAAAATATTAATAATCTAATATGAGATTTATAAAATGTAGAAGCAAAATATATGACAACAATATCACAATAGCTGGGAAGGGAAAGATGGAAGTATACTATTGTGAAATTCTTTTTTTTCTTCTTTTAAGTGAAAATATAATTTATTGGCTCTCGTAACTGCAAAGTTCAGTGGTGGGCTACCTTCAGGCACAGCTGGATTCAGGGCTGTCAAGCTGGTTTTCTGCCAGATTGGTTTCATTTTCAGACTCAGAATTGTCCCTCCTGATGGCAAAAAGGGAACAGTAGCTCCTCCCGTCTCTTTTCTGCATTCTTAGCAAAAAACTCACTGTGGCTGTCAGATTCTAACTGAATCATGTGCTTAGTCTTGGACCAATCACCACACCTGGCAAGACTGGGCATGTTGATTCATTCAGACCTGAGTCACATGCTCACCCTTGCAGGACAGATTCCCATTCAACCATATTGACTGACAATAGGGGAAGAATGAATGTCTAAAAAAAATAATAAAAGAAAATAACAAATATCCCCTGAAGTTTCCAGTTAAAAGATGGGCCAAGAGATAGGGCAATGGGTAGGCAACCTGACAATGAGCTGGGAAATACAGTGGACCCTTCTGGGGGTACCTTCCTGGCAGATTACCCTTCTCTGAGAATTTCTCCATCTGCCTCATGGGTTGAGCCAGATTCCTTTCATTTGCCCCACTCTGGCCACTCTACACCCTTGAAACCCTGCTTTCTATCCCCAAAGCCTGAATTGAATGGATGAAAGTAATAGTTCCTGGACCCTCTGACTTTTGGTTGGGGTTGGTGAGTATGGAACAATGGCAGGAGATCTAAGGAAGGGAACAAGGGGTCCTTTCATTTTAGTTTTATCCATCAACCAACCATCACAGCCCCCTTTTTCCTCCAGCCTTATAGAGATATAATTGACATGTGACACTGTAAGTTTAGTATGTACAACATGATGATCTGACACACACATATATATGTTGCAAAATAATTACTACAATAGGGTTAGTTAACATATCCTTCACTTCACATAATTACCTTTGTTGTTTTGGTAGTGGTGGTGAGAATATTTAGATTCTTATATAATATATGGAGTGATATATCACAAGAAGACAGATTGCAATAAGTTAAAAATATATTCTATAAACTCTAAACCAACCACAAAAATAGAAAAACAGGGGCTTCCCTGGTGGCGCAGTGGTTGGGAGTCCGCCTGCCGATGCAGGGGACACGAGTTTGTGCACCGGTCCGGGAAGATCCCACATGCCACGGAGTGGCTGGGCCCGTGAGCCATGGCTGCTGGGCCTGTGCATCCGGAGCCTGTGCTCCGCAACGGGAGAGGCCACAACAGTGAGAGGCCCGCATACCACAAAAAAAAAAAAAAAAGAAAAACAAAGAGTTACAGCTAATAAACCAGCAAAGGAGATAAAATTGAATTAAAAAAATAATCCAAAAGAAGACAGAAAAAGAGGGGGAAAAATGAGATGGGCCAAATAGAAAATGCATAGAGCTTTGTTTCCTGGTGCAAGAGGAGAGGGGATTAAGAGCGCTGCTTAAAGGAGCTACACAGATGGGCTCGAGCTGCGGCTGAAAGCGCGGAGCCCAGAGGTGGGCGTGGGACGCTGGGGCTGCTGCTGCCGCCACCAAGAGGCCTCTGTGCGAGCGCAGGTCACTGTCCATGCCCCCCTTCCGGGGAGCCTGTGCAGCCCGCCACTGCCAGGGTCCCGGGATCCAGGGACGGCTTCCCTGGGAGAACGCACGGTGCACCTCGGGCTGGTGCAACGTCACGCCGGCCTCTGCCACTGCAGGCTCGCCCTGCACTCCGTGCCCCTCCCTCCCCCGGCCTGAGTGAGTCAAAGTCCCCGAAGCAGCTGCTCCTTTAACCCTGTCCTGTCTGAGCAAAGAACAGACGCCCTCCGGCGACCTACACGGAGAGGCGGGGACAAATCCAAAGCTGAGGCCCGGGAGCTGTGAGAACAAAGAAGAGAAAGGGAAATCTCTCCCAGCAGCCTCAGAAGCAGCGGATTAAAGCTCGACAATCAACTTGATGTACCCTGCATCTGTGGAATACATGAATAGACAACAAATCATCCCAAATTGAGGAGCCAGGAGTCAGTGCTGTGCCTCTGAGATGGGAGAGCCAACTTCAGGACACTGGTCCACAAGAGACCTCCCAGTTCCACATAATATCAAACTGCGAAAATCTTCCAGAGATCTCCATCTCAACACCAGCACCCAGCTTCACTCAATGACCAGCAAGCTACAGTGCTGGTCACCCTACGCCAAACAACTAGCAAGACAGGAACACAACACCACCCATTAGCAGGGAGGCTGCCTAAAATCATAAAAAGTCCGCAGACACCCCAAAACACCACCAGACGTGGACCTGCCCACCAGAAAGACAAGATCCAGCCTCATCCACCAGAACACAGGCACTAGTCCCCTCCACCAGGAAGCCTACACAACCCACTAAACCAAGCTTAGCCACTGGGGACAGACACCAAAAACAACGGGAACTACGAACCTGCAGCCTGCAAAAAGGAGACCCCAAACACAGTAAGATAAGCAAAATGAGAAGACAGAAAAATACACAGCAGGAGAAGGAGCAAGATAAAAACCCACCAGACCTAACAAATAAAGAGGAAATAGGCAGTCTACCTGAAAAAGAATTCAGAATAATGATAGTAAAGATGATCCAAAATCTTGGAAATAGAATAGACAAAATGCAAGAAACAGTTAACAAGGACCTAGAAGAACTGAAGATGAATCAAGCAATGATTAAAAACACAATAAGTGAAATGAAAAAATACTCTAGATGGGATCAATAGCAGAATAACTGAGGCAGAAGAACAGATAAGTGACGTGGAAGATAAAATAGTGGAAATAACTACTGCAGAGCAGAAGAAAGAAAAAAGAATGAAAAGAACTGAGGACAGTCTCAGAGCCCTCTGGGACAACATTAAATGCACCAACATTCGAATTATAGGGGTTCCAGAAGAAGAAGAGAAAAAGAAAGGGACTGAGAAAATATTTGAAGAGATTATAGTTGAAAACTTCCTTAATATGGGAAAGGAAATAGTCAAGTCCAGGAGACACAGAGAGTCCCATACAGGATAAATCCAAGGAGAAATACGCCAAGACACATATTAATCAAACTGTCAAAAATTAAATCAAAGAAAACATATTAAAAGCAGCAAGGGAAAAACAACAAATAACACACAAGGGAAGCCCCATCAGGTTAACAGCTGACCTTTCAGCAGAAACTCTGCAAGCCAGAAGGGACTGGTAGGACATATTTAAAGTGATGAAGGAGAAAAACCTGCAACCAAGATTACTCCACCCAGCAAGGATCTCATTCAGATTTGATGGAGAAATTAAAACATTTACAGACAAGAAAAAGCTGAGAGAGTTCAGCACCACCAAACCAGCTTTACAACAAATGCTAAAGGATCTTCTCTAGGCAAGAAACACAAGAGAAGGAAAAGACCTATAATAAGAAACCCAAAACAATTAAGAAAATGGGAATAGGAACATACATATCGATAATTACCTTAAATGTAAATGGGCTAAATGCTCCCACCAAAAGACACAGATTGGCTGAATGGATACAAAAACAAGACCCATATATATGCTATCTACAAGAGACCCACTTCAGACCTAGAGACACATACAGACTGAAAGTAAGGGGATGGAAAAAGATATTCCATGCAAATGGAAACCAAAAGAAAGCTGGAGTAGCAATTCTCATATCAGACAAAATAGACTTTAAAATAAAGACTACTAGAAGAGGCAAAGAAGGACACTACATAATGATCAAGGGATCGATCCAAGAAGAAGATATAACAATTATAAATAGTTATGTACCCAACATAGGAGCACCTCAATACATAAGGCAAATACTAACAGCCATAAAAGGAGAAATCGACAGTAACACAATCATAGTAGGGGACTTTAACACCCCACTTTCAGCAATGGACAGACCATCCAAAATGAAAATAAATAAGGAAACACAAGCTTTAAATGATACATTAAACAAGATGGACTTAATTGATATTTATAGGACATTCCATCCAAAAACAACAGAATACACATTTTTCTCAAGTGCTCATGGAACATTCTCCAGGATAGATCATATCTTGGGGCACAAATCAAGCCTTGGTAAATTTAAGAAAATTGAAATTGTATCAAGTATCTTGTCCGACCACAATGCTATGAGACTAGATACCAATTACAGGAAAAGATCTGTAAAAAATACAAACACATGGAGGCTAAACAATACACTACTTAATAACGAAGTGATCACTGAAGAAATCAAAGAGGAAATTAAAAAATACCTAGAAACAAATGACAATGGAGACACGATGACCCAAAACCTATGGGATGCAGCAAAAGCAGTTCTAAGACGGAAGTTTATAGCAATACAATCCCACCTCAAGAAACAGGAAACATCTCAAATAAACAACCTAACCTTGCACCTAAAGCAATTAGAGAAAGAAGAACAAAAACATCCCAAAGTTAGCAGAAGGAAAGAATTCATAAAGATCAGATAAGAAATAAATGAAAAAGAAATGAAGGAAACGATAGCAAAGATCAATAAAACTAAAAGCTGGTTCTTTGAGAAGATAAACAAAATTGATAAACCATTAGCCAGACTCATCAAGAAAAAAAGGGAGAAGGCTCCAATCAATAGAATTAGAAATGAAAAAGGAGAAGTAACAACGGACACTGCAGAAATACAAAAGATCATGAGAGATTACTACAAGCAACTCTATGCCACTAAAGTGTACAACCTGGAAGAAATGGACAAATTCTTAGAAATGCACAACCTGCCAAGACTGAATCAGGAAGAAATAGAAAATATGAACAGACCAATCACAAGCACTGAAATTGAAACTGTGACAAAAAATCTTCCAACAAACAAAAGCCCAGGACCAGATGGCTTCACGGGCGAATTCTATCAAACATTTAGAGAAGAGCTAACACCTATCCTTCTCAAACTCTTCCAAAATATAGCAGAGGGAGGAGCACTCCCAAACTCATTCTACGAGGCCACCATCACCTTGATACCAAAACCAGACAAGGATGTCACAAAGAAAGAAAACTACAGGCCAATATCACTGATGAACATAGATGCAAAAATCCTCAACAAAATACTAACAAATAGAATCCAACAGCACATTAAAAGGATCATACACCATGATCAAGTGGGGTTTATTCCAGGAATGCTAGGATTCTTCAATATACGCAAATCAATCAACGTGATACACCATATTAACAAATTGAAGGAGAAAAACCATATGATCATCTCAATAGATGCAGAGAAAGCTTTCGACAAAATTCAGCACCCATTTATGATAAAAACCCTCCAGAAAGTAGGCATAGAGGGAACTTTCCTCAACATAATAAAGGCCATATATGACAAACCCACAGCCAGCATTATCCTCAATGGTGAAAAACTGAAACCATTTCCACTAAGATCAGGAACAAGACAAGGTTGCCCACTCTCACCACTCTTATTCAACATAGTTTTGGAAGTTTTAGCCACAGCAATCAGAGAAGAAAAAGAAATAAAAGGAATCCAAATCGGAAAAGAAGAAGTAAAGCCGTCACTGTTTGCAATTGACATGATACTATACATAGAGAATCCTAAAGATGCTACCAGAACACTACTAGAGCTAATCAATGAATTTGGTAAAGTAGCAGGATACAAAATTAATGCACAGAAATCTCTGGCATTCCTGTATACTAATGATGAAAAATCTGAAAGTGAAATCAAGGAAACACTCCCATTTACCATTCCAACAAAAAGAATAAAATATCTAGGAATAAACCTACCTAAGGAGACAAAAGACCTGTATGCAGAAAATTATAAGACACTGATGAAAGAAATTAAAGATGATACAAATAGATGGAGAGATGTACCATGTTCTTGGATTGGAAGAATCAACATTGTGAAAATGACTCTACTACCCAAAGCAATCTACAGATTCAATGCAATCCCTATCAAACTACCACTGGCATTTTTCACAGAACTAGAACAAAAAACTTCACAATTTGTATGGAAACACAAAAGACCCCGAATAGCCAAAGCAATCTTGAGAATGAAAAATGGAGCTGGAGGAATCAGGCTCCCTGACTTCAGACTATACTACAAAGCTACAGTAATCAGGCCAGTATGGTACTGGCACAGAAACAGAAAGATAGATCAATGGAACAGGATAGAAAGCCCAGAGTAAACCCACGCACATATGGTCACCTTATCTTTGATAAAGGAGGCAGGAGTGTACAGTGGAGAAAGGACAGTCTCTTCAGTAAGTGGTGCTCGGAAAACTGGACAGGGACATATAAAAGTATGAGATTAGATCATTCCCTAACACCATACACAAAAATAAGCTTAAAATGGATTAAAGACCTAAATGTAAGGCCAGACACTATCAAACTCTTAGAGGAAAAGATAGGCAGAACACTCTATTACATAAATCACAGCAAGATCCTTTTTGACCCACCTCCTAGAGAAATGGAAATAAAGACAAAAATAAACACATGGGACCTAATGAAACTTCAAAGCTTTTGCACAGCAAAGGAAACCATAAATAAGACCAAAAGACAGCCCTTAGATTGGGAGAAAATATTTGCAAATGAAGCAACTGACAAAGGATTAATCTCCAAAATTTATAAGCAGCTCATGCAGCTCAATAACAAAAAAACAAACAACCCAATCCAAAAATGGGCAGAAGACCTAAATAGACATTTCTCCACAGAAGATATACAGACTGCCAACAAACACATGAAAGAATGCTCAACATCTTTACTCATTAGAGAAATGCAAATCAAAACTACAATGAGATATCACCTCACACCAGTCAGAATGGCCATTATCAAAAAATCTAGAAACAACAAATGCTGGAGAGGGTGTGGAAAAAAGGGAACACTCTTGCACTGCTTGTGGGAATGTGAATTGGTACAGCCACTATGGAGAACAGTATGGAGTTTCCTTTAAAAACTACAAATAGAACTACCATATGACCCAGCAATCCCACTACTGGGCATATACTCTGAGAAAACCATAATTCAAAAAGAGTCATGTACCAAAATGTTCATAGCAGCCCTATTTACAAGAGCCCGGAGATGGAAACAACCTAAGCGTCCGTCATCAGATGAATGGATAAAGAAGATGTGCCACATATATACAATGGAATATTACTCAGCCATAAGAAGAAACAAAATTGAGCTATTTGTAATGAGGTGGATAGACCTAGAGTCTGTCATACAGAGTGAAGTAAGAAAGAGAAAGACAAATACTGTATGCTGACACATATATATGGAATTTAAGAAAAAAAAAATGTCATGAAGAACATAGGGGTAAGACAGGAATAAAGACACAGACCTACTAGAGAATGGACTTGAGGATATGGGGAGGGGGAAGGGTAAGCTGTGACAAAGCGAAAGAGAGGCATGGACACATATACACTACCAAACGTTAAGTAGATAGCTAGTGGGAAGCAGCCGCATAGCACAGGGAGATCAGCTCGGTGCTTTGTGACCACCTGGAGGGGTGGGATAGGGAGGGTGGGAGGGAGACGCAAAAGGGAGGGGATATGGGAACATATGTATATGTATAACTGATTAAATTTGTTATAAAGCAGAAACTAACACACCATTGTTAAGAAATTATACTCCAATAAAGATGTAAAAAAAAAAAAGAAATAAAAAAAAGAAAATGCATAGCAAGATAGATTTAAAGCTAATCATCTCAATAATCAAATGAAATATAAATGGTCTAAACCAGGGTCAGCAAACTTTTTCTATAAAGGTCCAGTTAGTAAATAAGATATTTTTGGTTTGTGGAACATCCAGCTTCTGTTGCAACCACTCCACTCCACCATTGTAGCTTAAAAGCAGCCATAGATGATATGCAAATAAATGGGCATGGCTGAATTTAGTCTGTGGACCACGGTTTGCCAAGCCCTAGTCTAAATACCCCGATTAAAAGACAGAGATTGTCATGTTGGATAAAAATGCAAGACTCTACTATATGTTGCCTATAAGAAATGTACTTTTATATAAAGAAATATTTTTTAAAATAGGTTAAAAGTAATAGATGGAAAAAAGATATGCTAGAACAAATCAAAAGAAGCTAAAGTAGCTACATTACAATCAAAATAGATTTCAGAGAAAGAAATCAGAATATTTAGAATATTACCAAAGATAAAGAAGGTCATTTCATAATGATAAAGAGATTGGTTCACCAAGAAGACATAATAATCCTAAATGGTTTTTCACCTAGTAACAGAACTTAAAAATTAAGCAAAAAATGATAGAACTGCAAGGAGAAATAGACAAATCTATAATTAGAGTCAGAGATGTCAATAGCCCTCTCTCAATAATTGATAGAAAAATATCCAGAAAACTCATTAAGGATATAAACTATGGAAAATAGTATAATAATTTATTTTGAAGAGATACAGTAAACACTATTACCAAATTTGACCTAATTGATATGTATAGAATTCTCCATTTAACAGCAGAATACACATTCTTCTCAAGTGCGCATGGGACATTTATTAAAGTAGATCATATACTGGGAGTAAATATGTCTCAATAAATTTAAAAGGATTCAAGTCATACAAAGTATTTTCTCTAACCACAATGGAATCAAATAAGTATTCATTAACAGAAAGTTATCTGGAAAAGAATCCCCCAATATTTTGAAACTAAATAAATACCAAGTCCATGCCCTTAACCACTATGCCATGTAGATGTGTAGGGAGACAGCTGTGTGGAAAAACTCACCACGCTGAGCTATGGGGTCCACCAGAGACACCTGAGTGTGCAGCCCTCTCCACCTCATAGTAGTTCTAAGATCTTTGTGAAGGCACTTAATTTCTCTGAGACTATTTCTTACTGTAGACAGTGGGAATAATAATTATTGTATGTGCTTTCCAGGGTTGTTATAAGAATTATATGAGTTAGTAGATGAAAGGGGCCCTGTACCATACCACCTAGCCTGTTTAAGTTACTTGGTGAACATTCTCTCCTTCCACCCTCAGTTTACTCAGTTCTTGACAGGACTTCAGTGCATAGTCTGATTCCTTAGCATTCATATTTTTTACTACAATACAAAGCCTAGTATTTGAATAGTCATCTACTTTTATAATATACTTATTCAGTGGTTAATTTAGAAATAATCTGAAGTATTAGTTTTCAACCAGTATTTGTTTTTAAACTTTTAGAAAATAGTATAATAATTTATTTTTAGGAGATATATTTTGTTTAGTGATATATGTACATCAGACAAGTGGTCTGATTTCTACTTTGACATCAGAAACTCCCTTGGTTTTAAAGGGACCATCAAAGTAATAAGTGATTATATTTGGTGTTTGGCTCCATGAACAGTTAGAAAATGATATCAAAATCAACCACAAAGATCTCACTTGGAAAATAATTAGTGGAAAGATAGCATTTTGCACACTAGTATTAGACACAAATATTATAAAACTCTAATTATGCATTTCAACAACAAATACAAAAGGAATTAAAAAACAACATACTCAGAATACTCTGGAGTCATCAGAAGGCCTTCAGGGAGGAGACAGAGTTTGAGCTAGAGGAAGATATGGATGAATTAAAATCTGGAATGTGTACCCAGACAATAATTGATTTTACATTGTGTAACTCTTGAACTCATATATTATTCATGCTGTTTTTCAGAGATTAGAATTTTTTCATGATTTTCAAAATTACTATTAGTTATTGTATAAAGCAGTTCATAATATATGTATGCACCATCACCTAATTCATTTATTTTGCATAAACATAAGCCCTGCCATATAAGATATTTTAAACAAACAGCTCTTATCAACATGTCAAAAACATAAACATGACAATTTGGTATGAATTCATCTTTTCAATGACAATATACCAGCTTAAGCAAATCATTGTTTGTGGGCTCATCACTTTGTTCAGACTCTTCAGATCATGAAGGAACCAGTAGTGTCATCTCTCTGTGCTACGGAGTCAACATATTCAGATGGCTTTTGGCTTCCCACTGCAGCTTCCTTAAATGTTTAGAAATCCCACCTGAAGCTCATCACTTTGCTTCTCTTTCTCAGGTTGTGCAAATTAAAAATCAAATCAGTAATAGTAAATCACTCTTCTTTTTATCTACAGTGTTTTTCTTTCCCACCCTCCATCTATTCCTTCCTTTATCCCCTTCCCCTTACCTACACTAGTTCATTCCAAGGAACAGTTCAGGGGCAAGAAGATCTCCTTTCTTCCTGACTCAGGTAGAATAGAACATTCTTCTCATTCAACCAGTCAGCCACCCCCTTTCCTTCCCTGAACGCTTCCTTTGTTTCCTCTTCATCAAGGGACTCTGCTGATTTGCTAAATGGCCTCTTCCCCATAATAAATTTAAAGAACTTCCGTTTTTAAAAGTTCTTCTCAAGTCCTTCTGTCATCTAATTTAGTTTGTCCTGTCCCACATAGTTTATGTACATCCTTGTTCTCTTAATTTGAAACCATATTTTGAAATATGTCTTTTTATCCTAAAATAACTCTTTGGCTCTACCAATTAACCACACAAGGAAAATTTTTTGAGCACTTGATATTTTAGTACCTCAGCACAAATTTTTCTTGAGTTTCTCAAAAAATGTTTGTTTACTCTTTTTTTTTTTTATAATGTCCTGGTATCTTGTGGACTATTAACTCTTGAAGTTTTCCAAATGTCTTGCATTTGATTTCCTCCTTTCATGTGTTCTTGACTTATCTATTCCAGTGTGGCTGGAGCACAGTAATCAAATGGGAAAAGCAGTAAAAGTCAGGTGGAGAAGTCCAGGGCCGCCATACATGGTGTTCAGGTTGCATCGTGACTAATAGCACAGCCCAAGGGAGAGAAGGGAGCTGGAATCTGACCTGGGCTCTGCTCACCAAGTCTTGTGCCCTGCCCAAGGCTGTGTTCATCTAAGGAAGGCATGCTTTTTTGATTTACACAAAGGTGTCATATGGGCTGATGGTGGTCCTGTAGAAGATCATGTATGGGAGTTTGGATTTTGTACTAATGCATTGAAAAACCACTAAGAAGGAATAAAATAATCCAATTTATAGTTTGTGAAGAACACTCTGCTGTGTATAAGGTGTTGGAGAGAGGCAGGAATAGAAGTAAGGAGGCCACTCAGGAGGTGGTGGTGACCACAACTAGGGTGGTGGAAGTAGAGGTGTAGAGAAGTGGGTGGATTCGATGCATCTTTTGGAGGCAAAATGAACAGGACTTGGTGCTGGATTAGGTGTGGAGGGTAAGGGAGACAGAAGTGTGAAAGGTGATTACCCCAGTTACTGACTTGAATAACTCTTTGGGTGATGGTACGGTGCCCTGAGATGGGGAGCATTGAGGAAGGAACAGGTGGGGAGGGGATTGTATCAAGATCTCTGGTTCAGACAATTTTTTTGAGACACCTGTGATGTATCTAAATGGCTACCAGGAGGCAAGTGAACACAAGTACCTGGAATTCAGAAGAACATCTGCTCTTTTTTCTGAGGGCCCTGAGGCTCTCCTTGTCATTTGTAATCTGCTAGCAACACACCTGAACAGTTCTATCATGTTCCTAAATGATTATCGGTATCGTTTCCCCCAAACAATCCAGAAATTTAACTCCGTGCATTGAGTATAAACATAACTGTTTTGCCTTGAGGCAAATAATCAGTCCTATACCCAGTGCAATAAATCCCACAGACCCCACACTGGAGCTAGTCTTCTATGTGGATTTTATGTAATTTAAATGGCTTCCTGCAAACTTTCTTAGCAAACTTTCTGTTTCCTGGTACCCTAGTTTCAGTATCCCCTTGAGAAATTCAGGTTGACCTCTCTCCTCCTCTTAGTGGCCTGAGAATCACAGTCACAGTAAGTCATGTTTGATAGTTTTTCTCCCAAGTTATCTGGCATTTACTCCCTCTTAGAATTTATAATCATGGCACAATGTAAATCTCGAGCCGGCCTGTCACTGGGATCCCTTCTCTACTCCACTATGTAGTCTCCCAGGCCTAAATGACTCCAGGACTCATAGATTTGTTCTCTCGCTCCGGTAGACAGAGCCAAAACCAATGGTTAAAAACCATGGGGAGAGAGATGTTGGCTCAACTAAAGGAAAAACTTCCTAATGCTGAGCACTGTCTGAAAATGGAAACGCCTGCTGGGGAAGGAGTGAATTATGGTTTCTGGTGGTGTTGAGGCACAGAGCAGACAATGATTTGGTGCAAATTCCATGGTAGAGACTGAAGTCAGGGTGTAGAAGTAATCTCCACTGACTATTGAATTCCTGCTTGTGCAAGAGCTTTACACAGATGTTTCATCTCATTTATAATCCTCATAACGACCCCCAAGGGAATTAGTTATAACCACATCAGGAGAGGTTACAGTCATAATTTAAGATCACACAACTAGAGTGGCAGAGCCAGGATTTAGAGCCAGGATTTAAACTCAATCCAAAGCCTTTGTTTATGCTTCCACAATTCATGGAAGCTTGAGAAAATGAACTAGGGGATTTCTAAGGTCCCTTCCAGCACCATGATTCTATGTGAGTCAAAATCTGGATACGGGCATCACTGACTATGTTTTCCTTCCATCAGCTTTCTGGCCTCAATCACATTAAAATGATAATCTTTGACCCCAAAACTGTCTGATCTCTATCAAGAAAGGACCATTTTAAAAAATCGACATTTATACCTTGTATCCACTCTTAGTTTTCAGCAGAACTTAGTGTAAGAGCCTCAAAATCCTTTTTTTTTTTTTTTCCTTATAGGGTTGCTGACAAGGACTGAGTTTACACCATAAATGTACAGAAGATTAATAAGCTTTTAGTATTTCTGAAAACTGTTATAATATATTGTACTAACTTCTCTACTCATTTTACAGGTTTTGATGATCTTAGAAGATGTAACACTATTTGACCTAAGGTCAACTTTTCTGGCCCGAGTTCTGAGTCAGATTATTTTTAAACATTAGAATTTAAAAATTAATATTAGGATTAGAATTTTTAAAATGATTAGATCCTGAGTTCTCATCACAAGAAAAAAAAATCTATTTCTTTAATTTTGTATCTATATGAGATGATGGATGTTCAGTAAACTTATTGTGATAATAACTTCAGGATATATGTAAGTCAAATCTTTATGCTGTACACCTTAAACTTATACAGCACTGTATGTCAATTATATCTGAATAAAACTGGAAGAAAAAATATGAGTCTGAAAATAGTCTTAATTTACTTATCTTAAGATAAAATGGCTCTATTTGTGTGTTAAATGCTATTTTCTAGCTTGAAGCTGAACTCGCCAAAGAAAGGGCCCAACATTTAGTTGAATTTCAGGAGCAAGCTCTTCTCTTTAAAGATGAAGTTAAACTGGAACTCGATATTGAAAAGGAAAAACACCAAGAAATAATCCAAAAGTGTAAGAAAGAACAAGAAGAACTACAAATGAAGGTCTGTCATTATGATGTTCATCATTATTTAATGGGTTTGAAACTGTAGATGTTGGTTATTTCCTCCTAAGGACACCACTATATTTATAACTCCTGTAGATTTTCTCATGGTCATTGTGCCTTAGTTTTAGGTAGATAGAATGGTTTGGCTATTCTCCAGAATGAATGACTGAGATAAATTATATAAGCATACAATCCAGCTATTGTATGGTATTTTTTCCTACTAAAATAAACTTATTTTTAAAACAGCATAAATTATATAACTAATAATTAGCATGGTTAGATGTTCCAATACCTCAAGTATCCAACAAAAGATAATGAGGTGTTTCACATAATTAAAATTTTACCAACAATTAAAGCCTATCCCCTTTAATTGCAAATATTTTCAACTCTAAATATTTTTGAATGAAGGGAAATATTTTTTTAAATATAATCACACCTCCATAACTTCTTTTTTTTTCAAAGTATCATTTAACTTTATTTTATTTATTTATTTATTTTTGGCTGCGTTGGGTCTTCGTTGCTGCACGCAGGCTTTCTCTAGTTGCGGCGAGCAGGGGCTACTCTTCGTTGCGGTGTGCGGGCTTCTCATTGAAGTGGCTTTTCTTGTTTCAGAGCACGAGCTCTAGGCACGCGGGCTTTAGTGGTTGTGGCTTGCGGGCTCTAGAGTTCAGGCTTAGTAGTTGTGGTGCACGGGCTTAGTTGCTCCGTGGCATGTGGGATCTTCCCGGACCAGGAATCGAACCCGTGTCCCCTGCATTGGCAGGCGAATTCTTAACCACTGCGCCACCAGGGAAGTCCCCATAATTTCTTAAACAATGTGTCCTAAACATAATGCAAGGTTTCGTTAAGGTTCCCTTGTTTTCATAACACCTGAGAGTAGAATGTGTGTGTGTGTGTGTGTGTGTGTGTGTGTATTAACCAAGACCCAGTGGTGAAGTCATATTTTTTAATAAACTCATTAAGAGTCTATTTAAATTAGCCTTAAATGAGACTTACTGGCCTCTACTTTGGTGTATAGAGGGTATGGTACAGCCTTTTCAGTAGCTCACTGGGAACGATAGGCAGGGCCAGCCACATGAGTGTAGCACCACAGGTCCCCACACTCAAAAAGGCCTTTCAGGTTTAACACTCTGCAAATGCTGTCTTGAAATTCTTAATAATTTTACCTCTGGGGGGACTTCCCTGGTGGTCTAGTGATTAAGACTCCCCCTTCCAATGCAGGGGGTTTAACTTCCAATGTGAGTTGGGTCCCTGGTCAGGGAGCTAAGATCCCACACGCCTTGGGGCCAAAAAATCAAAACATAAAACAGAAGAAGTATTGTAACAAATTCAATAAAAACTTTAAAAATGGTCCACATCAAAAAAAAACTTTTTTAAGTAATTTTATCCCTTAATTTGTGTTTGTTAAGTGAAGTCATATTGGGACAATGGAGTATGCGCTGGGAACTTGTAACCTGGCTCACCTTAGGCCCCTCCTCTTCTGGACAGATTCTATCCTAGACAGGCCTCTTGCTTCCTGGCTCCTGCCCCCCCACCCCCCTTTTCCCCTAACCTTGTGACTGCTGTTGCAGTCCCCAGGTGGCTCAGGACCATCAGCAGGGGAATGCTGAAAGGCAGACCCCAACTTACCAGGGCTACAGTCTTTCAAGAGAAATCATAAGTCCAGATTTTGTGAGTGAATTCTCTTTATTTTTTATTTTTTTAAAGGAATATTATTCAGCTTTATTTACTTATTTATTTTTGGCTGCATTGGGTTTTCATTGCTATGTGTGGGCTTTCTCTAGTTGCGGTGAGCAGGGGCCACCGTTTGTTGCGGTGTGCAGGCTTCTCATTGCAGTGGCTTCTCTTATTGCAGAGCACGGGCGCTAGGTGCGCAGGTTTCAGTAGTTGTGGCACACAGGCTCAGTAGCTGTGGCTTATGGGCTCTAGAGCGCAGGCTCAGTAGTTGCAGTGCATGGGCTTAGTTGCTCCGCGTCATGTGGGATCTTCCTGGACCAGGGCTCGAACCTGTGTCCCCTGCATTGGCAGGTGGATTCTTGACCACGGTGCCACCAGGGAGGTCCCTTGATTTTTAAATGTTGACTCCCTTTTAAAAAAATCAAAACATGTTTGTGGCTATGTGAGCCTCCTCTTCCCAGGATAACCTGCTCTGTTTCAGTGTCAGCTCTCCTCTGGATGAAGGAAACTACTGTTCAGACCTAGCAGTGACCCTCTTCCTTCCTGGATTAATTGAAGAAAATGGAATATTAATTTAATTTATAAAATTACTAAGTGTGGTAAACAGATTTCTTGTAAAAGTTATTCTTAATGTAAATTTAACATTTGAAACAAATTTTGGATACATAACTTAAGTAATGGTTCACAAAATCCTTGGAACTTTGGTCTATGAATGTTTTCCAGATTCTTCATGGGCTGATTTCTTGTACTAATATTTATGTGACAATATCCATAGCATAAATAATAAGCATATGTTTCATCAGAAGGAGTTTTGCTCTTCCTGGTCTGTTTTCTCTTATTTGTTTTGTTTTTTAAGGAGAAAAAAAATAAGTAATCTTTTCCCTTCTAAAGAATTTCATGACTTTGAGGAGAAGTTTCTCAAGTTATTCTTTCCTCTCTTTGTCTAGAGGTAACACCTTCAGAAGCAGTATATTTTCTAAGTATTCTGGTATCCTCTAGAACTGCACTGTCTAATGGGGCAACTTATGTGTCTACTTAAGTTTCAATTAATTAAAATTAAATAAAATTGAAAATTGAGTTCCTCACTCATGTTCGCCACGTTTCAAATGCACAAGAGCCCATACTAACAAGCGAGAGCCTATTATGTGCATTTCTTCCCAGCTCAATGATCAGTGATATCACCTTCATAGCTTGGAAGTGGCCATGGTGAGAGTATTCACACCATGGAAGTTAGATATAAATCTGGCTTTTGTGTGTGTATGTGTGAGTCCGTTGTTAAACATTTACCAGCACACCACTATCAATAGTCACATGTGGCTAGTGGCTACCATATAGGACAGCGCAGAATATTTCTATCATCACAGAAAGTTCTGTTGGGCAGGGCTGCTATAGAAGGTGTAGTGTCTAGGGTACCTCCAATCATCATATTCAAGAAAGAAAAAACATATATCAAAGGAAAACTTAACTGGTATGGTTTGAGTAGGCTATAGCTGTGGTGCTCTCCTACATGCATCCCCAAACATCAGGCATTTCTAGGTCCCAAAGCCACCCTAAAGTGGTGTCCAGACAGGCACTTGATCAAGACTTGGGCTGTTCTTGGTAGCTCAGTTCAGCCACACAGGTTTATGTATTTCCAAGTATGCCCAAGTGATTAATGCAATTCCATTTTAGTTGATAAAAATAAAATTTTAGTCTTAACTTTTAAAATCTTGAAGCCCTATATATGTCATAGGATTTGTTTTCATCAGATCAGAACACCAGTTATTTAGAATAAGCCTCTTAAAACCATGAGAATTCTGTGGATACCTAGAGACTATCACCCACAAACTAATGCAAGATTTATCTTACAGATATCTGACTTAATTGAAGGCGCTACTAAAGATCTAAAGCTGAAAGTGGCTGCTCTTGAAGAAAAACTCCATGAATCCCATATTCAATATACTGAAGAATCTGAGTTAAAGGAGAAAGAAATCGAAAACCTTAAAAATTTGGTTGCAGAATTTGAATCACGCTTGAAGAAGGAAATTGACAGTAATGATTCAGTTTCAGAGGACTTGAGGAAGGAAATGAAACAGAAGTCAGATGAACTGGAAAGAGTAATGCTGGCACAAGCACAACTGATACAGCAATTCAACCAGTCCCAGGAAGAGGTAAGAAACAGGTGATGGTACCATTGCAATTAGTGAAAGAGTGCATGTTCTTTCAACAAACAAAACAGGAAAGGTAGCTTGGTGTCATGCAAAGAGTCCTGGACTATTAATCAGAGATCTGGGGTCATATCCTGGCTCTGTCCTTAACTAGGCAGGCACTTAACCTCTCTGGACCTGGCTTCCTTTTCTGTAAAATGAATAATACATTTAACTACATAATCTCTAAGATTTCCTCAGCCAGTTCTACTGTGTTGCAAATGACCATTTAAAACCTCTAAGATTAGAAATCTTTATAAATTTATGTCTTATTTGTTGTGACATTAAATCTTTGCCAGGGCTTCCCTGGTGGCGCAGTGGTTGGGAGTCCGCCTGCCGATGCAGGGGACGTGGGTTCGTGCCCCGGTCTGGGAGGATCCCACATGCCATGGAGCAGCTGGGCCCGTGAGCCATGGCTGCTGAGCCTGCACGTCCAGAGCCTGTGCTCCGCAACAGGAGAGGTCACAACAGTGAGAGGCCCACGTACCACACACAAAAAAAAAAAAAAAAAAAAAAATCTTTGCCAAAGAAACTTTTAGAGTACTTGCTGCTTAAGTTAATATTTTGGACAATATATTTTAAAAACAATTGTTCTTTAGGGTTTTATTTTTCTGTCAATCTAAAGTTATAAGAAAATTTACATGTATTGGGCTTCTTTCCTATGTGTGCATGATTATTTCAGCAGTGTTTTTATTTAAACCGGAGTAGACTTATTTCGATTTGAAATTTTTTTCCTAAGAAGATCTTATTTCTGAACTGCTGAACAGTTTAGAAATGGTGGATGCTATGGAATGAATGTTTGGGTGTCCCCCCAAATTCATATGTTGAAACCTAATCCCCAGCATGATAATATGTGGAGGTGGGTCTGTGGGAGGTGATTACATCTTGAGAGATGAACTAATTTCCTGAATGGGGTTAGTGCCCTTATGAAAGAAAACTTCCTCACCCCTTGCACCATGTGGAGACACAGCAAGAGGATGGCCATCTTGAATCAGGAAGCGAGCCTTCACCAGACACCAAATCTGCTGGCACCTTGTTCTTGAACTTCCCAGCCTCCCAAACTGTGAGAAATAATGTTTGTTGTTTGAACCACACAACCTCTTGTATTTTGTTATAGCAGCCCGAACTTATTAAGACAGTGGGGCAATTTTCCAATAGCCAAGAATTAGAATATTGTCACATTAGAATATTTGATCCCATTTATGACAGTATAGCAAATAAAGGCAAATGGAGGAAGATTCTGAATGTTAGTGATGAGTAATTTTTTTGGTTTTATTGGCATCTTAATAAAAGAATAAAAGGAAAGTGCTAGTAGTAATATTGATTGTTAACAAATATACCATGTTTTCTTCCTGTATTTAAATTATCAACCCAAATTAAAAGTTTATGCTATCATTATAATTATGAAGTGAACCTATTGCAAAGAAATTTTAAGTTAAAATGTAGAATTAACAGAATACTGGATCAAGAATAATGCCTAAAACCCTATAGAGTAGGAATTATTTCCATGTTACAGATGAGGAACTGACTCAAGATATTTGAATAATTTGTAAGGTCACACAACATGGTGGAGCGAAGATTCAAATATGAATCTCCAAGATTTGACTCTCCAAACTTCATCTCCATGAATCTCTATGCTTCCTTTTTTAGGATACCAGAATTCTAGTTATTCTGCTTCCAAATTTCAAAGTGACCTCAGGCTTGGCACTCAACATCTCCAGGACACACACACACACACTCTCTCTCTCTCTCACTTTTAGAATAACAACAAACACACTAGTGCTTACTCCACCAGATGGTTAGAGTGTTACGTGATTGAGTGTCTCCTGTTGGAACACAGCAGCACAGCCTCCCTTTAAAAAGGGAGCTGCTCCACCAGTCCAGGCAGGAGTGGCAAGAGCAAGCACACATGGATTCAGCTCTGCTGGAGAAGGAGAGAGGTGATGCTTCAAATGAGACAGCAGTGTTGAAGTTCAAGAGGAGGAGGGACAGCAGATTAAAGGAGAAAAAACTCAAAGTTACTAGACCAGCAGGTTTTCTAACTCTTAAATCCCCCAAAGAAATGGCAATATGGAAAGTGATGAGTAACTTATAAACTAGGACATGTAGAAAAAGACTGAAGGGTCAAATCCAGTAAATATATAATAGGCAACTATTCAAGTGCCAGGCACTGTGCTAGTCATCAATATGCAATTATGAACAAGACTGGCAACTGCCATTCCCTGCTTTCAAAGAGGAATTTACAGAAAATATTATGTGAGCAATTAAACTGACATGCAGAGGAAAGAATGGCCTAAAAAGAAACTTCTCATATAAAAAGCACAGACTAAAAGCTAAAAAATTGGCCATAAGGACTTGCATTCGTTTTCTATTGTTGCATAACAAATTGTCAAAAATCAGTACTTCAAACAACATTTATTATCTCATAGTTTCTGAGTGTCAGGGATCTGAATGTGGGGCTTAGCTGGATGCCTCTGGCTCAAGGCCTCTCATGAGGTTGGTATTAGGGTGTCAGGGGCTGCAGTCTCATCTAAAGGCTCAACTGGGGGAGCATTGGCTTCCAAGCTCACTTATGTAGTTGTCAGCAGGATTTATTTCCTCAAGGCTGTTGGGCTGAGAGCCTCAGTTCAATGCTGGCTGTTGGTCAGAGGTCCCCACTCAGTTCCTTCCAACATGAACCTCTCCAAAGAAGAGCCTACAACGTGGCAGCTAGCTTCCCTCAAAACAAGTGAGTGAGAATGACAGCGTGCAAGAGAAGGTGCCCAAGCTAGAAGCCACAGTCTTTTTGTAACCTAATCTCAGAAGTGGCATCCCGCTGCTTTTCCTGCATTCTATTCATTAGAGATGAAACAACAAGTCCAGCCCACACTCAAACACAAAGGGATCGCACAAGGCTGTGAATAGCAGGAGGGCAGGGATAACTAGGAGCCATTTTAGAAGCTGCCAATCTCAGGGCCTCTGGAGGTAATTTTGGCAAGAAAAGCTAGGCTAAAAGTGGAGAGCAAATATCTTTTTCACACAAAAGGAGCTACATTTGGAGTTCTTCCTGCTTGTTAGTTGTAAAAGGAAGCCACTTAGAGATAAAGTTTTATTTTTTTAAATGCGGACTTTTGAAAGATACAAGACACTGAGTTGGTATATAAATGACCATGGATCATTATTGGGGAATAGAAAGAGATCAGCGCAAAAGTAGTTACCTAAGGACATGCCTGAGGGCAGACTTTCCATTAGAAGTTAAATAATTACAACTGAACTGTAAGAATAAATAATTAAGGCTGCTTCTCTGGTTAAGAATGCTAAAGTCCAGAATATTCTTATAAAAATAGGAAATGAGCTAATAAAAATGATAGGAGTTATGAGCCAGAAAGAATCAAGGTTGTTAACAGGTAAAGTGAAAAGCACTACTTTTTTGTGACCATGCATTCCAGACACTTGAAATTTCTCAGGTTCTGGAGGGAAAAAAAAGCTTCATTTAAGTGGAGAAAAAATTCCCATTAGAAAGAAGATAAATTAATGGTCCAATAAGGAAGCTAATTAAGGGGAGGAAAGCCCTGCTCTCATTCAAGAGGCCAGAGAATAGATAGAACTTTGTTTTTAATTGTATAAAGAAAGTTCTCAAGGATAGGAGGAAAGCCATAGCCTCTAAAGGGCAAAATGGACATTCCTGCACGGAGCAGGGATTAGTGGAGAGCTGCCACAGAGGCAAGGGTCAAGAAGGTGAGGTGACAAGGGTCAAGAAGGTGAGGCAACAAAAGGTACAGGTCAATAAGAAGAAAGAAAATGGGAAGTAAAACTGTATGGGAAATGTAAATGTGAAAAGGGGGCTCCTGAAATTCTATATAGGGTGAAGACACAGACATAAAAATTGGAACATTAAAAAAAAAAGTAGGAAGTCAGAAAAGAAACATAATATGTTAGAGAATAGGACATTATCATTTAAAGTCAGGTTAAAATAGATCAAATGCTTCTTGCTGCCAGTTTTTCTTCCTACAAGCTCTGTATGAGTCCTATCAAGACAGTGTGGCCCTGATGTTAGGGGCCTTGTGATCCAGAGAAAGAATGTGGTAAATCTGAAAAAACAGTTCATGTACAACTATCAAAGGAAAGCCAGTACGGAGTGTTCAATATTTTTGTTGTCTTAAAATTATAGATAAGGAAAACATAAGGGGCAGAAGTTTTAAATTCTACTACTTCCTGCAGCTATTTGATGAAAATGAAAGATTCAAAAATAGGAGGGAATGCTCTTGGTTAAACATGGAGAATTGAATGCATATGTTTATCTCTGCTTCCATGCCAAATACCACTAAAATGACAGTAAATTAATAAAAAGTGAATAAATCCATAAGGAAAAAAAGAACAGGAAAGGAGGTGACACTAGATGAAAAAGACGTTGACTAAATTTTGGAAAATGGAAAGTAAGGTATGGATGAGAGGTAATCAGCAGGCTATGGCTATTGAAACCTAATGCCTGTGGAGAGTGTGGGAGTATGCAGAATCCTAAAAGGAGCAAACCCAATCACATGACATGACACTGGAAAGGCTCAGGAATTGAGGACACCAGATACCTCTGAAAGAGGGAGAGAAGAGTGGATCTGAAAACAGGGCTGTTTGAATTATTGTAAAAGGAGCAAATAGATGCTTAGATGCCCTCTCTAACCCCCAAATGGCCCCCACCTACCATCCTGGCACAACACCAAAGGTTTACACTCTAGAAAAACGGAATGCAAGAGGCTTTGGTCTCAAGGATACACAACAGCAGAATATGGGATAAGGCAAGAGCTGGACTGAAGGTCTGTGTATTATAGGGTGAGACCTCCTAGTCCCTGTAACCCACTCACTTCCCAAAACACAGACAACCAGGCTTATCTATCAATATCCAGGAAATTGGAGGATCCTTCTGTGGCGAAGTGAGCTAGCTCAAAAGAAAAGACCTCTGGATACTGACAATTGGGGTCTTTTAATTAAAAGTTTTTTTTTATTGGAGTATAGTTGCTTTTCAATGTTATGTTAGTTTCTACTGTACAGCAAAGTGAATCAGCTATACGTATACATATATTCCCTCTTTTTCGGATTTCCTTCCCATTTAGTAGGTCACCACAGGGAACTGAGTAGAGTTCCCTGTGCTATACAGTAGGTTCTCATTAGTTGTCTATTTTATACATAGTATCAATAGTGTATATATGTCAATCCCTATCTCCCAGTTCATCCCAATCCCCATCCCCCTTGGCATCCATACGTTTGTTCTCTAGGTCTGTGTCTCTATTTCTGTTTTGCAAATAAGGTCATCTATACCATTTTTCTAGATTCCACATAATATGCATTAATATGCAATATTTGTTTTTCTCTTTCTGACGTACTTCACTCTGTATGACAGTCTCTAGGTCCATCCACGTCTCTACAAATGACCCAATTTCATTCCTTGTAATGGCTGAGTAATATTCCGTTGTATACATACACCATATCTTCCTTATCCATTCCTTTGTTGATGGACATTTAGGTTGCTGCTATGTCCTGGCTATTGTAAATAGTGCTGCAATGAACATTGGGGTGCATGTGTCTTTTTGAATTATGGTCTTCTCTGGGTATATGCCCAGAAGTGGGATTGCTGGGTCATATGGTAGTTCTATTTTTAGTTTTTAAAGGAACCTCCATACTGTTCTCCATAGTGGTTGTATCAATTTACATTCCCACCAACAGTGCAAGAGGGGTCCCTTTTCTCCACACCCTCTCCAGCATTTATTGTTTGTAGATTTTTTGATGATGCCCATTCTGACCAGTGTGAGGTGATACCTCATTGTAGTTTTAATTTGCATTTCTCTAATAATTAGTGATGTTGAGCATCTTTTCATGTGCCTCTTGGCCATCTGTATGTCTTCTTTGGAGAAATGTCTATTTAGGTCTTCCACCCATTTTTTGATTGGGTTGTTTGTTTTTCTGATATTGAGCTGTGTGAGCTGTTTGTATATTCTTAAGTAAAAGTTATATCCATGTCCAATCTACACATTGGGATATATACCGGTAAATAAACCCTTATGCAGGCACACAGAGCTTCCAGTAACATTTTGAAGTCTCATTTTTAAACCCAAAAAGCCAAGAATCCCCAGTCATTTGAGGAGCACCTCTAACATGAAAGGCAGAAGTCAGGATCAAACAAATAAGCAAAAAAGAACTCATAGGAGACAGATACAAAACAATGTGGGAAGCAAAAGTGAGCTTCAAAAAAGAGCACAATTAATATCCTTAGAGAGAAAAGAGAAGATATTGTATCCATGAAACATGAAGAGAAGGCTATTAAAAAAAAACAAACAGGAATGAGTATTAAAATACAAGAAGTGAAATAAAAAATTTAATATTTGGCTTAGATGATAAAGATGAAGAAATCACCCAGAAAGTAGAAGGAAAAGGCAAAGAGATGGAGAGAAGAAAAGAAAATTAGAAGATCAAGCCAGGATATCTAATACCTCATTAATAGGAGTTCCAGAAAGAGAGAACAGAGAAAATGGAAGGGAGAAAACTATCCAGGAACTAATCCAATAATTTTTTGAAGTACTGAAGGGCATTTCTATATTGAAAAGGTCCACTCAGCATGATGGGTGGCAAAGCAAACAGACCAAAGCACTTCATCATGAAATGTCATTACCTTAAGGACAAACATAAGTACTTAAAAGCGTTCAGGAAAAAAAGAGGGGTCACTTAAAAAGGATTAGAAATCAAAATGGCATCTTTACAACAGCAGTAGAAACTAGAATCCAATGGCTTCCAAATTCTGAAGGAAAATTTTTTCCAACCTATATCCTGCTAAATGATCAATTAAATGCAAGTGTCAAGGATATTTTCAGACATTAAAGTTCTCAAAAACGGTACTTCCCTTGCAGCCTTTCTCAGGAAGCTGTTAGAAGATATATGACACCACAAAGAGGGAGTAAACTAAGAAGGGAGAAGACACAGGAATCAGGAAATGAGCGTTCCAGCACAGGAAAGAGGTAGAGGGATTCTCCAGGATGATGGTGGGAAGAAATCCAAGGATGACAGCAGTGCAACAGATTTAGAGAATAACCAGGTTGAGTTCAGCAGAAGAATGGAGGGGTTTTAGAAGTATGTCTCTGAGAAAAAAGAGAACTGATAGATTACATGGAGTGCTTGAACATGTTGAGAGGATATTTACACTTCTGTAAGTAGGTTTGGTGAAAAATTAGTTACCAACACCTAGAAAATTAAGCAGATAAGTAACGGAATAATAATAAACTCTAGAAGGAAGCTTTGCAAGAAAGAAAATGCAATCATAGTACACTGCATGGCTAAGATGTACATAATATTTATATACTATAATCATATAAGGTGGAATATAGATTTAACTGAAAATTGCTACAGAAATTGGGAAGATTTTCCAATAAAATTGTGACAGAAGCTTCTCCCAAAGGAGCAGAAACATCTCCTAATGGGGGGAAGAGAAACAACTGTTACGAGTTGAAATAGGAAGTTAAATCCTTGTCTTTCATTCTATGAAATCAGTAGACAACAATTTCAAAACTGAAAACCATGAGATAGCTGTATAATGATATTATTTAGTACTATGGAGATAAATATCATAAGAAACAGCTTAAAAACCTGAAAATGGTTGTTCCTGGGAGGCAGAACTTGTAAGTGTGAAGGAATACTTTATTTCATTATAATTTTATAGTATTTTAATTCTTAACTATGCATAATATATTACCTTAATTTTAAAAAATAATTTAAAATAATGGAAAGGAGTAAATTTTAAAGAGGACCTGATAGAGAGGGCAGCAGAGGAAAGGATAAAGGACAAGGTTATAGAAGAAACACCAGGAAAGTGTTTATAAGCAAAGCAAATAAACAACAGAATTTGAAGCTTAATGAGATATTTTTTAAGATTATGAGAAATTAAAAAATTAAGACAAAGCAGATTCTAGCTTAAATTTCAGTAACAGGTGCCTGACACACTTCTGTTTATTCTTCAAGTCTGAACAAAAGGAGAGCTCCTCCATGAACCCACAGAATCCCAGAGGCAAGCTTGGGTATACATCTGTGTGCCTAATGTGGCTGTTTTTGTTTTTTTTAATCTTATTTTTTTTATTGAAGTAGAGTTGATTTACAATGTTGTGTTAGTTTCTGGTGTACAGCAAAGTGATTCAGTTTTATATATATAATATACATATATATCCTTTTTCATTATAGGTCTAATGCAGTTGTTTATGCACTCATTTAACATGTAAATAGTTGTTTTTTAATAGATGCTAAAAAGAAATATTAATTTGGGTAAAGGCATACTTTCTGAGGGAGAGGTGCTGTATTAGATGGGGTAGTCAGAGGACTCTCTGAGGAGATAATATTCAAGAAGACCTGAAGTGAGGAAAAGAACATTCCAGGCAGAACGAACAGGAAGTTTAAAGGCCCTGTGGCTAGGAACATCCTGGGAACCTTCAAGAAACCACAAGGAAGTCAACAAGCATTGCTGGAGCTTAGTAAGCAAGGAGGATGTCGTAGAAAGCAAGGTTGGAGGGGCCAATTAATGTGGAGTCTTTGAAGGCAGTAAAAACTTTGGATTTTTTTCTAAGTGTGATGAAATCTACCTGGGAATTTTGAACAAGTGAGTGACATGATCTGACTTATTTTTAGAGAATAACTCTGACTGCTTTGTGGAAAACAGGTTGCAAGGTTGGGGGGGGCAAAAATGAAAGCAGAAAGACCCATTACAAGGTCCTTGAAAAGGTCTAGAAAAGCATTGATGGTCATTGTGGTAAAGGAGGTGACAAGTGGCCAGGTTTGGTATATATTTCCTAGATGGAGGCAACAGAAGTTGGTGATGGGTTGGATGATATGAAAGAGTAGGAAGGGTCAAGGATAACTCCAGAGTTTGGAATCTCAACACTGAGAGTGAAAGTGCCATTTACTGAGATGGGAAACACTAGTCAAGGAATACAACTGGGGAGGAATATCAAGAATTTGATTTGGGACATGTTAACCTTAATATGTATGTTAGATATCCTAATGGAGGTTTTGAACGGGCGGTACGTTCAGGGGAAGGCTGACTAGAAATGCTGATTTCGGAGACGTCCACGTGTAGCTGATACTTAAGCCTTGGGGCTGAATGAGATCACCCAGGGCATGAGGTAACAAAGAAGAGGGTTGAGAACTCTCCAACTCTGAGAGGCTGGGAGGACGAGGAGACTAGGCAATGGTGACAGAGAGGGAATAGCTAGTGAGGTAGGAGGAAAAGAGGAGACTAACAAGGACTCTAAGGAAAGAAAGTGTCTAAGGAAAGGAGCATGCAACTTAGGCTCACAATCTCCTGTATAAGAACTTTGATTTCAGATAGGTTTTGGAATTCAATTTTGAATTTTAGAAAGTTAGCAAAATGCATATGCCCCTGGATATCTAGGGTAGCCTCTTCCATGCAGTGACATTAATATTTCTGCAGTGAAACACAAGAATGACCCCACTGAGTGAAATAACAAGACTATCAGTCCAGTCAGATTTTATTACCAAATGTTACAAGTTAGACACATTTTTCTTTACTGAGCTTTTTGGATGTCAGAATTGTGGCTAATGCATTGTAGATGTGTATTTGCTTTCTTTTACAACAGCTGTTTTTGCTGTTTCTGTTGGTTCACCTGACCATCTCTTGGCATCTTGGATCTGTTTTTGTTTAAAAAACAAAAATGAGCGTATATATGTTTCTCTATAGGATCACATACATAGAGAAATGTCAGGAAAAAGTGAAGGAAGAATTTTCCCCAAACTATTTACAGTGGTCACCACCAGGGGATAAGAAGAGATGGGCAGAGGTTTCACTTCTTACAGCTTTTTAAAATTGGGGGGATTATGGATGACTTCTAAATTTTTTGGTGTTCTGAATATTTTCCAAATGTAAAGCCTATTTTTAAAAAAGAAAACCTATTTATTTAGGAAAGTTTACTAATATATCTGGTAAGGATCGGTCTAATTAAAATTTAGGAATACATACATTTGAAAACATAAATAGCTTTTCTGCAAGAGGGATTTGCCTAGTTTTAAGATATGCATTTACTGTATTTCTGTATTTATTTGATATAGAGAAAATGCTACACATTTCTCTGGTAACTCCGTTTATGAGAAACCAAAGTTAGTAAATTAAAAAATGAGTAGCTCTCAATTTGGGCCTGAATAAAGAGAACATCTGAGTCTTTTCCAAAGAGTAAAGGGGTAAATGGGAGGTTTTCTAACTTCTGGCTCCACAGGGAACAGGAGAGGATGGGGTGTAGGCGCGGAGCGGCTATTCCTAGGGTTGGTTGGCAGGGGTCGAGGGCTCAGATTGAGGATCTCCAGTCGTGGAGAGGCAGATCCAGGCAAGACTGTCTTTCACATATTGGAGAGTCAGCCCTGATGCAGAGTACGGATGACAGAAATTTGACAGAATGAGAAAAAAATACGGAGAAATTGTTTTTTGTTGTAGTTAATTAATACTAATTAAGTCTCAATTAAATTTGGCTTACTGACTTAGAAAGTAAATTCTGAACACTGTGTCTTCATGGGCTCTTCCTCTCCATCCTGAAAATCCGCTCTTGAAGCCTATCAGCCCAAGGGAGTATTGCCCTCTGTTTCTACTTCTGGTTTGAAGTCTGCCATAGTTATTTCACAATGTCCATTATGTTTGCAAGCATAGAAATACAATTTTAAGAACAACCTGCCTGACATCCGTTTTGGTTCTTTCCTGGAAATGTATTCAGATTATCCTTCATGCCTTTCCAAAGGGCCATTTCCACTGTTTTTCTGCAGTGTTTGGGGCTGATCAGATTAGTTGAACAGAAGCCTTAAATGGAAGTTTGGGCACGTCCTTTGCTAACTCCTACTCATCTTACTGGTTTCCACACCTTTTCCACAGTCTCCTTTCGCCTCAGCTCCCCACCCAGTTGGCCAGCCTAGGATAGATCTAGTTTGGGTGGGTGGAAACTGTAATCTGATCAACGCATGACTGGTTCAGACCTAACTGGGTATAATAAAGCATGAACAAAGACACCCATCTGTGCTTATTTTTCACTGAGGACTTGCTTTCCTGGCCTGTTCCCCCCAAATTATGCCAAATACAGCTGATTGCCATCACAAATGGAATTCTCACCTTCAGAATGATCAAGTTACCCAGCAAAGCCTTCTCTTGCTTCTTCCACTGTTTTTGGAATTAAAAGCAATCCAGCTGTCTCTAAGGATAAAAATGAAAACAAACATAAAAATAAACCACTCTTACATTGCAAAGAGTGGGGGAAGTTGGCCATTTTTTAATATTAGAAATTTCAAACAGATGGTGAGCTAATTTATATTTTCATTTTGAAATTTACTTTCCCAGTGGGAGTGCAATTAAGCCATATTTTAAGTCCATTCAAAGTGGCCTTCATCTGAAAATGTTGTAGACATATCTATAGATAATGCTCTCAACCAATCGGCAGAGATTAAGGACCCAGGAATGCTAGCTTCCCCTCTCCTAGACCACCCTAACCAAGGGGCACTCGGGATAGGAACCTCCTCCATGAAAACTGGCCTCCTATCTTCCCTGCCTCCCATCCTGCCCCACTCAGGGCTACTTTCTACTGAGCTGGCAAAGCGATGTTCCTTTATTGCCGATTTGACAATGCCAGCCCCCTGCTTGAAATAAACCTTTCAATGACTCCATATGGCCCTCAGAATTAAGTTAAAACTCTAATATTTGCAGGTTGTCAAAGTCGTTCTTGATCTAATCCTGATTACTCCTGCCTGCCTCAGTCCTGGTCTCTCCTCCCATTCTGCACTCTGCCCTTGAGTCACACTAAGCCATGTGTCATCCCGAGATGTGACTCTCCCTCTCTCACTGCCAGGAATTTGTACTCACTGTCCCTCTTCACCTGACTCATGCCTCCCTTTCCTTTTTGACTTACAGTCTAATTGCAATCCAGTGATAACACTATTTTACCATGCTAAAATATGGCCAAGATACTTTTACCTAAAACATTTAAAATGCTATACCTTCACTGATTATACTCATGTTTGCCCATGATTTTCAGTCTTACTGAACATATTCCATCTTAGACATTTTCCTGTATTGTTCAGTGAAAACACATATTAAAATTCTGCAGCAACACAACCTTACAAAAAGATCAACAACCCCAAAAGACAAACATTTTGCCTAAATTGCTGAAAGCAATCTAACCACGAGTGAATGATTCTTTTCCACATATGATGGAATTTTCCACTAATGTGTCTCCCTGACTCTGGCCACATCCACGTGTGCTCTTGTCATGCCTTGTCACACACACTCCACCTCTGAAATAGCAGTCCCCTAAACTGGATGTGTTCTATTTCCATTTGTTTATTCCATGATTGAAAAAATTCTAACATCTGAACTACGTGTTGTACAAAACTGAGTTATAATCCAAATTTTAAAGGAGGAAGTAATGGTGGCAAAGGATATACAGATATTGTGAGACTCATCTGAGATTTCATAGTGTTTATGGCAAAGACAAAAATAGAAGTCCTATCTTTGGATCCTGTTCTCAGTTTAGAGGTTCTCCTGGTTTGGGGAATAATAGAAAAAAGAGAATTTGTCCTTTGTTCT
The DNA here is from genome assembly GCF_949752795.1 of Hyperoodon ampullatus. Lineage (NCBI taxonomy): Eukaryota > Metazoa > Chordata > Mammalia > Artiodactyla > Ziphiidae > Hyperoodon > Hyperoodon ampullatus. The sequence goes on along the minus strand of NC_136918.1, from coordinate 70,951,948 downwards.
GGAAACTAATAGCCTTGAAGAAGGATGAGTTCCAGAGCAGTGGGCCCCAGACCAAGATGGTCAGCAGCCCTTCTAAAATTCAATCTGGAGTTGACAGGTAGACTGGGTGCTCCCACTGTACGTGCTATGGGGACATCTTTGGGTTCACTCCACCTTTTCATTTCCTCCTTCAGTGTAGTGTCACTTGCCCGAAATAGCTTTTAAATGACTCGCTTTACGGATGTTTTCCATAGAGCACTACTCCTTTCCTTTGAGACTTTATTTATTTATTTGTTTGTTTGTTTGTTTGTTTGTTTATTTTTGGCTGCGTTGGGTCTTCGTTGCTGCGTGTGGGCTTTCTCTAGTTGCGGTGAGCAGGGGCTACTCTTTGTTACGGTGCACGTGCTTCTCATTGCGGTAGCTTCTCTTGTTGCAGAGCATGGACTCTAGGCATGCAGGCTCAGTAGTTGTGGCTCACGGGCTTAGTTGCTCCATGACATGTGGGATCTTCCTGGACTAGGGTTCGAACCCGTGTCCCCTGCATTGGCAGGTGGATTCTTAACCACTGAGCCACCAGGGAAGTCCCTGAATTTAATTTTAGTGAATGGATCGAATTTTATTTTTCTTTTAATGAGAGCCATTGTCATCACATCACCCATCATTTTATCCTTCCATACTTGTGTACCTTTTATTCATGTCACCCATTTATTGACCGCATTGTTAACTGCTATAATTTTTTTCTTTTATATATTCACATAAAGTTAACTCTTTCCCATGGCTTTCTTAATCAAGAGAGTTTTTATACTAACTTATTTAAAGCCCTGTAAATCTAATCACTTCAATACATTTTGCCTGTTTACTCTACTAGTAGACAGGGAACAAAATGCATTGATGCTTTTTCCTTTTAAAAGAAAGTTTAGTTTAAGTTTGGAAAAGTTGGGCAAAACCAGATGTGATGTCTTACTGTTTTTTATTGCTTCAATGTTCTGGAACAAAATGGCCCCTGCATGCTTGATATAATTAATTAGACAATTAATTTAGGCATAGGCAGCTTGGAGCCAGGCTCTGGAGGCAGGAAGGGGCCCCACCATTTCAAAGCTGGGTTACTCTCAGCAAGTTACATACCAGTGTGATCTTCAATGTTTTTCTTTGTCAAATATAATTGTTGGGAGCGAGAAATGAGATGACACCTAACAAGGCACTTTATTAACCTCTTCTCTAGCCCTCCCTCTCCTGCCTTTTTAACAAGTATTTCAGGAAGAGTTAATGAGAACCAGATGATAAAGCCACAAACACCATCCTTGGTCTCCTGTTCCTCCAAAATAATAATAATAATAATAACTGGAAGCAAGTAATTAATCCCCATGATTTGAAAAAAATGTGAATATATGGCTCATATATGTCTATTACTAATATATGTAAATGATGAGGCTTTGTTTGACCCAGACATGCCACTGATTTTATAGAACATTAGTGTACAACTGTTAATCTGAAATTGCTCCATATTCTGCAATTTTAATTACCAAATTTGGAATTGGATGGAGTTCTGTCCATAATCACAAGAAACTCAAATACAGGAAGATGCTACTTTCCCTGATGCTTTGTTATTTAGTTCCACTGACAGCAGATTAATCAGTAAGCCCTTAGGAGGATGCTTTCCACCGAGCCTCAGACTTGGGAATGCCTTGGCTGTTTTTACAAACAAGCTAACCTGATGGAAAGTCATTTTCAGCTGAAGAATCCTACAGCACAATCACTTGAATTGTGTTTACTTATTTGGATACCATTTTGAAGTGTTTACTTTTCAATCTCTTTTTTGACATCCTGCAGACATGAATGTCAGGACATTAGGGAGATCCAAGACCTAATTCTTACCACAGGGCTTGAAGTAATTTTGATGAATTCCATAGATGAAAGATGGCTATCATTCTTCAGCTAGAAATGTAGAGTCTCATCATTTGAAGAAGTTGTAATGATCTCTAGTCTAGTCACATGCTTGAAGCTTAAATTTGCTCCAAAACCTCCCAGTCAAGTGAGATTCAACCCTTCAGAGTATCCTTGGACAGCTCTGGCTATTAAAAAATTCTTCCTTCTCTTAACCCTCATAGCTTCCACCCTTGGCTCCAACCAGTGTTGGGGACATAAAAAGCAGCTCTGCTCAAATTTTTGATGCTGCAAACATTCTTGAGGGCAGGAACTGTATCCACTACAGCTTCTAGTAACTCGATACATGATTGCTGAGTGGAGTTCAAAGCAGATTGTGTTCTTTTTTTTTTTTTTTTTTTTTTTTTTTTTGTGGTACGCGGGCCTCTCACTGTTGTGGCCTCTCCCGTTGCGGAGCACAGGCTCTGGACGCGCAGGCTCAGCGGCCATGGCTCACGGGCCCAGCCACTCCACGGCATGTGGGATCTTCCCAGACCGGGGCACGAACCCGTGTCCCCTGCATCGGCAGGCGGACCCTCAACCACTGTGCCACCAGGGAAGCCCAGATTTTGTTCTTTATTTCAGTATATATCTTACAAAAGAGCGGATCATCAGTATATTTAAGTTCTACTGAGAAAGCATCACATAAAATTACTGATTTTATTATCTAAATGCTAGAGCTGATATATTTTATTCTTTCAATTTTATAATTCAAGCAATTTTTATCTGTCATGTACTGAAGTTTCCCTTCATTATAAAATAACATACTTGGGACTTCCCTGGTGGCGCAGTGGTCAAGAATCTGCCTGCCAATGCAGGAGACACGGGTTCGAGCCCTGACCTGGGAAGATCCTACATGCCGCAACTAAGGCCGTGTGCCACAACTGCTGAGCCTATGCTCTAGAGCCCGCGAGCCACAACTACTGAGCCCGTGTGCTGCAACTACTGAAGCCCGTGCACCTAGAGCCCGTGCTCCGCAAGCCCCCACTTGCCACAACTAGAGAAAGCCCGCGCACAGCAACGAAGACTCAACACAGCCAAAAATAAATAAATAAATAAATAAATTTAAAATAAATAAATAAAATAACATACTTAATTGCACTACAGATATCAACTACAGATGTCACATGTGCAGGACAGACTGTCTCAGGCACAGAGGAGTTGAAACCCCACTGAAGTAGGCATCGGACGTTCTGAGTTCTAGCACCAACTCCACCACTATCATCTGAGTGACCCTGACTCTTGGTTCCTCTTCTGCAAACTGTGAGGGTTGAACCAAATGTTCTCTTAAAGTTCTTTCCAGCTTCACAGGTCATTTGCATTTTTGACTTATTTGTCCCTGTCAAAGAACATAGACCTCTGATTTCCAGTTCAGTTCTCAATTTATACTGCCAGTAACTATCCATATGTACACTGTTTAAAGCTAGGGCTGCTTTTTGTTTCCTTTTTCTCATTGCAGAACACTTTTCTTCAGGAAACAGTGCGTAGAGAGTGTGAAGAACGCTTTGAACTGACGGAGGCTTTGAGTCAAGCCAGAGAACAGCTCCTGGAGCTCAGGAAGCTCAGCGGACGGTTACCCCTGTCACCATGCTCCCTCAGCCAGAGCAGCCTAACCTCCTCTGTTGCAGCTAGCAGCAGTCAGGGAGAGAAGAGGCTCGCAAGACTGAACTCCGAAAAGAGAATCAAAATCCCCAGCCTGCACGGGGTGTCGAAACCCACCGCTTCCCCAGCCTCAACTCAGCCCAGCAGGGTCAGCAGCTCAGGTTTGCCCACATTCCCCCAGCCACACCCTCCCCGGGATCGACCGTCTTCAGTCAGTGAGACCCGGCAGAGACTGGCTGTCATTCTGCAGAGGAGACTGAGTCAGCAGTGATGGAGCCAAAGTCAGGAGCAGCTCCACACAGCATGCCTGTCTTTCCCAGAGTCCAGGAACTCACTGTACGAGGATGAAAAAGATCAAATTATTACCACAGATTAAGAATGCATACTTACAGATATTTTTAACAAGAAGTTGGAAAAGCTAACGAATTGTGAAACCACATTTTCCAAGAGGCCTTTGAAACTGCAACAGATAATGAAGTTGTTGGTATTCCAGTGGGCCAGTTTCTATATTTATGTATTGTGTGTTTCGATGTGCTCTATGAATATGCCCTTTTAGAGATCATAGGTAAAATTTTTCACCCATAGCATCTTTTCTACTTTTTTGCACCATTACAAGCAGATCTACTTCCACAAAACAATAATAATAATAATAGATTTTATTGGTTTTGTTGGTGTTTGTTCATTTGTTTGTTGAACTGAATAGGTTAAATAGATGTAATTAGTATTCCAAATAGAAAATGAAAGGACTTAATCCTTAATTTGATAATTTTCAAAATGCTTATTCAAATATTCACAAAGTTCATCATAATCAAAAGTTTCTCTTTTTCACCTCACAATCTAATTGGTTAATCTAATTTCTTTTTAAGTGTGGTCAGAAGTAATGATAGGTAAACTTCAGGAAGACAGTCTGGGGACCCTCTAGAAAAAGGGACAGAAACTCCAATTCAAGAAAAAGGTGGTTTATTTCTCAAACTATAGAGATTATTTTCGATAACAAGCAGCCTGGTCATGAAAATATTACTTGGTAGAGATTTTCTTCATTGAATGCTTTTTGGTATTCCAGGTCAGATTTTGGGTTTAACTAGTATTCTGGAGCCATTGTGTAGAGAACTAATTCAAGACAGTTTAGTAGATGCACGTAGTGCTAATTTGGGATTAAAAGTGTATTACCCCTGAAAATGGGCATCTTGTTAACATGTTTTCTATTTTCAGACTGAAAAATTAAAACCAGAAACCAGACCAGCTATTTTACGTAATCTTAAAGCTTCAGGCTCCTCCCGTTTCTTAAAACACAACTCTTTACCTTACGCTAGTATTTATTTATCATTTTATCCATCTAATAATAGTGTATTTTTCTTCCATGACTGATTTTACTCAAATCCTTCATCTGACTACATCATAGATATCCAGGCTTCTTACTCCCAGATTAGAATGGTACTAACACATGTGAAATATGGCACATAAAACTCTCTGCTATTTGGCCACCATATAGATGAGAGAATCCAAAGGTACTTGGAATCCCTTCCATGTGCAAAAAAAGTAAAGTTACTAATCAAAATCAAGTTTATATCCAATCTTTCAAAGGATTGATCTAATCTAGGGTGTTTTAACCTCAAAAACTTCCACATTAGCCCCACTAACTTCCCTGACTAGTTTAAGTGAGCACATCGTGCGTACTTATAATGCATTTGACAAGAGAACATAACGTCAGCTAATGGTGGTGCTGGAGTGGATCTTAGAGGCCAACCCCAACAATCTCTCTCTCTCTTTTGTTTTTTTTTGCCAGTTTGTTCGTGTTTTATTGACGCCTGGATGTCAGGCCTTGATCACGCACTTCCACGGTGCGTGTGGCTCCTTCCGCAGCTGCCTCTTGGCCTTCAGGTGCCCTTCGGGCTTGTTCAGCCGGCGTCACATGGCACAGTTCCAGGGGTTTATACTTGCCCTTATATAATTTCCTGAGGTTCTTCTTGCGAGTCTGGTTGATGACGGTGAGAACATGGGCGATGGATTTGCTAACACCTCAGACCTTGGAGAGTTTAGAAGCCGCGCCTCTTGTCACTTTAGCGACGCGCTGCTGAGACAGCGCCACCTTCAGGTCCTCCAGTTGTTTCAGCAGCTCCTCCTTCTTGTCTCCAAGGTCTCCGGCCTTAATCTTGGCCATGGCTGTACAAGCGGCCTCGGCCGGCTTCTTAGAGGGAAAGAGCAACAGTCTCTTTACAAATAAGGAATAGATGCTCAAAGAAGTCTAACTTAGCTAAGGTGGGACAGCTAGTTAGTGACTGAGCTAGAACCAGAACCACTATTACCTGAACCCAACCTTTCCACCTCACTTTTCCACTTACCAGAGAGTCCCAAACCTCCATCATGACTTTTGTCAGAAGCACCTACACTGTGGTTACCTAATATTTTCTTTAAATGCACTCAATTTTTAAACTTAAATTTATATAAAAAGGAAGCTTGACCCAAGGAGGAATAATTATAAAGTAATGAGTTTAATATACTTTAAGATAAATATATATCTATTAAAATACAAAATGTTGTTAATATACCCCCTAAAATTATCTTGTATAATGCCAGCAGTACTCGTGCCACACTCTGGAGACTACTCCACCAGACCTCAGTGTTTTTGATCTGGTGTTTGCATGTTCAGATTACAAATACTCATGACATAAGGTGGATGGCAAAAGCTAGTGGAAACTCTAGTAAAAGCACAGGATAATATTTTGGGCAACAGTCTTTGTTGTCATATTATGCATGCTTTTCCATAAGCTTGCAATTTCAGTTCTCTCTTCAGGAACCATGGGGATACATTTTTTCTAAATTATGAACATATTTAAATTTGTAAAGAACGTCACCCATAAGCTTTTCTAAAGTGATATAAAGACCATCCATGCAAAACCTGGTTTCTCAGTTTGTTGTTACACTCTTACTCTACAATGAGTAATTCGGTAAATAGGCACTCTGAGAATAGAATCATGATCTGCAGTCAGGCTGTATTATATTCCACACGTAGGTCAGAGAGGTAATTCCATGGATAAACATAGAGACAATATTTACATTTATTTCAACCTAGACCATCTGAAGCAGTCTAGGTTGTGTGCTTATATCTTTTGAAGAAAGACACTTAGAAAAGAGGATAGCATTAGAGTATGTAACCTGAGCGTTAAGAACACATTCAAACTTTCCTTGATTTTTGCACTGATTAACTCCTGGCATGAAAGAGCATCAGGAATGTTAAGAAACCAGTGAATATTATGGCACAATAGGGCTCTCAAATGCATATAATGGATATTAAGTCTAATAGTTTTTATTTCCCTATAGACATACATTTTCCATGACTTCAGTGGAAGAATTTTTAGGTGTCAAAAGAAAAGAATATCATAGAAAATATTCCTTAGGAAATTATAATACTATTTGTTTCTTTTCTTAAACTTAGATTGGTAGACAAAGATGGGGAAATTTTTCTATAGTTAACAGATTTCTCAAGCACTATTTTTTAAAAGTTTATTGAATTAAATGACTATAGTTAGTCAGAACTACTTAAAAGTTATATTTTCTGGCAATAGAATTGACTGGAAGAGAAATTAATATTGAAAATTATGTTAGCTAAGATCTTTTAATGTTCTATTAGTCTAAAAGTTTCTGTAATATTACCGATTATAGCCAATTTCTTTTTGATTATGCAACGTTTTCTCAAGCTTTATCTTTTAAAGTTCTTATGATTATTATAATATTGCACTTATAGATCAACCTAGTACCCTAAAAGGGTTAATTCTCTGTAGCTGAAAATTCCGAACCATCATGTTGACTCTTACTGAGCATGGGAAATCAATTTGGTGTGTGTCCAAAGTTCACAAATCCCATAATGATTATGGATTTTTTTACTTTCATGTTTTAAGAAAATAATTAATGTATACTGTAACTTGCGCAGGGCACCTTTAATGATCCCAAACCATGATAGACAATAATGGAAGCATTCCTAAGGCAGTATCTGTGGTATCTTAAAGAAGAAATTCTACTTTTTCTTTTGAAAATATTAACCCTGTGTAACAATAAATTGTAAAGCCAGTGTAATTGTGTTGCATCTTTAGAATCTGAAATATAAATTATATCATCTTTGTATATTCTGAATTAACAGATAAAAAATTTTAACAATAGTTGAATCTGAAACACACTTATCCTATGGCAGTATTTACCATGATCCAGAAAATTGAAAGTTTTCTCTCTGCTCTAGCATTTATATAGTGTCATGCTTTATATCCATTAAGTGAATAAAAACTGTACTAAAAATCCCTTACCCTCATAATATAGCCTTAACACTTAGGCTATATTATATATTCACTCATTTCTTCAACAGATATGGAGAATTGAAAAAGCACCATGAAAGTTACAACGATAATTAAGATGTACTACAGATGCCCAAGAATTGTATAATAGAGGGCAGTGAGGAAGTGTATGCAGAGATTATAATATAGGGCAGCAGGTGTTGGGAAGAGAATCAAAAACACAGTGTTATATGAGTTCAACTTTTTGATGGAAGAATCAGGGAACACTTTAAGCAAGAATTGGAATTTACAATAGGTCTTGAAGAATGGAGGAGGGTTTTATAGAAGAAGGTATACCAGGTAGAGGACATGTATAAACAGAGTCGTAGATATGTAGAAAATACTTGGTGAAGGGAAGTAGTGGGAACCTGAAAAAGGTAGGTTGACCCCAGAGCTTGGAGGTGTTGAATAAGAGCCCATAGCAGGATTTTGACTTAGAAGTGGCATGCACTTTGTTGAAATTTGGGAACCTAGCTCTGGCAGGGCTGTATTGGAATAATTATAGAGTGAAAAGGCTGGAGGTGGAACACCAATCGGTAGATTTGTAAAGTAGTCCAAATAAGAGTTAATGACGTTCTGAATAAAGATGCTGATAATGGGAATAAACAGGAAGCAGCGGACTCAAATTCTATTCAGAGAAGGGAAAGAATTTGTTCCCTGTTAAATGCACTTTGAAACCATTACCAGCCTTTGCCACTTAGCAGGGGTGCAGTGTATGAAATTGGTTCCAATTAAAGTATCACCCTTTATTTAAGAATATTACAGCTTCTCTGAAAATGTGAAATAATAGGAACTACTTTTTCATTTGGGCAACAGATAACTAACCCACAGATTCAGTATTCACAAGAATTCTCCTTAAAGCAAACTACAAATCTGAATAGTGTTCTAAGAATTATGAGAGAAGAATGTGGAAATTGACATTAAAAATAGCTATCATCTTGGCTCAAAGAATGCAAAGCACAACTCAGTGGTGAGCTTTGGGAGTGATACAATGCAATAAACTTCTTTCCGATTTTTGCTTACCATTTATGAGGGAAAATACAGAAGATAGCAGCCAAAATAAAAATAAGGATTATCTTAAAGTCCTTAAATTTTATAGTTCTGAAGGGACCTGACACATCATCTGGTCCAGACCTGTAATTTTACAGAAGGAGATAATAGGTCCCTTAAATGTTGAATAATTTTCCATTCTTATAGTTGCTTAACAGCTGACTTGACAAGAGAGCCTGGGCCTCCAACTCTTGGCCACACATCTCATTTCTACACTGGAAGAACAGTAACAGTGCTCTAAATTTTTGCTACTCAAAGTGCTTCAGCAGGATCAGTGTCTCCTGGGAGCTTGTTAGAAATGCAGAATATCAGGCCTCACACCCAAACCTGCTGCATGAAATCAGATTTTAATGAGACCCTGAGGTGGTTCATATACATGTTAAAGTATGAGAATCACTGCTCACAGTGGTGCCATTGCCCCAGCATATTCCACCTCCAAGAGCTGTGTGTTAGTGTTAGATGGAAATTGCCTCGCCATACTCGGTTCCCTTATGCCTAATCTGAGACCACTGCCACCCACATCGTGTGGACCCACTCAACATCTCAGCTTCCAGTGCACTCAATTCTACTTCTTTGCCTATTGACTGTGAATCTGTAACTCTCTAGGAAAACTAGTGAATTAAAGGAAATCAATATTCAGCCAATATTCATAAATAGCTTATATCATCACCCAAATTTCTGAGCCTGAAAAGAACTAGAGATTTGTTATTAAAAAAAAAAATCCAATAGAAATACTTTCATTTTGATCATTGGCAAGTCATTGAATAACCTTACGTTTTAATCTCATAATGATATATATTTGGATATCTGATTCCCAAAAGAAAATTTGACAATGCTGGTTTTCTTTTGAGGCTTGTGAAACAGAATACTTAGATAAGTTGTTCGAATTATGAAGGAAATATTAGAGTATCATTATTCCCCCTGAAAGTAGTTCTCAGTCACTTAAATATAAAACAGTAACTTACAGTATTACACCTAGATCAGTTTATTTTAAAGGTAGAACTGAATGAGAATTTGATTCAGATTCTCAATTTCAAAATCTGTATTTAACACAGTAAGGCACTATGCTCACTTGTCTGTGAGCATTCAGTCAGCTCATCTCATTATACCACAGGGTGGCCATATTCTCTAATCTTTGAATTCAGAAAATAGTGAAAGGGATTGAATTCATTTGCCATTAAAAAAGTTTTGAATACTTTTTATTAACATACTTACTGCTGTTATTTAACTTGTATGGTTATTTGTTATTACTATTAATTCTCATAAATAATAATAATTCAAACCCAAGAATTAGACAGACATATAATTTAGAATATTGAAGCACTTTTAAGTAGAGGCTTTCATATGACTTAACATTGGAAATATATTTGTTTTCTGAAAAATACGAACATCTGGCTTTGCATTGGGCACCATGGAAGGATACATCCACCTTTCTCCCAAGTGAGCTTGATGTGGTCTAACACATTAATCTAAAGAGACACCTTTTGCCCTCTGCCTTCTTAAAGTGAATGAGTTCTACAGTTGTAATTTCCTATCTGAAACCTTAAATATCTAGGGAATAAAGGTTACTGTCAAGATTCAAGTGACTACTTCTTTCATTTAAAGTGGAATTTCTTAAAACCCAGGGCAGCCAGGTTTCCATTTTCTATTACTAGACTTTTTTTTTTTTTTTTTAAGATGTTGGGGGTAGGAGTTAATTAATTAATTAATTAATTTTTGCTGTGTTGGGTCTTCGTTTATGTGCGAGGGCTTCCTCTAGTTGTGGCAAGCGGGGGCGACTCTTCATTGCGGTGCGCGGGCCTCTCACTATCGCAGCCTCTCTTGTTGCAGAGCACAGGCTCCAGAGGCACAGGCTCAGTAGTTGTGGCTCACAGGCCTAGTTGCTCCGCGGCATGTGGGATCTTCCCAGATCAGGGCTCGAACCCGTGTCCCCTGCATTGGCAGGCAGATTCTCAACCACCGCGCCACCAGGGAAGCCCTATTACTAGACTTTTTAAATGGTTGAAGTTTAAACTGGGATCTCATGGGATCTCAAAGTTAGAGTCTTTTTATTCTTCCAAGGGGCACGTGGTACTCAGTATAGAACTGAGGTTAGTGAGAAGAGGTAAAGTTAGGGAGAAAAGAATCCACTACCTTATTTAATAGCAGTGATTAGGTAAGGACCTAATACACGTTTCCTCCGGAATTGTTGGTCAATATTTTTGCCAATGTACCCTGAAAAAAAATTTTTTTAAATATGTACCTCTTGCACATTTTTAGGATGACATCTAAAACATTTCATCATAAATTTAAATAGTTGCAAAGGATATTGTAATGATAACCAGTATATTATAAATATGGACATTTAAAACTAAAACTGTTACTTTAATATATTTTTATAATTGTAAACCTTGTATTGCTCTCCTATCATATTAAATTACTACAAAAGCATGTACATAACTTTACAAAGTTCTTCTGGATTCAGTTGTTACTACAGTTATTAATATACTACTATTAAAAATAACATAAATATATTATAAATTTTGACAAATAATTAAGTATAAAAGTTAAGTTTTGCTGACAATGCATTTCTTGATACCATGAATCAGTATCTAATGTTTCTCTTTACATTTAATGAAAAAGAAGGTAGATGCAGTCAAAAACAATTGATCTGTACATAGGATCTTATTTACTTTTTATTAGTAGGATGTAGAAAATATTAAACATTTTATGATGAAATAAGATGAGGATTTTACTGTATTATAATAAACATTTGAAACAGTATCTGGTAAAAAATTGTTTTAACTACTTCATAGAATAATAAGTGCCAAGTGGAAAGATGTCATAGAAAGTTTATCTAGTATATCTCCAAAATTTTGATAGTCTAAGAAAACATTCTAATTACATTTAAAATAATTAGTGACACTAACCTATACTGCTTTGCTATTTAAAGTTTCTTTTCTTTCCAGATAAGGAAGTGTCCTGGGGACAAATATCAAGAAGACCTGAGACGCTTCCCTGGTGGTGCAGTGGTTAAGAATCTGCCTGCCAATGCAGGGAACATGGGTTCAAGCCCTGGCCCAGGAAGATCCCACATGCCGCGGAGCAACTAAACCCATGTGCCACAACTACTGAGCCTGCGCTCTACAGCCCTCGAGCCACAACTACTGAGCCCACATGCCTAAAGCCCATGCTCCGCAGCAAGAGAAGCCACCACAATGAGAAGCACACGCACTGCAACGAAGAGTAGCCCCCGCTTGCCTCAACTAGAGAAAGCCCGTGCATAGCAACGAAGACCCAACACAGCCAAAACTAAATAAATTATTTATTTATCTTTAAAAAAAAAAAAAAGACCTGAAAAGAGCTGCTTATATTTAAATGCATTGCAGGAAGGGGAATTTTTAACAGTCAGCCTTTCTTACTAGTGTTATTTTCGCCTTGCTTTCATGAGACTGTCCTCCAAATGCATACTTTGACAAAGCCAAGGCACACAAAAAAGAGACCCATCAGTCCAAAATTGTCTAACTCCCATGGCTACAATCTACTTGTATGTGAACTCAGAAAATCCTAGCATGGACTAAAATATCATTTCTAGCATGACACTTTATTTCAACAGGACTATTTATAAGTTAGGGAAATCCAGGAAGCTCTAATGAACTTAAGATCATCAACCCCTTCAAGTAGCCCTGGGGTACACATACTCCATGTTAAAGGCCACTGTTCTAACTTAGCAAGTCAAGTCAACCAGAATCTTGTTTGCATTGAAGCATTAGACCTTCTGGGCATAACTTAGTAGGGTACCTCAGGTCAGAGGGTTGGACTCCCAGACTTCAGATCCAAGACAGAGGCTGGGCTCCCCTCCCTGGGCCTGCCTCCACCCAAGAGTCCCCAGTGTCAAGGAGAGGACCTGAGAGCCACCTCCTGCCTCTTCTGGTCATGAGCCCAGATCACAGAAGAGGAAATTTCTGAGTGCAGCATCAGTGGGGTCCTTGTGGTTCTCTGTGACAATGTCCCCATGGAACTCTTAATATACTGTTAACCGGAGAGACCCCAGAACCGACCAAGGCCATCCACTTTATGCAGCGTAAGGCAGACCTGCAATCACCAAGCAGAAAAAGTTCTCCTTCAATATCCAGCTGGCAGCAGTAGGAGAAGCAGTGAAGAGAAATGTGAGACACAAAGATCAAGTTTGGGGTCAGGGAGGGCTTAAATTCTTTGTAACTACATGGTCGAAACTCTGAGCCAATAATTGTTAATGTCGTCAAATTCTCGATATCTACATTACATTAACTTGGGGAAAAGAGATTATACTTGTTTTTACCATTTGTGCCCTGGACACAGTATATTGGTAGGGAAAGATGGCCCTATTTGATGGAAAGAGATATTTTTCCATGTTTTGATTTTATTATTTATGATCAATATGAGATCATAATGAGAATATGAGAATTTATTTTGCTTATGTATTAAAGGCCCTTGAAAATGTTTGTCAAAGCATCTGTAATTTGATGTTTTAAACTGCTAATAATGCATTTCAGTAGCATATGTATATAGAATCTATATTGCTATTCCTACTTTAGTTACTGATGTCCCAAATGTTTCTAATACTAACTTAATAGGTGCACTCTTTAATTATCAATGGCCCCCAGATACCCAGAGTCTCTGCAACCATCCAACCCCTCCAGGATTGGGACAGATGTTGGAAAGACACCAGAAAGGGTGAGCATCTAGCTGGGTCTGAGGGCATGTGACCTGACTGAGTATATGGTCCTGACTGTATTTCAACCACAACATCTTTATGAACTGTCCATTTATTTATTTTTGTTGTTTACGCCTCTTCTGACATTCCTTAGTGTAAAAGCAGCTAAACTTTTAATGAAGAAATTGTACATTCATACAGTATTGAAACTCAGTCATTAAAAGTTTAATACAAACCTTACTCTAAATGTAATATCATGAGTTTCAGGACAGCTCTTCTTGTAAAGGTTCTGAACTTTCCTGAAAATATGATAAGAATGTTGTCTCAGCAGTTTTCCTTGGCTGCCTTTGGATTTAGTCCTAGTACTCCTGAGGGAATAATTTACCTCAGATCTTCTAACTTATCTAAATGTGTGTAAAAATGAGGCTATTATACTCCTTTAGTTAATGCAGGTTAGGATCAGGGTCTCGTTGCAGGTTAGATTGAGGGGTTTTCGTTCATTACCAAAAGGGCATGAATAAAAAAGCATGGAGTCCTCCTTGCCTGGTGAAAGGGGAGGTCTTCACAGGCATCAGGCTTATGCCCACACTTTGTGTCCCTGGTTTAAAAGCAGAAAGTAGATTTCTGGTGTAAAATGGCATGGCATCTAACAGGCCTTGATGCAACCCCTTCCAATATCCCATTAAAAGCCCTGTGATGGAAAAGGAAAGGTCACATATGCACAGCACACAGACAACCAAGTCACAGCAAGAACCTGGCCCCCCATTGCTGTGCCACATGGGTGCTGCCCCTCAAGGCACCCAAGCTACTTTGCTGGGAACATTCTGAGATGGCCATTCCTAAAAGAAAAGATGAATCTTGTGTGAGTGGTGGTGAGGAGGGAGAGATGGGCAGTGATGCACTATACCCTAGGAAGTGGGATTCTCTCAAATAGCAGTGGATCAGCATAACAGAGGCTGAGCAGCCGGGTAGAGAAATACACCTGATGGTACTTGTAGGAGTAGTAGTAGCAGCAGTAACAACAACAGTTTAGTACTAGTAGTAGTAGTAGCAGTAGCAGTAGCAATAATAAAGAAAATGATAATAGCAGATATTTATTGTTTATCATGGGCAATGTACAATACTAAGGGCTTTAAAAGTATTTCATTTAATGCTCCCAGAAACCCTATGAGGTTGACATATTTATTAGCTTCCTTTTACACATGATAAAACTGAGGCATAGAGAGGTTAAGCAACTCACCCAAGTCACACAGCTAGGAAGTGACAAAGCCTGGACTGGCAAATAGGCACTGTAAGCTGAAAACTGGACCAGGGACCAGGTACATCACCTTCCCCCCCACTCCCAAGTTTTGTCTCTAAGAAGGGATGTTACCCTCATTCCAGAGCAAACTTGAGAGATGCCTCTGTAACCTATCTGTTGAAATAAAGATCTAGCTTCATTTGAGAGTGGGCAATCAAGAAGGAAGGCAGAAAAGAAGGAAGGAAAGAAGGAAGGAACAGCTTAGAAGCTATGAAAAAAGCATTACAGAACAAAGGAAAGAAAGTAGCATATAGGAAATAACAAAACAGACCTAAGAAAAGATCTACTGCACAATCTTATGAGGCCCCTCTAGGAAGTGATTTAGCATCCTGTAGAAGCAAAATATTATAGGCCTCACATTCCTTTTTTAAAAATATGTCATTTTCTATATTAAGTCTTTAGGTCCTGTGCTTCCTGATTTATTTCTAGAATATGGTGTCCTAGCTATAGTCTTAAAAAAGCAGTTTCTTCTAAATACAGACAAAGGAGAAAAAGAGTATTAAGACTGGTACAGAAGGAGAGAGAAATAACAAATTATACAGCTGTTCACAAGATAAAACTCTCCAGATAAAGACAAAGGTCAAAATTTATAAGAATAAAAACATGTTCTAAATTTAGTAATCATAAAAGTGCTCCTAAAAATTGTCTATAAAAGTCCATTTTTGAGACATAGATCTTCAAAAGTTAAAGTTTCTTTTAACTTTAAATAAAGTTAATATAAAACAGAAGGCCTTAATGCAGCCCCTTCCAGTATCCCATTAAAAGCCCTGTTATGGGAAACATTGGTCTCTGATAAGCTGAATGGTCTCTGATATGCTGAACTACTACTGTACTTGAGATACTTGAAATTAAAGCCTTTTGTTCTCAAAAGTCATTTATGCTCTTTTTTCATTGTTAACAGTATGAAATTATAGAGTGAATGAACATTTTAGAGTGTGTATGGACTCCCATTGTTTTGTTTTGGAGCAAAGTATCTTAAGACTCTGTCTTTGCTGTTCTTCCTTTGATGTATTTCTACCATCTTATTATGTGCTTTCCACTCTCTCTCTCTCTTTTTTTCCTACTTGCCATCTTCTGAATAGATTTTCTTTTTTTGTTTCTTTTTCTTATTCCCACCATCATGCCCTACTTCTGTTCCTTTGGAAGTAATTCTCTCTACAACTATTTTTAGGAGTTACCCAGACATTTTTTTTTAATATTTTATTTTATTTATTTTATTTTTTACTTTTTGGCTGCATCGGGTCTTCATTGTGGCATGCAGGCTTCTCTCTACTTGTGGCGTGTGGGTTTTCTCTCTCTAGTTGTGGTGCGCAGGCTCCAGAGTCTCAGGTTCTGCAGTTTGCAGCACGTGGGCTATCTTGCTGAGGCCTGCGAGCTCAGTAGTTGTGGTGCACAGGCTTAGTTCCCCCGTGACATGTGGGATCTTAGTTCCTTGACCAGGGATTGAACCCGTGTCCCCCTGCATTGGAAGGCAGATTCTTTACCACTGGACCACCAGGGAAGTCCCAGGAGTTACCCAGACATTTTAACATGCTTACTTAATCTCTTGATGCGTCACCAAAACAATACAAGTACCTTAGAATATTATAACTACAACTTTCACAGTGTTCCAATTTATATTATATTTTGACCATATTTGAATTCTATCTTGTTTGTTTAACCTCACAAATTAGACATGACTATTATTGTTATATGTAGTCAATGTTCGTCAATTTCTTTGCTCACCATTTGTTCTTGCATCTCAGACTTTCCTCCATTTGGCCTCATAATTTTTCTTCATAAAGCAGTTATCCATGTCTAAAAGTTTTATTCAGTTTTTCTCCAATCTGCTAGATTTGTTTTTAAAAATTCTCTTATTCCTTGTTCACAAACTTTTCATTTCTTTAAACATACCAAACATGCTTATTTTATATTGTGCCTGATCATCTTTACAGATCTGATTTTTCTGCCTGTTTCTGCTGGTTCTCACTCATGGTGCTTTATTTTCTTGTGTGGGGTGGAGGGGAAGGGCAGAATATGCCTATGTGTGTTTTTATGTGAGCTTAAGTTCCTTGGAACTTTATCTATAGGAATTCTTTGAGACCTGGGTAGAGACTGCATTCTTCCATAAAAGATTTGCATTTGCTCTTGATTATTCAAACATTCTTGGAGCACTTATATTAAAATTCTCTTCTTTCAGTTTTTCAGATGCAGATAAAATAAATCCATACAAAAAGCCACGTGAGGGCCAGGCTGCAGGTACAGATTCTCAGGTGAGAATTCATCCCACTCTCCTCCAGCATAAAGATCAAATCAAGATGCATGGCTGTCTCCTGCATAGCAGGTTATTTTTTACTCATCCTTTGAACTGAAGGTAAAGCCCTTTGAGATTCCAGCTTTATCTGAGAGTCTCCTATAAAACTTCCAATTTTGCATGGGCCCAAGGCTTCATCTCCTCCCCTCCACTATCAAACATTTTCCAAAAAGTTCAAGGTTTCCAGGTTTTGGCAGAAATACTGAGAGAGCTGGCTTTGGCTCTCCTCTCCCAAAGTCGCTACTTCTGTCTTGTTTTTGATTTCTGCAGATTCCTTACTTCTGTGCCATCTGTTGATGCCTTTAAAAAGTGTTTTCTTTTTTATTTTGTCTAGCATTCTGGTTGTTTTCACTGGGTAAATCTTTTAGCATATCTAGTTCAGCAAACTAAAGCCAGTAAATATGCTGTGGAGATGGGGGGACATCCCCCCCACCCCGCAATGTATGTGCTGAATTGAAGACCTCTGTAAAGCACTGTGTCAGAAGAATACAGAGGTCTGGGAACCAAAGGATAGAAACAAAAGTGGCCTCATTTACCATTATTCCAATGACCACCTTTCTCTTTTTTTGTAATATAACAAGTCAAAGCTAGAAATTTCCTCCAGTCATCTGCTTCTGGGAGAAGCAAATCCATATAGTGTTTAATGTAGAATATAGTTTTCTGTTTGGAAAATACCCAGGATATGTTTTGTTTATTTTGATTTTTTGGTTATTTTTAGTCCATAGCAAATTAGAACAAACATTGCTCTCTAAAATTAATCCTGAAAAGAAATGCTGATTTTTAAGTAAAATTATCCATACTTTTTAACTTTATATTATTTCTCTTCATTCATTCATTCAACAAACATTTATTAAGCTCTTTGTGCCAATCATTATGCTGAGGTGATAAATTAAGAAACATCTGTACCAGATAGTTAATTTCTTGCCTTAAATACTGTAAAAAAAATTTAGAGAGGAAGATGAAAACCTGCTTTTCTGCAGATAACCAGTCAGTGTTTGACCACAAAGCATTGGTTACCTGATTTCAAATCGCTTCTAAACAATTCTCCAACACATTTTGAATGAACCCCAGGAGCTCCAATGACTGTGTCATTAATAAACTGTTGAACTCATAATTATTTACAAAGAAATGGATCAAAAAAGAAATTTCTTTAAGAGGTGAAGAACATAAGTTACATATTTCCTGTTGAATGAATTCTCCACTAATTCATTCAGTATAGATTCATGGCTTCAGGAAAAGAAGAATACAAAAAATACGTTTAATCAAAAAAGCCTAGATTAAGACAAAAATTAGCAACAGCATCCCTCACTTTGGAGGCATTTCCAAACTCTGTTTCACTTACTATCACCATTGGCCAAGGGCATGCACCGTCTCATTTGCTTTTCCCCCACGGTGCACATGGCAAAGGCCTGGACGTGCTACCTATACGCTGGGCTGGGTGAGAGTATTAGCAGAGCTCTCCTGCTTACCCCAAACAATCTGTGACTGTGCAGCCTGTATTTCTCATTCAAAGTAAATTCCAAGTTAGTCTGAACAGAAACACCCTTTGAAGTCATGAAAAGCATGGCATAGTTAAAAGAAGTGATGATCTAAGTGGTCTTTGTTTGGCATTGGGATCAAACACTACATTTGTTATCCAAAAAATTAGAGTATTTTGACCTTTATCTCTTTATACAGCATTTAGGCAAGAAATGGACCGCGTAAAGATATGTTACTATACTCTGCTCCTTCCTGAGCTGGATAGTTTTTATGTCATGACATCAGTTTTCCTTACTTACAATTATCCCTTAATCTCTTACGTCAATAACATATTCACACATATTGAGTCTTCTTCTGTAATTAGCATTGACTGAATTCCAAACCTAACGCCTAAGTAACTACCTGGGGTATGGTTTAAGAAGACAACTCTGAACTGCCTGCATCTGCTGCTACATCATGCCTGGGAGAAACAGACTCTCCCTTAGTGATCTACGAATAATTTTAAAAGAATGAAAATCAGAGTTTATCAAGTTCATGTTACTATTTTTATGTATTGGCATTTGGAAAAGTCTCTAGTCATTGTTTTTCATTATCACTATGGCTTGTAAAGCCTCCAATATAGTCATTTTGGCAAATGAATGAACATCAGCAACTGCATGAGAACAATGGCCTCACTTTGTAGTGTGAAGTGGGGAAAATATTTTTTAATTTTCTAACAGGTGCTGGGCAACGAATCTGACTCATAGAGATAGTAATTATACCTCTTTTCTAAAGTGAAGCAGCAGAGAGAGAATATACTAAAATTAATGAAGAAAGCAAGACTTAGGTTCATTTTTTTTAGGTCCATTTTTTCTATCTGGAGAATTCATGATCCTGAGAGGTTTTTAAAATGAATCATGCCTTGTGAAGTATAGCTCAGGAGCAGATATTTGTCTTTGTGTCAAAAACAAGGACTCAGGGCTTCCCTGGTGGCGCAGTGGTTGAGAGTCCGCCTGCCGATGCAGGGGACGCGGGTTCGTGCCCCGGTCTGGGAAGATCCCACATGCCGCGGAGTGGCTGGGCCCGTGAGCCATGGCCGCTGAGCCTGCGCGTCCGGAGCCTGTGCTCCGCAACGGGAGAGGCCACAGCAGTGAGAAGCCCGCGTACCGCAAAAAACAAAAAAAAAACAAAAAAAAAAACAAGGACTCTTAGCAAATTGAATCTCTTCCTACCTTTAGATAATTCAAGAAAGATAAAATCTTGAGGGCTTTATAGTACTGAGCAGGGATAAAGCCTTCTTACAGACTGGAACAAAATTCTTACCAATTTCAACTGGCAGATAAAAATGTATTTCAGAACTGATTTTCACATAAAGAACTTTATAATACTAGAACACTCCATGCAGCCAGGGTGGTTGGTAATTGTGTAAACATACTACATTATGTGAAAATGAAAACTGATTGATTCTTGTGGAGCATGCGTTAGTGATAGCGTGAGTCAGAGCAAGAAACGTTTTCTCATTCCTTAAGAGGTGAAAGTAAGGTGGGAGGAGGGGTGGGGAGAGGGTTGGTTTGACAATGAAGTAGTATGACAAAGACCAGCTGAAAACAAGGGCAAAAATTGCAAGGTAGGTGCGCTTTAATTTGAATTGCAAAGGGCAAGTGTATGACCTTGAATATTTGCTCCATGCCTTATTCAGCACCTGTAGCTCACAGATATGGATGTAAAATAGTTCCAAGTCCAATTCAACTCAGTAGAAGATTGTGTTCTCTCTCTCTCTCTCTCTTTCTCTCTCTCTCTCATTTTTGGAATGTGATATAAAACAATAAAACAGAGATTGACAAAAAAAGACATTGCTAGGAATTAATTTGTGAAGAAAAGTTCTAAAGACTAGCTGCCAGTCACCCTAGCTCCTGGCATTCCTGCATGTCCTTAAATCATCCTCTGACTGCTGATGGCAGCTTCCCTCCCAAGCCCCTTTTTAGATGCTGTTTATTCAGCTATTGTAAACTGACCATGTTGCAACAGAAGAGCACCCACTTGTACACAGTGACATGTCTTGCATCACTTTGCAGTCAGCACTGTCTTATACTGAAGATTTGTCTGAGGTTTCCTTGGGCACCAAACAGAAAACAAGCAAACAAACAAAAGCTACCTGAGATCAGATCTTGCCATTGGCTGTGGAGAAGGACAAGTTATCACAGACATCTATCCCCTAAGCAGGTCATCATGTAAAGGGATATGGGATCAAGAACAGCATAAGCCTGAACTTACAGCCAGGAAAGTATTTGTGGGTAGAATGTAGATCACTGAGCTCATTCATTCTTTTCACTGACATCTACAACTACAGGGAGTGTAAACAATAACTAAGAATCCACTGTGTTATGGACTGAATTGTGTTCTCCCCAACCCTAAATTCATATGTTGAAGCCCCAATTTCAATTATAACAGGATTTGGAGACAGGACCTCTAAAGAGGTAAAGATAAATGGAGACATAATGGTGGGACCCTAATTTGATAGGACTGTATCCTTATAAGAAGAGGAGGAGACACCAGGGATGTGCATGCATGGAGGAAAGACCATGTGAGGACACAGTGAGAAGACTTGCCATCTGCAAGCCAAGGAGAGGGGCCTCAGAAGAAGCCAAACCTGCCAATGCCTTGTTCTTGGACTTGCAGCCTCTAGAACTGTGAGAAAATAAGCTTCTGTGGTTTAAGTCACCCCGCTGTTATGGCAGCCTGAGATGGTTTACAGGCATAGTGCCATCCCAGTGCATCCCGTTGCTGCACTGAGTTGCAGCCCAGAAGCATGGTGATAGCCAGAACTCCATGAAAGCCTGATGCACACACCAAATTTGGCTTCTTTGTCAATTCTTGTCTCTCTTGTGCATTATACTAATAGAAAAAGGAATAGAAGGACCATCAATTAGATTCCATGTGCTGGACACTGCCCTGAGGATGCAAAAGTGACTCACACAGTGGCTTCCCTTAAGGAACTCATCATCTGGAGAAAGCCAAAGGCAAGATGAGTCAGTACTTTGATATAGGTATAGAGAAGGGCTTTGGAAAATAAGAATGACTAATTTTAATTTAGGACATGGAATTATGGGAAGGAAAGGAAGGATCAGGAAAGGCTTCACAAAGAGGGAGTTTAAGGAGAAATGTTTTTGTATCTACTGCTCTCTAACCACTTCAAACTTAGTGGCATAAAACAATCACCATTTTATCATGCTCAGGAAGTCTGTGGGTCAGGAGTTTGGATGAGACACAATTTGGACAGCCTGTCTCTGCTCCATAGTGTCTGGACCCCAGTTGGCTAGCAGTGACTCAAACAACAGGGGGCTGGAAGCATCCACTTCCAAGGTGGCTCTTCACTCATGTGCCTGGCACCTGGAATGAAGGACAGGTTCAGCTGGAATGCCGACCAGAGCACCCTAGATGGCCTCTCCAAAATGGCAGCCTTGGGGTGGTTGAGCTCTTACACTGCACTTCAGGGCATCAGTATCAAGTACCCTCAGCGAATGTGGCAGAAACTGCATGGCTTTTTGTGACAGCCTCAAAAGTCACAAAACATCGTTGCCACTATGCCCATTTGTTGAAGCAGTCCCACTTAAAGGGAGGGGACACAGACCCCACCTCTCTTAAGAAGGAGCAATCAATTTGTTACCATGTTTTAAAACTGCCATATGGACCCTAAAGCATGAATAGGATTTCAATAAACCTCATGCACTGAAGCTTTATTGCCTAAAATGGTTTTTTTTCTGATTTTACATGAATGCGCATTCTTTATTTAAAAGAAATGAAAAGGGCTTCCCTGGTGGCGCAGTGGTTGAGAATCTGCCTGCCAATGCAGGGGACACGGGTTCGAGCCCTGGTCTGGGAAGATCCCACATGCCGCGGAGCAACTAGGCCTGTGAGCCACAACTACTGAGCCTGCGCGTCTGGAGCCTGTGCTCCTCAATAAGAGACGCCGTGATAGTGAGAGGCCCGCGCACCGCGATGAAGACTCGCCCCCGCTTGCCACAACTAGAGAAAGCCCTCGTGCAGAAACAAACACCCAACACAACCAAAAATAAATAAATAAATAAATTTATTTAAAAAAAAAAAAAGAAATGAAAATCATGGAAAAATAAAAAGAAACTTCCTCATTATTTCACCAGGCAAGCTATATGACTGGACCTGAGCTAGGAATTAGAGCTATAACTTTAAGTAAGACATAGTTCTTACCTCAGAGGGTTTCCTACTAAACCATAAAGAGATAACCACTGCTGATATGTGGGTGCAGTCCTTTCCAATTTGAATAAAATGGATTGAGATGATTCCATAGTTACAGGTTTGTGTCCTGTTTTTTTTACGCCTGGTACACAAGATAGTGTGAGTTTCCTCATAGTATTAAATATTCCACAAAACTGTGATTTTGAATGGGTGTATCACATATCATCATGTGAACAGACCATTGTTTATTTCCCTGCTGCTAGACATTTAAGTTGTCTTCCAGTTTTGGCTATGACAAAATAATCATTTAATAAATATGCTTAGTCATCTTTCTGCTTCTCTGAAAATTTTCTTAGGATAAAGTCCTCAATTAGTTGAATTACTAGTTCAGAAAGAAAGAATGTTTTAAAAGCTCTTGATTATGGTTTTGCAATTTGGTTTGCAAAAATATTGTCCCAGTTTGCATTTCCCTAGTGTGTGTTTGAGGAGCATCGAGCAGCAGAACACGTGGGAAGCAAGTCTGTTACCCAGGTAAGGGTGGAAAGATTTGGCCCAGTCTGAACTGAGTAAAAGAATACTGCAAGAAACCAAAAGGCAGGTTAGAAACCATAGTCAGCTAATAACCAGCATGGGCTTGGCAACTAAAGAGATGGATGCTGGGAGATGATTACTACGGAGTCTGGGTAAATGAAAAGACTTCCCTGGCTTCAACTTTGGGGCAACATTCTGAAACCAAGTGTGACTTAAGGGATGCTCAGAAACCCAGGTTCATTGTGCGTGTGAATTAGGGCTCCTTGGGTGGTAAGCAACAGAAACCAACCCTGGCTAATCTACACCAAAATGTAATTTACTGGAAAAACAGCTAATTTCTCAATGGCTAGGAAACCAGGCTCAGAAACCAGGACAAAATGGACAGGAACCGAGGAACTTCATGGGCAGGAAGCAGCCCAGAATCAAGGGTCTAAGACACAAGAACCCCTCACCAGTGTCACCTGGGTACACTGCTGTGAATAAGGAATGACCTCCAATTTGATTCTGTCTTTTGATGACTTTGCTCCAATTTCGGATTCCAGGGAAGGCAGATCTGACTGACCTCAAAAAATTCGAGTGCCTGACCTTGGGCCAGGGACAGGCAGGCACCTCGATTAACAGCTTCCGGTATGTGGAAGAAGTAATTCCCAGAGGTGACTCAGGGCACAGTCAGCCCAAACCAAAAATTATCTACCATACCACTTTACCTGGCAGGGGAAGTACACTAATACTTAACCAGCGTTCATCTCTGAGCCCAGAGTCGCTTACCAGACTGAGCCCCTGCCTCCCCGCCCTGCCACGCTCCCACCAAAGTGGGGTTCTGCGGATATGAAAAGAGACCCAGGGACCGTCAGGCTTTGATGAGACATGGATGAGAAATACTAAATTTGAGCCACAACGTATGAGGCACTGTGCTGGAAGTCAGTATGAACAAACAATTACAATAAATCCCGCTTTAACTTGAACAGAGTTTTAGCCTCTTCCCCTCCCCACTCCTTTCTCATCTGGAACACTGGGCTTTGACTGATTAAAAGCAACCAGGGAGCAAGTGGACTGGAAGGAATCTTGACAGAGGGCCGAAGCCAGGACCCACATGCTGCCTTCTGCTTGACTGGAGTCCCCTCCTCCGCCTGGTGAGCCCATGCAGAACAGAGGAGCCAGAAGATATCGTCGCCTGGCTTTGTTGGGGGGATACTGGCCACGGGGCAAGACGTGGGCTAACTTTAGGAAGCTGGCTCTCCCCAAGAGCTCTCCCCCTTAGGGCAATATCTCCCAGCCTTGTCTTTCCCTGCCAGCTGATGGGAGTTACTCCTCATCCCGGGGGATGAGCAGGGTCATCAGCCCTGAACGTGCATCTTGTACTTGGGAACCGGAAGAAGAGACCAGATGGCCCTGTCAGATACCCCATCATTCAGCCAGGCAGTGACAGAACGAAAAGAGGGTGGGTAAATCTTAGGCACAGAAGCAAGGTGACAAAGATTCATTGCACTTGGGGGACACAAAAAGTCACAGGGTCAGGGAGGTGCTCCTAGGATGGGAGAGTGTCATAACGGGGAAGGAGGGCCCATTGGGACAGGAGGCTGGTCAGCAAATGGCAGCTCTACCCTTTCTGGGAAGAGGGCAGCAGCCCTGGTCTCAGATTCCCATTGTTTCTCTTATCAGGAGAATCATCGTGGGACGCTGCTGAGTAAGATATTTCCTCTGGTGATCAGGACTGTAGTTAATTAATTGATCCCTTGGGAAGTGGGTGTTGGGGCACAAGGTGGGGAGAAACGTCCTGCATTGGCTGCCAGGGTCAACGTCTGCCTTCAAGGGCACGTTCTAGAAAATACTACAGGATCTTCACATCTGCAGGGCTGTGGCAAGATCCAAACACCTCTCTAGAAAGACATTCCAGCATCTCGGAGGGGACTGGGGAGGTGGCCGTTGTTGCAGGCCCCTTGCTGAGCAGGGGAGGGTGGCCTCGTCGTCAGGGGCCAGGGTCAGAGCAGGACGGAGAGGGCAGGAGGGGCTATGGTGGCCCCAGCACACGCAGAAGTGAGAAACTTCCCGGCCGTACAATGTGTAAAGACACTAACAACGTTCTGATTTTTCCCATGATGAACACTTCAATATTTTTTTCTGAAATATGAAATTATTTCCAATTCTTTCCTCCCATTTTCCAGGGCTTTGTCTGCTTAGTGTGCTTTGGGGTAACTAAGTGATGGGTGTGGCCCCATGAGGCCCGACCAGAGGGACTTTGCTAACTGTGTGGAAGCAGCCTGGATGCATCACAGCAAGAATTGAGTCTAGACGTGCAGCGCTCCCTGCCTGGAATCTGTGAGTCACCGGGCTGCTTTCCCGAGGAAGAGAATGTCTGTCCCGGCCAGCTCTGCCCTCCCCGGGGCTGCTCCAGGGGAGCCCCTCAGCCCCATCTGGGGGCAAGGCTGAGGGACTGAGAGCAGGAAAGAGTCTGCAGGGCTATCCAGGGCAGACTGTCACCCCAGAACTGACTTGTGCCCACAGCCTCCTTCTCCTCTGGGCCCCTCAGTCCTGGTCAGAGGGTCCCCGCATCCCGGGTGCAGCCACCTTGCCCTCACCCAGATCCCACATCCCCTTCAGTACCTATTTTGCTGAAGTCCTTAGAAGTGCAAAATCTTCCTTCAGCACCTGTGCATCAGAGCAGAAACTGTAGTTCATGTCATTCTTGCCCTTGTTCCCATGTTTGCTCCTGATGCAACAGGGCCTTGCTAAGTCCAACCGCATCTCAGCAGAGTTTCTTTTTCAGTGTCAGAGAGGAGCGTGTGGTATCGACAACCTGTTTGTTGCCTCCAATCTTTGATTTTCTCATCAGAGGCCCCCAGCTGGCTACCCACATCTGAATGCAGCCAACAGAAATCAAGGTGAGAGCAGTCAGGTGGTTATCACTATTGCAGGCAGACGTCCTCTCAGCAGCTGTGCTAAGATGCGCTGCCCCAAACCTCAGGCCTTTCCTCAGCTGTCCCGCCCCTGCAGCTCTGCAGGCCTCACTCCCCTTCTCCCCACCCCCCAACTCTCCCCACCCCCAGGCCCCGGGACATACATGATATGATGAGGGGGGCTTGCATGAAACGGCGGCGAGTCAACACCTTATATAACAGCTCCAGTTTCTACGTCAGCGCGAGATACATGGAATCAAAGTCCCTGTGCAGCCATTAATGTGTAATGCCTCAGTCACTGCTTCACAAACCAATCTTTAACGCTTCAGCGAGGAAAAGAACAATCCCGCAGTTCTCCCGGGCCCTGGACCTTGAGCCCATCACAGCCACTGGGGCCTCACTCAGACTCAGTTCCCTGACATGAAAGAGTGTCATAGCATAAAAGAAAAGCAAGGGTAGTGGTTTGTGCCAACACCGAACACGGTTTGCCATGTTTGAGCCAACGCACTTCATCACAGTTCCACCTACCTGTGGGCTGCCGCCTGGCTGATGGATGGCCCCAGCATCCAGAGGCCAAAGGGATGACCCGTGGGGTTACCTCCCTGCACACTGAAAATATTCCAACCATCTCCACCCACAGCTCTGTGGCTTGTGCCAAAATAGGTGAACACGTTCCTTGAGTTTGTATGTGTTGATTTATTAAGAGTGATGTTTCCCCACATCCTGCTAAGAAAAAACGTCTTTCATTTCAGCTTCTGTTGTTGTTATTTTTTGCCTGTTCTGTCTTCCTGGCATGACCCCAGGCACCTCTTAGTAGCTGTTGTGCTGTCTCCAAGACGACAACCTCCCAAAAAAGATATTCATATTTCACAGAGGATGGGCCTTACCCTGTTCTCTCTTTCCACACCCCACTTAAGAAAATTCCAGTGTTTGGCAACCTGTCAGTGACAGCCTGTCAGAGTAAAATATTTGGCCAGAAGCTATAAATAGCTGCCTTCTGCTGATGTATTAAAACAATGATTATTATAGGAGTAGGGGGCAGGTCTGGGCAGGCTCCTCACTGGGCAAGGTGTCTTATACTTCCTCTCAGGAAGATTTCCTCTCCTTCGGGAATCACCTACAACAGTGGTTCTAAACTGGGGCCATTTTGACCCCAAGGGACATTGACAATGTCTGCAGGTATTTGCGGTTGTCACAACTTGAGGGGAGGGGGAATGCTACTGGCATCTGGAGGGTGGAGGCCAGGGATGCTGCTAAACACCCTGCAATGCACAGGACGGTCCCCACACCAAAGAATGATCCTACCCAAATGCCACTTGTGCCAAGGCTGAGAAACCCTGACAAGATCTGCTAAGTCACCCCCACTCCTATATGACATTCCAAGTAATCTGTGGTATACACAGAGAAATCTAGAGTGGAGATATTGTCACCCTTCTTCAATTCACTTAAACTTCATTAAAATGTATCAAATGTGTCCACTTGTGTAAGGGCCCACAGATAGGATTGCGTCTCTGCCTTCCAGAAGTCTAATCCCAGCCGTGGAGACAGACACATGTACAGACTACACAAGGGAAGATAAGCCAGCAGTGTTAAGAGTTGTCTCCTCATACGAAGGGCTGGGAACCTGAGACAGAGAGATGAACTCCCCCTGGCCTGGAGGGCAGGTGGCCTTCAGAAGTCCTCTGAAAGGAGAATTCACACTGTGAATTCACGCTGCGAATACAGACAAGGAAACCCCTGCCTTCTACGTGGGACAGGAAGCGCTGAAGGCTTGGGAAGAACTGAGCAAAGACAGGGGCCTGCCTGGTGGGAGAGGACCAGAGGGCCGTGCTGGTGGCTGGCATGGGCTGCGTGATGCTTTGGGACGGAGGATGAGGCCAACTTTCTTCTTTTTGTTGCATTTACTTTTTTTGGAATAACAGGCCACATATTTCTGTGTCAGATTTTCATAGTTTCCCCTTTGTTTGCTACGGTAACATTACTAGTCAGTCGAGAATCTTGCCATTTTTATGCAGTATTTAAAGGGGAGAAGAGTTTTCACCTAAAATGTAAATTATCAAGTTCCTCCTGGGGCCAGAACCAAGTAAGATTCTGTACTTGGTTCAGTTGTTACTAATTTTGTGTGAGATCCAATTTGTTTTTAGAAAAACTCACTTTGAGTGTGTATATTTGGAAGGATCTCAGAATCATGAGATTCTAGGAATGGAAGAAACCTCAAGAAATGCTCAGGTTCAGTTTTGTCCGGTCCACCAGACAAGCTCTGATCATCACCCTTTCACATGTGAGACCATTACATTTCTGTACATTTCCGACAGAGAATAAACCTATACTAAATGGCAGGATGTTTTATTGGAAACATGGGCTAAGGGGGAGATTTGGGGGAGTAACCATTGTCCAAGTCGTTCTGCCCAGAGTTGATGGCCCAGAGATCAAGGAGATAATCTTAGCGCGCACGCGCGTGTGTGTGTGTGTGTGTGTGTGTGAGTGAATGCAGGGCTAAAGGGCAATAAGGAGCCACCAATCTCAAGATTTCTGGGGGTGAGGTGTCCTCATCTCTACTGATTGAGGGGGCAGAGCCAGTGAGATCTCCTGGAAGCGGATGTGGGGAACAGTTGAGACCGTTAATAGTCAGCAGCCAAAGTCCATCTGGAAAGTGTCTGTCCAGGGATTCCTTGGATACTGGAGCCATTTTAGGAAATTCAGGCTTTTGGCAGAGCAGACAGCCTCCCCTGGGGGCGGGGCAGGGGTGGAGGGTGGATCTCCCCAGGGATCTTGAGTGCCTGTGGCTACCAAGAAGCACTCCAACCCAGATTTCCCTGAATCCAGGCTCCCTGGGGACACTCCCACCCTGGTTCAGAAGCTCTGCCTTGATTACAGCTTGAACTGAGATGACCTTGTATTTTCCTGTGAAAAATGCACCCCTATTCACATCAACATCCGCCACGTAGGGCTCATTGCTGCATCATTTGTCCCACTCCAGGGCAGGACCCACCCAGGAAAAGCCCTGATTTTCTTTCTAAGGGACATCCCTAGTTTACCATAGCAAATGGATTATTTCCCCAATAGTAGGCCACTCAGCGTGTGACTCAGAGAGCTGCTTTTGTCAGGTCATGAGATGAAGGAGGGAACAGTGTGGGGAAACACCAGATCCTTGGCTACCCCATTTCCTAAAGCGAGCCTTACCCCTGGCGTCATAAAGTGACTTTGGCAGCCTTCTACCTGCCACAAATGAACTGAAAAGACAGATGTGTAAAAACCAGATCCTTTTTGTGTGACAACATAAATGCTTTACGAGATCCTTTTACGGCAGCCACTAATCACTTACTCATCTTTCGCTCAACCCAGGGATGGTCCCCTTCTGCTCAGAAGAAATAGAAGAAAGGCAACTTCCTATAAAACAGACTTGGGAGGAATCCACAGCAGGGAGAAGAAAGTGGGGAGATCATTCCTGGACCTGGCTTCTAGGGATTGGCAGTACCTTCCAAGATAACGCCAGTCGAGGTCATAGTAGCTGCCTCCCTCCCACCTAGGAGATGCCCAGGCTGCCCTATGGATTTTCAGGCTCCTGGTCACTGGCTCTCTGCAGGAAGTCAGTTGTGCATTTGCACTGGAACTGAGTGCTTAGGGCAAAGGCACCAAGCTGTCACTGGTTAATATTTCTTTGGAGTAGAAGCAGGTACACATCAAATCTGCTGTGTGTGGCCCTTCACATCTCCTGAGCTTTCTAACACTCCTGGTGACATAGGAGTGATTTGCCAACGGCAAAGGGCATTTGTGTTACACCAAGGGTCTGTTTCCACCTTGGATCCCTGGTCTTCTTGTGTGAGTCTGGAGGCCTGCATCCTTGTTCTCAGAAACTGTGGTTTCAGGGGGCACCTTATTCCTCAGCCTGATCCTCCCAGGTGCTCGGCTGCTGCCTGACTGTGGCCATCACTTCTGGAGGTTGAACTGCAGATTATTCGTCAGAATCTTTGTGATGCCCTGATGTCCTGCTCAGAGCTATCATTTACCAAGCATTGATTCTTGCAAGGTGCTTACATATGTCATCTAACTTAATCCTCACAGGGATCCTGTGCTCACTTTACGAGAAAGGAATTCTGTCCACGCTGGCCACATTCACCCAACCTGACCCACGTAGACCCAGCTAAAGGTAGGAGACCAGACAGCCCCTGTTTGAGCATCCTTATGGCACTTGCTGTCTCTTTACAGGTTTGATTTTTCAAATCGAGTTGCTATTTGATACTCTAGTCCTACTACTGGGAAAATGATACCAGGGAGATGGGGGTGCCTTGGGTATGGCTGGCCTGAGGTAGCAAACAACCCAAGGTGGGGAACAGTAAGTCATGGGAAATCCCAGACAGCTGCACCAGTAATTCAGCTTCTGTTTCCCCAAAAGCAGCTGAAATCTAGGTTTTGTTTTCGTTTTATATAAGAAAACTTCTAGTTTTAAATGTTGGCAACTGATTAAAAAATGAACGAAACAAAACTTGTTTAACACCCTGCAAGTGAAATAACACATTTGGGAGCTGGTTTGCAACTTCCAGGTTAGGTTTTCCATGAGATACAGAAATTCAAACATGGGATAGAACAGGACCCATTTTTTTTCATGAAATATACTTTTTATTAGAGTGTATTAAAATCCTCAAACTTCAGAACAAAGTTCTAAAAAATATAAATGCTTAGGTATTTTTGTCACTAACTTTATTTTCTATATTAATATCACCTTCTATTCATACGACAGTTTACACGGTGCATTAAGATCGAGGATATTGTCCCATCTATTGCTCACAAGGCAGCTGTGAGGTGTGCACTGTTACTTCCATGGGTGCAGGCAGGGAAACTGAGGCTGAAAGAGGCTCAGCCACTGACTCAAAGCCCCAGGACCACACACTGTCAGCCTGAAACCCAGCCACAGCTTCCTAACTCTTCTGTTCTTTTCATTCAGTAAACCTTGATTTTTAGTTTCTTTCATCAGCACTACTATACCAATAAGTATTCTTCACTCCAGGCCACACAATTTTTTTCCCAAGTCAGCTCTAGCATGAAATAGAAAAGAAATCATAAACTCTCCTTTAACCTAGCACTTAGCTTTTTTTTAAGAGGCCAGTAAGGGAGAGGGTGATGGTTCTTAACTCAAGGTTGGGGGGCCTAAGAGTGAGTGGAAGGAGGAAACCTGTACCCCCTGCAGTTGTCTGCAACACTGTGTGGAGAGGTGCCCTGGGCATGTTCTGAGGAAGGTGACTGTAGCTTCCTCCAGAGGGTGTCCAGCTTTCTTGCAGAGGATGAGAGCTGTGCAGGTTTGACTCCAAACCCTTGATCTTTATCGACACTGAATCATAACTTAAGCAACCTTCCTAAATCTGCAAACTGATTTTTCCCCAATACGCTCCTCTATCAGGAAGATGTAACTCAAGCCACTTTGCATCTGAAATTGGTCAACACCAACTAATTTAACCCCTTGCTTATCCATGGTTTATTACTATGGACCTGGCTGTGTTCCTGCAGGACAGGCCTCCGCAGTTGTTACGACCTTGATCAGCCCTCAGACTTTATAACTGGTTTCTTCTTAAAAGGCCCAAGCCCTGGGCTTCCCTGGTGGCGCAGTGGTTGGGAGTCCGCCTGCCGATGCAGGGGACACAGGTTCGTGCCCCGGTCCGGGAAGATCCCACATGCCGCAGAGCGGCTGGTCCCGTGAGCCATGGCCGCTGAGCCTGCGTGTCCGGAGCCTGTGCTCTGCAACGGGAGAAGCCACAGCAGTGAGAGGCCCGCATACCACACACAAAAAAAAAGGCCCAAGCCCTTTATTCCCGTAATGAACATTGCAAAACACTTGTGAACAAAATATAATCTTTTCATGAGGAATAATTACTTTGTGCTAACATGTTAAGAACCCTCACACACTGTTGATGGGAATGTAAATGGGTGCACCCTCTGTGGAAAACAGTATGGAAGTTTCTCAAAAATTAAAAATATAACTGCCATATGACCCAGAAATTCCACTCCTGGGTATATATCCAAAAAAAACAACAAAACACTAACTCGAAAAGATACATGCACCCCATTGTTCATAGCAGCATTATATATAACTGCCAAGATACGGAAGCAACCTAAGTGTCCATCAACAGATAAATGGATAAAGAAGACGTGGTATATATATATACAGTGGAATACTACTCAACCATTAAAACCATTAAAAGAATGAAATTTTGCCATTTGCAGCAACATGAATGAGCTTGGAGGACATTATGCTCAAGTGAAATAAGTCAGAGGAAGACAAATACTATATATCACCTATACGTGGAATCTAAAAAATACAACAAACTGGTGAATATAACAAACAAACAAAAAAGAAGCAGACTCACAGATATAGAGAACAAACTAGTGGTTACCAGTGGGGAGAGGGAAGGAGGGACAATATAGGGGTCGGGGATTAAGAGCTACAAACTATTAGGTATAAACTAAGCTACAGGGATATACTGCACAACATGGGGAATATAGCAAATATTTTATAATAACTGTAAATGAAGTATAACCTTTAAAAATTGTGAATCACTATAGTGTACACCTGTAACTTATCTAATATTGTACAACTATACTTCAACTAAAAAAAATTTTTAAAGAATATGTAAAAAGAAGAACAAAGTAAGCAATAAAGTAACAGGCATTTCTTCTATTAAGAAGTCTTTCTGGACAATGCAAGAACCCATAGCAGGAACTTCTCACTAGATGGTACAAAGAGCTTCCAGGACCTAGAGTGTCACCTATTTCATCACCTTTGCAACTGTGTGTGGGAGACAACGTGCAGAGAATTTTTATAACAGGGGGTGGGGAGCCCCCCAAAGACGACATCATAGGGAACCACAGCACAGGTGTGGAGTCGGGTGGCCTGGATTTGATATCCAGCCTTGCACCAGCTCATGGTGTGACTGAGGATGTCATCTTACCTCTCCAGGGCTCCTGAGCTCCTGTCTCTCTGACAAAATGACCTCTAGGGGCAAGAAGGTCAGAAGGGAAAAAGGAAACAGGAGTAATATCTACCGAGAACCCACCAGGTTACCAGGTCCCGTGCCTGGTATTATCACACTCAGCCTCTCATTTAAATCCTCACAATGGAGGGGCTCCCCTGGTGGCACAGTGGTTAAGAATCCGCCTGCCAATGCAGGGGACATGGGATCGAGCCCTGGTCCGGGAAGATCCCATATGCCGCAGAGCAACTAAGCCTGTGCATCACAACTACTGAGCCTGCGCTCTAGAGCCGCGAGCCACAACTACCGAGCCCACGTGCCACAAGTACTGAAGCCAGCGCGCCTAAAGCCCGTGCTCTGCAACAAGAGAAGCCACCGCAATGAGAAGCCCATGCACCGCAACGAAGAGTAGCCCCCGCTCGCCGCAACTAGAGAAAGCCTGCGTGCAGAAACAAAGACCCAATGCAGCGAAAAATAAATAAATAAAACAAATAAATTTATAAAAAATTTAAAAATTTTTTAAAATAAGTAAATCCTCACAATGGGACTTTTGGATCCGTGCCCAAGGCCACATGGCTTGTAGATGGCATGCCCAGAATCCAAAGCTGGGTCTGTCCAACCCTAAATGGCATGGTTCAGGGGATCTCAAACTCCACCCATGAAGCACCTCCAGCAAGAGAAAAGACTGACCCCTTGAATTAGTTTGCTCAGAGCTCCTGTTACGAAGTACCACGGGCTTCAACAACAGAAATATGTTGTCTCACGATTCCAGAGGCCAGAAGTTTGAAATCAACGTGTCAGCAGGGTTAGTTCCTTCCGAGGCTGAGAGGAAGGATCTGTTCCAGGCCTTCCCCTAGCTTCTGGGGGTTTGCTGGCAACCTCTGGCATCCTTGCCTGGTAGACACATCACCCCCATCTCTGCCTCCACGTTCACACAGCCTTCTCCCCGTGTGCATGTCTGAGTCTCATTTCCGCTTTTTATAAGGACGCCCGTCACACTGGATTAGGGGCCCACCTAAGGAACTACATCTGCAATACCCTATTGCCAAATAAGTGCATATTCTGAGGTCCTAGGAGTTAGAACTTCAACATATTTGGAGAGACACAATTCAACCCATAATACTACCCACTTCAGGAGTCTCGGGGATGTGGCTTATGGCATCTGCTACCAGCACAAAATGTTTCTGAAGCATCGTGAATTATCTTTAAAAATGTATGCAAACTGAGCACACAACTCCATTGTTAGATCACTATTTCATATAAAACAACATTTCCCAAAAGTCTGTGAGTAAAATTAGTGATCCAGAAAGCTGCTCCATGTTGATCCTAGGGATCCGGGACCTCACATCTTTTCATGTCTGTAGAGGATGCTACACCAAGTGTGAAAGCCTCTGAGAAGCAGAGACACCTGTAAGGAAGAAAAGGCACATTTAACCTAAATGAGCATGAAGAATATTGACTGAGACAGGGCTGAACAAGAAGTCATGCGAACTAGATACACAGAGAAAATACAGAACATCCCTGACCAAGATCCCTGACCAACGAACCAGACCAGTGTGGAAACAACACTTGCAGAGAGCCCTGTTGCAATCACACGGCTTTTTTTCATTCTCTCTTCTTTCCTTTTGAACAGAAATCAGTGTCGCACAGCACTGTTCATCCCGTTTCCCCAACACAATGGCTTTTGAAGAACATGCTTTTGAAGTGCAGGTGCCGTGGGGACAAAGCTGACGGTTGTGGTAGTAACCAGCTTTGTAACACACTGGTCAGATTCACATTTTTCTATTATAGTAAATGTGCCTCAAGTAACGGAACTTACCAGCAACACTAACCATGGCCATACTGTTCTTTTACTTCCTAAGAAATAACATTTTCAAAAGTGACAAAGGACTCCGACAAAGGCCCAGCAATGGGAGTGAGAATGCCTCAAGTGGCAAAAAGGGCTCTTGATGTGGTTCGCTTATTGCCCCACTTGGTTTGTGACAGAAAAGTGGGTAGAGCTGATGCATTTCCACATGCTGAGGACCTACCGCCAGTCCCATGAAGCTGCACTCCCTTCAGAGCCCAAGCTAGAGAGAGTCTCTGATGGACAAGGCTCCAAATTCAGCACCAGATACCTTGATGGCATGGAAAAAGAGGTGGCTTTCTGCTTTCCTTGCTTAAAAACATGGGGGACCACGGTGTTCTTTTATTTTTTTCCTGCCCCTCTATTAGGAGACATACGAACTTCACAAAGGCATTCCTTGTCCACTTAGCAGAAATGTCTATCAAAATCAGACCACAGTCAAGGAGAAGACATCCCACAGGATATGGCCAAGTGACAAGCCTGGAGAACACACCTGACACAAGGTTATCGCTCAGGGCAACCATGAGGCTGCAGCTCCACTCAGGAAAAACCCCTACTGATGCCTGGGTTCTGAAAGCTGTGCACAGAATGCCAAAGAGAGACCCGGTGTTAGCAAACACAGTGGCCAGACCCTTGAGTAAAGTATATAATGACAGAGGAAGATGGTCCTCAAGGGAAGGAGGGAGATGGGGATCAGAAAAACCAGAGCCTGCAAGGGCCATCAGCCCCCTTCGGCTAGTGATCAGCTCCCCCAGGGCAGTGGGGACTGTTCCCTTCTCTAGGGAGATGAGCTTTCCTCAGAAGCAGGGCTATTTCATCAGGTTTTCCCACAGCCTGAAGAGAATATCTCATGAGATCATCCGAGTCCCTCTGTCCTGATCCCACATCCATCACGGCTATTGCTGTTTCCCAGGCCTCCCGATAATGGAAGGCACGGTGTCTACTGGAAAGGTGTCTGTGCAGGAGGGGTAACTGGCGCTCGGCCTGTAATGAAGCAGAAGCTGTAAATGATGTCTAAGGATTGTGCACATCTTTCAGCTCTCACTGTCCTCTCAGATCCCAGCCTCCTCCCTCCCTCCCCTATCAGCCCACAAGGGTCATCCCTGGGCAAGCTGAGACAGACAGAAGGGGCCAGGTACCCAGCCAGGGCCTGGAGCCTGTGGCCTGGGGGCCCTGCATGCACTCTGGACCACATCCACACTGCCCACATTCAGAGCTCAAACCCTGGGTAGAGCTCTGAGGAGATAAACATTTTAAGGCAATACGGTCGCGGTCTGGTTTGCAGCCTGGTTTTGTGTGAGTTATTGCCCCCAGTGGCTTACTAACTCCCAAGGAAGAGATAAAAATCTAGTTTTTCCCAAAAGGGAGGAGCAGATCCCAAGCACGAAGTCCTCACCAGGGCAGTATCCAGGCTGGGGACAGCAGGCAGCCCTGCCCAGCACCTCTGGCCAGCTGCCTCTCCTAGAGGTTCATCATGTGCCCCTCAGAATTTGTTGAAAGTCAGTAGGATTCCTGAAACAAGATGGGATTAAGCCACAGAAAGCAGGGTCCAACCCAGTGGTAATGATGGGGGGGGGGTGGGAATGGCCCCTAAGGGAAAAAAAAGGCAAAGAGGTGAAGTACTGTATAATTTAAATGAATTTTGGGAGACTCTCCCTGAAACTGGCTAGGCCAGGGCACCAGACTGGTTATATTTTTCTAAAAAACCCCAGAAAACCTCCAAAGAAAGGAAGAAACCCTGGTTATGATCATTCTTTCCCTCCAGTTTTTATCCCTTAGACAGTGGCTCCCCAGCAGCGTGTCTGCCCCCACCCCAACTAAAAGGGACATTTGACAATGTCTGCAGACGGTTTTAGTTGCCGCAACTGGGGAACACGATCAGCATCTAGTAAGGGAGAGATGAAGAATGCTGTTAAGCACCCTGCAACACACACGCCAGCACCGCCGCCTCCTCCCCCCGACAAAGAATTCTCCCAAAATGTCAAAGAGCCGCTGCTGAGAAACCTTGCCTTCAGAGAATGATTTTCCTGGTCTCTCACCAACTCACGTGCTGCTAAACCAAACAAAATGTATATGGGGGATTCATAACAAGAGAGAGATCGATGGTGACTGAGAACATACAGCAAGTCCTGGACCATCAAACACTTTGAAGAAGGCCAGCAGTCAGCTCTAGGGAGCCACTTCTCTGATTTTTTCTTTTTTCTTTTTTTCTTTTTTGGTACGCGGGCCTGTCACTGTTGTGGCCTCTCCCGTTGCGGAGCACAGGCTCCGGACACTCAGACTCAGCGGCCATGGCTCACGGGCCCAGCTGCTCCGCGGCATGTGGGGTCTTCCCGGACCGGGGCACGAACCCGTGTCCCCTGCATCGGCAGGCGGACTCTCAACCACTGCGCTACCAGGGAAGCCCGGCACTTCTCTGATTTTAAGCATCGTCTTCTGAGGTCCGTTAAGCATCTAGCCTCTCACTGTGTTACAGTCAAGTTAATTGGCAAAGGGAGTTCAATGGAACCTCTGTCCTCTAAGAGTTTACAATATGAGATGGAGAGTAATAACTGGGCAGCGCTTTATATAAAGCTGAGATGAACAAATAAAGGGAGAAGTCAGGCCATGCCAATTGTACAAGCTGGGAGCTGAGTATATTCTGAGAGATGGTGAGGGAGGATGAGAGTCAGCACAGGTAAGGTGGCACTGAAGGAACGTAAGAGACGGCCTTCAGATAGTGTCCACCTGTACCTTCATTTATCTATACTTTCACTAAAGTATGCACTGCATGCTTCCAGGCAGTAAAAGTACAGAAGGCACAGTCTCTGTGCCCCTAAGATCCACACAAATAAGCAAAATACAAAAATGTCATTTTGAGAGGTACAGCAAGTAGATGTTATACTGTTCGGTGAGGGGGGTGATGCCTGCACGTGGTAGAACTTGCATTTGACCTGGGCCCGGAGCCTGGGTGCCGCTGCGGGGAGCTGAGCTTGCCTGAGAGCCCCAGACCAGGGATGCAGGCTGCGGATTAGGTATCATGCTGACAAGAATCTCTGTAAAGGGCGTTCTGATTTACGGTATCTGTTCTGGCTTGTCTTTTGGCCACTCAGCAAAACTCTCTGTGCTTCAGTTTCTCTCTCCTTCCCATTTCCAAGCAATTAAGACCATACCTACTCTTATTAGGAACCTCGACCGTGTGAAGCCCTGTGGAGCCTAGTGGCAAGATGATCAACATCAGTGAGGTTCAAGAGAGATGTTAGCAGTTCTTACTCACGGGGCATCTCGTGTTGTTTACGTGCCTCTGACCTCACTCAGTAACAGCAACTCAGAAACCTACCCAGGCAAAAAGTCACATGCTTTGAAGACATACTAATATTTCAGTGGCCTAAACATTTTCCAGGACCAAATCTTTACCAGAGCTGCAAACAAGCAGTCAGATGGACTGCCCTGTGAGCTTTCTTCTCTACCATGAACCCACAGAAAGGTCAGCAGCCGGACACAGAAAGAGGAGAAGGGTCCTGAATAAACACAGACAGTTTAATCAACCATGAAGAAAACCAGGAGTTGACTGAAAGTGCTTTGTCAGGAAGAGAAGCGAGGCCCCTTGCGCTCAGAGAAAGGCGAGGAAGGTTGGAGGTCATTTAGCAGCAGAGATGGCCACTGACCACAGAGGCCACTGCGGAGGCACCATGGGCCTGGTGGGGATGTCAG
Source organism: Hyperoodon ampullatus (assembly GCF_949752795.1). Taxonomy (NCBI): domain Eukaryota; kingdom Metazoa; phylum Chordata; class Mammalia; order Artiodactyla; family Ziphiidae; genus Hyperoodon; species Hyperoodon ampullatus. The sequence continues at coordinate 70,913,196 of NC_136918.1, read as the reverse complement.
GGAGAGGAGGGGTGGAAACCAGCGTTTGGGTATTTTCCAAAGAATAGGACAAATAAACTTTCCCTAGAAAGAAGATGAAATTTTAGCTCAATAACAAGAGAAGATACTGTTTTAAAACCACCATAATTACTTAAGAGTTGGTTACTCCTTCAAGCTTATGTCCATCAAGCCTGTCATTTCTGATTCCAGACTCCTCAGGGAATTTTAAAAACTGGTTTATTCAAATTACATCAGTATCCTTTACTTGCATCTAAAAAAATCAAGGTCAAGCTATGTTGATGTGAGAAAGAGAATTTAGATGAATGAGGGCTGACACCGAGTCTCTGGCCCTGTAATTACTTTCTTTGTAAACCTGAATACCGGATCAGATGGATGCCTTCTCCACACTTTTTGTCGTATTTATGGAATACCTTTAAACAATGGAATCTGGAACCGCCAGCAACATTGTGTCCAAATATATCCAAGCCTGTTTGTTTATGTTTTTAATTGAAAGTCAAACAATTTTAGACCAACTGGTCTATGGTATCATTGGAAATGCATATTTTTAGAAGATTCTTGAGAATTTTGCATACCATTAAAGTAACTTGACATCATACTTTATATTTCCCAGCTGTGATTGCTGTTGGAATGAAATCAGGGGAAGCATTCAAGAAAGTCTGCAGCCTGAAAGGTTTGCTTAAGAATTCTGATTCCACTAGAAAACCGTTTCTTTTAAGATGGCTTTACCATTTTCCAATGGCTCATGTAATATGGTTGGTTTGTTCTCATTACAATTAAAGATGCAATTCATTAAAGAGTCTTTAACTTCATTAAAGCAAGGCTTTCTATTAATGTTATCAAGTGCCGATGGGCTTCTAATCGGACATTCTCAGCAGGCAGGAAAACAACTTTCAAACCCTCTGATTTTGTATGAAGCAATGCTCATTTCTACACAAAGACTTTCATTTCTGTGATCTGGCCTGGTAAAATGTTTATTCCTTCATGCTCAGTCTAGTTTATTTGAGTCCCAGGTCTGTGGGCCTGATAATATGTATAGGAGGATAATTTATATGGGAAGACAGTTGTGCTTGTTTATATTCAGTACTTGAGGATTAGGAAAAATTTAAACCAATTAAGAATTCCCATCATCAGGAGTTTCTTAGAAGGAAATGACTTTTCAAGGCATGTGGGAATTATCAAGAACATAATTTTCCCCTGAGATGATGTGTTGGTACACAAGAGGAGTGTTGGCAGGATATCCAGAGGAACTTGATAACTCGCACATGAGGAAATGAGTCGCTACTTTCAAGGCTACATGACAGGAGACCAGGGCATATTTTCCCCATTTATCTTTCCATTTTAAAGAGTAGTGGAATTCGGGTACATCTTGATTGTTCAGGATAATAAAGGATATGTGAGACAGGGATAGAAAAACCACAAGTGGGGAGTAAAATAAGAAAACCAGGGATTACTTTTTTTTTCCTGTTTATTAACATTCACACCAAGCTGTGTACTTTGGTTACCACGGTCTCGTGGTATCTCATGTCACAGGCCACACCGTATAAAATCACAGAGGCCACGACAGGCAGGAAGAGAGGCGGGGCCTTGTCTGAGTAATACAAACAGCCCAGTGTGTTGGACGTGAGCCTGGGTGCACTGCGGCCTGAGGCGCCCAGCCCAGCAGCCGGCTGGCTGACGCCCCACCTCTTCTCCTGCCTCCGCCTGCCCCCTAGTGGACGGCCGTGGGAAAGCGCGGGAGTCCGCCTGGGGGTCTTTGCGGGGCCTGAGATGCTGCTCCCTAAGAGCGGGCCTCCCCCCGCCCTGTTCCCAGGCACTCTCGGTCAATTTCCTGGAGAATCAGTGTTCCGCCTGGCATACTCTGAAGTCTCCCTAGGATGAACACCATCATTTCCTATGTCGTTTTCCCCATTTTCCTCTACCTCTGCCTGCCTGTTCCCCCGCTGGCCGGCACCTTCCCTTGTGCAATCCCCACACGAGACATGCCTTTTCTAGAAAGGACAAATTATTCCTTCTTTGGGTCCTACAAACTGTAGAGAACCAACCCAGTACGATGCTATTGAACCCATTCCCACTGTAGGGGCCTCTTATGCCTCCTATATGTCCCTATAGCCATTCATTTATTCATCAGACACCTACTAGATGCCGCACCCTGCGCCTGGCCCTGGAGACACGGAGGAAACCGGGCCAAGGTTCCTGCCTGCCTGGAGGAGCACACAGCCCAGAGGGACAGCTCATCCATCAGCTGCCGTGTGATGAGGCTCACACCTCTAAAAAGACAAGAGTGCGGCGCTGCAGGAGCAAAGGCAGTGAGGGCAGAGGCTTTCTGGATTTGTTGTGGGTTCTCGTCACAGCAAGCTTAGCCCCACAGCTGCTTTGTTCGAACGACTCGGAAAAGTAAATGCGGCTGGCACGGGCTGTGCGGACACCACACACCTCTAGGATACCCTGGCTGTGCTGCGCATTTTCATCCCTGCCCAAGTCACAGAGATCCGATGGTGCTGACAGGAGGCAGACATCACCTAGAGCCCCTCAGATGACGCACTGCTCGATCTTCCCACAGTGGCAGCCCTCAGCTCCTGCCAACACCCTGCTCTGGCTTGCTCACTTCAAGCCTCCCTTAATTTTTCTGAGGCCCGGGTTTCCCACATCGCTGATTCACAGAGATGGAAGACCTAGAAGAGAAAAAAAAAGGTAATTCTCTCAAATGACTCAGGAGCCCTCTTGGACCCTGTGATCTGTGTATCGACCTGCACTGTAAAAGCTGAGAGTAATAATATTGTCATCTGTGTAAGGAAAGCTGGAAGAAAAACAGATTCACATTCTTCTGAACTCCTGGCTCCTGGCAAAAATTAGTGTCGCGAGGATGGATTCTCAGCCACGGTCTGACAGGTGAATACCTCATCCAGAGGTGAAGGTACCTGTAAAGACCCCCGGAAGATAACAAGTTCCTGGGGCCAGGGCCGCATTTGCTCATCTCTCTCTCTCTCTCTCTGATGCAGTAAATGTTTGTGGGACGAATGGTTGCCACCTCCAGCCCTGTCAGGCCCTGGAAGAAACACGGACTGGGAAATGAAACCAGCTGGCAGGCCCTAGACGATTCCATTTAAGATTCATGAACAAAGAAGAGGAAATGACTTGTGTGCTACGAAACTACTGAGAGATACGACAGCCAAGGAAGGATGGGAATCGCCTACGGGAGAGGAACGAGTGGGGGGGACAATTCTCCGCCGGGGTTGGGGGGTGGGGCGGGGGCGGGGGCGGCGGGGCCGCTGGTGAGAGGGCGCAGAAGCACCAGCGGGGACAGCCAGAGCAAGGCGGTCATGGTCATTACGCCCCTAGCGGAGAAGGGTGGAGCTGCAGGTCAGCAGCGGATGGCGCTCGCGAGGTGTTCAGAAGGCAGAGCCAAAGACCTCTGGGAATTGACCCGAAATCCTTGGTTTTCCCTGCGGCGGCTGTGGCCTGGGGCAAGGGAAGTTACATATAGCTGTAAATGTTGTGCACTCTGCAACTTTTGCAATTAGTCTAAAGAAACTCCAACATCCTATTTTAGGATGGCGTGCATTCAAATTATCATCCTGTGCCCCAGCTCTGGGTTCCATTAAGTCCTTATTCTTCCTGCATTTCTGCTTTTCCTCCATGTACCCTTAATAGCACCCATAATTCACTCACTTCAAGTCAACAAATATGGATTGAATGCCCCCTCTTTGCCGGGTCATACTAGGTACCAAGAAAACAATGTCAGCAAAACCAGACATGATCCCTGCCCTCATGGAACTTACACAATAGAAAAGGAGACGACCTTGATCAAATAACCACGCAAATTAACATGACATTGTAATGTGTGGTGCCCCAAGTACATAATAAGGGGTTTGATTTAATAAGGGATATCAGGGAAATCTCTAAGGAATTGATGAGTGAAATGAAATCTGAAGGAACAGGATTAACTAGGGCAGGCAGGTCTGTGCATCTCCACGTGGCATGGCACTTGTGTCTTCAAGGTAGTGAAAGACTCGAGTGTGACCACAGCACAAACAGGGAGGTGGGCAGCATGCATGACAAGGCTGGATTCGAGCCAGGCCATTCACAGGGAGCCACTGAAGTGTTTAAGTAGACAGGCGATGTGATTAAGTGTGCATTTTAGAAAGATTGCTCTGGCCACAAGAGTTTGGAAAGAAGAGCTTGGAAAGGGTCATAAGTGGATGTCATGAGACCAGTTAGGAAGCTGTTATAGGTGAATTCAAGACTAGGAGAAGAGCCACAGAGGAGAGAAAGGGGGAAGATTCTACATAGGAGGCACAACTGTCAGGACGTGGTGACAGAGTAGATAGGCTTACAATGTATTCCACACCTATACCATCTTCCAACAACCTGCCCTGCAATGAGCCCTCTCTTCATGGGCTAGATTGCTATACAAATACAACTGAGATACAAATACAACTTCCCCCTCTTCCAGGTTTATCCCTAAGGATGCCTTCCTTCATGGTTTCTCTCTAGCTTCCTCTAAAAATGAAGGGAAGGAAGGTCTGTGATGCCTGCAACATATCAAAGGTCATGGGATGAAATGACAACAACTCAGATTACAGGACTGTCAGCTCCCATGACCTTAACTGAAGGGCTGAGGAGTTGATAGCAGACCAAGAGAGCCTTACAACACTGCAGGCTGCTACAGCGTTGGATCTACTGATTGAGTTGAGTGCTTAAAATTCATGTATTGTCCAATTAATCAAAGTATTCTTCTACCACACATTTAGAGGATGCTATGTAAAATTTCTGCATCAGCTGGGGGTGGAACTAGCTACCTAGGATCCTTGCTTCTGCAAAACAGCCATTGATCTGTTCCAGAAATGGTGTTTTATCACTGTGCTGTGCTAGGTAACAGGGACTGGAAGATGAATAAAAGTGTCCTTCCTTCCAGGAGTTGCAATCTAGCCTGTCTGCCAATCAGGACAGCACAGCATGAGTGACGAAGCACAGGCAGAGGCAAAGCCCAAGGCAGGGGACAGGAGCTCTGTCTGGCGGAGTTAGGAAGGTAAGGAAGGTTTTCCAGAAGACACATCTCAGCCAGGTGTGAAGGGGTGAGCAGGAATCTATATGGAGAGGAGGAGACTGCTTATTTCAGGCAGAAGAAACAGCTCATATAAAGACACAAAAATACCTAGGAGTAAGATGTGGCCAAAAAGTGGGCCCAGAGGTGATGGCGGGGGCTATAGCAGGAGGTGAGACTGGAGACAGACCTCTGGTGAGGTCACTGGAAGCTCCTAACTACCTGCTTAAGGGAATATTAGTATTAATATTAGTATTTCTGTTGTATAACAAGTTACTCCAAAACTTAGGTGCTTAAAACAACAGTCATGTATTATCTCACAGTTTCTGTGGGTCAGAAGTCCGGACATAGTTTAGTGGTCCTCTGGCTCTGGGTCTCACAGGCTGCAGTCAAGGTGTCAGCCAGGGCTACGGTCATCTCAAGGGTCCACTGAGGGAGGCTCCCCCTCCAGGCTCACTCACATGGCTGTTGGCCAGCCTCAGGTCCTCACTGGCCCCTGGCTGGAGACATCGGTTCCTTACCACATGGGCCTATCCATAGGGAAGCTCACGACATGGCAGTTATGGCAGAGAGACAGACAGAGACAGAGAGAGAGAGAGAGAGAGAGATGTACAAAAAGACATCTTCTGTTATCTAATCTCAGGAGTGACATCCCGTCACTTTTGTCATCTTCTGTTTGTTTAGAGGGTCACTAGGACCAGCCCACATGAGAGGATGGTTCACACAGGGAGTGAATACTAGTAGGTGATGATCCTTGGGCCGTTTTAGAGGCTGCCTGCCATAGGTACCATAGCTATTTCAGGCGCGATCCCAGCATTATCGCCTTCTGCATAAATTATAGGGAAAGATGTATAATTTCACTGCATATTAGTTTGTTTTTGTCAGTGGGTACACTCTGGTCCCCAGGAGCCCTGAAGAACAATGTGCTTCATTTCACATCTCTCCCTAAGGATTTTATACAACCCACTTGGCACTCATGCTGTTATTATTAGATGGATTCAGCCAAAGCTGCCTGTGAGGATAGAGATAGATGGGAAGGTAGGGAGGCAGACAGAGGAAGTGATCAGGACCCCAAAGTGAATAAAGAAAAAGGTTACATGCCAACTGAAAATCAGAAATGAATCTGAGTGGAACTAAGTATCAAGGTTGACAGCTCATACACAATGCCAACTTGCCACAGCTTGGCAGTGCCCTTGGTTTTCCCACATGCAACTGAAAATAGCTAGCATTCATCCTGAGGGAGTGCTTCTAAAATAAGTAAATACTGGGAGCTATACCTCACTGCTTATTCAGGCTGGAAGCAGTCTGCAATTATTTTGCTGAAATTAGATACAAACTAAGTTGCCACTCCCGGAACCCTTTCTCCTGTACCATATCACAGGAAAAAGACACTGAATTTTGAACTCGAATAGTTTAGATTTCTTAAAAATAAATGTGATAGCTGATAGGATATATGCAAAGGCAGATTATTAATACTAATCTCTTGTGAGACCTACTCTCTTCAGGAGCCTGGTTTTCTGATCTTCAGACCTGGGTTAACTTGCTATGGACACAGAGTGACAGTCCGGTAAAGGTGACTGGAGGGACGGATCAACTTGCCCACACTTGAATATACTGTGTGGCACCACCATTAAACTTGTTGGGGATAGAAGAGAGGGGACTAGCATAGGATCATCTGCTGGGATGGATATGGATGGCTGTGCTCCCGCTTTTCTTAGTGATCTGAAAGCTCTCAGGGTCTTTATCCATTTGGATACAGAAGTCCTGCTATGTTTTTAAAAGACAAACAGAATAAACAAACATACATGCAAACAATAATAATGATCATGTGGGGGCGTCTCCCCTCAACCTCGGCTAAAAAGGAACTGGAATACAGATAATGGGGGTGTTTGGCAGCCGGGGCGGGGGGTGGTTTCTGCTATGAAAGAGCCCCTGAATTGTACTGTCTCCTTAATAAAACACCATCTTCTCTGACCTGCCTTTGGAAGAAGTGGATGAATATCTAAGAGCCCAGCTGTGATGGAACCTGGGAGGCTGTGGTACTGCTGGGTTGGATGCTTCTCCACAGCTTTGACTTCCAACTTCCCTTTGCAGAGGGAAAGATTACTTTCTTCTCTTTGTAGGAGACATCAGTCACAGATGAATCACGTTCATCCTCACCCCACACATCCCCAACCCTATACCCTTATTGTGATCTGGTGAATCTTCGAAGTGCCGAATGAAATAAAGAGCTCCAAGTAACCTTTCCTCCTCCGTAAGGGGTTTGTTTTGTTCTGTTTTTGGTCACCATAATTCTCAGACAAAAACTTCTAAAAGGTTCCCCTAAGCAAACTCTTAAGATGGTAACCTCTACAACCTCCCTTTGATGTCAGGGGTCATTTCATGCCTCGTTTAACTTTTGAAATTATTTTCCGTGCCTCCTTTTTCCAGATTTGTTAGGGCTTGGGGAGGAAACGAAATGAAGTTCAATGGAATCAAAGTAGCCTGAGTGGTGTGAAGTGAGCTGATGTCAGCAGTGGTTCCCCACGCAGCTTGCGACTGTCTCCCATAGCACATCTCCTTGGACTGGTGAGTTCAGCACCATATTTATTCTGACAGATGAAAGCACAGGCACAGGCTCTGGCTGCCTTGTATCAGCTGAGCATTGAAAGCAACCACCCTTTCTGGACATCCTTCTACCGTCCCAGAACTTACCATGGTCTAAAAATCCCCGTTTGAAGAAGCAGGCCTTTCAGGACAAAGTCATACAGTAAACAGTGACAACCTGAATAGCATCCTGGTAGAAGGGCTCCTCTTCCTTGTCTCCTTCAGTCCACTGACCCAAACCTCCTAGAGGCCATTCCATGATCCCTGAGTAGTGAAAAGAAAATTCAGATCCATAACCTCAAACCTGGACATTCAAAAGATGGCAAACAAGGGGAGAAAAAACTGAGGGGACCGACCGACAGGGGCAATTTCAGAATGTTGAGATCTCATTTATTTTCACCGTTCAGGGAACTTTTTGATTAGCGTCCTTCTTCCTTTTCTGATTTCAAAGTAATAAATAATTCTTAACGTCCGGGGAGGGAATCCGCATTGGGAAGAGGAATAAGAAAGATCACGGGGTGAGTAGGGAAGAGGCTGCACTTGCTCTCTCCCTAGGTCCTCTCCCCTGTTGCTCCCACCTCCTCCCGCAACTAACTCTCTCTCTCTCTCTCTCTCTCTCTCTCTCTCTCTCTCTCTCTCTCTCTCGACCAGTGTAAAAATAGCTGTCTAGGTTCTGTTATTCATCCCTAAGCAGCAATGAAGGGTGGGCCTCCCTGCAGTGCCAGCTGCCCTTTAGGAGCTTCTACTATCAGGTGATGTCTCACACCTCCCATTCCCCACTCCTAGTTGGATAAATGTCCTCGGTGACCTTAGACGTTTTCATTTTAATCAGCAGTATGGTTTTCGAGAGGAAAGTCCTCCCCGGCTTCCCCAGTCGGCGGAGCTGCGGGGCCGTCCCCTCCTCCACACCCCAGGCAGCAGTGCCAGGGGAGCGTTTCCATCTGTGTTGGGAAAGAACTGCCTCTCTGTGCCGCCCAGCACGTCCAGAGCGAGGGCGCGGAGGCTGGAACACACTCTCCCTGGAACAGCTTTCCAGGGGCCTTGGGGGAGGCTGTGGCCTTTCCCAGCGAGGGCCAGGCGCACCCCCCGTGGGCCCCGGCTCGTTTCTGGCAGGATCACCCCATCCCTACCGAGGGCACTGATTCCGCCGCGCCAGGGGAGGGAGCGGTCTCTGCAGCCTGGGCCCGCAGTCGGGCCACCAGGGTTTGCACATGCGCGGAGAGGGGCCGCGTTGCTCTGGACTCGGCGCGAGGGCGGCGGGCGAGGGCGCATGCGTCAGCGGTAGGGCAGGGGAGCGCCCGCAGAGAGTACTTGCCCGTTTGATCACGCTCTCCGTCCAGATTCCTGGCAACGTGTTGGGGACACTACACTATTGGAATAGAGCCACAGAATGCTACAGGCTCCTTGGAGGGCGTTTGCTTCGTGCCTCCATTTTACAGATGAGGAAATTGAGATACAAGGAAGCATTGGGAACCGCCTAAAGCTGCATTTCTGAATTCTGCCAGCTGGGACCAGATCCAGCTCGTATTGGCGTGGTTTAGGCACTACTTCACCGAGCGTTTATCTAGCGCCTGGATGTACCATGTCCTAAATGTATGTATGGTATGGAAGATAACCACGAATACATCAGAAGCAGTGTAACCGTGGCCACCCCAGACTTAGACATAGAATGATACAGACCTGGGTTTGATTTGATGATCTGCAGGACTACACTGCTAGCCGGATAGCCTTGTGAAGCAATTAACCTCTCTAAGCCCTAGTTTCCTCGTCTGCAAAGCGGAGATAAAAAACAGGACCTACCTGTTAAGGTCGCAGGGCTTAAATGAGATAAGGTGCACATTGCTTAGCACAGAGCCTGCACTTGGAAGTCACTCAAACATATTCATGCAATGTTTTGAGAAGTCGAAAGTGCTAGGCACACAGGCTTTCATGAGACAGTCAGGGTACTCATTTCCAGACAGAAGTCGGCTGCAAGAGAGGGAAGGTACTTTCCCGCGCGCAGCGCAGTACAGCACTTGGGAAGACTCACACAGGGTTACGTGACCTGGCAAGACAGGGAAAGGAGGAAATGACCTCTGTTTATCTTTCCTCCTACTGCCCTGTCCTTCCCCCTCCCTCTTTCCTTCCTCCCCTCCCAACCCTCACTGTGAGCCCTGGTGGCTGCAGGGATACATCGGGACCTCTTATCAGGGTGAAATGTGTTCTGAGAGGTGGTGCAATTTACATTTGAAGTTCTACTTTATCACAGGGGCCTCTCTCCTCTTTTCCTAGGCGGGATAGGCACAAGAAGAAGCAATGGGGTTAAGTGGATAAGAAGGAATGGTGGTTAAGCGCCTAAGACAAGAGATTGGAGTCATCTTGAATCATAGATGACCAGTGGTGAAGACCATCTGGTATGATGATGGTCCCTCTTGTTAAGGAAGAAGCAGTGAAAAACTGTGAAAGGTAAACCCTCTTGTTAAGGAAGAAGCAGTGAAAAACTGTGAAAGGTAAACCGGCATCAAATTTTAGACTCAAGTTAGAGCCCTGGTTTTCTGTGTCCCCCATAGTTGATTCATCCATTTATACACACTGCTTTGGGGGACCCATTATATACTGCCAGGTACAAGGGGTCTGCCTCAGTAAGCAGGGAAAGGGGAAAGGAAAATAGGAATTCAGAACTCCCAGGTACTTTGTGCGGCTTCACGGATGGTGATGCCATTTACTGTGATAGCAAGTAAAGGAGTAGAAACTGGTCTGAGAGGAAGATGGTGTGTTTTGAATATATATTTTAATGTGCCTATGGAACTTCCAGGGAAGACAGCCAGGAGGCAATCAGGAGCATAGGTGCCAAGCATGGGAGAGAAGCCCGGAGATGCCCACTGGGAAAGGGTCGACACAGGTAGTCACTGAAGCTGGGGCGGGGCTGAGATGACCCAGAGAGAGCAGGCAGACTGAGAAGATCATGGGATGGGTGAGAACTGAACCCTGACACACACCAGCTTCTAAGGATCCAATAGGGATCCTGAGGAGGGGGCAGAGGAGTGAGGAGAAAACTGGAAAAAAAGTGGCATCAAACAGTCCAACTGAAGAGATTATCCAGGCTCAGGAGGTGCTTGGGGGTGGGAAATGACACAGAGGGGTCCAGCGCACTAGTCCTGGAATGTGCCTGTTGATCTCAACAATGAGGAAGTTATTGACGCGTGTGACTCCAGTTTCGGTGGGGACGTGAGAGCAGAAACCAAGCCACGGTGGGTTAGAAGTCAATGGAGTCCCGGCAGAGGAGCAGCGGGGGTAGTAGGTATGGCCCACTGATGCAGGAGAGTTGGTTGGCAGGCAAGGGGAAGTTACAACTGGGCGTGAGTTGTTTTTTTGTTTGTTCGTTTGTGTATTTGTTTGGGCCGAGCTGCAGGGCATGTGGGATCTTAGTTCCCCAACCAGGGATGAACCCCGCGCCCCCAGCCCCTGCAGTGGAAGCTCATTGTCGTAACCACTGGACTGCCAGGAAAGTCCCTGAGCGTGAGTTTTTTGTCATTGTCTTTTTTTGCTATGGGAAACTGAAACATGTTTAAAGGCTAAGGAGAAGCAGGAAGGGTTAATAGGATGGGGTCTCAGTAGAGCCTCCACAGGGGTGAATGGGAAGAGAGGGGATTCTGACCCCAGATAACCCAAAGGAAAAATTCCTCTCTTCGTTCTTTTCCTTCTACCATATGAGAGGAAGCAGTGCATTTGCAAGGTTTAGGTATGGACTTGGGGAGCTCTTCAAAACCAGCTTTGTCCCTGTCAGGTTCTAGCCATGGCAGCAATCTGACCATCAAATGCATTTAACCAGCCCCACTTGCATGTGAAGCTGTGCCGGATGCTACACAATCATGTGAAATAGCTGCTGTTATTCCCGCGTCAGTCAGGACTCCAAGTAGCAAGTGACTGAAACCCAGCTCTAACCAGCTAAACCCAAAATGGAATCCACTGGTTTGCTAAACTGGGCTACTGGCCTTCAGGCGTGGTTAGGTTAGGGTGCTTGAAAGATGTTGTCAGAAGGAATAGGGATTATGTTTTGAAGTTATTAGCGTGCTTTTCTCTTTTGCCTTTCAGAGCATATGAATTTAGTCTACTCAAGTTTGGAGGAGGGGATGAAGATTCTTTCCAGAAGGTATGCAAAGAGAAAGAAAAAGTAACACTCAGCTTCTGACATTCAGAAATAGAGTTTGTAGCAAAATGAGAGCCCTGTAATCCAAGCTCTTACCTTGAGAAAATAGCCTCTACATTCCATTACCTTCCTCTTTAGAAGATCAAGGACTGGGTTTGGTAGACTAAACCTTGGGTTTTATGTATGAGAGGTCTAGACAGAGGGAGAAAGGGGGATTGTGGAAGGACAGAAGCAGCAGAACCAGTCCAGAGGCCTGGGAGGAGCAACTGTGGTGGAAAAGTAATGATTAGCCCCACAGGCATAGGAAGACCCTATCCCCTGCCATGGTTCCAGAAGTATGAGAGGGAGAGCCTGGGTAGCCTGATTTTGGTCTGACAGAGGGAGGCCCACAATGGACTTTTTAAGCTATGCTAGGTCCTCGTGTAGCTTGGACCCTACCCAGATGTAGCGGCAAGTCTGCAGCCAGCTTACCAGAGTGATCACTGTGGTGGGGTGACGCAGTGGTACGGGCTGCAGGGTGGACCCCTGGGACCAGGACTGATAGGAATTCATGGCCAGAAGTCAGAAGCACCTGGAAGATCAAAGAAGAGGCTACGTCAACCAGGGAGCACTGCCTCAGACTTGTGGATAGACTACAAACTCGCCATCCACAGACTTCACATCAGAGGCTGGCAGCACACCCAGTCCAGGCAAAACGTGGACCTTGTCCTGACATGGGCAGGCACCGGGCAGCTATACTCAAGGGTGCATGCAAGGCCAGGAGTTCCCTTTCCCTCAACACCATGAGGATGCAGAAGCACAGTCCCTCCTTCTACCCCCACTGTGTATACCCTACAGGGATGATGGCCAAAACAGTTAAAAATCTTACAGGCTCAGGCATTGACCCATCTGAATGGAGTGCCTCGCTGTGTCCAGGATTAACGTTTTCACTGATGGATTGTGGGGAGCTTAGGGAAAAGTTCCAGGGAGGGGACAGTGGGAGGTGCTTAGGGAACTGAAGGCAGCACCTGTTTACCAGCTGCTCCAGGCATATCTCAGTATTTTATCAGCAAGGGAAGCCATAATGAAGGGTCCAGGTGAATACTGGCCAGACACCATCATCTTTATTGGTGGAGCAGGAGATGGGGGAGGCCATCTGAGAAACTGAGCATGTTCTCAAAGAGGATATTGGAATTATTGGATTGCACCAAGATTTAAACCGGTTTCAACCCCTACTAACCAGTGGAGGGCCAGATTGATTATGGGGAAGCTAGAGAAATTACGTTTGTTGATACATCCAAGTTGCAGTATGACTTGAATTTACCATCTGTCTGCTTTCCTTTGTGTTGCCTTCACTCTCAGGCAGCAGCTCCAAGTGTTAGCAATCCCAAAAGGGAAAGCACACCTTTTTCAATAGCGCCAGCAACAGTCCCAAATCAGATTCCTATTGGCCCAGCTTTACTCATGTCCCTGCTTCTGAGTCAATTCCTGATTGGCCAAGCCTAGGTCACATGACTATTCCTAACCTCTGGAACTGAGAGTAGGGCGGGGCATGGCTCCCCCCAGAAACAATCTGGATGCTGTTAGCAGAAATGCTGTACTGGTTGTTAGGTAGGCAGGCACAACAGAGGAACACCACGCTGCCTTCTGGGGTTTAACTTTCTAAAACTCTCAGGGATGAATGGAGTGTTTCCACAGCATGAAGTGAACTGGCACCTGTACACTTATCCATAAACTGTGATCAGCATAGATAACTAATGTTGAAAATCACAGGACTTCCCTGGAGGTGCAATGGTTAAGAATCCGCCTGCCAATGCAGGGGACATGGGTTCGATCCCTGGTCCAGGAAGATCCCACATGCCGCTGAGCAACTGAGCCCATGCACCACGACTACTGAGCCTGCGTCTAGAGCCCGCAAACCACAACTACTGAGCCCACGAGCCACAACTACTGAAGCCCGCACGCCCTAGCGCCCACGCCACAACTACTGAAGCCCGTGTGCTCTAGGGCCCACGTGCCGCAACTATTGAGCCTGCGTGCTGCAACTCCTGAAGCCCACGAGCCTAGAGCCCATGCTCCACGACACGAGAAGCCACCACAGTGAGAAGCCCACACACTGCAACGAAGAGTAGCCCCCCACTTGCTGCAGCTAGAGAAAGCCTGCATGCAGCAACGAAGACCCAACGCAGCCAAAAATAAATTAAAAAAAAAAAGAAAATCATAAAGCAGAATTTTTCTCTTCTTAAATTTTCTTACCACACTGACTAAATTAATTTCTGATCATTGAATTTGAGGAATATAATCAATGAAATGTCCAGTCTGGTTTAAAACTTAGTACTATGTAGTATCCATAAATAGTTCCATTTAGAAATTGTTTGGTCTCTCCTCTTTTGGATGTGACAACAACTGTCTTACTTTTCCTCTGTGTCTTATTTCCTCTTTTGAAAGTAAATCGCCCTCTCCTAAATCCAAGAGAAACTGGATAATTAGTTGTTGCCTGTTTTTTGTTTTTTTAAAAGAAAGCTTTTTGTAATAAATACGAAGTTTAATTATTCCAAGAGAGATAGTAAAGACAACATCAGCTTTTCCTCACAGACTTTTATTTTCAGTATCATAAAACACTCCACATTATTTTATTTATTTATTTATTTATTTTTGCGGAATGTGGACCTCTCACTGCTGTGGCCTCTCCCGCTGCGGAGCACAGGCTCCAGACACGCAGGCCCAGCGGCCATGGCTCACGGGCCCAGCAGCTCCGCGGCATGTGGGATCCTCCCGGACCGGGGCATGACCCCACGTCCCCTGAATCGGCAGGCAGACTCCCAACCACTGCGCCACCAGGGAAGCCCTCCACATTATTTTTTTTTTAAAAACTCGGCTCTCAATAAAAGGAGATATTTAAGGTCTAGGGAGAGAAAACATAACCATCAGTTTTACTCTCAAATTTATGCTGTGTCTTTTTTGAAAGGAGGGATATTTTAAAATTTACAGTATATAAAACTTAAATCTGGGCTTCCCTGGTGGTGCAGTGGTTGAGAGTCCGCCTGCCGATGTAGAGAACACGGGTTCGTGCCCCGGTCCGGGAAGATCCCACGTGCCACGGAGCGGCTGGGCCCGTGAGCCATGGCCGCTGAGCCTGTGCGTCCAGAGCCTGTGCTCCGCAACGGGAGAGGCTGTGACGGTGAGAGGCCTGTGTACTGCAAAAAAAAAAAAAAAAACCTTAAATCTCAGAATTGAAAAACTCTTTGGAAAAATTAAATCATTAATCACAGTAAAGGAGAAATAAACTCATCCTGCCCTGGCATTTTGAGTCACATAATTAATTTGGAAGGGGCTGCCTTTCTCATGTGGAATCCAGGCATTCATCAAATATCTATCACAGGCTTTGTAGCTTCTCTGCACTGTGCCGGGCACTGGGGTGTAAAGGTGGGTAAGACAGCTCGTGTCTGGGAAGGAGAGATGGTGCCGCGGGGTCGGGGTGTGACAGGCCTAGGGGGTGCAGGAGCAGCGGGAACAATCCCTTTTTCAGCAGGGTGGATGGCTGAGTCCAGCCAGGTTAAGAAGCTGCCGGAAGGCTTTGCCTTTCCCTCACCCAGTGCAGTACTGGGAAGCCCTGGTAGACGTTTTTGGGGGTTTTGTTTTGTTTTGTTTCTTTGTGGTACGTGGGCCTCTCACTGTTGTGGCCTCTCCCGTTGCGGAGCACAGGCTCTAGACGCGCAGGCGCAGCGGCCATGGCTCAGGGGCCCAGCCGCTCCGTGGCATGTGGGATCTTCCCGGACCGGGGCACGAACCCGTGTCCCCTGCATCAGCAGGCGGACTCCCAACCACTGCACCACCAGGGAAGCCCCCTGGTAGACGTTTTGTTGCCCCGGCTAAGATGGAGCAGGTGTGGAAATCCTCTTTGGCAGCCCTGAGGCAGCTGGCCTCTGTGACAGCTGAGAAACGAGAGCTCCTGGCCTTCCCAGCACCTCGCTGTGTGCGCTCTGGTGCTGCCTGCCAAGGCTGCGGGCGTTCCACTCATCCGTTCCACAGAGAGTTATTGAGCACCCACCATGGGCCAGGTGCTCAAGCAAAGCAGCCTCAGGTCTCAGGGAGCTCACTTCTCTACTTGGAGAGGGGGATCCATAGGATATCAGAATGGTGATAAGGGCTATGGAGAAAAAGAAAGAATGGGAGGACCAGGAATGTGAGGTGGGGGGTATGTGGTATAAAATAAGGTGTTTAAGAAGTCCACCTGAAGACTCAGTCCCCCCTACCCTCACCCCTGCATTAGCTGAGCACCCAAGAGCCATGGCTGCTGGTACATTAGGAGCCCACCAAAGAAAGTGACAAGTCGCCTGACCCCAGGAAGTGGCCAGCTCAGGAAGCCAGGCTGGTGTGCATCCCCTCCCTCCCTAAAAAGAGTTTCCTCATCTGATGAGTGGAGCTGGTTCAGCCCAAGTCTAGGGCAGTCGAGAGAGTTCAAGCTTGGGGAGGAAATGGGGGTCAGGAAAAGATTTGTTTAGACGGAGGCAGGTCCCCTGGCAGCATCTTGGGGGGAAAAGGGACATCTAGCTCCCCAAGAAGAGCTTTGGCAAGGCCACAATAGAAAGTGAAGGTCCTGGGCCAAGAGGGCTGGGGCCAGGACTGGGTGTGGATCCCTGCTGGGAACTGGAGTGTCAGTGAGGAAGGGGGGCAGACGTCAGGTCATTGGAATGGGCTGGGAGGGACAGCTGTGTTAGTGTGAGCACATGGGGGCACAGGCCCCACCCCTCTGGGCACCAGGCTACACTGGGGGCAGAAGGAGGAGAACTCAGGGTCAGGACCTTTCTGCTGGAGCAGAGGGTTGGTGTAGGGTGGCCAAGTTGTAGGGGCTTTGGGAACTGAGCCAAGGGGTTTGTGTTTTTCTCAGATCTGCTAACCCTGGCTAAGGTTGACCTGCCTGTTCTCTCATCTGTATAAGCACCATGGTATTTTTAACCATGAGACAAATAACATGGAGATAAATTATGAGTCTAATGGGAGGGAGCTAAGGAGGGTGAAATGGCAAGGAATCCCCAGCTTTTTATGTTGAAAGCATAAATCCAAATAGAAACCAAGCAGAAAGAGACTGAAGTCTCTGGGGAGGAGAAAAGTACGTACAGTAAACACTGACCGGCACAGTGTGCCCTGCTGTAGGAACGCCAGGGTCAGAACAGCGTGTCACGTTGCCACTTTGATCGTGGGATTTGGATCAGAGGGAACATGGGATTTGGACTTTGCTCTGGGTTTGGCTGTCTGCCGCCTGTTGGCTGCGTGACCTTGGGTAAGTTCCTTTCCCCTCTGAGCCTTCCTTTCTTCATTGGTGTAGCTGGAGACTGCATTCTGGAGCCTGCACTGGGATTCAGTCCCATCTGCTGAGCTAGTGGGGAAACCCCAGGGGTCAGAGTGGCTGCCAGGAGCCCAGCATGGTGAGCTCGCCAAGGGGCAAAGCATCCAGGTCCAAGAAGGGAGTAAGTTTGAGTACACTGTGCTAACAGCAGCTAATCTATTCTGGGCCCTACCCCAAGTCTGATTCCTGGGCTAAGCCGTCTCTGAAAGCTAACAGATTGTTTGCAGAGGTACAAGCTCACTGTAATGGGGACCCCAGAAACGAGCATAACAGGGAGAAAGGCATCTTCTCCACAGTGCAGTCTTGCCTGGACGAAGAGGCGGAGCAGGGAAAGGGGTGGGACCTGGGACCCAGCCATTGATTTGTTGGTGAGAACGGGTAAGACATCTTACCCCAGGGGCTCCCCAAATGTACAAGAGGGAAGGCGCTTTGCTGGGATTAAGTTCTGTGTAAGAGATGGTGGTAACAAACTAATATCTGGATTATTAGTCTTGATGTGGCTTCATTTGTCACATACGTGGTGAGGGAATCTTGGTTAATACCTATCCCTTGGAGATTGCACAAGCTGTCCCCAGGCCTGAGCCTGGACACGGCGAACGCACAGCAAATGTCAGATTATCTGCAGAAACCACCTAGGAACCCTTGGGCCCCTTGGAGGACTGTTTGGGATGACCCCTGGTGCGTTGGAGTGTTGCACAGCATTCCCATGGGAAAGATTTGTAATCAAAGCGTAACCTAATGTATATTTTTGAGCACCTGCTACGTGCCAGTGAGGTATACATGCTAAGAGGGATTTGAATTCTTTTTTTTCTCAGCACTTTACAAAATACTTTGACATGCATTTTATTCACATTGGTCTTTATAACAACCTAACGATGTAGGATCCCCATTTACAGATGGGAAGACTGAGTTTCAGAGAGGCTAAGTAATTTATCCATAATAACCCAACAAATAAGGGGTGTAGCGGGGCTCAAACCCGTCCTTTCTTTGGTGGGAAGCTGAGACCAAAGAGATGAAGGAATGAGGGGAAAACCCAGCAAATAATAAAACCTGAGTTTCTGATGGGAAGAGCTGGAGAAGTCAGCGGGGACTGGAGCTGGACCTGACCAGGGGTGGAGGCGGGGGGGGGACGGTGTGTAGGATGGAGGCTGTGTGTGGGGATGGCGGGGCTCCCGGGGACCTTGCCCGTGCCCCTGGAGCTGCCCCTGACTTATCACACTTCACAGAGAATTCTTAAGGAAGCTTTCAAGAGGAAACTGCTGCTGCCCACTCCTGCCAAATCTCTTTGCTCCTGTCTTTCTGTCTGAGCGTACAAACCACCTCTCCTGACTTCAGCAACTGCTGGTCTTGGGCTCTGTATACTGATCATTTCTAATTTTTCCTGGAGGATTATTTATGACATTCTAAAAGCAAAACCACATACTGAAATGTGCCAATATTAGAACATTAGTGAGCCAGAAATGATGCTCATTTCAAATAGCAGGGGGAAAGGGAGAGACGTGAAAAGGAATGCGCCTCTATGGGTCAGACTCTGCTGGCAACTGTGACATTCATGATCTCTTTCAATATTCATTACTATGCAATGTGGAAGATCGTATCAATTCCACTTTGGCAGTCGAGGAAACATTCAAGAAGTGCTGTAACTTGGCCAAAGTCACGCAGCTAATAAGTGGCGAACCTATGATTTGAATCCAGGTCTGACTTCCAATAAACCACAATTTACAGTGTGTGGAATTCAGGTGGAATCAAGAGAGGATGAATAAACACAGTTTACTGGACAGTAAAACTCTTGACCCTGCTTTTTATTAATTCAAGTTTACAAACAATGCAGTTTCAAAATTACCAGCTTCCAGAGAGTTCTTAAATCAGTGAAGTACTCAGAATTCATGAAATCCCAACACTTAGAGCTTGACGTTGCCTGAGATGCCACTAGAGGATCTGACACGGAGGTGACTGATTCTACCTATGAACTTTCAATTTTGAGAGTGTCCTATCAAAAACGGGGCCCCTGTTGCACTGGGTAGAGGATGTGGTAGAGATTCTCAGATAAACCTGATTTCTTTAAATGCTGTTTAGGACATGTGCCAAAGTTTGACACATCCTAATCACTTTACTTTCTTTGGCAGCTCCAACCTTGACAAGAGAGTAGGAAATACGTCTCCACTTTGACAGGAACAATGTGTGACATGAAAGACCTCAGATGCTGTGCAGGTTTGTGACGGTTCTTCAGAAGAAAGCACCTCCTGCCTGTTCTGTTCAATGCCAGTCCAGGTGAGTCACTGCCAGCCAAGCAAGTATTTTAAGACATGAGGAATCTAAGCCAGAACCAGCAAAGAAAGGTGAAGGATGGATTATCGCCATTCGCTTTGATGGTTGTCACGGTGCTGGGAAAACCTTTTCCGGTTAGGGTCCGGCTCACTGCTGTTTTGCTAGTGGCCACCCAGACACGGGTGTGGGACATGGCGTGTGCACACACACACCTGCAGCAGACACCCACTCTAGAGGCTCACGTTGGTTGGGTCATGGTTAATCGGCTGTGCTCGTGCGAATGGTAAATCCGCGACCGACATCAGCTTGCGGGGAGCCGGTGTGACCCCACCTCCCGCGACATCACTGGATGTTTTTGGAGCAGAGTCCGTGGATGCAGGAACTGCCTCACTCGCTGCTCCCTGCTTTAGCACGTGGCTCTGGAAAATGTCCCATCGCTGTCTCTTAATTACGATCCAAGGCTCAGGTCTTCTGCTAATCTGAGGAGCAAGGGAGAGCTTCCAGGTCTCCAGGAGCTGGGGAGAGGGGCAGGGGTGCTGCGCACGGGAAATGACTGGAGCCTGAGGTCAGGCTGCACCCTGGCACTGCCTGGGAGGACGGCCTCCTCTGATGGCACCTACGCTGCAAAGCTCTGCCTGTCTGCGCTGAAGGGGACGCCGAGGCTCTGAGTGGGAAAGTAGGCTCTATGTTGCCCTGTGGGATGACCCACACTATAAGAGCCATCAGGATGCACTGTGCTCTCCCCTCCAACTTCCCATAGGGCTGCCCCTCTCTCTCCAGCTCCTCTTTCACCCATTTTTGGGGTGGGGTGTCAGAGTTGGGGGAGGAGACTGCAGGGGGGTGGGGATGGGGTGGGAGCTACCATGCTACCTGACTTTTCCTGAATCTCTTTAATTAAACTAAGCCTTTATATACGTGTAAAAAACAAGCAAGCACCATACCTGGGGCCTGCAATCCCATCACCCAGATTCGGATTCACAGGCTGGGGGGGCAACCTTATTTTTATTAAGGGCACAAGTGATTGGACTCTAGGTGATCCTGGACCACACTTCGAAAAACACTGGGGCAGGAATGAGCCAGCATGTGTATGGGGTACAGCTAGTGTGAGAGGTAATTCATCTAGTGTCTTAAAATAGTGGCAGGGGCTGAATTGTGATCCACAACCCCAAATTCATATATTGAAGTCCTAACCGCTGGGACCTCAGAATGTGACTGTATTTGGAGACAGAGACTTTAAAGAGGTAATTAAGTTAAAATAAGGTCTTTAAATGAGCCCTAATCCAATATGACTGGTGTCCTTATAAGAAAACGAGATTAGGACACAGGCACGCACAGAGGGAAGACCATGTGAGGACACAGGGAGAAGGCAGCCATCTGTAAGCTAGAGAGGGGCCTCAGGAAAAAAAACCTGCAGACACCTTGATCTCAGACTTCCAGCCTCCAGAACCGTGGGAAAACAAATCTCTGTTGTCTAAGCCACCCTGTCTGTGGTACTTTATTATGGCAACCCTACCAAACTAATACAAATAGGAGAGCTGGTTTCACTGAATAATCCTCTCAAAAGGTAGAGAGTGCTTCAGCTTACTGTATAAACAAGGCTAGTTTTAAGGACCAAAGGACATGAGTTCCAGCCCTGGTGTGTCAGAGGTGGCTCAGGCTACACAGAAAGCACAGCTTCGAGTGTCATACATGCCTGCACTCAGTGGCCAGAACCTTCTCTCCTGGTTACCACCTGAGTGGTTTAAACAAGACAGTCATTTTTTTTTAAAATTATTTTATTTAAAATATATGCAAATAGTGCTTACTGTGTGCCAGGTAATGTTCTAAGCACTGTGCAAATATTAACTCATTTAATGCCCATTACAGCCCTGTGATAGATAGATAGATAGATAGACAGACAGACAGCAGGTTCACGATCACTTAATTCAAAATATTCAGGGCTTCTTTCTCTAGTTGCTTTAGGTGTAGGGTTAGATTGTTTATTTGAGATTTTTCTTGAGGTGAGACTGAATTGCTATAAACTTTCCTCTTAGAACTGATTTTGCTGCGTCCCATAGGTTTTGGGTCATCGTGTTTTCATTGTCATTTGTTTCTATGTATTTTTTTATTTCCTCTTTTATTTCTTCAGTGAACAGGAACAGTAGGAGGAAGAACAAAGAAATGCCAAGTCAGTAGAAGGAAATAAATCATAAAGAACAGAGCAGAAATAAATGAAATACAAATGAAGAAAACAATAGCAAAGATCAATAAAACTAAAAGTTGGTTCTTTGAGAAGATAAACAAAACTGATAAAGCCTTAGCCAGACTCATCAAGAAAAAAAGGGAGAGGATGCAAATCAATAAAATGAGAAATGAAAAAGGAGAAATAACAACTGACATCACAGAAATACAAAGGATTATAAGAGACTACTACAAACAACTATATGCCAATAAAATGGACAACCATGAAGAAATGGATGAATTATTGGAAAGGTACAATTTTCCAAGACTGAACCAGGAAGAATTAGAAAATATAAACAGACCTATCACAAGTAATGAAATTGAAACTATAATTAAAAATCTTCCAACAAACAAAGGTCCAGGACCAGACGGCTTCACAGGTGAATTCTATCAAACATTTAGAGAAGAGCTAACACCCATCCTTCTCAAACTCTTCCAAAAAATTGCAGAGGGAGGAACACTCCCAAATTCATTCTACTAAGCCACCATCACCCTGATACCAAAAGCAGACAAAGATATCACCAAAAAAAGAAAATTATAGACCAATATCACTGATGAACATAGATGCAAAAATCCTGAAAAAGTACTAGCAAACAGAATCCAACAGCACATTAAAAGGATCATACACCATGATCAAGTGGGATTTATCCCAGGGATGCAAGGATTCTTCAATATATGCAAATCAATCAATGTGATACACCATATTAACAAATTTAGGAATAAAAAACATATGATCATCTCAATAGATGCAGAAAAAGCTTTTCACAAAATTCAACACCCAGTTATGATAAAAACTCTCCAGAAAGTGGGCATAGTGGGAAGCTACCTCAACATAATAAAGGCCTTATATGACAAACCCACAGCAAACATCATACTCAATGGTGAAAAACTGAAAGCATTTCCACTAAGATCAGGAACAAGGCAAGGATGTCCACTCTTGCCACTGTTATTCAACATAGTTTTGGATGTCCTAGCCATGGCAATCAGAGAAGAAAAAGAAATAAAAGGAATACAAATTGGAAAAGAAGAAGTAAAACTGTCACTGTTTGCAGATGACATGATGCTATACATAGAAAATCCTAAGATGCCACCAGAAAACTACTAGAACTAATCAGTGATACAAAATTAATGAACAGAAATCTCTTGCATTCCTATACACTAACAAGGAAAAATCAGAAAAGAAATTAAGGAAACAGTCCCATTTACCACTGCAACAAAAAGAATAAAATACCTAGGAATAAACCTACTTAAGGAGGTGAAAGACCTGTACTCAGAAAACTATAAAACATTGATGACAGAAATCAAAGATGACATAAACAGATGGAGAGATATACCATGTTCTTGGATTGGAAGAATCAAGATTGTGCAAATGACTCTACTACCCAAAGCAATCTACAGATTCAATGCAATCCCTATCAAACTACCAATGGTAGTTTTTGAACATGGTAGAATTAGAACAAAAATTTTTTACAATTTGTATGGAAACACAAAAGACCCTGAATAGCCAAATCAATCTTTTTAAAAATATTTTATTTATTTATTTATTTTTGGCCATGTGGGGTCTTCGTTGCTGCGTGCAGGCTTTCTCTGGTTGCGGCGAGTGGGGGCTACTCTTCATTGTGGTGTGTGGGCTTCTCATTGTGGTGGCTTCTCTTGTTGCGGAGTACAGGCTCTAGGTGTGCAGGCTTCAGTTGTTGTGGCACTCGGACTTAGTTGCTCCGTGGCATGTGGGATCTTCCCAGACCAGGGCTTGAACCCATGTCCCCTGCATTGGTAGGCAGATTCTTATCCACTGCACCACCAGGGAAGCCCAAGCCAAAGCAATCTTGAGAAAGAAAAACGGTGCTGGAGGAATCAGGCGCCCCAGCTTCAAACCATACTACAAAGCTACAGTAATCAAGACAGTGTGGTACTGGCACAAAAACAGAAATATAGATCAATGGTACAGGATAGAAAACCCAGAGATAAACCAATGCACATATGGTCACCTAATTTACAACAAAGGAGGAAAGAACAAACAGTGGAGAAAAGACAGCCTCTTCAATAGATGGTGCTGGGAAAACTGGACAGCTACATGTAAAAGAATGAAATTAGAACACTACCTAACACCATACACAAAAATAAACTCCAAATGGATTAAAGACCTAAACGTAAGACAAGATACTATAAAACTCTTAGAGGAAAATATAGGCAGAACACTCCATGACATAAGCCACAGCAAGATCTTTTTTGACTCACCTCCTAGAGTAATAAAAATAAAAACAAAAATAAACAAATGGGACCTAATTAAACGTAAAAGCTTTTGCACAGCAAAGGAAACCATAAACAAGACGAAAAGACAACCCTCAGAATGGGAAAAAATATTTGCAAATGAAACAACAGCCAAAGGATTAATCTCCAAAATATACAAACAGCTCATGGAGCTCAATATCAAAAAAACAAACAACCCAATCCAAAAATGGTCAGCCAACCTAAATAAACATTTCACCAAAGAAGACATACAGATGGCCAAGAGGCACATGAAAAGATGCTCAACATCACTAATTATTAGAGAAATGCAAATTAAAACTACCATGAGGTATCACTCACACCAGTCAGAATGTCCATTATCAAAAAATCTAGAAACAATGCTGGAAAGGGTATGGTGAAAAAGGAACCCCCCTGCACTGTTGGTAGGAATATAAATTGATACAACCACTGTGGAGAACAGTATGGAGGTTCCTTAAAAAACTAAAAATAGGGCTTCCCTGGTGGTGCAGTTGTTGAGAGTCCGCCTGCCAATGCAGGGGACACGGGTTCGTGCCCCAGTCCAGGAAGATCCCACATGCCGCAGAGTGGCTGGGCCCGTGAGCCATGGCCGCTGAGCCTGCGCGTCCAGAGCCTGTGCTCCGCAAGGGGAGAGGCCACAACGGTGAGAGGCCCGCATACTGCAAAAACAAAAACAAAAACAAAAAAAAACAACTAAGAATAGAACTACCATATGACCCAGAAATTCCGCTACTGGGCATATACCCTGAGAAAACCATAATTCAAAAAGAGACATGTACCACAGTGTTCATTGTAGCACTATTTACAATAGCCAGGATATGGAAGCAACCTAAATGTCCATTGACAGAGGAATGGATAAAGAAGGTGTGGCACATATATACAGTGGAATATTACTCATCCATAAAAAGAAACGAAACTGAGTTATTTGTAGTGAGGTGGATGGACCTAGAGTCTGTCATACAGAGTGAAGTGAGTCAGAAAGAGAAAAACAAATATGTATGTTATTTTTGTATACTATGTATGTATATAGTATGATCTTATGTATGTTAACACATATATATGAAATCTAAAAAAAAACAAAGTGGTACTGATGAACCTAGTGGTAGGGCAGGAATAAAGACATAGACATAGAGAATGGAGTTGAGGGCACAGTGGGGAGGAGGAAGCTGGTTGAAGTGAGAGTAACATCGACATATATACACCACCAAATGCAAACTAGATAGCCAGTGGGAAGCAGCAACATAGCACAGGGAGATCAGCTTGGTGTTTTGTGACGACCTAGAGGGGTGGGAGGGAGACTCAAGAGGGAGGGGATATGGGGATATATGTATGCATATGGCTGATTCAGTTTGTTGTAAACAGAAACTAACACAGCATTGTGAAGCGATTATACTCCAGTAAAGATGTATCCAAAAAAAATATTCAAGGCCAGCAGTGTTTGGTGTGTCAGAACTTGGGGACTTGAGAAAGCAAATGCATTGCATGTACTGTAGGCTGCATAATATCCTGTAGCATCTGTGACAGCATCCTGTAATCAAATGTACTCATATTTCTGTAGTGAGATGTATATAGTGCATAAATAAAGTAGCCTCATGTAACTCAAGACAGGTTTCTCTAGCAAATGAGTTTATTTCAGATCAGGTTTTGCTGCCAAATGAGTTATAAATTTTGGCATTCGGAACTTTTAAGGTTTTGAAATTATATTCTCCCTATTCAGATGAAGACACTGAGGCACAGGGAGGTGAAACAGTGTCCCACAATCATTAACTCGCGGGAGGTAAGGCTGGGCCACCAACCCGGGCAGCCTGGCTCCAAACTCCAAGCTCTTCACAACCACCTGGCTGTGCCCCTCGCTGCTGCCCACTTCTTGAGCGGGGCCTGACCCATCCGTAGAATACGGATCATGCCAACCTTGCAGCCTTGCTCTGAGGACCAGATACAATGTAAGTAGAGTTCTGTTATGGGTTGAATTGTGTCCCCCCCGCCAAATTCATTTGTTGAAGCTTTAACCCCAGTACCTCTGAATATAACCTTATATGGAAATAGGGTCATTGCAGATACAGTTAGTTAAATGAAGATGAGGTCATTAGGGTGGGCCCTACTTCAGTCTGACCTGTGTCCTTATTTAAAAAAAGAAATTTGGACACAGACAGGCATGTGCTCAGGGAGAACGCCAGGTGAATGTGAAAGCAGAGGTCAGGGTGATGCTTCCACAAGCCAAGGAATGCCCGAGATTGCCGGCAAAGCACGGGAAACTAGGAGAGAGAGGCATGAAACAGCTTCTCTCAGTCAGCTCTCAGAAGGAACCAATTCTGCCAACACCTTGATCTCAAACTTGTAGCCCCCAGAACCGTGAGACAAATTGCTGTTGTTCAAGCCCCGCCCCCCCAGTTTGTGGTACCTTGTTACAGCCACCCCAGCAAGCTTGTACAGGTTCTTTACACAAGCACTGGGTTCTGAGTGGGAGGCCAATAAGTGGTAGGTAACCAGGCTTACTATATTTTTAATATTTATTTATTTATTTTTGGCTGCATTGGGTCTTAGTTGCGGCACGCAGGCTCTTTTGTTGCTGTGCGCAGGCTTCTCTCTAGTTGTGGAGGTTTTCTCTCTCTTGTCGTGCGGGTTTTCTCTCTCTAGTTGTGGCACACAGGCTCCAGGGCACATGGGCTCTCTACTTGTGGCATGCGGCCTTAGTTGCCCCGTGGCATGTGGGATCTTAGTTCCCTGACCAGGGACTGAACTGGTATCCCCTGCATTGCAAGATGGATTCTTAACCACTGGACCACCAGGGAAGTCCCCACTCTTATTATTTTTATGATGGAGGCTTCAGATTCTTCACAGAAAAATAATCAGTCAGTTAGATGATCTCTAAGACCTCTTCCACTTTCCAGGTCTAATTTTACATGATTATCCCATGAAGATAATTCAACTCCACTTGTCACTTGCACCAATGGTCCAGGTCTTATAGCATTTCTTTGCTGTTTTAAAGATGGGAGAGGTGGTCTTAATAAGCAAAACAAAACAAAACAACGCAAGGAATTTCTTTTCCTGTGTTACGGGTTACATCCCTATACATTACAACTGAAACCCCTGAGCCCTAACTTGCCTTCTGATGTCCCTGCTTGTATCATCAACTCACTCAGCCGTGGGGTTTTTCTGAATACCTTTCCCTTGTGTCTTTGGGGCTGCCGAGGTTAACCCACAGTGTGTGCTGGGCTACAAATTCTGCAGAGGAAAGCAGAAATCTAAGGTAGAGGTTGTTTCCTGTCAGTTAAGAGTGTATCATTGGAACCCTATTTAGACCTGGAAAGTTTGGGTTCTTGAGGTGGAAATGTGTCCTCACACTGCCATGTCACTGAGCCGATAAAAGCTGCTTTAAGAGAGTCTAAAAGCTGTCGAACACTTTTTCTGTTCCTAGGACAAGGCACGGTTGGCCCCAGTGTAGGGAAAGAGGTAAAATGCTAAACAGTTTTCCTTAGGCTGCAGTGACAGGTCCCCTATTGTCAAAGCTGCCACATGGTATGCGGGATCCTTAGTCTCCCCAACCAGGGATCGAACCTGTGCCTCCTGCAGTGAAAGCACGGAGTCTTAACCACTGGACCGCCAGGGAAGTCCCCCTCTGCCTTTTAGATTCTACACATCAAGTCAGAAAGTGATTTGCTGTAGATGGGGTGTGGCCCCCAAGTCCCCATCTGTGGAAATAGGACTTTAATGGCTGTGCATGTTCAGAGAGAGGACTTCAGGTTCCTTTGGCATCCCTTTGCACCTGTTCTCAAGGCTGCCTCTCCGACGCCCTGTCAGGCCCTGAGCCTTGGGCCAGGGGGATGCTTCCCACTGGTTTCCTGGAAGCACTTCCTGACCAAGCCAGGGGGCCTCTCTCACCTCCCTGCAGCCCAGGCCCCATCCCAGAGCCAGGGGTGGCTTTAACATCTGCTTAAGTTTTTTCATCTTTGCTCCCTGTTACTGGTTATCCTCCCAGGAATTTTAGGAGAAGCGTACCTTTTCTTATCATAGCTGCAGCCTGCTGGAGTTCTGTTGAGATACAAAAGTGGTTGCAGAGTGGGAGGTTTTACTTTGAGGATCTCATGGTTGGTGATTCCATCCAACACCAAAATGGGAGATTTAATTAAGCAAGAGTAAGTGCCTAATAGATGGAGCTTCTCCGAAGTGGAGACCACACCTTGTTCATTTTTGAATCCTTGGTGCCTAGCCCAGAGCTAGGAGATGTGCAGTACAATTGCTTGTTGGGTGAATGCACCTTTGTTTTCTTTCTTCTTCAGAAAGATGTCTGATGTGTGTTAAGTCCGAGAATCATGACCACAAACAAGGCTGGAGAATGCTTCTGCTTTGTAATAGCTCTCATGGGTCATATCTAAGGAAAAGGTCCTGAGGCCAGAAGGCAGAGGTCCAGGTCTGGCTCGGCCATTATCCAAGAAACCCTGGGATCTTTGGCCTCCCTGGAACTCAGCGTCCTCCACTGCAGCATGGAGGTCATCCTCTCTCCTCTGCCTGCCTCTCTGGATGGTTATGAGAACATGACATGAGAATGGATGTAACAATTTTCTGAGAATTTCAAAGACCATGCCGAAGGTATTACTCTTATATATATATATTTTGTTACATCTATTTGTAGACTTGAGCTGCTCATAATTATCTTTTTTTTTTTTTTTTTCCAGTACGCGGGCCTCTCACTGTTGTGACCTCTCCCGTTGCGGAGCACAGGCTCCGGACGCGCAGGCCCAGTGGCCATGGCTCACAGGCCCAGCCGCTCCGCGGCATGTGGGATCTTCCCAGACCGGGGCACAAATCCATGTCCCCTGCATTTGGCAGGCGAACTTTCAACCGCTGTGCCACGAGGGAAGCCCCCGCTCATAATTATCTTTTGTCTCAATCTCTTTTCTTCTACAAGTTCATGCTTAGGAACCAAAGCCAGGTTTACCTCCTTCCCCAGCTAAAGAAATATCCATCCTGGTAGGCCAGGCACTGCCAAGTGCTGGCCTCCTTGGAGTTCAATCGCCTGTTTGGTCAGCAAACATTCCTGCATCACAGGTGGCGAGGGACAAGTTAAGTCTCAGAAGACGGCTGACAAATAGTTGCCAAAGCCACCGAGGGCAGAAGCGGTACGGTCTTCTCCCCAGAGGACTGTGCTCCTCTACGCGTCCTTGAGCTGCGTCCAGAGAGCACTTGGCGCCCATTCCGTCTAGAATAGGCCCAGGGAGGAGGTAAGTTGTGCAGCCAGCCAGGGACCAGGAGAGCCTGGGCAGGACCCTCGCCTCCTGACTTCCGAGAGCTGCCTCCGCCCCCTGCGCCTCTCCAGGGACGGATGGATGAGGCTGTGGTGGGCGGTGCTTGGCCTCCTGCTGTCTCCTGTTGCTAAAGTAACTGAGGGAGATGACACAGAAACAAGCCACGTGACCTTGCTGCCTCCACCCACGCGGCCAGACAGCCCCTGTCTCAGCCAGAGAGTCACAGTCAGGCCAGTCGATCCAGGCTGAGCGTGGTTTTGGGGTCAGGGACCCCCTCGTCGAGGAGAAACGCCTGAGCTGCGTGGCAGCCGATATTCTCTGAACACTGTTCTTGAGCAGACAAGATGTTGAAGCCGGGGTGGGCTGGGGGGCAGAGGTTGAGGGATCAAAATGCTTTGAGTGTGCGGCTGCCGGTATGTCACATAGCTGGAATTGTGCAGGGCCTGCCTGTCCTTGGTTTACTCAGGGAATCTATAGAACGAGAGGGCAGAGGGCATGGCCTCTAACCCTCACCTTTGGAATCTGTGTCTCTAGCTTTCCCGCTTGCCCCCAGGATGGGCCCTCCCAAGCTTTCAGATAAGGGCGTTTCTTTTTTTAAAATATATTTATGTATTTATTTATTTATGGCTGTGTTGGGTCTTCGTTGCAGTGAGCAGGCTTTTCATCACGCTGGCTTCTCTTGTTGTGGAGCGCGGGCTATAGGCACGCGGACTTCAGTAGTTGTGGCTCGCGGGCTCCAGAGCGCAGGCTCGGTAGTTGTGGCGCACGAGCTTAGTTGCTGTGCCTCATGTGGGATCTTCCCAGACCAGGGCTCGAACCCGTGTCCCCTGCGTTGGCAGGCGGATTCTTAACCACTGCACCACCAGGGAAGTCCCAAGGGCATTTCTTAAGGAGCCACATGATACCATGGGGATGAGGGCAAGGTCAGCTGGGAAAGAGATACCTCCTTGCAGGCCACAGAGAGGGGAGCTAGCCAGAGGAGAGGAGGGGAGAGGTGCTGGGCAGGGCACCCCATAGACAACCACTGCAAGGTCTCCCTCCAGCCTCAAGGCCCAGCTCAACGATGACCTTCTTCTAAAGACTTTTCAAATCCACCTGGGCTGGAAATACCACTTTCCTCCTCTCTACTTACCCAGTGTTTTCATCTGCATCTCCCTGTACACTTAGCACCTGTTTACCATGTACTCACCTTTTGAATAACTTTTGTTACACAAATACTAATATATGCTTATTGAAGGAAAAATTAGAAACACAGACACCCACAAAGAAGAGATTAAAAACCACTCAAATGTGCTACCTGGAGGTAACCACTGTTGGCATTTGGGGGTGTTAGCCCTATTTAGGTTCATGTCTCTTTTCTCTGCCTGCATTCAGCTCTTCTAAAGCCAAGTCCAAATCTCCCTTCCTCTCTGTGTACCCTCACAGCCACCACAATGCTTCCCTTCAACAGGGTCTCAGTTCATGTGTTTTAAATAAATGGATGGATAAACAAAGGAAAGCACAGATGGATGAGTGGACAGAAAGTGGGGGAAAAAATGTTCTGCTACCCAAAAGTAGCCCCAGCGGAGGAACCAAGAAGAGAAGAGAAGGTGTCAGCCCTCAAAGTCACCTGCAGCCACCTTCCTCTCCCCTCCCCAGCCTCTCTGCTCCCATCAGAGCAGAATCAATGCCAGGAAGTGAGCGTGCACAGAGAGTGGGCCAGATCTGGACAATAATTATTAGTGGAAAGATAAAGATGAAGCCCGATCCCTGCCATCTGACTTGGAAACGTCAACCATGGCTTAAGGGAAAAGAGGATTCATGGAAACAGCCAAGTCAAGGTCGCCACGTGTGTGCAATATTTTAGGCTCAGCAAGCAATCTGGCCAATTCGAAGCCGCTGGTAAATGTGTTCCAAGAAATCTGATTTCATCAGTGCCGTGGACACGGGAGTACGTCTCCATGACTTGCCCCTCACTGGGTTGAAGATTATCAATGATTTATCTGGAGCAGAAACAGCAGGATTCCACATTACATCTTGGAAGGCAGCCGGAGCAAAGGCAGAGATTTAACAGACCTTTATTATTAATTCCAATACCACAACGCCCCATGGGTTCTGCAGCAAATCACGGGCTCTCTTAACAGGAGTTTCTCTGTGTTTAAGTGGAGCTGATTTTTTGTTTGTTTTTTGGGGGGAGTTTTGTTGTTGTTTATTTTTTCAATGGGACTTATCCTCATTCTTAACTATAAAGACAACCTCAAAGTCACAAATGTTCAGTAATCATGCGCAAGTCCAGAGCATGCTAGGTGCTACAGGAAAAGCAAAATAAGTCAAACAGTCCCTATATTGCATTCACACAAACATCAAACATTTATTGAGGCTGTTCTATGTGCCAAACACTGTGCAAGGCATTGGATTTTACAGCACATTACAGTTATGATCCTGTTTTAAAAGTGGAGAGGGACTTCCCTGTGGTCCAGTGGTTAAGAATCCGCCTTCTGGGGCTTCCCTGGTGGCGCGGTGGTTAAGAATACACCTGCCAATGCAGGGGACACCACGGGTTTGATCCCTGGTCCAGGAAGATCCCACATGCTGCAGAGCAACTAAGCCCGTGTGCCACAACTACTGAGCCTGCGCTCTAGAGCCTGTGAGCCACAACTACTGAGCCCGTGTGCCACAACTACTGAAGCCCGTGCGCCTAGAGCCCGTGCTCCACAACAAGGAGTAGCCCCTGCTCGCCGCAACTAGAGAAAGTCTGCGCAGCACAGCAACGAAGACCCAACGCAGCCAAAAAAAAAAAAAAAAAAAAGAATCCACCTTCCAATGCAGGGGACATGGGTTCCATCCCTGGTTGGGGAACTAAGATCCCACGTGCCGTGGGGCAGCTAAGCCTGCACGTCACAACTACTGAGCCCGTGCGCTCTAGAGCCTGCACGCCACAACAAAGATCCCACATGCCACAACGAAGATCCCAAGTGCCGCAACTAAGACCCGACACAGCCGAATAAATAAATTTTTAAAATAAATAAGTAAAGAAAAAATTAACAAAATAAAAGTGGAGAGATGAGCCTCGGGGAGGTTACACAACTTCCCCAAATTGCCCACAGGCACAGAGTTTGTAAGAGACTTGGGATTAGAATAAAGGGAAAGAATCTGACAGTTTATTATTATTATTATTATTTTATTTATTTATTTACTTTTTTGCAGTACGCAGGCCTCTCACTGTTGTGGCCTCTCCCGTTGCGGAGCACAGGCTCCGGACGCGCGGGCTCAGCGGCCATGGCTCACGGGCCCAGCCTCTCCGCGGCACGTGGGATCTTCCTGGACCGGGGCGCAAACCCGCGTCCCCTGCATCGGCAGGCGGACTCTCAACCACTGCGCCACCAGGGAAGCCCCCAGACAGTTTATTATTTTTATGATCATTTTAGCTCCATTTAAGTAACCTTAGAAATACTCAGCCAACATTCCTGTGAGCCTTCCTCTCACTAGCCCAGAACAAGCCCCAGTTCATGCCAGGGGAGTGGGAAAGAGGTCTGCCCTCATTTACACTCCCACTGCTATGTGCAAAGCCAAATGTCAACCGGGCCCTGCTCTCTGCTTATTCACAGTGATCTGCTGATGCCTGCCCTCCACATGGTGCCCAGAGATGGCCATGGTGCAAGGGCTGATCATGGGCCTAAAACCAACAGCGACGAGCAGGAGAGGAAGGAAGTTGTGCTCCCAACTTGAGTGTTTTTTCTCCTCAACCTCAGAGCAGCATTCAGGTGCTGAGGGAAAGGAGCCTGAATTTTGGAGCCCTGCGGACTGGGATTCAAACCCCAGCCCAGCCTTTTGCAAGTTGTGTGAGCTTGGGCAAGACTTTCAGCCTCTCTGTGGCTTCATTTTCTCCCCCACTAAATGGAGGCCATACCTACCCCGCAGAGGGTTTCAATGTGGTAACGTCAGCCCGCTGTTGCTCAATCAATAGTAGCCATTTAGTATTGTCCAAACTAAATTCCACCCAAGAAGCAGAGTCATGATTTTTTTTTTTTTGGTGTGTTACGCGGGCCTCTCACTGTTGTGGCCTCTCCCGTTGCGGAGCACAGGCTCCGGACACGCAGGCCCAGCGGCCATGGTTCACGGGCCCAGCCGCTCCGCGGCATGTGGGATCTTCCCGGACCGGGGCACAAACCCGCGTCCCCTGCGTCGGCAGGCGGACTCCCAACCACTGCGCCACCAGGGAAGCCCAGAGAGTCATGATTTTTTAAGCCATGAACTAACAAGTATTTATTAAAGATCCATGTTTTAAGCAGGAAGATGAAGAGAAACCTTGCCCACCCTCTCCAGGCGTGAGGGACCCAGGCAGGGAGCAAATAAAACCCATGGCAATGTGCAACTCTCCTGCAGCTCAAGCATCCGAGATACAGGAAGTGAGAGATAAAATTCTCCGGAGTGTCTCCAGCTTTGGAGATAAAGACCATGAGTGTGGGCCGATGGAGGCCCCTAGGAGACCCCTAAGGCTGCACCACAGGTCCCCCTCCCAGGCTTTCTTTCCACTCCCTGTTCCCCGGAGTTTGCTGTTTGCTCGTGCAGGTATTTTCCTTCCCGAGAGCCACCGAGGACCCCGAGCATCCTCAGGTTATCTGCCCCGGGCCAGCCGGCTCCTCGCCGGGCTCTGACCTCACCTCGGCGTCAGTCTTATCAGGTGTGGACAGCACCGTCTCCCCGCTCTGGGAGCTCCAAGCCCAGGATTCTCCCCACACCCAGGCAGAGGAGGGCCGGCCACCTCTGGCACTGAACATGGTGGCCACCTGCCAAACCGGGAGCGACCACAGGGGTCTGCGAGCAAGGCCGTGAGGCCCAGAGTCGGGAGGAAGGGGGAGGTTTACGTAAGTGTTGACAAGGAACAGAGCAGATGCTGAGCCCCACCAAGCGGGAGAGAGGGAGGGGGGCGCGGTGGCAGAGAAAGACGGCGACTCCCGCCTCGGCTCCCCCAGGGGCAACACGCAGAGGGCAGCGGGTCGGGGTGGGGATTCAGTCTCCTCTGGGAACTTGTTTCCTCCCAGGCAGCAGGGAGATCCAGCTGAGCCCAGTCTTCTGAGAAGTGGGTCTTGGGGGACTGGGACAGGAAGTGAGGAACCCGCCGGGGAGCAGGGAGGTGGTGGGGGCCTCTGCTCACGGGTCCATGGCATGGACGCCACTGCTCTGTGTCAGCCCCTACGCCATACAGCAAGGACACTTCATATCCAGACTGCTCTGGTTTGTTAAGGTTTGTGGCTCGAATACTCCCTGGGGTTCATGGCCCGGAGGTGCCTTCGGGGCAGGGTGTTTGATTAGAATTCATTCTACACAGGCCCCTGTGTCCTGCTGCCCCAGCCACTGGTTTGTTTGTACCAGGACTCTTGCCTTTGTTGGCCTTGTTACTGTCTGTCAGTAAATGATAACTCATGTGAACTGTCCCCAGAATCACAGCTGTGCACTCCCCGGAAGCTTCTCATGTCAGTGTTGTCACATTCTATTGCTTGGAAGAGGGGCGGGGGCGCAGCGCCCCTCACCGTGGTGTCCTGGGCGGTAGAAGGCCAGGTGAGCTGCACAGACTCAAGAGGGCTCATTCCTGGCAGGTTTGCCCTTGTCAGCAGAAGAGATAGGTAGGGACACTGTGGGGATATGTGGCTGCACAGCTGTGGCCCATAGAAAAGAGGCAGCCCGAGGAACGGAAAGCTTGTCCTTCCCTACAGCTTGGGTTCCGTGTGGCGCCCCACTGTGCTTGTACCCTGGGAGCACAGCTAGGAATTCGTCCTCCAGAAATATTCCCATGTGTGCCGATGATGGAGTTCATAGCAGAAGACTGGAAACAATCAAAATGCCATCTACAAAGGCCTGATTAAGAAATGTATGGTGTGTGTATACAATGGCACACTGTAAAGGAAGCTCCTTGTGCACTGGTAGGAAATGATCTCCAAAATACAGTTACGTCCAACAAATATGACTAGGTTAGGAACTGTATGTTATTGTTTGTTTAAAAAAAGAGGGGGAAGGGGCTTCCCTTGGTGGCGTAGTTGTTGAGAGTCCACCTGCCGATGCAGGGGACACGGGTTCGTGCCCCAGTCTAGGAGGATACCACATGCCGCAGAGCGGCTGGGCCCGTGAGCCATGGCCGCTGAGCCTGTGTGTCCGGAGCCTGTGCTCCGCAACGGGTGAGGCCACAGCAGTGAGAGGCCCGCATACCGCAAAAAAAAAAAAAGCCTTGTTTTTGCACGGACTGTCTTGGAAGGCTGCACGAGCTGCTAGTATTATATCCCCTTGGAAGGAATGTTCCCCGGGCGGGTGGGAGAGCTGGGAAGGTAGCAGTTGACTTGTGCTGTACAGCAACCCAGGCCAAACTTAGTAGCTGAGAACTCTCACCATTTTACCCAGTTCACATTTATGTGGGTTGGCTTGACTGGGGCTTCTGCACATGACAACAGAGTCCCTAGAAGCAAGAGAGCCAGCCCAGTGCACAAACACTTTCAAGCCTTTACCTGTGTGATGTTGACCAAAGTCCCCTTGGCCAAAGCAATTCACACAACCAAGCCCAAATTCAAGGTAGAGAAATGGACTCCGTGTTTTTGTTTTTTGTTTCTGGGGGGTTTTTTGGCTACACTTCTTGGGATCTCCCTGACCAGGGATTGAACCCAGGCCCTTGGCAGTGAAAGCACAGAATCCTAACCACTGGACCGCCAGGGAATTCCCCACTCCGTGTGTTACTGGGAGGAGCTACAAAATGCAGTGGACATTAATCCGCCACACACTGAGGCAGAGGCAAGGAGGGAGGGAGCGCCTTTCTCTTTGTAGCCTTTCGTACTTTTAAATTTTGAGTCGTGCCAATACACCCTACTCAAAAAGAACTAAAAATTTAAAAATTTAAATAGATGCCCTGAGATTAGCTTTGAAATAATCCAGTTGTTGAAGGAAACATGGGAGGGAGAGAAGAGGTGGAGATACAAGTGAGACAGGATCAGCCGTGAGTTAGTAACTGCGGAAGCTGGATGATGAATGAATGAGACTCATACTGCTCTGCTACTCTGTGAATGTGGAACTTTCCTGCAACAGAAAAATTTTTAAATAAAAGTAAGACAGGACTTATACCCAAAACTCAAGCTTATTAAAGCTTCCTTCCATGGTGAGAGCACTGGCTGCATCATCCTCTCTTGCCTTCCCAACCGCCCTGGAGGCGGGGACTGTTTGCACCCTGACTGCAGCCTTCCTGAGGATGCTGACTGCAGAGGTCAGCCGCAGAGTGGGCCCACAGGGCAGCCCCAAGCAGAGACGCTGGGCCTTGAGGAATTGTCTGAGAGCAGGGAAGAAAGGAGCCTCAGGGAGCTGCCTCCACAGCGTGGGCAGGACTAGAGGCTGAAAAATCCAAGAGATGGGGTGGTATTGGTGGTGGCAGGGGAGGTGCAAAATATTTGGCTGTTTCTGAACCACGTACGGAGCTTCTGAGGGTGGGGAGCAAGAAGGGAGCCTTTCCAGGGATTCCAGACAAAACGTATAGAGTGTATGGGCACATCTGAAGGAAGACAGCTCAGTGAGAAAGGTACATTTTCTTGCCTCTTCTTCGTCACTCAGGATGGCCACATGTGTGCACTGGCGGTGTGCCCAGGGTGAACCTTGAGCCACCCACATGGCCTGGGCCTGGCTCTCAGGGCCCCCAGCTTGGAGCAGCTCTGAGAATGCTAAGCGCCCCAGGCTTCCCTTCTGTGGGCAGACAGGGAGATCTTTCACCATCTGTACGCAGTCCTGTGGAGGCCCTAGCTAACCCTGAGAACTTTCTCCTCGGCTCCAAATGTCTACTAAGAGGCAGTTACCAGAGGTTCTACCCTCTGAGGCCACGCTCACTCCCTTTTGTGCGCGTGCCCGTGAATGCCTGTGTGTGCATCTCCTGCGGCCACTACAGGACAGGGAAGTGAGGGACATGACCGTGGCACTTTCTAGGCATCCAGCTGTGTCCCTTACCCCAACTCCAGGCCAGGTTAGTTGACCCTCCCGCTCATCATGCCCTACACCTATCTTTATTGCTGGATTCCCACATTGCTTAAACTTGTTCCTCACTAGTTAGAGATGTAGTATTAAAGAATTGCTGTTACATTTTGAACCATGGTAATGGTGTTGTGGTTATGATTTGTTTTGTCTTTTTATTGAAGTATAATGTATACACTGAAACAAACCATATGTGTTCAGCTGATGAATTTTTTAAAAGGGAAAACACCCAAATTGCCAGCCTGCGGATCAAGAAACAGACCACTGCAAGCATTATAGGATGTTCTTTAAAGAAGAAACATTGTTCTTTTAGTAATACATTCTTAAATATCTACAGATGAAATGATATGATGTCTTTGGTTTGCTTCAAAATAATCTGGAGTTGAGGAAAGGTACAGATTAAACAAGGTTGATAATTATTGAAGCTGAGTAATGTTTACATACAGGTTTTCTATCTCTCTTATACACACACACACACACACTTAAAATTTCCATGATAAAATGTTTAAAACAATCACTGTGGAGCCCTGGCTTCACCTCAACCCAGTGACTGTGAGAAGGCATGAGGTAAAAGCTGAGCAGGTGGGGTGAGGAATGTGTCTTTGGTATATTAGTTGCTAATCAAGAATCTGAGAGTCTAATGGGTTTAATATGCAAATTATTATTTTTTAAATGGGTTTTCATGTGCCTGTCTCCTCTGTGTAACTGAGAGCTCCCTACACGTGCTGGGTATTATTCATGT
Source organism: Hyperoodon ampullatus (assembly GCF_949752795.1). Lineage (NCBI taxonomy): Eukaryota > Metazoa > Chordata > Mammalia > Artiodactyla > Ziphiidae > Hyperoodon > Hyperoodon ampullatus. Next base: position 70,875,387 of record NC_136918.1, on the reverse strand, counting down.
CTGTATCCCTGACCCTTAGCACAGTGCCTGGCACACAATAGGTGCTCATAAGCATTTGTTGAGCAAATGAAAGCTTGAATTCATATCTTCCACAAGGCCTAACGCAGCCCCAAGATGGCACAGGTGCACAAACTGCTTCATAACTTGAACTGAAATCAATACTACCAACCTCTCTTTCTTCTTTGTAGCTGCTTTCAAACAATAAATTGTTCAAATCCTAAACTGTCAGAATTGAGAGGGACTCAGAGGCCACTGTGTACAAACTTCTCATATGATAGATGAGGAAACCAAAGTGCAAAGAAGAAAGTGACCTTTTCAAGGTCACACAGCTGGTAGGGACAGAGCCTGAATTGGAACTCAGGCTCCTAGAGCCCAGCTGGCCTCTTTTTCTTCTACCATCCAGCTCCACAGCTGTGAATTCGACACATACCCACAATTCTATTCTCACAGGTAAAGAAAGAGAACTTCAAAGAAGTAAATATAATTTTCTCACGGTCTTGGGTTATTGTGACTCCATAGCTTTCTCCAGAACAGTGTTCTCCACATTGTATTTTGTCTCTTACTTCAAGAAAACTTAAAATTCAAAAACCTTAATTTTCACAACAGAGGGGTGATTATTCTCATTAGAAACGGCTTTGGTGCACATTTCTTTTAAAGAGGTGAACTTTCTCAAGTGTCTTTGAAACATGAGTCAGTTTTTAACAATTCCATCTGCATCCAGCTTGTTAGGAATGAAGCAACTGAATAAAATCAGGCACAGCCCAAGCCACAGCCTCACAGTCCTGTCATGTCAAGTGTCACAAGGGCACTTTCAACATACCCAAGCCAAAAAATAAACAAATCAATCAGAGATAACACACCAAGAGTGGAAATAAATGGAAAACACACACACACACAAGGAAAAAACTCAAGCACTTCATAACATATCTTTTTAAAAACATATGTTGATTTAAAGAAGTTTTTAAATTAAAATATTAGGATAATTTCTCCTTATAGTTTAATTTTGTTGGCACTAAAAGCAGCATAACTCAAAAAAAAAAAAAAAGCAGCAGCATAACTCTAGTGTTCTTTTGTGTCACTCGTGTATTCATGTTCTGGGCTTTTCCGTGCAAAAGTATTTTGCAGCTTTGCCCAGTACTTCTTTAAAGAATCTTGTGACACTTCCATCCCCCGACCCAACAGGGGCGGCCAGATGTCTTTGCTGTTAAGAGGATTACTGAGACATTCTCCTTTATATAATCCAGAAGACTCTGGGGATAACAGGAAAGAGCAAATAAGAGATGTCAAGGAGAGAGGTTACAAGCAAGGGCTACTCTTCAAAGATGCTCTCTAAGCAAGGAGAGGTCAAAAAATGTTTTAACGGACACTGATAAAGCAGGGGCTTGGGAAGCTGGGTACCCGGCGCCAGTTTCCTAGGCAAGCAGAGGGGTTAGCTTACATCCTCCATTAAGGGTTAAGCTTTAAGCCCAAGAGCTTTGGGTGAGTCAGGGCCAGAGCCTGGTGAAGAAAGGAGACACCTTATCTCTAATCAGCCCAGCCTCAAAATAGCTCTCTCTTCCCTCGGGCAGAGACCCGTCATCCCTGCACTGCACAGCACAGCACAGCTGTGTGGAGGTGCCCCAGCCCACTGAGTCAGAAAGTCAATGAGTGTGCTTTATTCATCTCTTGCACAAGTTAGAGCTCTCTGGGTGAAGCATTGCAAAATTTAGCAACCTTCAAGATGGCTTGACTAGAATCAGGATGTTCCAGTCAGGAAGGACCTTACAATTTACCTGGATCAACCGGTCATTTCACAGATGGATAAACTGAGACCCAGGGAGATGAAATGATTTGCACAAGAAAACACAGGGAGTCCATGGCTGGGCCAAAGGCGAAAACCTGGAACTAGAGCAGACATTCTCTTTCCCTGGCAATGCTGCTGTACTCGTCTGAAAAATGAATGAAACACTCATGCCCCCCGGTCAATTTTCCTTCCGTTGTAAAGGAAATCATTTCCAGTGCTCCGAGAGCTTCCAAGTCAACACTCTCACAGGCAGCTGTTGTTAAACTCTTCCATCGTGAGTTTCTCAAACTTCGTCTTCCATCTTCATTATCCAGGCAGCTTTACTTTTGAGGTTCTATATATGGGATGCCACGGTTGTTTTTCCCCCACCCAGGCTGCTGGAAGAGAATGTTACAAATGGGTAATTGAAGGACTCGGGGAGTTGCTTAGAATGGGGTCAGACAAAAATGCCCACCAGCCTCATCAGCGGCTCACCCCTGCGGAGGGTTATGACTCACAGCTCGGGCCGTGCCCTCCCAGGGGCCATTTGTGAGATGGCACAGCTGAAACATTCCTGCTGCCACACTTCCTACACGGCCATTTGCATACTGTGCCCTTTTGTGCAGCCGCTACACAGTATGGGCTCTGTCGAGAGCTGTAGGAGGCACACAAGTTCTAAGCAGGACAGGGGCCAAGCCTGGGGCTTGCAGATGCTGCTGGAAACTGCGCAAAGTAATGGGATGTAGAATGTGGACGAAGGGCTGGAGTGTGCAGTTGGGAAATGCCTGGCTCCATCGAGCTTTACGCAGTTTTGTTTCAGGTTACCACCATCCAGGACTTTGTGTCTGAGACCAAAGAGAAATAAAGCGCTAAGAGGCAGAAATTGAATTTCAGCTCCCTTCCATTTCTCCATGGTTGTCATCTCTTACATGTCCCCAGTTATTTCTTGCACGAGTCACTTGGCTGGACTTATCACAGCTCTTAGGTGGAAAGTGGCCCCTAGTTGTTCCTCATGTGTGGGATTTATTTTCTCCTAGATAGGCTCCAAGCTACTCCCCAAAAGGCCCAAGGCTTTGTAATTCCCCTAGGGCCTCCCACTATAGTGCTGGGCACACAGCAGGTGCTTAATAAATATTTAATAACTATGCCCTACTGGGTCAGCATCACAGTTCTACACTCACTTTGTCCTAAAGCCAGATCATGCCATGAAGGCCTTCATTTTACTCATGAGAAGGCAAAGGGCAAAGAAAAATGATCATCCAAGGTTTACACACAGTCAATGGCAGAACCACGCCTCAATCCCAGGTCTTTTGAAACTAAATCCAGTACTATCTATCTGTCTATCATTTATCATAGGATGGAGACAAAAAATATTATGCTAAAGACCTTTAGGCTAAAGTTAGTGAAAGGGAAATAGTATTAGCTCATTGCTTGAGGGGTCTTAAAATTGTCATGTCAATTTTTTGAAAAGGATATTTTAACTAATATATCCTTAGCTTATTACATGAGTTACATGAACATTCTCAAACACTCATGTAATTATAAAAGTATTTCTTTCCTAGCAGGAGTTCAATCATAATCAATTGTTTTATCAGAATAAAAATGTTTCCTTTTTAGCTGAAGATCTAAAAATTGGATGCAAATTAATGCCTAGTAAGTGAGATTAATCTCTCTCTATGAGGTAAAGTCTTATTGTTCTAATATCAACCCAACATGGATTTTGAATTTCTCAGTAACATGCATATTCATGTTCAAAGCCTATCCTATCAAAGTAATATCAACAAATATTCAGTGGGTGCCTACTGGTTGCACTGCATGGTTCTGACTGGCCTTTAAGTTTGGCCATTAACTAACTAGCTTTGAAACCTTAGGTACATTCTAAAGGACCCAACATTTTTGAATGTCAACTGTGTGCCAGGAACCTTGAAACACACTTTACATATGTTATTTCATTTAATCTTCATGACAATCTTATGATTTACAAATGAGGACTCTGAGGAGGAGAAAGGTCATTAACCTAATGACACCGCTAATAAATGGTAAAGCTGGGATTTGACCCAGATATGAGTGACTCTAAAGCCCATATTTTTCCTTCTATACCAGAGCTTCTCAATCCTAGGTCATATTAGTATCACCTAAGGAACTGTTAAGTAATACAGATGGCTTGGGTCCCACCACAGACCAATGGCATCAGAATGTCTGGGGGTAGAACCTGGATTTCTAAAAATCCCTAGATGATTATAATATGCAACTAGGGTTAAGAACCACTGTATGAGGTACACTGAGCTTCAGTTTCTTCAAGAAGGAGTTTAGATGGACAGCTCTAAGCTCATATCTACTTCTGTAGTCAACTTCTGTAGTCACCACGTCTACTTCTGTAGTCACCAAAACTGTGGTGACAGTTGTGGGGGACGCATTGCTCCTTGAGAAGTCCCAATGTACTGGGAGTAAGCAGCTGTTACCCCCCTGCCAGCTACTCCCCCAACTTTATACTTCAGTGTAGGCTCTGAGTAAAGCTAGTTAAACATCCAGGGATAAGACTTGAAAGCATACAGTTATTTCATGTATTTTTGAAATTTCATCTATTTATTTATTTATATTATTCAGAACAAGGCCCTAACTCTAAATAGATTCCCCATGCCATCTTTCCCTTTATGTCTTCTTTTCAGGTATTTTCATAGTTATTCATTGAAATCCCTATTGCTCCAAACTATCTTAGTGCTACTTCTGTACATCATTATATCAAAAAGTCTTTTGAAACTGTTCACAAACTTTGACCCAGAGTTCCTCTTCTGGAAATGTATTCTAAGGAGGTAAACAGCAGAAAAATCTTTATGAAGATGTTCATTTCAGTATTATTTATTATAGTAGAACATTGGAAACCACTCATACATCTAATAGCAGGGGAATGAGTTAGTAAAATATGGTATAGCCTACTAAATGGTGAAATAGCCATCACAGATGATCTTTACATAGACTTTTAAATGATGTGGAAAAAATACTAATACTTATGATACTGAATTTAAAAAATGTAGGGCATACCAAATTACATAGAGTTAATCTATGAGTGAAATTACATGGAGTTGAGTAATCTCAACTATGTATGTTATTGAACCAAACTTGGGTCTGCTTGCCCACATGCAGTAAAGCCAATTTACTGACACCAGGTTGTGGTGAAGGAAAGTGTAGCATTTATTGCAGGGTGCTGTACAGAGTCCAGGACAGCTAGTGCTCAAAAAGCCCAAACTCCCTGATGGGTTTTGGCAAAGCATTTTTAAAGGCAAGGTGAGGGAGGGGAGTCCCAGGGTACTTCATCAGCTCGTGCACAATCCTCTGATTGGTTGATGGTGAGGTAACAGGGCTGAGTCACAGGGGTGAATATAATCAACCCTTAGAGGCCAGTAGGTCTGCGGGCTATGTGCTCATGATCATCAACTAGTTAATTCCTTCCATTTGGTGGTGGTTTTAGCATCTGTGGAACAACTTAGGAAACATGCATCAGATAATATTATCTAGGTACTTCAGAGAGGAGCTACAGCAGAGGATATGGGGGAGGGGTCTGTCCTGGGAAGGCCCCATAGGGTCCTGCTCTATTACATGTACTTATTTTTATACATAGAAAAATGAAGAAAAATACTCAGGCAAAGGTTAAAATACCTGAAATTGTTTTCACCATCAACCCAATTCTAAATGTTTGGAGAAGAGAATATAAGTGGTTCTGGGGACTTCCCTGGGGGTCCAGTGGTTAAGACTCCGTGCTCCCAATGCAGGGGGCACGGGTTCCACCCCTGGTGGGGGAACTAACATCCTGCATGCCCCGTGGTGCAGCAAAAAAGAAAGAAAGAAATTTAAAAAGTAGTTCTAGGGCTTCCCTGGTGGCGCAGTGGTTGAGAGTCCGCCTGCCGATGCAGGGGACATGGGTTCGTGCCCCGGTCCGGGAAGATCCCACATGCCGCGGAGCGGCTAGGCCCGTGAGCCATGGCCGCTGAGCCTGCGTGTCTGGAGCCTGTAGAGGCCCGAGTACCGCAAAAAAAAAAAAAAAAAAGTAGTTCTAAAACAGGCCCTGTCCAGAAAATCTTACATCTGGCCCTTGGCCTATAGGACTACGTAGACATAGGACTTATAAACATCAGAGTAGAAACATGAAACCACAGGTCAAATAATTCTTTTAGGTGTGGGAAGCAAAGATCCATTTAAAATTAGAATCAATATAAGGGAAGAGAAACTGAGAAAACCTATTGGCCACAATCAACTCTAATCTAGGAAGGCTGTCAAGAAGGAAATGGATTCACAGGTGAGTTAACTTAGGACAACCAAGGCTCCCATTTTCTAAGTATTTTCACATGCCTCTAATGCGGGTAGGACGCTTAGTGTTGGGCTTGGCCCCATTTCACTGATAAGGAAGCCAGAGCCTCAGGAAGACGCAGGGACTCGCTGGGTGTTACGGCGGTGGCAGCGCGCAGTCCAGACCCAAAGCTCCGTCCTCTGCCGCCACCGCGCGCCGAGACGGGCATCCGGAGGAAGGCACAGGCCCCGCCGCGGCTTTGTACCGGGGGTCCCCCTGCCGGCTGGGACTTTCGACGTTATCAGCCCGTCAGAAGCAAGGTAGGCCCTGCGGGCAGGAATCCGAAACCGGCTGGGGCGTGTGGTTGACGGGCTGGGGCCCGAGGGTCACCCACCCGCGGGAGGGACGACCGAGCGTTCAGGCCTCCTGTCCCGTCTCCGCCCTGACGGCCGCAGGCGGGCCTTGACCTTGCCTGGGCTCGTCGTGGGCCCCGCGTGCCTGTATTCCTGTGCTTCGGTGTCTGGTTTTCCCTCTCTGACAAATTGAACCTTGTACTTTTTGCAAAAGACCTGTGTTTTTTCAGCAATCGACCAGCAGCGGGAAAATTGCAGGCGGCGGCCGGGTTTGTGGAGGGCTTTCCAGATGCCAGGAGGTCCTGGGGGCCCTCCAGGCCTTCAAGTCAGCTGGTGACTTGCGCTGAACCCCAGGTCCCTGCCCTAAACTGAGGGTTCCTAAAGCTTCCTTAGGCCAAGATTTGTAATGAAGGATGTCCTAGGCCACAATTCAGTGACCATCTAGTATATTTTGACCATCTGAAAGCCCTCTTTAGCCTTAAGAAGCAAATATATTTAATGATGATAATTATAGTAATATATTTAGGAAGACTATGGTGATTCTTTTGTCCTTAACTTCTGTCTCCCCCTGCTTCTTTTAAATGCAAAACAGGTCCTCCCCCTTTTTTTGTTGTTAGCTTCAGAAACCAAAGCAAGCTATTCCAGCTTTTGTTCAAAATAGGACTTAGTCCACAATGGAGGTTTTGTTTTTCTAGATTTGAAAATCTATTTGGAATTTACACAAATGGCTTTCACCTCAACACCTTTTGTCCAAATAGAAACACAAAACTGTACTTCTCTTTCCTTCCACACACTGCATTTCTGATATCTTGCGTACACATCAAATTGTTCGTCGTTAAACACTCTTATTAAAGAGCTATTAAATGCTGCTCTCAAATAATGTTTATTTTTGCATTTAAAAAGGGAGTTAGATGTTGCTAAGATAATCAGCAGTGGTAATATGTAAGGTACTTGGCAATTCTCTAAACTTTTCCTTCTCTGGAATCACAAGTTTCTCTTCCTGGATTAGATTACTCTGGTACTCAATAGAGATATGTTCTCAGATCGTTTAACATCATGCCCCTAAGCTTTTATCCAATGTCATTTTAAGAAATGGTCAGGTGAAGAACAACTTTAAATTCTCTGTAAAACTGCCATAGACGTTCATTATGTTGCTGAATATAAAAACCCCTTGCAAATAGTTTCCACTTGGACTTTAGTACTAAGATAAAGTTTGGCTGTGCTTTCTTTTATCAATTACTGAAAGCCACGGAAGGCATCATACAGTTCTTTTTGCCGTCAGCGCCAGGAATCTCAGAGCTTCATTTTCTGTTCCATCTCAAGAATCCCTCCTAACCTAGCTTTTCTGGATTAATGCCCATTCTATGACCCCTTTTCCCCAACCACCACCAGATTTTTCTTTTTCTGACTTATTTATACCGTCTTTGTTCGTATCTTTTTTCTATGATCCCCTCGAAACTTCCCAGAAGTGAGAGAATATAAAAATTAGTTATTCTAGATTGCCTCAAAATGTTCTTTCAATCTGCCTCCAACACTATCTGCTATCTTTTTTAGTTTTGTTGCCTGTTCAGGTGACATTCACTTTCAAGACCACCAGAGGCCTACCCAGAGCTGTGTGCAGTCCCAGCGATCCTCTCTTCATTCAAGAAAGAGAGCTAGTCAAATGTATTACTGTTTCGAGTGAGTCACTCACAAGCCTCAATACTTTTTTTTTTTTAGTAGTAACAACTGACACACAGCACACCTTGCAGCTCTGGGGGCCTCACCCAGCGCCCGGACCCGGGGTGCAGTGCAGCTGATCTGGGATGTGCTGGGACACCGCAGCTCATGAGTCATTCCTTATTTTTCCTCAAGTGGTAGCACAGACTTCCTTAATTCAAGTGTGCTCAACTCATTGTTCAAGAAAGCCTGCCATCTGTGCTTCCTTCCATACCGCAGGAAAACTTTCTCATTTCCCTAGAATTTATTTGTACAAAGGTATCTGCCAGCTGTGAGGAAAGGAGAATTCGCAAAGTTACTCAGGAAGCAACTGAAAAAAACTCTAGGGGTTCTGAGGACATTTAGAGGAATGGCTGATGGAGAAGGGAAAGAGAATAAACATTTCTTGAGCCTCAGCTGTGTGCCAGATACCATATATGTCGAGTACTAGGCAAAGTTTTTTAACCTTCCCTGCAGGACTCTGAGGGAGGCACATTTATACTCATCTTCCAGATGAGATAAAAAAGCTCGGAAGGGCTAAAGGACTTGCTCAAGTTACATCACTGTTAAGTGCTGAGACCCGGATTCTAACCCAGTTTGATAGATGATGGGGCTCATTCCATGTTCGCTGTAAATTCTGCTCTCAGAGAGAAAGACTGTTAATAAACTACCATGAACTGAGGACACAGGGTCCTATAGTGCAGGCCTCAGGCAGGGGCTCTGAGACCAGGGTGCCTGGGTTCAAAGCCCAGCCCTGTCACCAGGTGCATGACCTTGGACAGATTACTTAACCTCACGGGCCGCCTGTTTCATACATCTACAAAATGGGTATAGTTGTTGTGAGAAGCAAAGTAGTTAATCCTGGCACAGTGTCAGGCTTCAATAGGTGTTATTTGTCATTCCCCAGTTATACCCCCAGTGTTATTTTATTGCTGCTTTCTTGCCCAAATGATGGTGTTTTTATGTCTGCCTATGTTAAGAAATCATTTACTTGGAATGGTAGATCTTGATAGTGGGGTCATCTTTGGAACTGCCTAGGTAGGTTTTAAAATATTGATGCCTGTCTCCCACCCCTAGAAATCCGGATTCAGTTGATCTGGGGAGTACCCTAGGCAGGGGGAAGAAGGTTCTTAGTGGTGCTTAAAGTGTGATCCCTGGACCCGCAGCTCAGTATAACCTTGGAGCTTGCTTGTTGAAAACATAAATTCCCAGGCTCCACCCTGGGCCTATTGAATCAGATTCTTGGGGAGTAGAACTCAGCAAAACAGGTCCTCTGGGTGATCTGGCATCCATGAAAGTCTGAGAGCCATTGCTTTAAGGGGAGGCAGAGCCCTGAAATAACCTCATCCTAAATACAAGGCCTGGAGACTGAGGCTGACCTAGAGGACCTAAGTATTCATTTACACTGAACAGTGAACCACTAATACACTAGTCTCCCTAGAACCCTAATATGCTGTGACTCTATCAGCCCATCCTCTCCCAGCCCCAAGGAAAGCCAGGTCCCCACCAGAAGTCTCTTTATTAAATGTCGAAGGACATCAAGCTAAAATAGCCCAATTTGCACATTTCATGATGGGGATCATGAAACCATGAGCCAAAAATGTTGAATTCCTCTGAATCCACATTACCCAGAGTCCATTGGCTACAGCCCCTCCCCTCATATCAGAGTAGCCCTGCCATAGGCCTGTGGGCCCAAAAACTCCCTCCCCTCTTCTGGGCACTGAGGGACGGGTACTGCTGTCCTTTGCCTTGGTTACTCTCCTTTTTCTTTGCTCCCGCCACCCTGCCCCGTCTCCCATAATCAGTGCGGTCTGTCTTGTATTAATACACTTCAGGAGGTGTTAGTTGGATATTGCAGTCCATAGAGCTACTCTGTCCCTTATAGTGACTCTGTATAACTCTGTTTTGACACCTGACATGATACTCTGACACTCTCAGAGGCATGGATGTCTATTTCCCTCTTTTTCTTATAGAGCAACTCCCAGAGCACTCAGAAGTCTTTGGCACCTGTGTCTTGTTCCTGCTTCTTTAGCCATCATTAGTCTCTTTTGAAAATAAGAAATGTGGGCTTCCCTGGTGGCGCAGTGGTTGAGAGTCCACCTGCCAATGCAGGGGACACAGGTTCGTGTCCCGGTCCGGGAAGATCCCACATGCCGCGGAGCGGCTGGGCCCGTGAGCCATGGCCACTGAGCCTGCTCGTCCGGAGCCTGTGCTCCGCAACGGGAGAGGCCACAACAGTGAGAGGTCCACGTACCGCAAAAAAAAAAAAAAAAGAAAAGAAAAGAAGAAATGTTTGCACTAAACTTTTTGCCTTCAGTGTTTGTCCAGATTCTGTGGAACTTGTGATCAGAAGATGTCTCTCCAATGTCACACAATGTATCTTTCATCATCTGATTAAAAGAGAAAGGCCATTGTATCTTGTAGTGAAACAAATGCCATCTGTGCATCTTTGGTGGTGTAACTTCTCACAGGAAAAACACTCATGGTTTTCTCATGCCTCATGGAACCATCCACGGAGAAACTTGTAGTAAAACTTTATACTTTTTTTTAAATGATTCATTTACTTCTAGATAACTTTGCCTCAGCTTTGCAAGTGAATGAGCAACAGAATCATCAAAGCAAGGGCAAAAGAATAACAGCAGAGTCTGTGTGTGGGGGGTTGGGCAGCAGAAGAGAGAAGGTGTGAATGAATTAGCAGGGAGGCGGGGGAAAGAGACAGAGGGAGAGACGGATCCAGGAGTATCCAAACTCTAGGCCAAGGAGAAGTTACTGCAGACGGGTGTTAAACTTAGTCTTAGCAATAGAGGCAAAAAGGAAAACAAGACAAATTCTGTTGCTCTGTAGCAGGATGTTAAGGGGGGCTTTTCCTCCTGCTGCAGAATCTCAGCCGATCCCTTAAAGCTAAGAACAAGGGGTATTATGCGGCCATTCCACATTCTATGGAGGGCAGAAGACCATCCACACAGAGCCTGCTAAGCAGTGATCCATAAAATGGAGCTCAGTGACCCTGAGCCCATCACCTCGGGATGTGGGGAGGAAGGGAGGGGTTTGATGAGGAAGACAAGAGTGGTGAGTTGTCAGTACGCTGAGAACATGACTCTTGACCTCAAGCCAAGTGGAGGGAGCTCCCAGAGAACCACTGGGAGAAGGTGGGGTGCCCCCACGAGCGGAGGAGGGGAGATGGACATCTTGTCTCCTGGCTGGTCCAAGCAGAGCAGTGGAAATGTTGTGCCCCGTGCTGTCACAGGACTGGGACAGAATGTGGGAGAGGCTTCTCAGGAGAGCTTGACCTGTGTCCCCAGGTGTTTAGGAGGGCCGGATCCTGACTGTCCTAATGTCTGTAATATACACTGAAATGCTTCTGACTAGGCAGGGTGACGCTGTGTGTTTTAGACTGTGCCCTTCCGCACACTCTAGAGGCAGCTACCACAGGAGGATATACAGTTATCTCTACCTTTGAACAATATCAGAGGCTTTGCTAATTAGCATAATGGGCATAATAAAATGAAATTTGTTTTGTGAAATTAACAGGACTGGAGTTCTGTGGATTGGCCAAGTGTTTGCGACTCTCCTCACACTTGTGTAAACCGAGTGTGGATCTAGGGGCCTGTAGCCTGTACCCTAAAAGGCACCAGAGGTTTGATCCCTAAAGGGTCCTGTGGCTAGCAGTTGGTTCGAAGGAATCTGGTCGTCTGATGTGCTAAACCTGTACTTTATTTGAACCTTACCTCTACAACACTGTGACGTTTCCCTTGAGTGAGTCTCTGGTGCAAAGACAAAGAGCTTTCATGATAACCTAATAGCAGAGTTGGGAAGAAATAATCAACCTCACCTACTTCTATGGATCGGCAGCTGCTATTACCTCCCACAAATAACCCAATGGTCATGCTAGGCCAGATTGGCCTAGGAGGGCTCATAACGCTGAAACTGACCCGGAAATATCTAAAGGTGAGACCCTGGCTAGAGCTGCCTGGGACAGGAGAGTGGAGAGGAAGGGCCGAGTGAGGGTGGGCTGCAGGTGCAGTGCTGGGTGAAGCAAAGAAGTATGTTTACTGTGGTCAAGTGGAGACTTGGCAGCCGTCCCCACCCAAGAAAAGGGGGTGCAACACTTCTGATAGAAAGTCGGGTTCTTTCTGGGTAGACGGTGGGTGGAGGGACTGAGGGAAGCGTTTGGTAGGAGGGAGTCGAGGGTTGGGACACTTTGCCGGAGACCCATGTGGTTGGAGATCTCCAAAATGCTCCTTGAGCAAGGAGCAGTCATTTGGACGTCAGCCACTTCCGAGTCTGTGACATCGACCTGCCTCTTGCCTCCCCACCTCAGGAGCGGGAGCCGGCAAAGTGAGGGGCAGACAGTAGGAAAGTCAGGTGGGAGACCAGTCAGGAAGCCAACCGCCTCTGTGCCCAGCGCCCGGCTCCGCATGTCTGCAGGCTTCAGATGGGGAAAGCTTCCAATTAGATGAGAGATTAAAGCTCTGATGGGAGACTGGACTGGACTTCCATACCTAAAAATGAGATGTTTCTTAACACCAGAAAGTGACCGAAAAAGCTTTAGGATACGCCCCACACTTCACCCCCGAAAGTTGAAAAAATAATTCAAAAAGGGTACTGATGAGGGCTCCCCTTGTGGCGCAGTGGTTGAGAGTCCGCCTGCTGATGCAGGGGACAGGGGTTCGTGCCCCGGTCCAGGAAGATCCCACATGCCGCGGAGAGGCTGGGCCTGTGAGCCATGGCTGCTGAGCCTGTGCGTCTGGAGCCTGTGCTCCACAACGGGAGAGGCCACAACAGTGAGAGGCCCGCGTACCGCAAAAAAAAAAAAAAAGAAAAAAGGGTACTGATGAGAGGAAAATTGTTTATTTTTTATATCTAACTGAGTCCAACTTGATCAAGTATGTACAACTCTCATTACTGAAGAAAAGGGACTTCATATTTTTACTGTAACCTTCCAAATTATGTTTATATCACATTAAGTAGAAATCAAGGGGTGGCAAATTAGTTTTCAAACATAATCTTTAAAGCCACCGACTGAATAGCAGTGGGATGGAGGGGTAAGGAGACATGTGTCAGTTACCCATTGCTGCTATAACAAATTACCACAAACTTAGTGGCGTATAGCGACACAAATTTATCGTTTTACAGTTCTGGAGGTCAGAAGTCCGAAATGGGTTTCTCTGCGCTAAAATCAAGGTGCAGGCAGGGCTGATTCCTTCTGGAGGTGCCAGGGAGGAATCTCCTTACTTTTCCAGCTTCTAGAGCCTGCACGCCTCGGATTGGAGCCCCTTCCCCCATCTTCAAAGCCAGCAGCAGAGCATCTTCCAATCTCTCTGACTCTCCCTCTCCTGCCTCCTTTCACTTATAAGGATCCTTGTGTCTGTGGGATTATCACCCAGATAATCCAGAATGATCTTTCACCTCAAGATCCTTAACTTAATCATACCTGCAGAGTCCTTTTTGCCATGTAAGGTGATATATTCACAGGTTCCCGGGACTAGAGGATGGACGTCTGTGGAGTGAGGGCGGGCGGCATTACTCCACCTGCCACTGCCCAGGCACAGGAGCTGGCCTGCGGTTCATCTCTCAGAGGACCCCTCACCCTGGCCTACTGGTTAGCCAGGCAAAACGGTGGCCTCGAGGAAATAACCTCTGTGTAATCTTGGGAAAAGCACATAATCAGTCCATAGTTCAGTTGCTTCATCGGTGAAATAGTACAATGGGCTCTAAAGCATCTTCCAAATCGAAACCCTATGCTCCTCTTTTCTTTGGCAAAATAAGCATTTGAAGAAATCTGGTTGCTTAACTCAAGAAGCCAAACTGATGTAGTCCCAGTGCACGCTGCCCAGCCCACAGCCCCACCCTGGGCCAGGGAGGCCCACTGGACGGGAGACTGGGAGAAAGCAGGCAGCCCTTTGCTCTCCCAAAGGCAGAGGAGGGGCCTGGAAGGCACAGGTGGGAGGTTCCGGCTGAGAGACCTCTCCCGGGGAAGGCAATGCGTTGAGTCACCATCAAAGGCTTTGGGTGATGGTGCCAATCTCAGAAATGGCTGCTGACTCAGAGCTGCTCCAGTGGTCCAGGGAAGCCCCAGCAGGCTGAGTCACGGCCTTCTTAGGCCTGCTCCTCTCAAGTCGGCACACGGGCTGCCTCTGATCTCCCTGGAGCCTCAGGCTCCTAGAACAGCAGGTCTCTGAACACTGGAGATGGATGGAACCTCAGACACCATGTCACAGATGTCCTTCCCTGTCACGTGATCTCAAGCTGGTTGTGTTTTGGCTCTCCAGCTACTCGGATAAACTGTAGTGGTTTTGGTGGCCCACCTCCCTCCCTGGTTTGGCCTTAAAATTAAGGTTCACTTTGCACCCTCAGCCCCATGGGCCTCAGAGAGGCACCCCAGGTCTTTAGGACTCCTGTAGGCCACCTACACCTTCCATTTTCGAGGTAGTGTCATCTGTCAGCAAGAGCTCTGGGCCATAGATCAGGGAACCAGGGCTTCCCGTTCCTGTCCTCTGAGCAGCTCTGGGGCCTTTGGCAAGTCACACCATCTCTTTGGGCCACGTAGGGGTTTGATGATATTTCTTCCAAAGCCCCTTCCAGCAGCCATCTGAGGGGATCAGAATAGATCATCCTGAAAGTTCTCTTTGGTTCTGGAAGTCAGTCATCCTCTGTCACAGAATTCCTGAATATGGTGAGTCTGGCTTGGCTTGGGGAAAGCCACAGCTACCCCCAAATGCAAGCCTTCCTTGGATTAGCTTTTCCTGTGGCTCTTGACCGCCACATCTGTCCCCCTGCCACGAAGCTCCTGAGCCATAGCCTCTGCACCCAGGCATTCTGCTGAGGGCCCCTTTCCTTTCCTGAGCAGGTTTCTCCATCCTGCCAGCCTATCTAGGTGATAGGCTAGACTGTCATCTCTACGTGCCATTCCCCTGGGGGAGGCGGTCAGAGGTGCGACTGTGGAGACCAGAAACTGGACCGGGACTTATTATTCATCCACGTGACAAGCCTATCATTCCTCCTTCATCGTCGGGCCTGCCTAACCAGACCAGCGCTGGGGTCACCATGTGTGAGAGATGGGAGAGACTCCTGCCTGCGTGGTAACCCCGAGGGCAGGCACTGCTCAGTGGGTGGATGTCACCTCTGTCCCTGGAGCCTCTGCAGCACCCAGGGGCCCCATCCACCCACTCCACCCTCCTAGGGCCTCTGTGTAAGGCCTCGTCCCCCTGCCTCAGGCCCTGCCACACTTTGCCAAGGTTCCAGAACCTTCTTGCCCCCTTTGAACCATACAGGTGCTCTCTGAAAGAGAACAGGGTTGCCTTTTGCCACATCCATTTCAGAGTCAGTGGGTATCTCATGTTTCCCCTTAAAAGAAAAAAAAAGCTATTTTTTTCTGCTCATCCAACAGGGAGAAGCATGTATTTATGTCATGGGTTTAGGCACCACCCTCACCTCTGCAGAAGGACACAACGCAAATTATGTGTGTTGTAAACTAGCTTCCCCTGGGGTCCCGGCTCCGTGCAGACGGGGCCTCCAGGAGAGGGTCTGCCCTCCTGCTGGACGTGTGCTCAGCTGCGGGAAGGGAGAAAGGCCTATTGTTCCCGCCGGCCACGTGCTGGGTGTTCCCCCCAAGAGGCAGAAAAGCCTCCAGGAGATCGGATCATCTCCTGCCTGGTGTTCTGTTTGGTTTTGTTTCTGGTCTTTCCTTTTTTGCTGTACCTCCTGGCCCAGGCCACCCAGCCCCCCGGCCTCGCGCTGAGTCCGTCCTGTACCCTGTGCACAGCGAACGCCTTGTGTGCGCTTTTGATGTCCGCACTCTGTTCTGGGGGGAGCGGAGGGAACGTCTCCCACCTGCGAGGCTCCCCGGGGGGCCGGGCAGAGCGCGTGAACAAAGGCACGCGGGGCTGGGGTGGGGGGCAGGGCCTGGGTCGCAATGCAAGGTCGTCCCCCCCTCCCGCCCCATGCCGGGATGGGAACGGGGGCTGCTGCTCCCCGGTGAGTGTTGGGATGAGGGACGTGGCAGGGCTGGGCCGCCGGCATCACCAAAGTCTCAGGTCTTCGGAGCACCCAGCCCGCCGAGGCTCCGAGGGAGAGTCTCGCAGGAGGAGCCAGGAAATTCTGGTCGCCAGTCTCTGTCACCGTGTGACCTCGCGCGACCCCGCGCCTCCTAGGGTGAGCCTCTCTGCCCCGAGGGGGTCAGTAAGTCCCGCCCCGCCCGCCTGCTTCCTGGGGCTGAGAGGCGCTAACACAGCCCTCTCCGAGGAAGCGCTGGGAGAAGCAAAAGGCCTTTGTGAGTCAGCGGTGGGAGTCCAGTTGCTCGGCCCTCACCCACGATTTACCCGACACCCTGGGTCCCATAAGCATCTGGTGAGCTCGTGCTGCCCCCTAGTGGCTAAACCGCTCCTCATAATTCGTTTCTCTCTCTTTTTTAAATTTATTTTTAAATAAATTTATTTATTTATTTTTGGCTGCTTTAGGTCTTCGTTGCTGTGCGCGGCTTTCTCTAGTTGCGGCGAGCGGGTGGCTTCTCATCATGGTGGCTCCTCTTGTTGCGGATCACGGGCTCTAGGCATGCGGGCTTAAGTAGTTGTGGCGCCCGGGCTCAGTGTTGTGCCTCGCGGGCTCTAGAGCGCAAGCTCAGTAGTTGTGGCGCCCAGGCTCAGTAGTTGTGCCTCGCGGGCTCTAGAGCGCAGGCTGAGTAGTTGTGGTGCACGGGCTTAGTTGCTCCTCGGCAGGTGGGATCTGCCCGGACCCGTGTCCTCTGCATTGGCAGGCGGATTCTTAACCACTGCGCCACCAGGGAAGCCCATAATAAGTTTCTTGACAATTAAATTTCAATCCTCTCAAAATCATCAGAAAAATTAAGGATGAATATGTAATAATGAACCCAGCGTGGATTCAATCTATTTTTATACCAATGCAGTCATAAAAATATATGTTAAAATATTTTTTAATGGAGGAAGTGGCCCATGAGGGCAAAAGTGCATAACGCAGCCCTGGTCCCAAGGTGGGAAGCATGTTGGAGCTCGCCCTTCCCCAGGCTGCTACCCGGCTGCTGCCTGCTCCTCCGGCCCGCGGGGAGGCCTGCCCCGGGGACTGATGGTGGCCACTTTCCAAGGCCGTCCCAAAAAGGGCCTGTGTTTCCTCCAAGATGATGGAGATAAGATGGAGGAACAGATGGAGAAACCAAAGCAACTTGGCTGCTTTTCTTCAGCCTTTAAAAAGCCTTTTAAAACCCCCAAAGATTACAAAATGCCTTGATAAATAGCTACCTTTCTCTTTGCTGATATTGAGACAGCACTAGTTGGCCTGGAGAGAAATTAGGGCTCCTGCGTATTAACAATAACAAGTGACCAATAACAGTTGGGTTCCCTCTTTATGAGAAGTGTTCTCACAGACTGCTCACAGCAGCCCCAGGTAGCAACTGCCCCTGTTTTCAGATGAGGAATTTGGGGTCTGAAAGGTCACATGCTGGTGAGAGTGGAACCATAGCTTGAACCCAGGGATTCTGGCTTCACACCCCTCGCCCTCGAGTGCTGGGAGTTGAATCACCCCCGCTCTGCATGGTGGAGAGGAGAACGCTGCACAAAAAGTCAACAAGCCTTTTTCCCCCATACCTGTGGAATTAGTAATCTAGTCAACGGTCACGGTCACGCTCTAGCCATGATGAATTATCAGCTGAAATCTCATGCCCTTTCACCTGGTTAAGCCCTTTCCTTTTCCCTTCTCATCTGACAGAGATTCCTTGAGAGCCTTGGACATTCCAGACAGCTCTTCACACCCCTCCCAGGCCTCTTCCCAGGCTTCAGAGGAGCTTCCTTTTAGACTTAGCCTCCTGGCATTGGGACAGGGATGAAAGTTTGCTGGACTTCTGGAGGCTTCCCTCCATGGCTCCCTCCAGCCCCTCCTCCTAAACAGGCAGGATGATGGGCAGAACTGAAAAGAATGTTGTCAGTTTGCTGCCAAGTATCGTCTTGCTTTGAGGAAGCTAAGCCAACACTGAAAAACATGGACTGACAGTGGAGCGGCAGGTGGGCAGCCATGTCACAGAGGACTCGGGGACCCAGGAAGGCGGCTGACAACCCATCATAGGTGCTGGCTTTGCTGAGAAGGACTTCTGACACCCACAGTGCAGTGAAGTGACACAAAGACTTGCTTCTTTACCCATATGAGGCGTCAAAATTTGAGCAAGTGTGCAGAAAGCCTTCTTCCAGATCTTTCATCTCTGGTGGAATTAAGTGAGATTATATGTGGGTTCTTACACAGGCTAGGAATACTCACATTTCATAAACCTCTCTTGCATGCCAGCCCCTGGCCTTTTTGCATATGTCAAATCATTTAACCTTTGGAAACCCCTGTGAGGTAGGGATTATCTGCCTGGCTTCACCTATTAGTAAACTGAGGTTCAGAGAGACTTGGCCAGGATCACAAAGCTAATTAGGAGAGTATCAATTCAGGGCATGAGATAAGCTCCAGAAAATGTTTTCTTTTGGTTTTTTTAAATAAATTTATTTTATATATTTATTTTTGGCTGCTTTGGGTCTTTGTTGCTGCACGCGAGCTTTCTCTAGTTGTAGCAAATGGGGGCTACTCTTCGTTGCGGTGTGCGGGCTTATTGTGGTGGCTTCTCGTTGCAAAGCACGGGCTCTAGGCCCCCCGACTTCAGTAGTTGTGGCACGTGGGCTCAGTAGTTGTACTCGCTGGCTCTAGAGCGCAGGCTCAGTAGTTGTGGCTCACGGGCTTAGTTGCTCCGCGGCATGTGGGATCTTCCCGGACCAGGGCTCGAACCTGTGTGTTGGCAGGCGGATTCCTTAACCACTGCGCCACCAGGGAAGCCCTAGCTCCAGAAAATGTTGCACTCTTGAGACCATAGTTTGCCTGACCCAAGACACCTCTGGATACTTTTCTGCTTTGGGGACGAAGTGAGCCCCTCGTAGCATGTTAGGTTAGTGTGTACGGTGGTCTCCCCACTGACTGGATTTATAAGTTGAGTGATTGGATAACTTAGTTATGCGTTTGTGCCCGTCCCCACTCCGCTCCCTGCAGCCTCGGCCTTTGGCCCAGTTTCCTGTTCCCTGCCTCCACCACACATGAAGGCCGAGTCCCGACTGTGTCAATCCCAGTGGCCTCATTTGTCTGTCTGCCACAGATGTCTGGGCAGCTATGGGCAGCTGACCAAGATAGGAACGGAGAGTCCCATGGGCTTTGGAGCCAGGAGGGCTTGAGTTTAAATTCCACCTCTGCCATATTTTTAGGAAAAACAACTCAGATTTTAGGATAGGGATGGGGACGAGGATATTAGAGTCAGAATCCTGTGGTCTCAGCTGGCTGCCAAGTAGAGGAGGGGAGGAAGCAGGGCCAGCCCTCTCCAGAGCAGGCTGGACCGTCCTGCCCCGAGATGGGGAATGAGCCCACCGCTGGCAGCTGGCAGCCTTCAGCCCAAGGGATACAATTTCAGGGCCCAAATAAGACTCCGGTGCCTCTGGTTCTTCAAATTCTCTCCCACACACTGGTCTAAAACTCACTTTTAAGGCTCAGTGTAACCATCCCTGGGATGGGACCACACTTTACAATGTTAAAGAGAAACAGCATGGGATTGGGGGGAGCATTTGTGTGGAACCCACCAGAATCTGTGCTTTACACCTGATCCGTGGCCTCTGTTTTCTCATCTTTAATGTGTAAAGCTAATACTGTATGATGATAAAGCTAATACTGTATGATGATAACTAACACTGCTGCTCTCGATGCTTTTTTTTTTTTTTTTAATTTTTTGGCTGCATTGGGTCTTCGTCACTACACGTGGGCTTTCTCTAGTTGCAGTGAGCAGGGGCTACTCTTGGTTGTGGTGCGCAGGCTTCTCATTGCGGTGGCTTCTCTTGTTGCGGAACACGGGCTCTAGGCATGCGGGCTTCAGTACTTGTGGCACACGGGCTCAGTAGTTGTGGCTCGTGGGCTTAGTTGCTCCGTGGCATGTGGGATCCTCCCGGACCAGGGCTTGAACCCATGTCCCCTGCATTGGCAGGTGGATTCTTAACCACTGCGCCACCACAGAAGCCCCTGGCGCCTTTTACATAAGCTAACTCCTTCTGTGCTTTCAACAGCCTGATTCCCATTTCCTGGCAAGGCGGGCATGTAGGTCAGATCAGCTGCCCAGGGTCACACAGAGTGAGGAGCGAAGCTGGACTCTGAGCTCAGGCGGCAGCGGCCCTGCTCTTGGCCTCAGGTTCTTATGGGAATAATGAGACCTTCTGCTCAGGTGACAGGGCAGGATTAAGAGAGATCCTGCATCTGAAGCTTTTGGCACAAAGCATGAACTCAGTTAATGCTCTTTTCCTTCCTGGCCTTTTGGATTTGTGAGGAGGGAGCCATAGCCTACCTCTCTCAGCAAAGGTCTTCCTTGCACATGTACGTCCTGGATCAGTCTCTGAAGGACGAATGAAAGGGCAGGTTTTGACGAGGTGGGTGGCAGGACGGAGTGGGGGGAGCACTAGAAACAGAGGTGCGTATGCGAGGCCGCGGTCAGAGGGCTGAAGCTGTGGCCGGTGCCATGGTTCTCCCAGGGCCTGGCCTGCACACCCAGGTGCCCCCACGCTGGCTGCGGGTTCGAGTCCATGAGAGGGGCTCCGGCTCCTACTGTCCCTTACATCCTGGCATTAGCCTCAGAGACCCCCCAGCGCCTGGGAGCCCCGAACAGCTGGGAAGCCACTTGTCCCCTTCTAGTGCCGAGAGAGGACAGAGGCTACTCCTTGGGCTGGTGGTGTGGGCAGTGGGTGGAGCCTGGGGAGCTGTTCTGTTCCAGGCCTAAGATAGCCCAGGCCCACACCCAAGCAGTGGCTGCCCTACCCCTGTTCTGGCCTGAGTCAACGACTGGCAAATGGAGAACCAGAAAGAGGTCTCTGTAGGGGCCAACAGAGCCCAGCTCTCTGATGGAAGGACTCCAAGCCCTGCTGGCACAATTCCGCCAGAACCCGGCTTCACCAACCCAGGCAGTCTGGGCAATGGTTACTGAGGTATATTCATTTCTGTTTATCGAGATCACGCGGGCCAAGGCCAGGTGTTCCCTGGGCCAAAACAAGCAGACCTTGACCGGACAACATACCAATGTATTGGTTTCACCATGTTCTCTCTGCATGTCCCTCAGCTCAATGGATACAGCGTGATCAGGGTGGTTTAAGATGATAGATGCACTGCCACACCCTGCTCTGACATTAGTTGTGTGCTCATAGGCACAGCCTGCTTCTCCCATGCACAGGGAAGCGGGGCAGGTTTTTTCCACAAAGTGGACTCACTGAATCCCAATGGCTTGGATGTTTTGGGAGTGGTTGTTTAAAAAATCCTACCCGCGGCTTCAGTTGGCTCTGCTCTTTGTAAGGACAGTCACAACCCCAGACTCTGGGAGGGATTAATCCACTGTCCTTGTTCGGTTTCTTCCCACATAACCAGCTGAACTGGGCTTTTCTTGTTCAAGATTTGCCAAGGATAGTGGAGCTCCTGCTTCAGTTGCTGGCATTCCAGACGGGTTCTTGAGATGACAGAACCTTTGCACTCTCGACGTTTTCATCATCGATGAATATTCATGAAGTGCCCACACGGAGGTTGCTTGCCGTTCTGAACCTAGATAAGAGGGAAGTTTCTTTATTCAATTGCAAAGGATGGGGAGGGGTTTACTCAGTCAACTGTGTTTCTTTTAACTTCTGAAAGCCTTCCTTTTCCTGGAAAAAAAAAATGTCACTTTGTTTTTGCAAAGGAAAGAGTAAAGCTTTTGCTAATGCACAGTATTTCTTCAATTATCATTTCGGTTTCTGGACAGGGCTTGTTTTCTGAAACCCTCAAATTACCTTATTCCTTTGCACTAAAAATACTTAGAGTCACTTGAATATTGGTTGAACTCCTGACTGTGGCAGCTTGCGAATTCAACAGATGGTTTCATTTTTTCCGACCCATTCTCTCTCCTTTTTCCACTCCACCCAAGAACAAATCATGCAGACACCACATTGCTGGAGTGAGTCACCAGGGAACCCATCACTGACTGAGTTCTCCGCCGCCTGTGGTCTAACACTGCCACCTCGTGGTGAGGAGGGCGTGGCCATCTCCTCTCTCACCATCTCTTACCCCCAGGCCCTCGGGCACTTAAGGCCACGTTATGTGCTCTCCAGGGTGAAGGCTCCGGGCTGTGGACTTTGCTTTTGCCTCCTGTCTGAAACGCAGTGAACCAGACTGCCTCGACCAAGAAAGACCTCCCCTGGGAATCGGATGCTTGGAAAAGTGCATGAACTATTCCAGGCCTTTGCAGAAAAATTTAGCCTTAGCAGGAGCTCCTTCAGTGGGGGGCTGGGTTTTAATCTCCTCCCTGCTCCCAGAGGCTCACCCATGGCCTGACACTTGGTAAATACTCCATAAATACTTGTGAGCTGACTTCAGTTAGTTTCTGTCATCAACAGTCATGTGCTGGGCACTGTTTTGGGTCCCTGGTTAAGACGAGGTGTCTAGAGTTTGTATAAAGGACCGTCGCAGCTCTGATTGGAGTCGAGTTGGAGAATTAGTCCAGGCACAAGAGATGACAATTGCCAGTGTTTTCATTGCTCAAGAAATAACACAGGCAGTAGGAAGCACCCGTGTTTGGTAAAAAAGAGAGCTCCACCGAGGCTGTGACATCAGGTTCAGCTTTTCTGACTGGTGGGGATTGGGCTGTGCCTTTAAGGAAGTGATAATAGTCAAATCTATCAAGTACCTCCTACCCTGTACCGGTGTCCTTTATGTATATCATTAATTCTCACAGCCTTCAGGGAAATGTTACCACTGTTTATGCAAAGATGAGGAAACTCAGGCTCAGAGGAGTTAAGCAATTCTCTCCAAGGCCACACAGCACTGATCAGGACCAGCGGGTTTGTAATGCAGGCTGGTCTAACTCCAGAACCCATGGCCCTTCCACCACCCACTGCCAAGGAGGAAAGACCTCAAACCTTATCAGGTGTCTTTCTTTGGGCTTAATTTGAAGCAGCTTCCAAAGCAGGCTGCTACTGCTTCTAGAAAGAAAGGGCCAAGTGGGGGAAAGCTGGTGGCCTCGGATACTCTGGGCATGACACTGAACGGGGCCACAGGGTTACTGGGAGCAACCCCAAGACTGGCCAGCTTGCCGCCACGAAGGCAGGCTGGGCTGAGGTGTGGGCCAGGGCACGACTGCTGGACGAGCTCCCAGGGCACAGCAGGTGAGCGGCATCCACTGCCAAGCTATGAAAGCCTCGACAATTTCAAATCTCATTATGTGAGCAGTTTATAAAGAGGCCAGTGATTCCAGGCTTGATATGGAGAGATGGGATCAAAATGGGACTCTAGCAAAGCCGTGCAGGTGGATACACAGTACAGTGGGTAAATATATGAACAAACCATTTTGGGTTGAATCCTGGCTCAACCACTTACTAGCTGGGTGAAGTCACCTCCTCATGGGTTCCCCACCACCACAGGGTTTTTGAAAGATGCTAAATGAGTTACTATATGTGAAATAGAACGGCACCTGGAACTCGGTGCACATATATATTGGGGTTGCTGTCTATTCTTCTGCCAGCAGAACTTAGCAAAGGCATATACTCTTAGAGTTGTTATCAAGGGTTCAAGTCTGACTAAGGGCCCAAATGAGGCTTAAGTGGACATGTCTAAAGATACTGTTGCTCCTTTGAAAACAGACAAGTCCTTATTGTGTTCAGAATAAGGCTTACGAGTCAGCTGATCAGAATGAGATCTTCCAGCGCCTCCAGCCAAACAGTGACCCCTAGTGGCGGTAGTGCTTATTACTACCTCGTACTGCAAACTAAAAGGCTCCTGTCAGGAAAGAACAGATTGTCAGAGTATGGAAACTATTATATTATAATCCGTGAGGAAGGGAGGTTGTCCTGGACTGAAGGACAGTTGTTCTGGAAATTGCAGCCATGAGAAGCCCTAAGAACTGGCAGTGTAGGCATCTTGACCTTCAAAAGTCACTTCATCCCCTCTAAAGCCAGTGCTGATGAGAAAGCCCGAGAACTTCTTATTTTACACTTCCAGAGAACGTACAAATGGTGGAATCTTTCGGTAAATCATACATGTGAAGAAAAGTTTTTAAAATGTTCATCTCAAAGCTTAAGGAGGCTCCCACTGGCCATATTTGGGATAATTTGAACAACAAAATACATAATGATAGCAATGAACTACAACCCACAAAACTAGTCCATTTACAAATGAAGAAATGCTCTTCCTTCCAGTGAGACTCTAACTAACACATGTAAAGGGATGGTATTATAGAATTAAAAAATTATTTTCTTTCTTTCTTTAGTTTGGCTGTGCTGGGTCTTAGTTGCGGCATGCAGGATCTTTTAGTTGCGGCAGGCGGGCTCCTTAGTTGTGGCATGCAAACTCTTAGCTGCGGTATGCATGCAGGATCTAGCTCCTTTACCAGGGATCGAACCCGGGCCCCCTGCACTGGGAGCGTGGAGTCTTACCCACTGGACCACCAGGGAAGTCCCAGAAAATTATTTTCAGTAAATGTTTCTGGCAAAAATCATCAATGGATGCTAAAGTTAGCAGGCAGATGATGAAAATATATGATCTTAAAGTATCTGATTAATTACAGAGGTAAAAATAGTAACATTTAAGTAGAGAACACTGGCAAACACTACCTTAACACAATGATCAAAGCTGACACCATCAGTAATGGGACAAATCGACATGATATGCCTCCTAAGAGGGTGCACTGAGAGGACACTCACTTCTGTCGTATCAAAACCCATATCTAACCACAAGGAAATTCTGGAAAATCCCCAATTAAGGGACATTCTACAAAACTACTGTTTTACACAGGTGGTGGGGGGCGGGAAGAGGAAAAGAATCTTATAGTGATGGATTGGAATCAGAAGTTTCATACAAAAAGGTGTAGAAACAATGACACCCCAATAGCCAGAATTTGGTCCCTCACTTAAAAGAACCTATACTTCTTAGAGGAGTGGCTCATTCCTAGGTTGAAAGCAGAGAAAGTACCAGGTGAGCCTGGATAATCTTGTTGTACAAGAAAGTAATGTAACGCCCCAAAACACATGGGGGCATATCGAAAGGTCAAAGGAGCTGGCTTAAAGGAGCTTCCACTGGCCTAATTTGGCATGATTTCAACATCATAATGAATAATGATAGGAATGAATTATAACACATTGAATTTTAAAAATCTATGAATCCATAGATACTTTAAAAAATTAAGGAGGTGGAGGGACTTCCCTGGTGGCACAGTGGTTAAGAATCCGCCTGCCAGTGCAGGGTGACACAGGATCGAGCCCTGGCCTGGGAAGATCCCACATGCCGCAGAGCAACTAAGCCACAACTACTGAGCCTGAGCTCTAGAGCCCGCGAGCCACGACTACTGAGCCTGCGTGCCACAACTACTGAAGCCCGCACGCCTACAGCCCATGCTCCGCAACAAGAGAAGCCACCGCGATGAGAAGCCCGCGCACCACAACAAAGAGTAGCCCCTGCTCGCCACAACTAGAGAAAGTCCATGTATAGCAGCAAAGACCCAACACAGAGGAAAAAATAAAATTGAAGAGGTGAAGGGAAAGCTCTTCTTTTCAGAAGAATAAATGTTTAAACAAGCTAGAATTGGAAAAATCATTTTCCAGCCAAGGCCATGAATGGATGGTAAAGCCACTGGTAAAAACTCTCAAGGAACAGGAAATTCACTCAGTCTTCATGTATAACCCCACAGAGTACAGATTAAAGATATCTTTACAGTAAAGAAATCTGGTAGACACCGCCTCGGTCAAGTGATCAAACTTAACATCACCGATAGTGGGCCGAATTGACATGTGCCCTCTTAGTGGAACATGATTAGATTCATGTTAAACAGTTAAACAAAACTGTTTAACATGAATCTAATCACGGGAAATTTTCTAGATTAATGTGGCCTAAGAGATACTCAACTAAATACAACAGATAATCTTTGATTGGATCCTGGATCAAACAACCGACCCACAGTTATACAGGACATTACTACAACTGTCTGGAGAATTCAAACGTAAACTGTGTATTACATAACTATATCAGTGTTTAAATTTCCTGAGCATGAGGACAGTTGTATTGTGGCTATGTAGGCAAATGTCCTTGATCTTGGGTGTTACATGCTAAGGTATTTAGAGGTGAAGTAACTCAAATCGTTCAGAAAAGAAAAAGAAAAATATGTGTCTACACATAGATACGTAGAGATACGAAGCAAGTGTAGCAAAACTTCAACTATTAATGAATCTTAGGTAATGAATATAAGGGTAGTGCTTGTACTACTCTTACAATTTTCCTTAAAGATTTGAAATTTATCCAACTATCATATTGGGAAAAATCCCCAAACAAAAATGTCAAGGTGATGAAAGACAGATGAAAGAAAGACAGACTGAGGAACTGTTGCAGATGAAAGGACTAAAGGCATCGTGTGATTCTAGATTGGATCCTAGACCAGGAAAAGGACATTGGTAGGAAAATTGGCAATATTTGAAAAATGTCAGTGATTATAGTTTGGGATCAATTAATTTCCTGACTTTGATAATTATATTGTGACTATGTAAGAGAAATGTCCTTGTTTTTAAGGGAGTATGCACTGAGATACTTACAGGTAAAGGAACATCGTGACTATAACAACTTCCTCTCAAAAATATCAGATCCATTACATACACATACACGTGTGTATGAGGGAGAGAGTGATAAAGCAAGTGTAGTAAGATGTTAATATTTGGGAAACCTGGGTGAAGGATATACAGGAATTCTTTGTAGTATTTTTGCCAACTTTTTTATGTCTAAAATTATTTCAAAATGAAAATGTTTTTTAAAATGTTTCCAATTTCTTTCAACATTTTTTTTCTTATGTCCCTGTAGTGAGTTGAATAGTGTCCCCCCAAAATTCACGTCCACGTAGAACCTTAGAATGTGACCTTATTTGGACATAGTGTCTTTGCAGATATAATTAGTTACGATGAGGTCATGCTGGATTAGGGTGGGCCCTAAATCTAATGACTGGTGTCCTTATAAGAAGAGAAGAGGACACATACAGAGAAAAAGGCCCTGTGAAGACGGAGGCAGAGAATGCAGTGACACCGCTACAAGCCAAGGATTGCCAGAAGCAGCGAGGAAGTATTCTTCCCTAGAATCTTCAGAGGGAGCATGGTCCTGCCGACACCCTGATTCCAGTCTTCTAGCCTACAGAACTGTGAGGGGGAAGACACTTGTTTTAAGTCATCAAGTTTGTGGTAATTTGTTAGGGCCATCTTAGGAAAATAATAGCCACCCATCTGCTTAAAACGGCTCTCCGGTCTACAAGGCACCTTATTCTGGCATCCCCAAACCTCCGATGATGTTAATAATGATAATACCATTATTTATTTAACACTTACTACAAGCCTAACACTGCACTAAGTGTAGTATTATATGCACGATTCCTTTAATGCTTATCTGAATACAGCAGGTTCAATGAGTACTTCACGGCTGGGAAATGGAAGCTTAGAGGGGTTAAGTAGTATGTGCAAACTTAGACAGCAGACCCCAGGCAGTCTAACTCCATAAGCCTCACCATTTCTGCTCCAATATTAGTTCATTATGCCCCGAATGAGCCCCTCCTGTCAGAGCAAACAAGCCTAGTGTGCCCTCTCGGGGCACACTCCAAGCTGCCCTGAGTCTATAACTCGAATCTTGCCTCAGGGTTACACTCCCTCTTCCTTCTTATCCTTTTAAATCCTTCCCATCCTAGGCCCAGCCCATGGCTCCCTATCCTCTATGAACTTTCCAAGGCGCCTAGGCCACACCGGTCCCTCTTCCTTCATGAACTCAGCCCTCAGTGTACTGCTTGCTTGGACCTAAAATATACTCAGGATTACTTTGGATGTTACTTGGCTTTTAAAAAAATTGTTTGTCTCCACCCGGATAGCAAGTATCCTGCAAGCAGGTATTAATTATATGCAGGTTATCTGCCACATACCTGAACATCAAGACTTTCGCTACCCTTATATCTCTAGGTAGAAACCTATCATGAAAGCTATCATCAGGTGTATATGCAATTACAGTAGAAACTTGACATTTGCAATTCGACTGTTTTCAAGTTCGCTGACTCTCACTTTCAATCGTGTGTAAGATGTAGTCTGCTACAACAAAAAGACCACAAATAAATGCTGAGGAGGATGTGGAGAAAAGGGAACCCTTGTACAGTATTGGTAGGAATGTAAATTGGTGCAGCCACTGTAGAAAACATTATAGAGGTTCCCCAAAACCTGAAAATAGAACTACCACGTGATCCAGCAATTCCACTCCTGGGCATAGATCTGAAGAAAATGAAAACATTAATTCGAAAAGATATATGCACCCCAGTGTTCACAGTGTTATTTACAATAGCCAAGACATGGAAGCAACGTGTCCATCAACAGATGAATGGATAAAGATGTGACATATGTATATATATATATATATACACACACACACACACACACACACACACACACACACACACACACACAAATGGAATACTACTCAGCTGTAAAAAGAATGAAATCTTGCCATTTACAATAACATTGATGGACTTGGAGGGTATTAAGCTAAGTGAAATAAGTCAGAGGAAGACAAATACTGTATATCATTTACATGTGGAATCTAAAAAATAAAACTTGTGAGTATAACACAAAAGCCTCATAGATGTAGAGAATAAACTAGTGGTTACCAGTGGGGAGAGGGAAGGGGGAAGAGGCAAGACGGGTAGGGGATTAAGAAGTACCAACTATTATGTATAAAATAAATAAGCTACAAGGATATATTGTACAACACAGGGAATATAGCCAATACTTTATAATAACTACAAATAGAACGTAACCTTTAAAAATTGTGAATCACTATGTTGTACACCTGAAACTAATATACATCAACTATACCACCCCCCATATATATGTGTATATACATACATGTGTGTGTGATATTGTCCAATGAATGAAACTTGGTTTATTTGAAAAAAAGCCCAAGAAAAGAATATATCTTGAGTGGAAAATTAGTTTTGTAATTTAGGGTGGAATACTGAACCTCAGGGTGGCTTAGCGTTATGATGTGCCTTGTGCTCATCATGTGTCATATGCTCTATGTAAAACCAGGAAGAATCCACTTGTGGAATTTTCCTATAAGTGCTCCAGCAATGAAACAGCTGCTCGAGTGAGGAATTCCAGTTTGAAAAGGTAAACCACATTATACTGCGGGTAACTAGCGGAGAGATGTCAGGCACGGTAAACAGTCTGATTTTCAACTGACCCAGGAGCCTATACAAACAATGCCACATTCACAGATGTGGGGATTCATATAGGTCTTGGATATCCTTCGAGATGTCAGGGGTCTACTGCAACGTTCAGGCAGGTAACATCAGTGAGCAAAAGGCGTAGGATCCAAGAAAGATACCACCGTCCACACAGTGATAAATGCAAACTGACACCTGCTTTGCTGTTGCAATTAAGAGTAGACAGAACTATAACACACTGTAGTGTGCACACCACAACCAGAGGGCTGCTTGGTGCTAGTCAGTTGTTGCCTTGAGGGACTGTAGATCTCACGTATTCTAATTTTTATAAAAAAGTTGGAGGTCTAGGTTTTTATGTATTTCCAATTTAAAAATGCTAGCAGCTAGTTCACTAAAACAAACATTGCACAAACCAAGTACCCGTGGCAAGGTAAGATTCGGCCCACGGCCCACCAGTTGGCTACCCCTGGGCTGTAGTTTATCTATCTGCCCCCTTTTGTCTGTGAGCTCCAGGACCCTAGAACCTGGTAAAAGGAATATACACATTCACTGAAGGGCAGTTGGAGTAAGAACATGCACTCAAACTTGAAAGATGAGGGCTTAAAAGCCCCATTCAGCAAATTAGTGTATGAAATTCATTCATTCCTCATTATTTATTGCATATCCTAGTACAGGCCAGGCACTGTTGTAGGATTAGGTAAGGGCCATACAGTAATGAATAAATCACATTTCTGCTGCTCTCTTGAAGCTTATATTCTAATAAGAGTCAATGATAAAGTAAAATAAGGTAATTTCAGATAGTGGCAAGCATTATGAAGTTAATGTTAGCAAGGAATACAGCGTTGATGGGAGTTGTCAAGAGGGGCTTATTTCTGGAGAGGGGACCTGAATGATGAAGCCTATCATACAAGATATGGAGGAAAAGCATCCCAAGCAGGGAGGACAGCAAGTGGGAAGGACCAGGAATAGATGTGCACATTTGAGAAAGAGGAGGAGAGGTTGGTTGATGGAAGAAGCTGGCAGGGGTCAGATCACATACAGCTGGAGTCAGGGGTTTGTAGAGTGAAATGAGAAACCACTGCAATTTTATGTATTAGAACAACATGGGGTTAACGTTTCCAATACATCATTAGCTACTGTTTGAAGGGCCGTGGCAAAGACGTACAGACAGAAATGCTACTACACCTACTATTGAGATGATAGTTGATAGAGAAGAGGAATCTGATGACATACAACCAGGCAGCGTAGGAATTTCCTGTCCTTAGAACTGGGTTAGAATTATCCTGAGCAGAGGTGACAAAAGCAGAAGGGTCAAGAGGACAGCTGCAATCAAGGAGGCTGGTGTTTATTTCATGCTTTAATTATTAAAATCTTGTTCAGATTCAGAGCTAATCTCAGTGAGGCAGCATTCTGAAAGGGCTGTATTTTGAACTGTGTTCATAGGAAACGTAGAATTCAAACTTCTCTAAGTAGTAGGGTGCTTTCTAACATGAATTGTTTGGATTGCAGAGGTAAAAATAGAACCCCCTTATGTCTAACACACATACTGTGCACAATGCTGGGAGGAAAGGGCCAGTTTGCAGACAAGAGGTTAAATAACTTGCCACATCACCTTAGTAAAGGAATGACTTGAATGCAGAGCTGACATGGAAGCCCATGTTCCTTTTATTCCAGAAATGGACAAAGTTCAAACGGTTACAAAGTCAAGCTGTGTCTTCCAGCCACAGGAGTGGCTACTCTAAGGGACACGAGGGGATCAAGGCTGGACCTAGAATTGATCGTTACTTTTGGAGCCAAGAGGTGGGTACTCGACTTTGCCCATGAAAGGGCTTGTATTAAGAATCATTAGGATGAACGCTAAACATCTTATTTGTAGATTTACAGCTGCAGTGGAAAACAAAGGTGAGTGGACAGACACAAATGGGGCGCATACATACAAGGCTGTTGAGGTACAAGCAGTAATGTATTAACATCAGGAACTTGGTGAGATACCTGGTGAATGAGGCCGCAATTTAGTACGTTTCAGAATAACACATAGCCTGGGTTCCCAGACTTCTGAACTTCAGTAAAAAGAAAAATTAAAGTTACCAAGCCTTGAGATCTACAAGGAACAGAAAAATGTGTTCAGGGACACCATAGGGTTACAATCAGCCAACCCAGAATATGGAAAATTCCAAGACAAATGACCGAATTTCTTTAAATTTCACGGAAAAAAAAAAAGATGGACAATCTGTGATTTAAACCAAATATAGACCTTGTTTGAACAAACCAATTATAAAAACAAATGAGAGATAGTAAGGGAAATCTGAATACTAAGTTAGACATTACTGTTACTTTAAGTATAATAAAAATATTATGGACGTTTAAAAAGCCCTTACCTTTTGGACTGAAATACGTGATGAAATCATTTGTCTCGGACTTTCTTCCAAGTAAGGGTGGGAGGTGGAATGGTGAGTTGGTGAGGTATAAGCAACGTTGCCTGACCTAGAATTGATCATTACTTTTGGAGCCAAGAGGTGGGTACCCGACTTTCCCCTAAGTCTGAAAATTAAGTTTTTCAATTTGGGTACAGCAGCATAAGGTTGTCAAGCTCTTGACAACCTAGAAAACGGATTCAGTAACAGCACAAGACAAAAATTAGGACACAAGGAAAAGTTATCATCCCAAAGCAATGTCTAACATGCAACCCTCACCTCACACGCAGATGTATCCTCCATACCTTCCATCTTCATAAAACCCCTTCACCCGCGTACTCTTTCCAAACAAGGATAGGGTAGGTAAAAATTTCTACACTATTAAGAATTCAGGATTAATTTGTTAAACAGGGCCTTGACATTTGCCTGTGCCTTTCTTCATGCCAGTCTTGTAAAGGAAAGAAACTGTTTGCTATTTAGAGGCAGTTTAAGCTCTGCACAAATACTGTTACAGTTCAGCAATTGTATCATAAAAGCACATGTAGAAAGAACACTCTAAAAGAACTGTTTATCCTTCCAGAAGTTGCTCATTCATACTAGGCCGTGTTAGTTTTTATAGTCAGAAATGTAACTGATTAAGGATCATACCCGACATTTCTATATCCAAGTGAATCTTGTCTCCCTGTGAGGCTTTCTACTTTTTCCAGCCCCAATGCCCGCCACTGCTGAAATGTGTTCGGAAATCCTTGGAATCCTCTTCAGAAGCTGTAAATATTCTTTTTAAACATCCTTAGTGGCAGTAAATCTTCATCTCTTTGTGGGTGTATGTGATTTTTTTGAAACAGCAACAAGTCACTTGGAGCCAAGTCTAGTGGACAAGGTAAGTAATCAAGATGGGTGAAAATTTTAATGGAAAATTTTAACTATAAAGCAATATTTTATTTATCATGGCCTTTACGGTAACTCTCCATGTGAATAATTCTAAAAATATTCTTTTGGCTATGACTTCTGGCTTTTTTTCTTTGTGGTCAGACTTGACTTTAACAGCCAGCCCGGGGGGTGGGCGGCTCACCTTATTACTTAGCTCTCCTAGCTTAGATAAAAAGCCTCATACCTCAAGAAAAATGTTAACGCTCAGTAGTTGTCTCTAACTTGCTGTCACGTTGAAAGTTCTGGTTTGCTCACCCTTGCAAATAGTACTTAAAACCGACTTAAAATAACCTTATGGTGCCATTTGTGTGCAAATCAAGTTTTGACTTAGTTTCACGCTACAATGAAACATTTAATGTTACATTGTTGGGCCACACCCATTTGCTTTTTCCATATATAGAGATTTCTATGATAGCTCCCAATGCAGGTAAGAATTACATTTTAATAATCTCCAACTTTATGTAACGGAAGAAAGAACAGGTCTGTCAGAAAATCAGTACAGCCATTTTACTATTAAAATTTTTCTTTTTAATAATTTATTTAAATAAGATGTATGAAGCAGTTTAGAAAAACAAGATTTGTATTTTATTTCCTTGTAAAAATCTTTACACATGCAGACGAACCAGTGTTAAGAAAGTATTCACCATCATTTAAACAAATAACCACTTAAATAGAACAGTGTCTGCAGTTTCATCTGTATAAAAATAAGATACATTTTTACAGAATTCACGCTCCAGTTCTTATAGCAATAAACAATACACAACTATAATAATTACAATTGAACCTGACCATGGTTTTCAATTAGATACTGCTAGGGCATTTTATGTGCAAAAAAAAAAAAAAAAAAAAAAAAACCCAAACATAGTTCTTTTCAAAAGAGAATGTCCTCAGTGTTTCTAGAGATCTAGAGAATTTTAAGAAATCAAATCCTAATCAGTTTGCTTTTAATTCTTTGTTTCAATTATGAGTCCATACATCACACTGTAGATAGCCAAAATCAGAAGTTGATGCAGGCTCAAAGGAAGAAAGTCAGCGCCTGTGCCTGCCATGTCCTGAGCGACTGCCACCATGGTGCTTGCCTTTATGAGACCTCTCAAAGGAGCGAGATCTTTCACGCCTGTCCCTATGGTGTCCCCTTTCATGCCTGTGTTTCTTGACAGCGTCTGAGTGATCCCGAGACTTGCTCTGAGATCGAGAACGAGACTTTTTCCTTTTATGACCATGTCTATTTGAACTTTTTAAATCATCTCTGGTATGCTTGGCTTTAAGGTGAGGAGAACCATGATTATGATGTCTTCTTGGGCTTTCACTGTGACTGCGGGACCTGCTTCTTGATCTCGAGCTGTATGTTCCAGATCGACTCCGCCTATTATTATAACTTAGATAATAAAAATTTGAGGTTTAGATTCAGTTTCTACTGGGAACAGATTAGTTTTGGTGGTGCTCATCATAGCAGGTTCAAAACAAAACTATCGAATGGTGTCAGTAACAGGCCAGACTGAAGACTTTTATTGTATTTCCCCACCCCTCGCTACCTCTCCTCAAGCCCGTTTGCATATTAGACAAATCTTGAACAAATTTACTGCATGTCTATATTCCAAGGAGGGGAGTAATTAATTTTTAGTGCGCTAGATTGCTATTTATTGAATTATCTCCCACACGCTCAAAAGAACCACTGAAGAGCCACAAGTAGCTAGCCATCTAATTATAAAGCTAATTAGTGAAGATTCTTTGGCTATGACTGTCCTGATTATTGGTTATTAATTATTAAGTGGTCAGCCAGGCCCTACACTTCAAAAAACGTGGACAAAAACGGAACAGAATGCCATACATACACCACCACAAAAAAAGCCACATGCCTACAGAAGAGTATTTCCAAACTCATTTCTCACAATTTACCTCATATTAAAAGACTAAATCTAGCCTAACTTTGAAAACAGTCTATGTGCAATTTTTTTAAAAAGCCAGAACCTTTACTCCAAATAAGACTGCTTTCGCTAAGAGAGTATTTACTTACTGTCTTCTTGGAGTATGTGATCTAGAACGTGATCGTGTTCTTGACCTTGATCGACTTGCACTTCTGCTATTTCTACTTCTCTTGCTGTCTTTTCTTACACTTAAAAAAAAAAAAAAAACCCCACACAATATTTTAGTTGCATACTAAGTTATGTTAGAAATTAAAGACATAAAAAGATTCCTCAGGCCATTTTTCTAACTCAAGTATACTCACCCATTATAAGGGCTTTTGGAAGCCTGTTGTCTATCCTCAGGTTCTTTTTTGACTGTTTTCACATTAACAGAGATCGGCGACTTCTCTTCAGCTTTTACTTCTCTTGGTGATGCTGTTAAAAAAAAAAAAAAAAAAAAAAAACATAATAAGGCATGTTAACTATTAGATTTTGCAGAGGGCCAATTTTGTTTCTAAATGTGACTCCAAATACCATCCAAGTATCAGTCCTCAGTTGGCTGTCATGAGAGAAAACAGTAATAGCTTAACATCTTTGTTTCCATGCAACTGTTAAGTGCTAAAGCTTTCTAATAACTATACACCTTCAGTACTCAAGTCATTTCAATCCTGAATTAATCTTACATGGTTTAGAGGCTGGAGAAAATCCACCTAGGGTTGAAAGGGCTGGAGTTCCATCGGGATTCAATCCCTTTGCTTTTAATTTGGCTTCTTGTAAGGCCACTTTTCTTTTCTCTACTTCTTTTTCCAGCAATTCATAGTTTGGCTGTTGAAGAAAGTGAAGTTAGTACTTCTCTTTTACAGAAGTTTAGATTCTTAGCACTGACAAAATATTAACACAAACACTAGTAAACAGAATTACCTTTTTTCTGGTATAAAGCCTGAGCGTTTCTATGCAGATTTCCTGGATCTCCTCTTCGGTAGTACCAAAAAGAAGAAACCAATGAGGACGAGTTGGCAATGGAATCTAAACCATAAGAATAGAATAGTTTAGATGAAATTTTCACTGTTTTTATTAGGAGAACTGATACTTCTTGTGATTTATCCTGCAGGACTATAGAATATATATATCAGGCTATATATATAACCTACCTGAAGAGCTCTAGCTGCAAGGTAGATGCAAGCACATGCTATAGTCTCTGGTTGAAATCGAACAAATACATTGGTTCGAAGACTGTCATTCATGTAATTCCTGAAAAATATTTCAACCATAAGCTTTGCATGTAAATACACCAGTTCTTCTGAAGCTTACATAAAATTGGAGACTCAATCTACTTTATTCTTTTTTCTTCTCGTATTTTTATCTTCAATATTCTAGCATATAACAATTCTTAGCTCAAAAATCAGTAAGAGATAAGAATTTAACACTAGAATCATTCTTCATGTCTCCTATATATAAGCAAAGTCCTTTAAAATAATTCTTTATTATTCCAAATAGAACGTAAAGTTTTTTAAAAACATATTTCTATGAAAAGCAATGAAAGTCAGTTCTGACATGACTAGTTTCAGAAATAAACCACTCCAACAATACTTCAAGCCATTAATTACT
Organism: Hyperoodon ampullatus; assembly: GCF_949752795.1. Classification (NCBI taxonomy): domain Eukaryota; kingdom Metazoa; phylum Chordata; class Mammalia; order Artiodactyla; family Ziphiidae; genus Hyperoodon; species Hyperoodon ampullatus. The sequence continues at coordinate 70,839,180 of NC_136918.1, read as the reverse complement.
GACCATCTCTCTCCTTTATCCACAATGAAAAGCAGTGTCAATCAAGTTCTTTCAAAAACTCAATACTGTGAGAGGGGTAAAAAAGGCATTTTCAGTAAGCACTCACCAAATTATATTTAGAAAGCTAAGTAAGCTACTTCAGAAAACCTGGGTTGGGAAGTGAAGAGCAAAAAACACATACAACAGCCTTGTTTACATACCTTTTTGTGACTAAGTATAAATAAAAGCAGTAACTACTTCAGTTAATAAATTACTGGACTTTTATATTAGTGAACCCTCCCCACAAAATTCCTAAAGTATTGAAGAAATTTTACAAATAGTTCAGAAGGTTAACTAAAAGACTATTTCTTAAAATTCCTTACCCATGAAAACTGCTAAAAATCTGTTTTATAGAACATATATTAAAAAATATCATGCATTTTATAAAAGTAATGAGACTTTTCTAGTATTACTAATATTTATTGAGCCCAAAAATAAGCATGGCAGTCATAAGTCCAGAACATAAGAATTACATCACTTAAGTACTGCACATCATCAACAGTCTTAAGACAGTAGTTGTGGCTGAACCACGAACTCGTTTTAACTTTAAATAAGTCAGCACTGCAAATCACACAAAGTAAATTCTAAAGTGCTATGTTAATATTAACATCTCTTAAAAATGAAGTACTTCTTTCTTCTAATACTATTGCCTCCAATAGCCCAGCAGCTATGAATTCATCAAGTATGGATGGTAACGGTGCCCACCTTAAGCTGCCGTCTCCTTTGGTAGAATTCATGCTATACATACCAAAAAAAATTAGAAATCTAGTCAAACTCCTAATAAAAATCATTTAATTCATAATGGCTGGACAACAAATCTATCAAAAATGAACTATTCATTTTGATAGTTACAGGTATACATTAAATACATAGGCATGTTGAAGAGTTACTTCTAGAAGCAAATATACAAATCCTTTGACACCCCGACAGAACTAGAAGATGCTGCCAGATGGATATGGACCACTTCAGTGAATCTCGGATGAGAGCTTGCACTGGATTGGCTGGAGAGCAGGGCAGCCAATCAGGCCATCCTGAGGTCATGGGCTGAAGTGCAGAGGGCAGAGTTCTATGACTTACCATCATGGACTACCCTTTAATTAAAGAGTAGAAAAAAGAACAAAGTTAAATTGAGTTCTCCATTAAAAGTAATTAGTCAAGCCAAGAAAACAGGAAGCAGAAATAAGCATTATTTACCTTTTCATTAAAAAACAAAAAAACAAAAAGCATCAAAACAAACTCATCTCATTATTTTGGAAAGGGAAAATGAAACTTACTTTATTTCTGCTTCTGTTTTCCTGGCTAGGAAAGAAATGTAAAAAAGCAACTTACCAGGCAGTTTGAACCAGGGTTTGATTACGTTCACATTCTAAGACTTGTAAATACATAACAATGATCTGAAGGACAAGGGAAAAAAACTCAGTTTAGCATACTGGTGGTTCTTTCACAGTACAGAGTTCAATGAACATTAAGTAACTGAAAATGTTAGATGCAAGTTTTAATTCTTCTATAAACTGTATAAATAATACAGACCAACTAAAATGTACCCGAGAGTCAATGTAGGTTATTATGCTACTAGAGTTCATACGGAGACATAATGTTCCAAAATTGTGCAGGAAAAAAATGGAAATTAAATCAGTTAAGAACAGTATCTAAGTTTCATGTGACAGGAACTGATTATTTCATTTAATTTCCCAAGGTAGAGAAACCCTAGAGACTGCTATGTTTTTAAAGTTACACAATGGGTATGATACATATTATGTATGTACAACTCAGAGTGGGTAAGTAATCAAACACTAATATTTCTACAGTGAAGCTTATCACACTGAAGTGTGATAAATTAAAAAACTCATATAAATGAGTTTACCTCAGTTCTGATCTTTCTGGACCTATATTATCATCACTCTCATTTTACAATTTTAGAGATGTGGAATCTGAGAAACAGATATCTGCCTAGGTCACACAGCTAATGGCAGAAACAAGTTTCTATGTGCAGATGGTCCTGCCCCCAGAGCACCTGTTCTCTTAACCATTGTGCTACGGCTTATGTTGAGCATATGGAAGCCAAGACACACTGAAGAAACCTAAGAACATTCAATAATGCTAATAGTGAGCAGCCACGCTCAGCATTTCACGATGCAGCAGGGTAGCATACTGTCAGATACTTCTGCAGATACACGTATTATTTATTCCTTGGCCAATATCTAAAAATCTCCGTTTTCTAGGTATGGAAACTGGGTTACCTCAGAAGCAAAAAGAACAAAATAAAGAGTAAAGATTTGAACCCAAGTCTTTTCAACTCCCATTTTACTGATAAATATCAATATCCCAAAAGTTGCTTTTTACAACCAAGTCTCAAATATAAATTCATGTAAAATAACATTTTAAGAAAACCCCTAATACTTACGAATGTTATTTCTGTATTCTACAACTCACCTTATGGGGATGCTTGACATGAACACAAAATCCCAACTCCTTTAGCACCCTCCTCTCTGCTTTGATAACTTGATTTTTGGTGTTAATGTAGTTCTGATCAAGGATCAGGGGGCTTGGAGTCCTATAGTTTGTAAGAAATAAAATCAAAACTGTTTTGCACATCCAAAAAATTTTATTTGTGGCATCTCCATTTTCCCTTCCAACCAACTATTGGCAACAGAAACCAGCTTTTTAAACTCCTGCAAACAAGTTAAAAGCATTAATCTTGTGCTGTCCAAGTTATGCTAATTAAATATATACTTTCTAGACTTAGTTCCTAGTTTACTAACAAAACCCTGCAATGAAAAAAATTCACTCTAATGCTCTTAGATACATCCTTGTTGATTTTTTTCATCCAGATATTTTAGGTATATATATTAGGTGATAGCCTGATTTATTTCCACAAACCTCATTAGTCTCCATAGACTCCAGAAACAAAACTAATGTGCTCTTGAAAATACGTATTATAAAGACCTCATAAGATTATAGTGATTTTACTCATTTTATAAAATATCAACTCTTGGCTAGTTTAAAGCCAAAATTAAAATTAGGGGAAAAAACAGTGGGTAGCTAATTCAGATTCCCCAAAATGGGCAATTTGTTTAAATAAACTGATCTAAGAATCTCTGTTAAAGAAAATAATCTGGAAACTATAGATTCAGCTCAATTACCAAAGAAATGTTTTAAAAATCAGATTTAAAATTCGAAGTGATCGATAAAAACCAGGCCAAAATCTGGTCAGAGTTGTCATTATTAGGTAGTAACTTTAGTATGCAATGGCAAAAGAGATGGGAAGACCAACCATAATGAAGAAACTAGAAGAGTACTCAAGGTCTCTGTGCCAGACTAAATTATGATAGCTTCAAAAGTTATGATGCAGAAGGCGACATATCAGTGGTTCAATGCTTTGGGAAAAAATGCTTTCAATTAAAACATCTTTAAGTCTTAAAATTGAAAACTAATTTCTTAATGAGAAGTCCGTCAGGACTTAGACTTTCACTTTAAAGCCTATAAAATGTCCCAATGTCCTTCATTTGAGACATTCTTAGATCCAACCAACAAACAATAATTTTTATTAAGACCCTGATAAGGTGTGTATCTGGGTAGAACAATTAAATACTTTTCCCCAAACTCAATTCATTTTCAGCCAAAAGATTCAGGAGTTCTTGCTCTGGGCAGAACACAACATTTTAAAAAGACAGTCATTCTGAACATTGCCCCCACTTATAACTCATTTTACCATGCACACCAAATCCAGAAAAATTTAAGCCCATGTTAGCCAAAACCCTAGATATCCATTTGAAGATCAGAAAACAATCTGAAATAAGCTACATTACCCTGTAGCGATATGCTACCAGAGTAAAAACAATCAGCTACCATATTTATTTTCCATTCTTCCTCCTATTTCAAATTATAAAACTGGAATGCTTAAACTATTTTTAGTTATTCTATACTATACGATTTCTATCAAGTTGGATATAAGACAAAAGTTGGCAAAGCTAACAAGATGGAAAATAGCATGTTAACAACATTTAAAATGGCCTTCACTCAGTTCAGTTCTTCTTACAGCTTTGAGAAATGCGGCCACCAATTGGGGAGGGAGCTGATTTCTAACATAAAAACATAATAATGAACCCATTTTTATCAGGACAAATAGGCTACAAGTTCATTCTTCTTTGGAAAAAAATCAAATTTAACTCAAATGAAAACATATTCCAAAGATCTTAAGGTTTATGATTTTTCAGATGTTAAAACAGAAAATTTGGAAAAAAAGTCAAATCTACTTAAGACTTTTTAACCGATGGACTAGTTATCTGATGGCCCCTTCATCAGGCATTCATTAGGAGACAGAATACCTCTGGTGTTATAGTTGCGCATCACCTTAACCCTTAACGTGCAACTCAAACAGTAAACTGCACCATTAGAATCCTTATAAATTATAAAAGCAGTTTTGTCTCATTTTTTCCCACTTATGTTGAACAAATTCATTATACCTCTTACTAAACTTGCTTTAAGAGTTGATTTCAAATTCTGTTAAAATTAATTTTCTTGCAATCAACCAACTAAACATCTGAATTATGGCTATTAGTCCCAAATCAGGTTTAATCATTAATTCTGCTTACGTGAATTACTTCCCATCCTTTCTACCACAATCTTTACTTTCCCATTTTTTTGTGTCAAAATCCCAACATTAAACCAATTAAGGAAACCAAACTACTATCTACTATATATAATTCCACTAAGTACACAGCTTATTGCTTAGGCCTTAACTACTACCTGTAGTCTTCAAAGTTAACTTTGTAGGTGTATAATCTGATACCTTCTTTTTGTTCAGAACTGGTTTTACCTCACAAATCAAAGGCTCGATGAATATATAATTTACACTACTTACAAAGACTATTTCGTATCAGAAGTAGAAAAACGTGTCCCCATATAACAGCAGTAAGAAAAGATTCAAACTGCCTAAGCAAATGGTTTCTTTAAAGTATCAATTAGTACCTTACATGGTAACAAGTACATCAAATTGAATTAAGGCTTACTAGAATTTCTTCCTCCCCAATTAGGTAAACTTTCCTTTCCAATAAAAGTTTGAAGAGGGGCTTCCCTGGTGGCGCAGTGGTTGAGAGTCCGCCTGCCGATGCAGGGGACACGGGTTTGTGAAGATCCCACATGCCGCGGAGCGGCTGGGCCCGTGAGCCATGGCGGCTGAGCCTGCGCATCCGGAGCCTGTGCTCCGCAACAGGAGAGGCCACAGCAGTGAGAGGCCCGCGTACCGCCAAAAAAAAAAAAAAAAAAATTGAAGAGGTAACATTTTTAAATGTTTTTAAAAGAAACCATCTGTTCAGAAAACAATTTTCATTATCAAAAAAATACCCAAACCTAACTCTACCTACCTCCTCCGCTTTTAACTTGGTCAGATTTTTCAGATTAATTTATATGAAAAGAACAATTTTCAAATTTTAGTCTTAGTATGAAATTCTGGGTTCTGATCATTTGACGTTTAGTATCTGGTCTCTCAGAATAGCTATTTTTCCTTCAGCATGACCTTGAAATACAACCACAACAACAAATTTAGGAGAAGATCCAAACATGGTTTGTCTCACTGACGTAGTACAAAGGACCAAGAAAACGAAGAACAAGTTCTTTAACAGACTATACTTAAACGAGATCAGTTTACAAGAAGGCAGACTGCTACTCAACCTACATAAATTTGTAATTCCTACCTCAAAAGGACGTTCTTTCTTTGGCAGTGTTTAAACAGTTTTCGAGCCACCAAAATAAACTGCAGAGGAAGGCTGGACTAAATGACAGGAGCTCTTCCCTTCCAACTCTAATCTATGATCTATATGCATGTTGAAAATACCACACCATATTCACCAATGAGTGGGTTGCACCAGGCTTCGAATATTTGTCTTCTTTTAGAGAAGCCTAATAGTATGAAGATAGGTGCCTTAAAACTACATAAAACTCTTAAATTGCTGGGAGTATGCTACATCTCAAAAGCAAATTATAATTGGAAACTACTGAAACAAAAAAGCAATCTTACTTTTTTAAATTCAGCCATTTATTCTGAGCTTAAAAAACCATTCTCAAACTACAAAAAATTGAAGAGAGAGAAAAAAAAAATCCAGGATGGGGCTTGGGCATTAGTTCTTCCTAAAAGCTCCTCTGGTGATTCTAATATGTAGTCAGGACTTAAATACAGTGACCTAAAGTCTACAAAAACGATGCCTCTGTTATTACCAAGGTCACATTTCAATTTAAAGCTATTCATAAACCAAATTAAAATAAATAGCACCAGTAAGACAGAATAATATATACTTTACCTAACTAAAGTGTGATATTGATAGCACTTTCTAATAACATTAACCTATGCAAAAAATTACTAAACTATAGTTCTAATAACTTGGACAGCAAAGACAAACGCTTATAACAAGAAACAGGAGTTTTTCTAAATGGTTCACCAGTGGCCAACCTGTTAGTCCCCGATTCCAGTGACCTATTCTCAGAGCACTGGCTTCTCCTTGGGGATTTTCGATACTTCACTCACTGTTGCCATGACGACAGCTTCATCGCTATGTACCACTCCACATCACCCAGGCTTTGGTAAATGTAGCTGGTCGCTGTATAGTCGGTTGCAAGGGAAAAAAGAGTTGAAGTTAATAACATATACAAGCTACCTGTCTGAGTAAACTTGTAATATGCACAGAACACTTTTACATCCTGCCTTAAAAAAAAAGACTTCCATGCAATTAACAACTCCTTTTAAATTTCATGCTATAATCAGACTTCTAAGATTGAGACACAATCAATTTCTCTGCGATAATGACCAAAAGAAAAGGAAAAAAATAAAAAACCACAGTTACATCAGACACGACAGTCAAATCAGGTGAGATGTTTTAAATTCCAAGGTTTTTATAGTTAAGAGGACCTACTCTGAAATCAAGGAAGACTACTCAAAGAAAAATTTCAAAGTACATAATACTAAATGATAATAGTTAGCTCAATGGTCCAAAGAATACTAACAAAACTATTTGCTTTAAGCAAACACAGAATCCTTTGATGAAAGGTACAAAACCTTTTTATTAGTGTCATTTTGTTTAAACACCCTGAAGAATCACCTAGATCTAAATACAAGTTTTAGCTCAGACCATGCTAAATAACAATTTGAAAACTTCCCAATTTTCAGGGATTCCTCACTAAGAAGCTAAAAGACATTTTTAAATGAAAACTAAAAAAATTAGTCTATCCCTGGAAATGGTTACGGTTAATGAGAAAAGATGGCAGAATAAAGAATGTAGAAAACTGAAAAATGCTGTGAAAACTATCTGGGTAGCAATGTTTCAGATTTTAAGATTACTACTGGCTTGTCTCTGAATAATTCCATTACTGCCAACTTACAGACTCAGCAAATAAAGACCACTCACGTAAGATACTAATTGGGTACTAACCGTTACCCAACCCCAAAACGACTTAAAATCCTTTTGTAACTAACTTCCTTTCAAATTCAGTTCAAGTTTATCTAACATCACAACAATTCCTTAAAAAGTGAACACGAGAACTAATCTACACCAAATATATTCTTTTGTAGCATGTACTAGAGATCATCTATAGACAAAAGCACCGCAACTGAAACTTTTTGGTACTGCCTCACACGAACACATAAAGTGTTAGCAGGTATCCACGACACCTAAAAGACAACACTATTTTGGTCTCTATTTTCTTATAAGATCAGATAAATGGGCCTTATCTAAATGCAACCCACTCACTGACACTGTCATCTGACCAAAACAAAATACCTGTTTAATCCCTTTGACTCCAAACTTTATCATCCTGCAGTCCTTTCAGATCCGGTATTATAGGATATATCGTAGTTCAATGTTGAGAAGTATTCTAACAAAAGCCAACCTCAATTGGTAAGGAATTAACTGGGACTTCCCATGGAAAAACAATCTACACAAAATTTTGCCACAGTATTAACTTGAACTGCAGTGTTTACACTTCCAGCCTTCAGTCTTCCAGAGAAGGGAGGAGAAAAATAACTTACAGAATACACTCACACTTGAGTCAAACGTATTCCCTTTCTTGTTTAATCTTAAACCACAGGACTGGCTTCACAGCACTGTTAGGATTGTCCATAAACGCAACTGCCTCTACAAACTTTAGATAACTGGTTAATTGTGATTTTTCAAGTTAAGTATCAGCGTGTTCCTATGAGAATTTTTAACACCTAAATTAAAGTCGGTTTTCCCTTGCATCGGTTTTAACTTGAGAGGAAAGAATGTTTTGATCTGATGATTGGTGCACAGCACAGTAGTATCAAGAGATCTGTGTTCAATAATGCCAATCTTACCTTTTTCCTCTTAACTGGCGTAGATGGTGAAATACATTAATCACATCTCTTATTCTTCTAGGTGCTTCCTCAATTTTTGATGCAAGATTAATACATGCCATGGCAACAATCTGAAAGAACCATGATCCAATAAAAAGTTGTTAGATTATGGCACTACAGAGTACTGCTAGAAAAAAGTGCCCCTCTCAAAGTCTAAGGAACTTATCCTGTTGAAAAAACTTTAGGACACAGCTGAGAACTTTAGGACCTTTGGTGAAATGAAATCGCAGTTGACATTTCTAGGCCATAGGCTTACCGGCTATGCTAGCGTAACGCTTTCTTTTTATTGCTTAATCCCCCTTAATTGTGAATCCAGAGCCAAGCTCAATCTCACAGCAATTTTGCATTTGGTTGAAAATTCTAATTCGTGATAACAGGGCACCTGGGCTCAGGATCCATCTTCTGGTTCTAAAACACTTTCCTAAAGTCCCTGCTTCCCGGTGGGTGAGAGCTAGGTACAAAGGCCTGAAACTAACCACTCCCTTTCTGGAAAAACTGGCTGCTGACACCACCTCCGCCCTCCTTCCCATTTCCGGATGAAAAAAAAAATCCCCTTTCACCCGCCCCCGCTCTGCTTACCTCGAAACTGTGCTTGACGAAAGATTTGGAATAGAAAAAACGATGAAACAACACCTGCCCCGTTGCCATCGCCACCTGCAGACAAGAGAAGAACGGAAGCGCAGGGGTCAGGCGGGCCCGCACCAGGCGCCGCCGCCATTTTGTGCCGCCGCCGCTCGCTCCCCTCCCCCTCCCCACCGCGAACAGCTCCCGTCCCCGTCCTCCCGTCGCCCGGCGCCCTCCCGCTCTCGACATGCCCGGGCTCCGACTGGGACCCGCGGCTAGAGAGCCCCAAGGGGGCACCCCCAACCCGGCCGGGACCTGGCGGTACCGGGACGCAGCGGAGAGGGAGGCGCAGCAGGTCGGCCCGGGGCCGGAGCACTGACCTGCGGCAGCCGAAGGAGAATGCCGGCGGCCTGGATGAGCTCGCAGCCCAGGATGCGCAAGTCCGTCTCGCTGGGCAGGTCGAGCCCGTCCTGCATGGACGGAGTGGGCGAGAGCCGCTCCTCCGGAATCAGCGAGTGGTCGATGGTGAGCGAAACTTCCGAGTACAGGCGGTCGCCGATTAGGATCCCTCCCGTCGTGGTCGTCGTTGTGGTCGTCGTGCCGGAGCTGGAGCCGCCTGCGCTCGGGGCGGCCGACGAGGCGGTGGCGGCGGCAGCGGTCGCGGTGGGGTGAGGCCCGGACGCCATGGTCTCAGCGAGCTGCACGCACGCCCAACGCAGCCGGAACCCGGAGAGAGACTAACCAGCGTCCTCGGCGCGACGGATATTCCCGTGACCGCCGGGTTCTGGGCCGCTTCACGCAGCGTGCGCTTCCGCCCTGACGTCACCACGCCCCTCCGGCGTGCGCCAACTAGTCCCTTCAGGCCTCGACTCCGCCCGCGGCGCCCCAACCCTACGCTGGCCCGGGAGCGGCGGGGCGCTCGGGTGATCTGGGTTCCCTCTCCGCTGGGCCTCCAGAGTGGTCGAGGAGGTGATCTATTTTCTAAAACAAGCCCAAGCCGCCTCGTTTGTAATATTTTTAACCACAAGTATAATAAGGGAGGCTAACAAGATAGCTTTACAAGATACCTTATCACCAAGTTCGAGTCTGCAAAATTTACTGTAACCCCTGCGCGTTGACAACTTGTCTAGAACGTGCGTCCCTGTGCTCCCGTCTCTCTTCCTCTCCTAACTTTTCGCATTTAGGTGGCGCAGTTTCGGCGAGCACAAAGGGTCGACCTTCTCCCACATTGGCGGGTGGAAGTGGCTACTCCGATGTCGTGTACGGACGAACTTGTAATTTAAAGTGACCCGCAAGGAATCTGGAGAAGAGTGCTTTACAGTATTTTTAGAAAACAGGAATGTGAACTACTTCGGCTCAAAAAAAAAAAAAAAAAAAAAAAAAAAACCTCCCCGATGAGCGTGTGGTTCACAGGGGTTTCGAAGTAAGGCGAAGGCTTCGTATTGACTGGGAGGGCGGCTGCTTTAGCAGCTTCGCTTGCGAAACTCGGGCCTGAGCCAGTGACAACGCCACAGCTTTCGCTAATCTGGAAAATCCCTAGTTTCCAAAAATAGTCTTAGGGCGAGACTTCACAGAGGTAATTTGATTATGCCTGGGGTCTATGTATTCCTGCGTGGTTACTCCAATTAGGTAGTATGGGAGAAATAAAATCTCCTTTGTATACATATTTTTCCCTCTGTGATATTAGCAGTTCTCCAAATTTCCTCAAAATTGAAGTAAAAACAATGATACTGATCCAGACTACTAGAAGCTAGAGTGAGGAAAAGGAGTAGATCTTGATTTAGTCCAGCCATTTTTCGTCCCTTGCCTGAACCTCGGAGACGTCCAGGGATGAGCAGTCCCATTGCCTTTCTATTACATAGCTCAGTTTTAAGGCTTAGTTTAATTATAGAAAATTGAAGCCTGGATCTATAGAACAAAGGGAGTTTGAATACATTGAAATATTTGTCAGTGATGTCACTAAAGCAAAACATATTCAAGGGACTTCCCTGGTGGTCCACTGGGTAAGAATCTGCCTTCCAATGCAGGGGACGAGGGTGAGGAACTAAGATCCCACGTGCTGCAGGGCAACTAAGCCCGTGCGCACTACAGCCCGAGCCGTAACTACAGAGCCTGTGAGCCTTCACGCTCTGGAGCCTGTGCGCCATAGCTAGAGAGAAGCCTGCGCGCCACAACGAAAGATCCTGCATGCCACAACGAAGATCCCGTGTGCCACAGCTAAGACCCGATACAGCCAAAAAAAAAAAAAAAAATTCAAAAACCTCATTTTTTAAAAAGCATTAAATCAACCTTACATCAGTATTTCTGAACTCTGGCTGCCCATAAGGATCTTCAGAGGAGCTTTTATTTATTTTTGGTCGAGCCACGGTGGCTTGTGGGATCTTAGTTCCCTGATCAGGGATTGAACCCAGGCCCTTGGTAGTGAAAGCACAGAGTCCTAACCACTAGACTGCCAGGGAATTCCCCAGAGGAGCTTTTTAAAACATACTGATGCCTGAGCCTTACTTGTAGGGGTTGGTTTTATTGATTTGGGGTGGGCCCAGCCAGTGGTTGAATTTTGCCCATCCTCCAGATATTGGAATGTTCAGCCAGGATTGAGAAACATTGCTCCAATAGAGATACCTGATCTCTCTGCATGTCATGTTCACCTTTCTGACTAGGCTGCTTCCAGGGAAACTTCCCTCTCCAAAATTCAGCAGGGATTTAAAATGCTTTAACAAACTTTGAAATCTTTAAAAACTAATTGATGATATGCTATTTTCCTGGTCCTGATCATCTAGTATGGTTGTGTAAGATAGTATCAGTGGGGAAAGCTTCAATTATTTCAAAATAAAAAGGGGAAAAAAAAAACCTAATTGGTGATATGCTTCATTAAAACATTGAGCTTCAGTGAAGTCACCACCTATATTTGTAATGACTTGAGAGTAATATAATTTATTTTTAATTTCTTAATGGAACATTTTTCTAATATTTAGAGGGTCTCCCACCATGCCTCTCCAACAGGTTGATTTGGTGTTGTCTTGATATATTTTATATATTTTTTAAATCTCTAGGTCTATGATTAATCTAAAAAGTTCACAAGCATAGGAGTGAGAAGTTCTGGGAGAAGGAGGGGTGACTTGCTCTACTCCTGATATCTTTTCCCAGCGGACCTCCCTGTTCCCCACACCTCCCGTGTCTGGCAATCACTTCCAGAAGTGCAGAACCACCCAAACTGTTCCACAACTTTGTGCCCATTTCCCACTCCCTTCTGACTGTACCCCAAATTATATCCAATAGACATGACTATTTTCACTGTTCCTCCCTTCAGGCTCAACAACGGTGGTAGAGGAAGTGGGCCAACATTTTATATGCTTAGCATTAACTCATTAAACTGTGACGTTATTGATACTTATAATTTTAACTTAAAAACAAAATTCACGACTAATCCAGCAGATGGAAAGTAATGGGTCTAGTGGCTCTGCTCCACAAGGCTGTCTAAGGACCGGAGTTGAAAAACACTTTCGACTATCCTTTTAAGAGCCAAATTCCAGGGCTTCCCTGGTGGCGTAGTGGTTGAGAGTCTGCCTGCTAATGCAAGGGACACAGGTTCAAGCCCTGGTCTGGGAGGATCCCACATGCTGCGGAGCAACTAGGCCCGTGAGCCACAACTACTGAGCCTGCGCGTCTGGAGCCTGTGCTCCGCAACAAGAGAGGCCACGATAGTGAGAGGCCCGTGCACCGCGATGAAGAGTGGCCCCTGCTTGCCACAACTAGAGAAAGCCCTCGCACAGAAACAAAGACCCAACACAGCAAAAACTAATTAATTAATAAAAACTCCTACCCCCAACATTAAAAAAAAAAGCGCTCTACTTTAAAAAAAAAAAGTCAAATTCCAGAAAAATCATGGTTTGAAAAGGTTGTTACATTATTTCTGAGTTATTCTGAAGAAAGTTGCTTTTCCATGTACCTACTTCCAAAACATCAACATTAAAATGTGGAAAGACTAAGACCTATTCAGAGTTATAAAGGATCCAGAATTGGGAGGGGTAAAGCATATGTTTTAATTGCATAAAAGCTTTAGTAGCAATGAGTTCAGACAAGTGAGACTGTTCCATTAAGAAGGTAAATGAATATGAAAAATATATATATGTATAACTGAATCACTTTGCTGTACAGCAGAAATTAACACAACATTGTAAATCAACTACATTTCAATAAAATAATTTTTTTAAAAAGAAGGTAAATGACTGAGTTGTCATTCGAAATAAAAATAGAATGGTAAGTCTATAATATATTTTGTATTTTCTTTCTCAACAAACAGAGGTCCTAGTACTAGTATATCCTGAGTTCACCCATGCCTAAAAGGAAATCAATGATAATTAAAGCTGCATTTTTACTTACCAAGACCTGCAGGCTTCAGATGATGACTGAAGAGAAAAATGGAATTATCTGTGACCTCCTGGGGGCTGCTGAAGAATCATATTCCTGATACTTAAATCAGTTCTCATTCCATTAGTCTCTGCAGCCTCTCAGGGGAGCATGTTTTTCATTAATTTTTTTTTTTTCTTTTTTGTGGTACGCAGGCCTCTCACTGCCATGGCCTCTCTCGTTGTGGAGCACAGGCTCCGGACGTGCAGGCTCAGCGGCCATGGCTCACGGGCCCCCAGCCGCTCTGCGGCATGTGGGATCTTCCCGGACCGGGGCACGAACCCGTGTCCCCTGCATCAGCAGGCGGACTCTCAACCACTGCGCCACCAGGGAAGCCCTTTCATTAATATTTAAACGTTCAGGTTCTTTAATCCTAAAATTACAATTGGCATAATTTCATTAATTTCTTCAGCAATTAGTTAGACCAGCAGAATTTAATAACACAACAGTGTAATTTAGGCTAAGGACAAATGAAATGTAAGTCCCCCGCCTAGATGGAGGTACACTCTTAATAAAGGGAATGGTACACACACAGACAAATGTCAAGGTGACTAGTAAGTGCAAAAAGCAGTCAGAGAAGGTGTAAGTCATTATGGTTAATGTCAACAGGGAGCACTTAGAACCTTAAGAAGTTGCTCATCGAGTTTCTATTTATGGCAGAAATCAGAGACTAACTGACTTTACACATGAACTATTCATGTAGTTACATGACTTTTTCATTTAGTCCTGTGGCAGTTATATGACAATGCATTCTGGTCTGGTTGCTCTCATCATTAGAAATAGTCATTCTGGGGGATTCCCTAGTGGTCCAGTGGTTGGGACTGAACATGATTTATATGTAATTAACACTTAGGCATATACTGCTTGGTAAATCTCATAATAGCACTGGCCTGGGCATTCTGCTGCTGGCTCTGCAGAGAACTAGTTCTGACACTTAACCACTGTTTTCTCATTTCTTAAAGTGAGGGAGTCCAATTGGACCCCTTGCAGGTCTAAAATTCTTTGACTCTGGTCATCCAGACATCTTGAACCTCAGACTCATCTTTGGTTATTTCTTCTTTATTGTATTTTAGTCGCTAAGTCCTGTTGTTCCTTCCTTCAAGAAAGAAAACTGTTCTTGAATCTGCCTGTTCTATTCTACTATTTCTGTTGTTATCTCATGCCTGGACCATCACAGTAGCTTTCTAAATGGTCTTCTTGCCTACAGTCTCTCCCATCCCTCGTTCATCCTGGGACATCTCTAAATTGCTCTTGAAATATTTTTACTTCTTCCACTTCCTCAAAAAAAAATGTTGAAGATAAAAGATAGAGATCAAACACCTTTCAGCAATTGAGGCTTTCCACAATCTTAACTTACTTTGTCACTCATTTCCTTATCCCATTACCACCTCATCTTATTCCCCTCTATGTCTCAACTTGAACCAAGACCTAGCATTTATGACCTTTAGTATATATTTTGACACATGATTCCATACTATCATGCATTGTTGTTACTTGATTAGTTCATGGGTGAATTCACTGACTCCTTAAAAATAGGACGATTTTTGCATTTATTTGCACTCTCTACAGAACCTGATAGATACTGTGTATATGGTAGATACATAATCAGAACTTGTGGACTGAATTGCATGTTTTTCTCCAAGGGCCTTCCATAGGCAGCCTGGTCTTGCCTTCTCCTTTCCATCCAGAAGTCAGTTCCATCTTCAAGTGCCTGTCCTATCACCACAGCCCTCTCTCCCTAACGGAGAGCTACAGGTCCCAATTTATCCTGTTATTTTTGCAGCACTTTGTAGCAGATCAGCCATGTTTCCACTTCTGCTCTATTCTGTGTCCTCACAGTGGGCTACTTAAATAGCCCACAACCTCTGTTCTGTATAGGCCTGGACTGCAGAACAGGAGGCCTGTTGGAATTGCTACACCCAGAGAGTTGCAATGGGGGGACAGGAGCTCACAGAAACAATATAGTGAAGTCGTTTGGCGATTGAGTATGGACCAAAGCTCTGAGACAGTTTTTGGAGGTATTTCCAGAAACTGGGCACGTGTGACCAAGAGTTAAGGCCAATGCCAATTTGATAAACTGAACTGTAAAGATAACAAAACCACAGGTTTGCTTTTGGAGCTAGATTAAAGTTAGTATCTACTCTCATCTCTTTTACTCAAGGAAGGAAATTAAGGTCCAAAGATGAGGCTGCAAATAGCTACTCAGTAAATATCTGCTGATTGCAAATAATCCAGTCAAGCTGGTCCTTGGATAGATTTATTCTTTATGGTACTTCATGTCAAAAATTGGCCAACCAGTCTTAGTTTTAGTCAGCAGTTCAAGAGTAAGAAGAGCTTATTGGCATGACTTCCAAACAGACCACATCAAAGGAGTGTGACCCTGCCAACACCTGGGTTTTGGCCCACTGAAACTGATTTAGGGCTTCTAACTTGCAGAACTGTAAGATAATATAAATTTGTGTTGTTTAAGCCACTAAATTTGTTGTAATTTTAAACAGCAGTTATAGAAAACCAGTGCAGTGAGAGTTGCCATTTCCTGATATTCTTTAAGAAGTGTTTCTCAAACTTTAAGGTGTATACAAATTACCTGGGTGGAGACTGAGAGCCCCATTTCCAAAAAAACTCCTAAGTGATGCTGATACTGCTAGTCTAAGAGCTATACTGAGTGGCAAGGCTTTAAAGCACATTAGATGATTTTATCTCTTTCAATAATCTCAGTATGGAGCAAGTGGAACCCAATGGCTGAAAGTATTGGAGGCTCTGTAGTTGACTTACTGGGAAAAAAAAATCCTGTCACTCAATAGCCACGCAAATATAGGCAAATTATTATTATTATTTATTAATTTATTTATTTTTTGGCTGCATTGGGTCTTCGTTGCTGCACGTGGGCTTTCTCTAGTTGCAGGGAGCAGGGGCTACTCTTCATTGTGATGTGCGGGCTTCTCATTGCGGTGGCTTCTCTTGCTGTGGAGCCGGGCTCTAGGCGCACAGGCTTCAGTAGTTGTGGTGTGTGGGCTTCAGTAGTTGTGGCATGCAGGCTCAGTAGTTGTGGCTTGCGGGCTCCAGAGCGCAGGCTCAGTAGTTGTACAGCACAGGCTTAGTTGCTCTGCAGCATGTGGAATCTTCCTGGACCAGGGCTCAAACCCATGTCATCTGCATTGGCAGGTGGATTCTTAACCACTGCACCACCAGGAAGTCCCATGAATTGTTTACTGTTAGATTCAACAGACATAAAGTTCTGTCAAATTGCCAAAACAAGTTTTAGACTCACTCAGTTTCTGTACTTATTAAGGACCGTAACAAACAGTTCAGAGTTTGGTGACAGTCCATGGGCCACTCTTTGAGTGATATTACTCTTTGAATTTTTTAATAATGAATATATTACTTGTATAATTGCAATTAATTGTTCTAAAAAATCCAATTCAGTCTGATAATAATAGGTATGAGGTACAGAAACGGTTCCAAGGATGGAGTACTTTTACAGACAAAGAAGGTGGCAAAAAGGAGGTGACATGTGATCTGGCTTTTAAAGGCTACACAGGCATTTGTCAGAAGGATAACTGTGGAAGAGCATTTTAGGCAGAGGAAAAACAGGGGCCAGGGCAGGGAGGTATGAGATTGCTGGGTGTGTTGAGAAATACAGTGGACACCTGTTGTTTCAGCCTGCCCAGCATTCAGTCTCCCTTCTTTCATTTTCCCTGGGGGACCCACAACTTCTCCGTTCTCGCTGTAGGTGGCTGAAGTGGGGCTGACCCCTTCCCCACTTCCTCCCGGTGACTGGTTCAGGACAACAGCCAAGTTCAGGGCTTTGGCTGTACTCCTGGCCAGGGAAGGGGAGAGAGGTGCTTGTTGCTGCTGGGACTGCTGAAAGGAGGACATAAGCCTGGAGCTGCAGAAGAAGAACCAGTTTGAGAATGAAGTCAGCAGAGAAAAAGAGCAGAGACCAGAGATGGAAACCCAACCCAAGACTTCATATGGGCCCCTCCCTGTAGTCATAGCCTGTATGCTACCCCTGGGATTTTCAGTTATGTGAACAGATAACTTTCTTTTTATTCATTTCATCTTAAACCTATCTTAATTGAAAGAAGACTTACACAAGGAATATTCTGTTGTGTGAGAATACAGTGTGTGTGTACACCAGCGATTGATGAGTCTGCAGAGGTAGGCAGGGGCTGGAAGGTGAAGGACTCAGGAACATGCCCTCATTTCTAGAGGCTCTCGGGACCTCTGGAGGGTGTAAAGCAGTGATTACCCCAAGAAAATCAAGAGCTATAATATTAATAATAATAAAATAAAATAATAATATTAAGAACATTTACTTCCTCAAGCTTTTCTAGTAGTTTCATTTTTATTATTCTTTGTTTGTTTCCCTCTAACTGGGCCTAGGCAATTAAAAATAGAAAGGGCCAGCAAGTCCCTAAAAATGACATTTTTAAAATGATTCCATTTTCCTTTTAAGGATTGAGTTATAATTTTGAGCAGTGAAGTAGCTGACCTCATTTAGTAGTGTTTTCTGTTTCCAATAAGTGTTTAACACAAGCAGTCTTTCACAGAAGAAACTTTTAGGAATAATAAGAATCAGCTTTTCTGAAGCTCCCTACACATTTAATTAGTTTTCTCAAAGGGAACAGGGGGTAACTTCTGGGAATCTGAGGACCACATTAGCCATTTTGAACATTATGAAACAAAAATAAATAAGCCTCATTAAAAAATAATAAAATAAAATAAAAATAAATGAGCCTCATATCAAGTTCCCTGCATACAGTTGTCAGATTTCTTTAATTTAGAACAATTCCCTAGGGTTTTTGTCTTTTATGATATTTTTCATGATTCCAGGTCAACTATTTTGCAGCATGTTCCTTAATTTGGAGTTGTCAGTGATTAGATTATGATTAGATTCAGGTTAAATATTTTCCCAGGAATACTCCATAGATGATGTTGAATCTCTTCACAGCAAGGGGCACATGATCTCCAATTATTGTCCAATTTTTGGTTAATTTTGATTATTTAAGGTGGTGTCCACAAGATTTATCCTCTGTAAAGGTACCTGTACACCTCTGTAATAAGTCATCCATGGAGTGATTGACAATAAATAGCGTTCTTAATAACAGATCTTACATGTATTGTTTCAAAGAATAAAAATGGCTCAACATCAAACTTTGTAGAGTTGGAAAGAATTATTTCAACAAACCTCTAGTGAGTACTCACTAAACTATGTTATACTAAGGTGCTAAGACCAAAGAGGGAAAGACTGACCAGCAAACAGAATTCAGGAGAGTGACAAACACCACATTAAATGTGAGGAAAGGGAAATCCAGAGAAACGAAAGATTTTAGACGATTTTAGATTGAGTGGCAGGGTTAGATTAGAACTCTGGTGTCCCTGATGCCCAATCCAGCGTTCTTTCTATGACAGCATCCAAAGGTTCTACTGTAACACTGTTTCTCCCTGGACCGGTGTAACATTGGTTGTTACAGTGAAAATAATTCATCTTACTATGTAACTAAAAGAACAAACTTTCTCCAGGCCCACCATAAGATGCTTTAGAGGAATTGTTATTTGGATTGATTTAAATTATGTACACTGTGACATTAAACTCACTGGAGCCCTAGTCTAGTTTTGTCTCAGGGAAATGTTTCCTCATAGTGACAGTGACACATGCACACTACCGAACCGGATATTGGTCCTCAGCCACACCTTAAAACTACCACAGGGACTTCCCTGGTGGCGCAGTGGTTGAGAGTCCGCCTGCCGATGCAGGGGACGCGGGTTCGTGCCCCGGTTCGGGAAGATCACACATGCCTTGGAACAACTAAGCCCGTGAGCCATGGCCGCTGAGCCTGCGCGTCCGGAGCCTGTGCTCCACCACAGGAGAGGCCACAACAGTGAGAGGTCCGCGTACCGCAAAAAACCCCAAAACAACAACAACAAAAAACAAAAAAAAAACAACTACCACAGATTTCTCTATTCCCAAGTCAGGAAACAATTCAGAGGTATCTAAATCCTACATCCTGAGAGCAACTACTTAGAGCTGACATATAATTGCTTTAGAATGTACAGTGTTTTCATACATATCACTGGAATCTCAAAAGCAATCCAGTTACTCCGTAAGGTGGGAAGCATGAATCAGTGGGAGATGTCTGCTGGGTTACTAATTGTTTTGCCTTTAGGTTAAAAAATATCTAGTGCATACCTAATTTTCAGAATAGAAACATAACGGACATAGTCTTATACATACGTTTAATCCCTAGTGTATATTAATTCATTCAGTCCCAGCAGGACTATCTCAGCTTCCAATTTAAAAAAGGATCTGGAGGTGGGCTGTTTTAGGCATTGTTCATGTGATTCCTTCTAAGCTGCTTTGGATCTGTAGACCCGGAAATCCCAACCTGGTCTCTCTCTTCCCTGGGCTGAGGGAGTTCAGGGAGAAATAGGTGGCTGCAGGGAACAGACAAGCTGGAAAAGCTCCACTGTATTCCCTCAATAGTTTCAGGAACTTTTTAAACGCGAAGACCAAGCATCACTTGCCCTTTGCTCGCCCTTGTCAATAAAGAACCTCACAACATTCTGCCTGCTTTGCGGAAGTGAATTTAATTAGGTAGTTATTACAGCATTTACAATTTTTACGGAAGGACTCTGGCGGTTAACTCCCTTCTCCAGCTGCTAAAGGGCCATCCCAGATCTAGAGGCGGGTTTCCCGGAGGGCTCTACCGTGGGGGAAGTGAACGAAGGGGGTGGTCAGTTGGAAAGCCCTTTAACCAACTCGGCGTCAGCCTGGGGCGCACACCCCGCGAGACAAGTGCCCGGACTGCAGACCCCACCCCCGCCCCGCCCCAGGCCCCGCTACCTCCACAAAGTTTGACCGCACTCGGTCCGGGGACAATGAACACGTGCAAGACCTGGCTGGGCTGCCGTGGACTCCGGGGGCGTAATGATTTCACAACGGTCATGAGGGAGGAGAGCGCCAACCCCATCATTTCTAGGAAGGCCTGAGCCCGCCAGACCGCGAGGGCGGCCGGGAAGAGACGCTCACATACCGGAAAAACTGCAGAACTAGAGCCACGCCCCGCGCACGCGCGGCGCGTCTTGCCCTCGCGTGGCCGCGGTCGTGCGGCTCCCTCCGCCAGCTGCCGGATCTAGCTCGCCTGCCTTCTCCGTCCGTCCGCCCGCCTTCCGCTCCTGCGCTGTCGCGTCGTCGCCCGCCCTTCCCTCCGCCCCTCGCAACAGCCGGCCTCTTTTGACGTCAGCGGCAGAATCCTGCCACTTAGTCCTAATCTGATGCCGAGTGCGGGGCGGGGTGGGTAGGAAGGTCGCCGGCTCCTCCCCTGGCCGGAACCTCTCTTGGAAAGGAAACCTCTTTTGTAATTTCCTAAGACTTCGAATTAAGCCTTTAAACTGTGCCCGTTTCCTAATAAGGGTGAACACGACCTCTCACCCTAGTTGATCTTACAAACTGGGAGTTCTGTTAAAGGGGAATGTGTTGTTATTTGGGTTTATTTGAAGGCTTTCCCTTGTCGTTTTTATGTGTGCCCTTAGTGTGTAAAGTGGAAGAGTGACATCCATAAAATGACGACTTTGTGTATGGAGGCTGGGATAAGCAGTACCTAGTCCGGCTTGATGAGATTAATGTGATTTTAATTTAGTTTCCATTTGAATAATCCAGGGGTGGCATTTTGAAAGGCTGGGTATAAAAAGCTGTTAAAGAACTTGAAGCCGTGGTTAATCATTTTGTAAGCTGCTTAAACAACGTGAAAAGGTATCAGAAATAAAATGAGAATTTAAACTTATAAGGGGCAAAGGTTTTGTCTACCTTTTACAGGCAATGAAATTGACCCAAAGATTTCAGTGATTTGCCTGAGAGGGGTGGAATTCAGGCCACTGCTTTCACCATGCCAGTACTCTGGCCAGCGTGACTAAGGCTGTCTTTAGAACCCGCTGAGCTTGAGCTTTTATTGCCTCTTTTCTTGTCTTCCTACCTCACTTGTCTTTTTCCATTTTCCATGATTTTTGTTTTCTTCTTGAGTTCTCTTTCTTCCTGACCCCCCCATTTGCTTTCTCTATTTCTTTAACTTCCTCTGTTTTTCTTGTGATAGTTGAGCCAGCCTTTCCTTCCTCCTTTAAATGCCTCTCCCTTAAATGACCATAAAAGGAAATATAATTTTTAAAGTTTATTTTCTTGTTTTAAGGGTGTTTTGTTTTGGGGGGGGATTAGTTAGGTATATAGTATGTATATAGTTAGATATAAAATTTCCTCTTCTAAAAGCTGCCTCCTACTTCTTTCCATAGATGTTCAGTGAAAGTAGGAGTGTGTTAGAGAGAGAGTAGTGAAGGAAAGAAAAGAGAGGGAGATGGGCTTCCCTGGTGGCGCAGTGGTTGGGGGTCCGCCTGCCGATGTGGGGGACGTGGGTTTGTGTCCCGGTCCGGGAGGATCCTGCGTGCCGCGGAGCGGCTGGGCCCGTGGGCCATGTCCGCTGGGCCTGCGCGTCCGGAGCCTGTGCTCCGTAGCGGAAGAGGCCACAACAGTGAGAGACCCGCGTACCGCAAAAAAAAAAAAAGAGATAGGAGAGAGGACGGAGTGTGTGGTGACCTGTTTAGAATCAGAAAGAGGAGAAAAAAATATATAAACAGAGACATGCTCTAAATTATACAAAACTCAACGTAAAATAACATAGCTGTAGGTAGGTTCTATAAAACTCAAGAAACACATCACTTTCAATCAATCCCTGCACATGCCTCTGTGATGCATTGCCTCAGATGAGTTGTGTCTTTCACAGAATAAACCTGTAGCTTTAGCTGCCCCAGAAGAAACAATCACAGGGGTTCTACCTGTGAAATAATAATATACCAGTGATTGCAGACTACATGCCACCCCGTAGGCCTCTCAACGTGTTGGCCCCTGTGCCCAGTCCTGCCAGTGGTTGTTGTTATCCTTGTTCTACACTTGGGGAACCTAAAGCCCAGAGAATCCCTTGCCCAGTGTTATAGGAGGCAGAACCTCTGCTGCTATTTTCAATTCCATAGTCTCTGAGTGAATATGTATAATAATAAGGAATTAACATCTAACTTAAAATGAATAATAGAGTTCACTAAAGTACACTATTGCCGATTGACTGAAGTATGCTCTCTTATTATCAATTTCTCTCTTTGGTGTCCGTCTTATTCTGCTTGATTAACAATAACTTGCAGAAGTTGGGTTGGAAACATATTTTGTATTTTGCTAAAACATTCTAAGGTACTCCTGAAGTGTGGTTTATGTCTTAGTTCCCTTCATGAAAGAAAATACACTGCTCTGTATTCCATCATTTAAAAATAATCAGAAGCTTGAGGGCATTATGCTAAGTGAAATAAGTCAAATAAAGAGGGACAAATACTGTATGATCTCATACGCAGAATCTTAAAAAAAAGTCAAACTCAGAAACAGACAGTAGAATGGTGTTTACCAGGGGCTGGTAGAAGAAATGTGGAGATATTACTCAAAGGGTACAAACTACAGTTGTAAGAGGAATGCATTCTGGGCATGTTGTAATGTACAGGATGGTGACTATAGTTAACAATACTGTATTATATACTTGAAAGTTGCTTAGAGAGTAGATTTTTTTTATTCCCCCAGCTTTACTGAGATATAATTGACAACATTGTATAAGGTGTGCAATGTGCTGATTTGATACATTCATATATTGCAAAATTATTACCACAATAGTTAGCTAACACCTCCCTCCTGTTACATAATTATCATTTCTTTTTTTGTGGTGAGAATATTTAGGATCTACTCTCTTAGCAACATACAAATATAATACAGTATTATTAGTTATAGTCACCATGCTGTGCATTAAACCCCCAGAACTTGTTAATCTTCTAACTGGAAGTTTGTACCCTTTCACCAGTACTTTCCCATTTCCCCCACCCCCTAGCTCCTGGTGACTCTGCTTTCTGAGTTTGGCTTTTTTAGATTCCACATATAAGTGAGATCATACAGTGTTTGTTTTACTCTGTCTACTTATTTCACTTAGCACACTGCCCTCAAGTTTCATCTAAGTTGTCTCAAACAGCAGAATTTCCTTCTATCTCATGTCTGAATAGTATTCCTTTATATATACACCACATTTTCTTCATCCATTCATCAATTGATGTATGCTTAGGTTGTTTCCAGATCTTGGCTATTGTGAAATAATACAGCAATAAACATGGGAGTGTGGATATCTTGATGAGATCCTGATTTCAGTTCCTTTGAATATATATCCAGAAGTGGGATTGCTGGATCATATGGTAGTTCTACTATTTTTTAATTGTTTGAAGAAACTCCATACTGTTTTCCATAGTGGCTGCACCAGTTTGCATTCCCACCAACAGTGCAAAAGGATTCCCTTTTCTTCACACCTTTTGCTAACACTTGTTATCACTTGTCTTTTTAACTATGGCCATTCTAACAGGAATGAGGTGATATCTTGTGGTTCTGATTTGCATTTCCCTGATGATTAGTGGTGTGGAGCACCTTTTCATGTACCTGTTGACCATGTGTATGTTGTTTTTGAAAACTCTATTCAATTCCTCTGCCTACTTTTTAATAAGGTTTTTTGTTGTTTTTGCTGAGTTGTATGAATTCTTTCAGTACTTTGGAACCACTTATCAGATATATGGTTTGCAAATATTTTCTTCCATTCTGTAGGTTGCCTTTTCATTTCGTTGGTTGCTCCTTTTGTGTGCAAAAGCTTTTTAATTTGATGTAGTCCCACCTATTGATTTTTGCTTTTGTTGCTTGTGCCTTTGGTGTCATATCCAGGAAATTGCTGCCAAGACCAATGACAAGGAGCTTTTCAGCTATGTTTTCTTCTAGGAGTTTTAGGGTTTCAGGTCTTATGTTTAAGTCTTTAATCCATCTTGAGTTAATTTTTTTGAGTGGTGTTAGATAAGGGTCAAATTCTTCTGCATGTGCTTATCCAGTTTTCCCAGTAAGAGTAGATCTTCAGGGGCTTCCCTGGTGGCTCAGTGGTTGAGAATCTGCCTGCCAATGCAGGGGACACGGGTTCGAGCCCTGGTCTGGGAAGATCCCACATGCCACGGAGCAACTGAGCCCGTGAGCCACAACTACTGAGCCTGCGCGTCTGGAGCCTGTGCTCCGCAACAAGAGAGGCCGCGATAGTGAGAGGCCTGCGCACCGCGATTAAGAGTGGCCCCCACTTGCCGCAACTAGAGAAGGCCCTTGTGCAGAGACAAAGACCCAACAGCCAAAAATAAATTAAATAAATAAATAAATTTAAAGAGTTTAAAAAAAAAAAAAAAAAAAAAAAAGAGTAGATCTTCAATGTCCTCAACATAATAACAACAACAAAAAATGGTAATTACTGTATGTGAGGTGAAGGATGTGTTAACTACTATTATTATGGTAAACATTTAGCAATACATATTTGTATCAAGTCATCACATCGTGCACCGTAAACTTATGTAATATTATATGCCAATTATATCTCGATAGAGTTGGAGGAAAAATAAAAAGAATTATTCATTTCAATGACATTTGGTAGCTGAATAGTAAAAATAGAAAAAATGATAAATTCTATTATTCCCATAATATCTGTGTAATACTATATGGATACCTTGAATTCAACAATTCACAGAAGCACTGTTCTACATTTTTTTTCACATCTTTCTTTTTCTGAATTTTATTTATTTGTTTTTTATACAGTTCACATCTTTATTGGAGTATAGATGCTTTACACTGTTGTGTTAGTTTCTGCTGTACAACAAAGTACAACAAAGTGAATCAGCTATATGTGTATATATATCCCCATATCCCTTCCCTGTTGAGGTTCCCTCCCACCCTCCCTATTCCATCCCTCTAGGTCATCACAAAGCATCGAGATGATCTCCTTGTGCTATGCAGCAGCTTCCCACTAGTCATCCATTTTACATTTGGTAGTGTATATATGTCAGTGCTACTCTCTCACTTTATCCCAGCTTCCCCTTCCCTCCCTGTGCCCTCAAGTCCATTCTCTACGTCTGCATCTTTATTCCTGCTCTGCCACTAGGTTCATCAGTACCGCTCTTTTAGATTCCATATATATGTGTTAGCACACGGTATTTGTTTTTCTCTTTCTGACTTACTTCACTCTGTATGACAGATTGTATGTCCATCCACATCACTACATTTTTTTTAAATTCTACATTCCAGGGTGGTGATTCTTCCACTTGTATATCTTGTACCTTACCATAATTTGAGAACCTGGATTCCAGGATGGTAGAAACACAAAGCTTGCTTATTCTAATGAGCATTTTATATATTTATAGGACTTTATCATTATCCTTATCATATACTCTGTTTTAAGGACAAAAAAAAAGCAGGAGCATTGTTGGGGGTTAATTTTATTTTTTGTGGCTTTAAAATACAAACAAATATAAGGATCATATTAGTTTTTTAAATGTCAGCAATAGTATTAGCATTTTTACTGCTAGAACTGTGAAACATATAGACATGAAATAGCATTATCATCTGAGAAATTATGCTAATCCATTCTCTTATTAGGAAGCTTGAGGATGCAGTTTACTCACATCTGCATTCATGGGATAAAATTTGAAATGGGGGTTCGAACAGCAAGGTTGACTAACTTTATCCTTCTGTCTTATGACTAAGATAGAGGTTTTCACAATTAAGAAGCAATTTGAAGAGAAAGCATTAGCAAGGGATGGGCTTTATATGTTTCATTGCTCTGAAGCTATAATAGAAAACAAAGTGCAAAGATTACTCCAGATTATTTTGGAAAAACTTCTATTCCAAAGTATTGTAAACTTCCATTCTGCAGATGACTGGAATGTTTTTGGATAATGAATCTACCCATTCATTTTGATATGTCTTCGACCCTCATACTCTCTTGCAGTTACTTTTGCTGCATAATGAATTGACCCAAATTCAGCATCTTGAAACAACCATTTGATTATGTTCACAGGTTTTGTGGATCAGGAATCAGACTGGGCACAGCAGGGATGGTGGACCTCTCCTCCTTGAGATTTCAGGTCTCATCCCTTGGGCTGGGCTGCCTCAGGGCCTGGGACTGCCAACGGAAGTAACTGCACTTGTCTTTTTTATGTGGCTTGACTTCCCTACAGCTAATGCTCTCAGGGTAGTTAGACTTTTACATGGCAGCTCAGGGCTCCAAGCTTGAGTGTTCTAGTGTGTAAGGCTGATGCTGCATTACCTTTTATGACCCAGCCTCACTATTGTGTCCACTGTAGTCTCTTGGTTGAAGGAGTCATAAGCCTGCGCAGATTCAAGATGTGTGCCCAGTGCTCGCTTCGGCAGCACATACACTAAAATTGGAACAATACAGAGAAGATTAGCATGGCCACTGCCCAAGGATGACACGCAAATCTGTGAAGCATTCCGTATTTTTTGCAACTAGAGATTATCATACTAAGTGAAATAAGAGAAAAACAAATACCTTAAGATATCACTTATATGTAGAATCTAAAATACTGCACAAATGAACCTATGTACAAAACAGAAACAGACTCACAGATACAGAGAACAGACTTGTGGTTGCCAAGAGAGAAGGGGTTTGGGGGTATGGACTGGGAGTCTGGGGTTAGTAGATGCAAACTATTGCATTTAGAATGCATGGACAACAAGTTGCTACTATATAGCACGGGGAACTATAACCAATCTCCTGGGATAAACCATAATGGAAAATAATATAAGAATGAATATATGTGTATAACTAAGTCATTTTGATGTACAGCAGAAATTAACACAACATTGTAAATCAACTATACTTCAATTAAAAAAAAAAAGAAGTGTGCCCATAGGACTCCCACCCACCATTACCTCTCCATGAAAGGAGTGTCAAAAGACTTGGGACCATGTTCTAAAACTGCCACTTACTCCAATACCCAACTCTCTCCCATTAAACTCTAAAAGAATTTTCCTTCAGATGTTTTCTCAAAGTGAATACAATGTATTAATAAAATTCCCTACATGAGATCCAAGGCCACTGAAACTGCCATGTAATTATTTTTCTTTCTCGGGGGAAGCAGATGGAATTATCAGACTGTGCTTACTGTTCTTAAACAAGGCTGCCAATATCTGTATGTCCCTCCTGAGAGATGGGCTGCATTTCTGCAATGAGGGAGAAAAACATGTAATCATCCCTTGTTGAAGAAATCAACTTTTTATTTAAAAACCATGCTTGCTTGAGCAGACGCAAAAAGAAATACAACTCTGCAGCCTGTGGAAGGAAAACCACATTCACAGAAAGATAGACAAAATGAAAAGGCAGAGGACTTTGTACCAGATGAAGGAACAACATAAAACCCCAGAAAAACAACTAAATGAAGGTGTGATAGGCAATCTTCCAGAAAAAGAATTCACAATAATGATAGTGAAGATGATCCAGGATCTCAGAAAAAGAATGGAGGCAAAGATCGAGAAGATGCAAGAAATGTTTAACAAAGACCTAGAAGAATTAAAGAACAAACACTTAGAAGAATTAAAGAACAAACAAACAGAGATGAACTATACAATAACTGAAATGAAAAATACAGTAGAAGGAATCAATAGCAGAATAACAGAGGCAGAAGAAAGGATAAGTGACCTGGAAGACAGAATGTTGGAATTCACTGCTGCAGAACAGAATAAAGAAAAAAGAATGAAAAGAAATGAAGACAGCCTAAGAGACCTCTGGTACAACACTAAATAAAACAACATTTGCATTATAGGGGACCCAGAAGGAGAAGAGAGAGAGAAAGGACCTGAGAAAATATTTGAAGAGATTATAGTCGAAAACTTCCCTAACATGGGAAAGGAAATAGCCACCCAAGTCCAGGAAGCACAGAGAGTCCCAGGAAGGATAAACCCAAGGAGAAACATGCCAAGACACATAGTAATGAAACTGACAAAAATTAAAGACAAAGAAAAATTATTGAAAGCAACAAGGGAAAAATGACAAATAACATACAAAGGAACTCCCATAAGGTTAACAGCTGATTTCTCAGCAGAAACTCTACAAGCCAGAAAGGAGTGGAATAAAATATTTAAAGTGATGAAAGGGAAGAACCTAAAACAAGATTACTCTACCCGGCAAGGATCACATTCAGATTTGATGGAGAAATCAAAACCTTTACAGACAAGCAAAAGCTAAGAAAATTCAGCACCACCAAACCAGCCCTACAATGAATGCTAAAGGAATTTCTCTAAGTGGGAAACATAAGAGAAGAAAAGGACCTATAAAAACAAACAATTAAGAAAATGGTAATAGGAACATATATATCGATAATTACCTTAAACGTGAATGGATTAAATGCTCCAACCAAAAGACACAGGCTTGCTGAATGGATACAAAAACAAGACCCGTATATATGCTGTTTACAAAAGACCCACTTCAGACCTAGGGACACATACAGACTGAAAGTGATGGGATGGAAAAAGATATTCCATGCAAACGGAAATCAAAAGAAAGCTGGAGTGGCAATAGTCATATCAGATAAAATAGACTTTAAAATAAAGAATGTTACAAGAGACAAGGAAGGACACTACATAATGATCAAGGGATCAATCCAAGAAGAAGATATAACTATTATAAATATATATACACCCAACATAGGAGCACCTCAATACATAAGGCAACTGCTAACAGCTATAAAAGAGGAAATCGACAGTAACACAATAATGGTGGGGGACTTTAACACCTCATTTACACTCATTGACAGATCATCCAAACAGAAAATTAATCAGGAAACACAAGCTTTAGATGACATAATAGACCAGATAGATTTAATTGATATTTATAGGACAGTCCATCCAAAAACAGCAGATTACACTTTCTTCTCAAGTGCACACGGAACATTCTCCAGAATAGATCACATCTTGGGTCACAAATCAAGCCTCAGTAAATTTAAGAAAATTGAAATCATATCAAGCATCTTTTCTGACCACAACGCTATGAGATTAGAAATCAATTGCAGGGAAAAAACGTAAAAAACACAAACACATGGAGGCTAAACAATCCATTACTAAATAACCAAGAGATCACTGAAGAAATCAAAGAGGAAATAAAAAAATACCTAGAGACAAATGACAACAAAAACACAATGATCCAAAACCTATGGGATGCAGCAAAAGCAGTTCTAAGAGGGACATTTATAGCAATACAATCCTATCTCAGGAAACAAGAAAAATCTCAAATAAACAATCTAACCTTACACCTAAAGGAACTAGAGAAAGAAGAACAAAAAAACCCCAAAGTTAGTAGAAGGAAAGAAATGATAAAGATCAGAGCAGAAATAAATGAAACAGAAATGAAGAAAACAATAGCAAAGATCAATAAAACTAAAAGCTGGCTCTTTGAGAAGATAAACAAAATTGATAAACCATTAGCCAGATTCATCAAGAAGAAGAGGGAGAGGACACAAATCAGTAAAATTACAAATGAAAAAGGAGAAGTTACAACAGACACCACAGAAATACAAAGCATCCTAAGAGACTATTACAAAAAACTCTATGCCAATAAAATGTACAACCTGGAAGAAATGAACAAATTCTTAGGAAGGTATAACCTTCCAAGACTGAACCAGGAAGAAATAGAAAATATGAACAGACCAATCACAAGCACTGAAACTGAAACTGTGATTAAAAATCTTCCAACAAACAAAGTCTAGGACCACATGGCTTCACAGGTGAATTCTATCAAACATTTAGGGAAGAGCTAAGACCCATCCTTCACAAACTCTTCCAAAAAATTGCAGAGGAAGGAACACTCCCAAACTGTCACCATCACCCTGATACCAAAACCAGACAAAGATACTACAAAAAAAAAAAAAATTACAGACTAATATCACTGATGAATATAGATGCAAAAAATCTTCAACAAAAGACTAGCAAACAGAATCCAACAACACATTAAAAGGACCATACAACACGATCAAGTGGGATTTATCCCAGGGATGCAAGGATTCTTCAATATATGCAAATCAATCAATGTGATACACCGTATTAACAAACTGAAGAAGAAAAACCATAAGATCATCTCAATAGATGCAGAAAAAGCTTTTGACAAAATTCAACACCCACTTATGATAAAAAACTCTCCAGAAAGTGGGCACCGAGGGAACCTATCTGAACATAATAAAGACCATATATAACAAACCCACAGCAAACATCATTCTCAATGGTGAAAAACTGAAAGCATTTCCTCTAAGATCAGGAAAAGACAAGGATGTCCACTCTTACCACTATTATTCAACATAGATTTGGAAGTCCTTGCCATTGTAATCAGAGAAGAAAAAGAAATAAAAGGAATAGAAATTGGAAAAGAAGAAGTAAAACTGTCACTGTTTACAGATGACATGATACTATACACAGAGAATCCTAAAGATGCCACCAGAAAACTACTAGAGCTAATCAATGAATTTGGTAAAGTTGCAGGATACAAAATTATTGCACAGAAATCTCTTGCATTCCTATACACTAATGATGAAAAATCTGAAAGAGAAATTAAGGAAATACTCCCATTTACCACTGCAACAAAAAGAATAAAATACCTAGGAATAAACCTACCTAGGGAGACAAAAGACTTGTATTCAGAAAACTATAAGACACTAATGAAAGAAATTAAAGATGATACAAACAGATGGAGAGATATACCATGTTCTTGGATTGGAACAATCAATATTGTGAAAATGACTGTACTACCGAAAGCAATCTACAGATTCCATGCAATCCCTATCAAATTACCAACGGCATTTTTTACAGAACTAGAACAAGAAATCTTAAAATTTGTATGGAGACACAAAAGACCCCAAATAGCAAAAGCAGTCTTGAGGGAAAAAAACAGAGCTGGAGGAATCAGACTCCCTGACTTCAGACTATACTACAAAGCTACAGTGATCAAGACATTATGGTACTGGCACAAAAACAGAAATATAGATCAATGGAACAGGATAGAAAGCCCAGAGATAAACGCACACACATATGGTCAACTAATCTATGACAAAGGAGGCAAGGATATACAATGGATAAAAAACAGTCTCTTCAATAGGTGGTGCTGGGAAAATTGGACAGCTACATGTAAAAGAATGAAATTAGAACACTCCCTAACACCATACAAAAAATAAACTCAAAATGGATTAGGGACCTAAATGTAAGGCCAGACACTATAAATATCTTATAGGAAAACACAGGAAGAACACTTTTTGACATAAATCACAGCAAGATCTTTTGTGGTCCACCTCCTAGAGTAATGGAAATAAAAACAAAAATAAACAAATGGGACCTAATGAAACTTAAAAGCTTTTGCAAAGCAAAGGAAACCACAAACAAGACGAAAAGAGGACCTTCAGAATGGGAGAAAATATTTGCTAATGAATCAATGGACAAAGGATTAATTTCCAAAATATATAAACAGTCCATGCAGCTCAATATTAAAAAAACAAACAACCCAATCAAAAAATGGGCAGAAGCGGCTTCCCTGGTGGCGCAGTGGTTGAGAGTCCACCTGCCGATGCAGGGGACATGGGTTCGTGCCCAGGTGTGGGAGATCCCACATGCCGTGGAGCAGCTGGGTCCGTGAGCCATGGCCACTGAGCCTGCGTGTCTGGAGTCTGTGCTCCACAACAGGAGAGGCCACAACAGTGAGAGGCCCACGTACCGCAAAAAAAAAAAAAAAAAAAAAAAAAAGGCAGAAGACCTAAATAGACATTTCTCCAAAGAAGACATACAGATGGCCAAAAAGCACATGAAAAGATGCTCAACATCACTAATTATTAGAGAAATGCAAATCAAAACTACAATGAGGTATCACCTCACACCAGTTAGAATGGGCATCTTCAGAAAATCTACAAACAACAAATGCTGGAGAGGGTGTGGAGAAAAGGGAACCCTCTTGCACTGTTGGTGGGAATGTAAGTTGATACAGCCACTATGGAGAACAGTATGGAGGTTCCTTAAAAAACTAGAAATAAAATTACCATATGACCCAGCAATCCCACTACTGGGCATATACCCAGGGAAAACCATAATTCAAAAAGACACATGCACCCCAGTGTTCATTGCAGCACTATTTACAATAGTCAGGTCATGGAAGCAGCCTAAATGCCCATCGACAGACGAATGGATAAAGAAGATGTGGTACATATATACAATGGAATATTACTCAGCCATAAAAAGGAACGAAATTGGGTCATTTGTAGAGGTGTGGATGGATGTAGATTTTGTCATACAGAGTGAAGTAAGTCAGAAACAGAAAAACAAATATCATATATTAACGCATATATGTGGAGCCAGGAAAAATGGTACAGATGAACTGGTTTGCAGGGCAGAAATAGAGACACAGAGGTACAGAACAAACGTACGGACACCAAGGGGGGGAAATGGCAGGGGTGGTGGTGGTGGTGTGATGAATTGGGAGATTGGGATTGACATATATACACTAATATGTATAAAATAGATAACTAACAAGAACCTGCTGTATAAAAAAATTAATAAAATAAAATTCAAATATCCAAAAATATCATGCTTGCTTGTTTTTACTCTTTGTTCTTTGGATATACAGTATATGTCTCTGCGGAATGACTGACTGAGAAGGCTATGTGTTAGCAATTCAATAAAAGTAGTTAAAGCATGTCCCAGGGCCTGGATTTCAGGGGCAAAATTTTAAGGGGCTGCCAAAAAATTCATTTATCAAGATATTTTAATGTAGTATTTAAAAAAATCAAAATTAATGCCAAGCAATCCATAATAAAATTTCAAAATTTTAAATAAAGCCATATCAGTTTCCTAGGGCTGCTGTAACAAAGCACCATAAACTGGATAGCTTAACAGAAATGTATTGTCTCCCTGTGCTGGAGGCTGGCCACTTGCAGGGAGAAACCTCATGCCTCTCCCCTAGCTTCTGGTGATTGCTGAAGTCTTTGGACTTTCTTGGCTTGTAGCTGCACCACTCCAATCTGTGCTTCCCTCTCCCCCTGACCTTCTTCCCCATGTGTCTCTGTGTCTTTCCTCATCTTCTAAGGATGCCGGTCACTGGATTTAGAGCCCACTCTAATCCAGTATGATCTCATCTCATCGTAATCTAATTATATTTGCAAAGACCCTATTTCCAAATAAGGTCACATTCTGAGGCTCCGGTGGACATAAATTTTGGGGAGACACTATTTAACACTGTAGACAGGATCAGTATTACTGATTTTCCCTTTTGCCTCAGGATCTAATATGACTCAGCATGGCCTCCCCCATTTTAGTAGCAAGCATAGGCTGGCCACTGCCCAGTGAGCTGCTATTACATGAGCTTTGTGGTCCAAGACTTAGAAGGCGGCTGTGTGTCTTCTTCCTGAGAACTTTCACCTACTCACCTGCCTCAGCTTCCACATACTTGTATGATGACTCTGAAATCTATCTCTCCAGCCTTGCTACTTTCCTGAGTTCTGGTTTCCAGTATGTTCTTTTTTATATTTTTTATTTATTTTTTTATAGATAAGATTTTTAAAAATATTTATTTTATTTATTATCATTTATTTTTGGCTGCGTTGGCTCTTCATTGCTGCGCGCGGGCTTTCTCTAGTTGCAGTGAGCGGGGGCTACTCTTTGTTGTGGTGTGCAGGCTTCTCAGTGTGGTGGCTTCTCTTGTTGTGTAGCACGGGCTCTAGGCACACGGGCTTCAGTAGTTGTGGCTTGCAGCCTCAGTAGTTGTACAGCACGGGCTTAGTTGCTCCGCAGCATGTGGGATCTTTCTGGACCAGGGCTCGAACCCGTGTCCCCTGCATTGGCAGGTGGGTTCTTAACCACTGCACCACCAGGGAAGCCCCTCCAGTATATTCTGATTACCTGTTCTATGCATATAACTATACTATACCCCCATTCTCCAAGGCTTTTAGGATCATTTCTTTATCCCAAATGTTCTGAAATTGTACAGTGATGTAACTTAGATTTTTTTTTTAATTCAGTAAGCTGGGTATTAAGTAGATGCTTTCAATCTGGAAACTCATTTCTTTAAGTTTGAGGGAATGTTCTTTTATTATTTATTCAATAATTTTTTCCCTTTGCTTTATTCTCATTTCTTTCTAGAACTTCTATTAGTCTAATGTTGGGGAGCCTGGATTTTTCTCCTAATGTTCCTATCCTTTTTCCCTTTTTTGTTTTTTGTTTATTTTATGGGAAATTTCCTTAAAATTTTCTTCTAACCTTTCTTTTGAAATAATTTTCATTCTGGTTATTATACTATACCCTAATTAGGGTTAGCGTTAGTTTTCAAAAGTCCTTTCTTTTTCTCTGATTGCTTCTTTCTTTTTTAAAAAAACTTTTAAGTAGCGCTTTATTCTTGCGTCATGGGTCCAACAGTTTTTCTTCTTTTTCAGAGGACACTAGTTACTTTGAAATTTTCTTCTGTTGTCTGCATTCTTCAATTTTTTTTTTTTTCCTTTTTGCCTTGCTCTGTGTCTCTTATGTTGGAGAGTTCCCTAAAATGTTTGGTGATCCTTGGCTGTCTGTTTGTAAGAGTGAGGATGGAAAATGATGATTTTGGTGGGAAGGGGAAGCCTGATGCATGGAGGATTAAGGTGGGAGTGAGCCAATCTCTAGAAGTCTTGCCCTCTGTTAGAGCACAGGAGGATCTATGGCCCTCTAGTCTTGGAGGGGGTAAATCGGCCTGGTCAGAAAGCTTCCAGGGAAATGAGTGGGCAAAGGGGCTGGGAAGCCTTGCAGACCAGTATGTAGGTTTCCCCCCAAATTATTCTATTTTCAATTTATTTCTGGCCCCTGCCTTTCCACTGGCAAGGGGGAGTGGCACTTTTGATCTCTGAGTCTCCAGAATCCTGGGATGGGATAGGCTTGCTAATCACTGCTCTCTGCTCTGCTGGTGCTTTGGTTTCAGCTTTTTCCTAGGTTAGTCACATTCAGCTATTGGGTTGCCAGCTTCCTAAAAATGTGAGTTGGTCTGCTGTTTATATTTTTCTCTATTTCCTTGTTGATTTATAACTTTTACTTTCCTTTTCTGTCTTTTGAGGGTAGTTTGAGAGGAGATAAAAAGCATATGTTCAATTATCTATCTTTTAGGTAATTAATAATTCATTATTAATCTTTGTAGATGATCACTGCATGGTTTTCCCTTAGAAGAGGACTTCTTCAATCACAAATATAATTAAATATGTCAGTACTTTATTTTATCATGGGATTAAATGTTCCACCAGTTAAAGGAACTCATATGTATTAGGGCCATCTAGTGGACAACTTGAATTTAGCACCAAAGGCTTTAAATGCAGCAGGGCACTTTCTGAAACCTAGGAAAAGAGCTAGAAAGCATCACTTACTATCATCACTTACCTTGGTGTCTGTATGCAAAATCTCCCCAAATAGAAGTGTTTCCTCTATTATATGGAAAGAACATACACACATTTATTTTGTAGTTTATTTTAGTACATATTTTATTTCATCTTTATGGCTATCTTAAAGTCTAATTGTTGAAACTTAAAATGTTTCTCTACTAATATCCTTGTGGGAGATGAAAAAATAACTGACCTGACTGTCCTCCTTTCTTTATAACAGGCTTTTTATTCAGTGAGGATTAGATTCTATTTCTTTCTCCTCTGGGATATTTCACTAGTCTATGGCTGGCCTTTCCTAGGAATTAATTGAAAAGGAAATGGCAGATAGGATTAAGCTGCTGGACCCAGTAGAATATTACAGGCCAGGCTTGGAGGTACCTGTGGCCAGCTGAGACAAGGTGCCTGTGAATTATACTGCTCTGTGGTTATTAAGACTTCATGTTACACCAGTGAATTGAAAAGACGTAAGTTATCCAGTCTCTCAATCTTACCCTCAATAATTTACTTAAAAAAAAAAAAACCTGTTCTGGAGATTTCAGGCAAAAATTTTAAATTACTTCTTTTTTCATAACTCAGAAGGATTTTATGATTTTATGTCCATAGCTGCAGGACCTGTTGTAGATATTCCTAAGCCTCCATTCAGCCAAATCATGAGAGTTCCCACAGTGTCAAAATATATGAATAGCCAGTGCTTGAGCCAAGTGCAAACCAATTAGGATTTTAAATAGATCACGTATGAGCTGAAATTTGCTACATAATTTAAATGCCATCTAGTGGCCAAATATCATTTTTAGTCCTCAATCAAAGCAGTTTTGGTGCCTTCCAGTATTTTTCTTAGAGTGATTTACCAGATAGTTTTGAATTAGGGATATTATAGCTGCTTCTGCTCTTTGAGTGAAATGGAATTGGAATATTTCCTGACCATAAAAAATGTTTAACAGCTTGAAATGTGCCTAAGTCCTAGCTCTTATTCCAGATGCATCTGCTTGTATGGATGCAAAACAAAGAATTGTTGCTTGGTTTGGCTACTAGGTCATTAAATAGCACCAGTAGTTATAATTTATTACTTTGTAACTGATAAGTAAAAGGAAGTATTATACGTATTGTGAGGTAACTAGTATAGGAACAAAATTCTAAATAATGATGGCCAAAGGGTTTAAAGGATCAACAATTTTCAGTCTCAGAAAATTGAAGAGCTATGAGAGAGACATATCATTTGCCCATAAATGAGTGCCATGGGCAAGCAAATTAGTGTGATATAATAATGGTGGTGGTAGTAGCAGCAGCTAACATACTGAATGCTTAAGTGCTAGATGCTATTCTGAATGCTCTGCTTGTATTAACTCACAACAACCTAATTAAATAGGTACTATTGTTATACCCATTTTATAGACAAAACTGAGGCACAGAATGCCCACTAGTGAAAGGCTGAGTAGGGATCAGAATATTTGGAGTGTCCTTTGGTCTCTTAGCTGCTTTGGATTTTGGTTAGTACTACTTTGGTTGAAGGATTTTTGGAGAATGATGAAAGTCCCTTTAATAGAACCAGGGCACAGTCAGCCTTGATCATCCTGGGCTGGGGCCCCACGTAGGGTTGGAGATGTTGGCTCAGGGATGAGGTGGAGCAAACAGGGTTCGCTCTGGTCCCTGAACTACCTGCTGGGTCCTTGATCTACCTTGGTTAGACCTACCTGCTTTCTTGGCTCTGTGGGGGTAAACTGCCCCTGGAGAATTGAGAGTAAATTTGACTTTTGTATGATTGTGGTCTGAGGTTATTTATAACCTCCTCTTCAGCTTTTTACTCCAGATAGTAGAGAGTTGATTGAGCGTAACCAAACTAGCTGTCTGTATTTATGCAATAAATAGGACATCATTAAGCATTCTTTTTCTTGTTAGTCACAAATCTGGTTCTATTCTTTCACTTCTGGCATGTGACCAGTTAAAACCTTAATGATAATAAATAAGTTAATACCTCACACAGTGCTTTGTTGATTTCAGTGAGCTTCACAAAGTATTTTTGAGGTCGATAACAATGGTTCCATTATCCTCCGTATACAGATAAGGAAACTGGGACTCAGAGAGATTAAGTGGCTTGCCAAAATACACATGACTGCTGGCATAAAATTAAGACTAGAACACCTAGGCATTTCATTGCATTTATTAACACACACACACACATATTTTTCCAGGCACGCAGATGAATATGATGCCAACTGCATGTTAAGTAAGGTAGCCTCATATAAAAGTGAAACCATGCTAACTGCAATTTTATCTGCTATCTCCTACTTTCTCAGTTACTGTTAGAGATCTTTGAAAGGAAGTCAGACAATTAAATCAGCGCTATAGGTTAGATAATTTAGATGTTTTATACTCTCTCTCATAGGCAGAATCTAGGTAATCTTTCAAGGCTTACTCTAGTCCTCTAATTTTATTTTTTAATGAAAAAAAAGTAGGATTATAATTCTTTAAAAAATGTTTTACTTGTATAAAATAAGCAGTTTTACAAGCTTATCATGCTTAACATGATTTATCCAGAAGGAGGCAGCATTTTACTATTAAACTGATGCTTCTGCAAAGATTCTAACAAGTTGTTTTTTCTCCTTTTCTTTAAAGTTGTAGACTACCTAATCACACACATCCAAAAATCTTTCAGGGCAAAGATTCTTGGATATCACCAGAGCTTTGCATATTGAACAGTTATAAAATCCAAATCCTGCTCAGATTAAACACATCTAAAATTACAAGTAGCAAATCCATTGATAGGAACTGTTTTTCAGTAAAGATAATAATCAAAATATAGAGTTGAACAGAAGTTGGAGTAGAAGAAAGGGAAAATGAATGGTTCGATTAGTGTAGAAACTTGTAGAAAATAGGTATTTGATCAATAAAATATAAACTTTAGATTAAAAAACACTTCATTCAGAAATAAGGATAATGAATTAGTTTTAATCATCTACCTAGTTTCATAAATGTAACTTGCTTTTTCTTTCCTTGTTTTCATAGAATCACAGGATCTTTAGAAGGGACCTTGAAATTTCACGTGACATATTTCAGTGATTGCTGGTTAGAACTCATTTCACCCATCTGGGGAAGCACGTCTATCTGTTTTCAAAGAATTAGGAAGAAAGGGATTCCAATATGATAGGGGAAGTGCAATTGTGAGAATGACAGGATGGCAAGGGGGACTTTTTCTATTTCCCTGTGTTTGACAAAAAGGGTCCAGAGCTCAAAACACTAACTGGGGTCTGCCACTTTCTCCAAAGTTTTCCTAAGGCTCTGAAGAATTGGGCATCAGTCCCCACCTACACCCCCTGCCCCTTAATACTCAGTCCCTGGTCTATAAAAGATGAGGGGAGTAGGTGATTCCTCCCCTTCTTATTGGGGAGGGATTTCTCCTGACTCCCATTGCCAAATGAAGAAAGAGGCTCCAAGACAATGGCTTTTAGGGTCTACCCGTGGTGACCTCTGCTTGGATAGCAGAATTGCTGGGCTCTCCAGTCCTACCAGAGCAGAGAAGATGGAAGCCAGGGAGAGCTGGCTGGCCATGTGGAAGTGGTGACAGTGGAACAGTGATCTTGCCCACCCTTATGTGGCATGGCCAGGGTGTGAGAAATTCCTTGGAACAAGGGAATATACGGAAGGCATATATTCTTGAGCCACCTTGCTGTACAATTCCCCCCCACCCCACCGGCCCAGGACTATGCACCATGACTTGGGTTATATTACTGAGATAACTGAGGGCGTGGGTGGGAGAGGGCCAGCTAGAGCTGAACCTTCCAATGGGAAGATCTCTCTGGATAATTTTCACCTGTGCTCCCAGAGAGGTGGACTTTGGATACTGACATGCACACTCAGGGCTCACTGGAGAAGCAGAGCAGCCAACAGAGAGATGGCTACGGCTGCCCCTTTCCTTCCCCTTCTTCCTGATTCCAACACTTGAGAGAGAGAAGCCCGGCCTGGGACAGGTAGGAGAGGGTGTTTTGCAGGCAGGACTCCCTCCAACTCCATCTCACACCAAGCAGTCAAGATTCCAATTCATGCCTTCTCTGGAGTGGTGCGCTAGGGAGGAGACAGAATTTACATAGAGTTTGAAATTGAAATTTTATACATTTTTTTTTTCAAAAGCGACTTTATTTTTTTTTAAAATTATTTATTTATTTATTTATGGCTGTGTTGGGTCTTCGTTTCTGTGCGAGGGCTTTCTCTAGTTGTGGCAAGTGGGGGCCACTCCTCATCGCGGTGCGCGGGCCTCTCACTATCGCGGCCTCTCTTGTTGCGGAGCACAGGCTCCAGACGCGCAGGCTCAGTAATTGTGGCTCACGGGGCTAGCTGCTCCGTGGCATGTGGGATCTTCCCAGACCAGGGCTCGAACCCGTGTGTCCTGCATTGGCAGGCGGACTCTCAACCACTGCGCCACCAGGGAAGCCCAGAAATTTTATACATTTTTGAATAACCAAAAGTGAATAGAAAGTGATGCAATCTGGCCAGGATGTCATGGAGTGATAGGAAAGGGAAATGTGGAGTATAGATGAAGGCTGGTACAGTTCTGATCACCAGTTCCAGTGGGTCTAGTTACCCTAGAAACAGACTGGGAAAACTTCAAGTCTTCTAAGAGAATCACCATATCCAATATGGAACCACCCAAGCAGCAACGTAGAAATGGCTGAAGGTAGCATTTAAACATAGACAGGGTTAAATACAGAGTCCCAAGAATCCCTTGGCCTCTATGTGATGTGGAAGGATCCAGAAGTTCCTACTTGACCTGATGAAGGGAGAAACCAGAAGCCTGCTTGGGCTGTGGTAGCAATGGGTGGGACCCCAGTGCAGGCTTCTCTTAGGTGCTGCTGGAAGATGAGGTGGAGATAGACTCAGAGGATTTACAGAGCCAGCCTGGGATAAGGTGGAGCCAGTTAAGAGGAAAAGACCCTCGAGACCCCCAGCTTTGCCAAAAGATCTGACCACAAATGTCTCCAGCAGGGTATGAGCAGGTGGTGCAGGGGACATCTCTGATGACTCCAGTCCTGGAGTCAACCACCCCCTTCAGCTGCCCCTACGGATATGCAATCTCTGCCCTACCTGTAAGTCCCCATCTTGGGAGGAGGGAGGAACAAGAGAGGAGAGAAAAGCCTTAGAGGGAGTTTGAACTTCAACTGACTGCATATTTACCTGGGACTGTTTAAACCAAAGTAACTGATTGATTCTTAACTGGTAAGTTTATATCTCCCTTTATCCCATCCCATCCCACCACCTCAAAAAGTGGGAGTGGGGATATATTAGACTTTTGGGGCTGCCATAACAAAACACCACAGACTGGGTGGCTTAAACAACCCAAGTTTATTTTCTCACCGTTCTGGAGGCTGGAAGTCCAAGATCAAGGTGCCAGCAGATTTGGTTCCTGGTGAGAATCCTCTTCCTGGATTGCAGATGGCTACCTTCTCACTATGTCCTCACATGGCAGAGAAAGCGGGCTCTCGTGTCTCTCCCTCTTCTTAACAAGGGCACTAGTCCCATCATGAGAGCCCCACTCTCATGGTTTCATCTGAACCCAACCATCTCCCAAAGGCTCCATCTCCAAACACCAACACCATCACATTAGGGCTTCAACGTCTGAATTTGGAGGAGGGACACAGTTCAGCCCATAGCAGTGGGCTTGTGAGGAAGTTTATATCATTTATAGAAAAAGCATGACATCACTATCTTTTGGTGTGCCTAAATTATAGTGTGTCGTTAAAAAACAAATACCTTGTAAACCTCCTGAGGGCAGAGACTTGACTTAGTTCACTGCTGTGAGCTAAATCAAGGGCCTATGGCCATGACTGCCAGTGAGTAGCAGTCAATAAATATTCATTAAAGAAGTAAATAAATAACAGTTTTCTTTTCATTTAACTGTTGAATAAATTCAATAAAGCTAGAGATTTCTGATTAAAAATGAAAAAAGAAAAAGAAATTCTACCACAAGTGCTTTTAGTTCCCCACCTTCCTACTGTGGGAAAGGTGTTTGTGTGGGGTGGGTAGAGCAAAAGAGGGAAGGGTGGAGGGAAGGAGAGAGGAGGAAGTACAAAGAGGTTGGGAAGGGGAAAAAGAAAATTAGAGGGAGACAAGGAGGAAGAGAGGGAGTGACCTGAGGAAGGGGGAGAGAGATAGTGGGAAGGAAGGAGAGACCCGAGGGGGGACAGGGACTCAGAGATGATTGGAGTAGTGGAATTTGCCAGAAGGATTGGAATTTGGGGGGAAAGAGGAGTTAGAGAGGATTTGCAGGGAGTCTTGCTCTATAATGTGCAGTGTGACACCCTCCTGATCTCCTCAAGACCTTTCGTCAAGAAACACATTCCTCTTCCCCTCTTTTCCAGTTGCTTTCCTGTTTCCATCTTGATACTTTGGTGTGTTGGAGGATTCAGTGTCACACACTCTTCACACAGTGGTGATCCAGGCTAAAGTTTAACAGTCAGATGGAGTCTGTCTTATGTCTAATTCCTTGTGTTGACATTCATGACGTCCTTTCCTCTATTGTCCTATTGGAGAGCAGTCTGTCCCTGACCTGTTTAACAGCCATTTTAAACTGAAGTCTTATGGGAAATCAGCCTCCCAATTTTTCTTTCCTCACTGGAATACCTCAATTTCTTTTCTTTCTCTTCTTTTTAGGCTGCACTGTGCGGCGTGAGGGATCTTAGTTCTCCGACCAGGGATCAAACCTGTGCCCCCTACATTGGGAGAGTGGAGTCTCAACCACTGGACTGCCCGGGAAGTCCCTCAGTTTCTTTATTCTTTCCTCCTAGGTTGTTGTAGGCTTTCCTTCTGAGTCCTTTAATCATCTTTAGCCTTCTTTGGATTTGCCCTGGACTTCTTCAGCTAATTAGCCTGGAGGAGGATTAGCAAACACCACAAACAGTGCTTGGCTTGTGTATTTCTGAGCCATGCTCTATGTCTTTCAATGACTTTATATTTCTTCAGACTATTTGCTTAATTAAATAAAAGGCCAAGTTTTAGTTACAATGGTCCCAGTGATTTCAACTATCAGCTGAGTTATTCTAACTCCTTCATACTTAGATCTCACTGCCTTTTGCAACAACATTGGCTGGAGTGTCAAGACTGGTGTTATATGAGGGTTTTTTCTGGTAGTCTATTTTCAATGTAAAACTCTTAGTGAATATTTAGAAGTATGATTTATTAAAACATTTAGAGTACACGTTTACTTAAAACTAGAGAACGTTAAGTCTATCATAAATGTCTGTTTTGGTTGATTACTTGCCTAATGAGGCATATTACTTAAAAAATGCTGAACATTCCATTCAACCATGTGGGACAAACTGGGAATTCTGAAGGATTAAATTTCAGTCCAAGAAAATGGGAAAATTTCACATAATTAAGAAGAGACGGGAAGAAGGAAATGGTAAGTTTGTAATTTTCTGGGAAAAAATTAAAGAAGTTTTTTCTGTATAGAAAAGTAGGGGAAGGGGTTATAGAATTTTAAAATATATTGACTTTGTGTCTCAGGGTAAATTTTGTGGTCCACTTGAAGGCTTGAAAATAATGTTTGCAATAGCCAATTGGATTAGTTATACTGAGAGCATCTTCCACAGTCAAAGACTATGTGGAGATAGTCCTGTGACGTTCGAGAATATTAACAAATACTTCAGTACACATGATCCCAGGCATGAAGTAATAGATGTGGTTTTAAAGGCTTTCTGGAGGCTCTGTTGAAATTTTTTGGATAAGGTCAAAGGTATTTTGAAATGTCAAGTACTTTATTTTGTTTTTGACCAAAAGAATAGAAAAATAAAGCTATGCTTAAGTCAGTGTTATAGGTGCAAAGCAAAGTAAAAATTTGAGCTGATTTTCTAGGTAAGAAATAAGAAACTCTGAAATATTAATTTAAAGGCAAAAGTGAGTTCAAGTTGAATCCTTCATTGAATTGACTTTGTTCTATGGAGAATCAGCTTCAAAACTGGGAAGTGATAAGATTAGAAATGTTTTTGTTTGTTTTCTGTTTGCATCATTTTGGAGGTAGATTATTTGAGCCTTAGTTGAAGGGTACCCAGCCATTAGGCCATATTTTCTCAAAGTACCCACTTCGGTTATTTTAATTTCTTTGACTCTTCCCTTATTTGTTTCCATTAATTCTTTTGTTCAAAATGGAAAGAGAATGGTCAGGGATGTGCTTTAGTTCTCAAGTTTGCCGATTTGTTTTCTCAGAGTCAGTGAACTCATTAATCATAATGCAGTCCTTGGTGAGAGAGGACCAGAGATGCATTGTGAAAGAAAATAAAAAGATGAGGGCACAGAGGGAAGATGAGGCAGATTCAGTTTCCAGTGCCCCGTGGTTATATTGGACTCAGAAAGTAAAATTAACATGCCTGTGTCCAGATCACACATATCTAGTGGCATCCACTTACCAACACCCAACCCCACAAAAATCATTAAATCACCTAAAGGATATGTTACGTCTTGAAAAGTGTGACACAGGTGCAGTTCACCTACCCTGAGTCCCCCTGTCTCTTCTGGCATTGATTGTGTGTTTTCCATCACTGTAGGCAGACCAGAGGTGACATCACATTTGAGGTGCAATCAACACAATTAGCAACAAGGTGGGATGTAGGCAGTT
The DNA here is from genome assembly GCF_949752795.1 of Hyperoodon ampullatus. Lineage (NCBI taxonomy): Eukaryota > Metazoa > Chordata > Mammalia > Artiodactyla > Ziphiidae > Hyperoodon > Hyperoodon ampullatus. The sequence continues at coordinate 70,794,898 of NC_136918.1, read as the reverse complement.
TTGGAGAGCTGGACCTGATGTCAGGGGAGGGCAATCTTGTAAGCTCAGAAGAAAGGACTATCAAACATTGCACATATTTTGGGGACCTTGACCTAATAAAGCACACCACAGCACACCCACCACTACAATATTTTACATTTGCATAACAATTTTGGTCTAAATATCTTGGACATTTTTCAAGAAAAAGCATTGTTATTATAGTTCTGTTTTTATGTAAGTGGGAATAGTGGATGGCAGGAATGAAAGTAACTTTTAAAGGCAGTGTTCAGTGCTAGGTGAGGCCAGGAGTGGGTAAGAAGTATAAAAATTAAGGAGAAATGTATATAACAACATTAGCCAAAATAAATCTGGAAATGTAATTCTAACAAGTTTTCACCTTATTTCATTTTTTGCCTCTTTCCTTCCCAACAGCTCAACATTCTTATATTTAATTAAACCTGATCTTAAGAATGTTCTAGAATCCAGTTTGTGAATTTCAGTCAGTATATTACTTCCTTTAGAGATACATGAGATACATTACATTTTAAGTCTTTTCTTTCTTTCTGAAAGATGAGCTTTGTCCTCAGTAAAAGGAATTTCAAAGTCAACAGAGGATGACGAAGAACTTTTTTTTTTGAAGTGGAGAGTCCTTGCTAGTACAGTTCTGCTTGCCTTATCTGTATGTATTGATGGTTTTTGTCTATAAATACTTCTTCACGTAAGTAAGGTACAAAAAGTCAGAGAGTTCCAGTTGATTAAGTGGAAACTCATCAAGTAACTTTGAGATGGTCATACTATTAATAGAATTTTTTGGCCGTTCCCTGACATAAGCCAAGAGGTCTTCACTGGTGTGTTTTCTGGCAATATTGCAACAGCATATGTTACCAAGTTAGTAACAGTTCTTCCCCAATACATCTACCCCATGAGTATTGGGAGAGACTTTTTTTGAGAGACTTTTAATTAAAGAAAAAAATAGCAAATTTGTAAAATAGAATATACTAAAAATCTGGACTATTTAAGCACAATGTTTTAAAAGAATGACTCTATTATACCTGTGAAACATCACCCATATTCTGTCTGGTAAAATAAAAAAGGAAATACTTGGTTGAAGACAAGAGCAGAGTTCATGTCTTCATGATAACATATCTCAAAATCAAAATATAAATTCATTAAGTTCATTCCAAGGATTTGTCAGTTTGCAAGAATATGATTTATTCTTGTTAACAAGGGCCAATATATTGAATTAAAGCTTTATATCAAACTTCTGTCCTATAGGACTTAAAGTAAACAAGTCTGGATGACACATGGGCATGATGCAGAAAATCACTAATGAAAATAAGGCAGGATTCCAAGTATATCAGATGTCTATGTTTGTGTATACGATATATTAAATAATGGATTTGCGATTTCGTAAATCTAAGGTCTTGTCTTGGTTTTAAGATTTTGATATTTCAATGACCCATCCAGACCCTTTCATCATCATTCCTTGACTTATCCCTAAGCCTCTGCTTCTCCACTTCTGCCAACCCTTGGTATGTTCATACCCTAGACCTCATTATCACATGGAAGTACTTTACCATTTAATTTTTTTTTCCCTTTGACCACAGCTTTTTCTTCAACCTCCCCCATTTCTCAACCCCTCTGAAATGGTTGTTCTTTCAATTTCACCCTTGGCACTCCTCCATGTAGCCTGCAACAGGCCCATTCTAGCCTCTTGATTCTCTCTGTTCACTTGGGTCCTGGAATCTCATCTAGACCAGACTTGGTTCTTGAGAACGTGTATTTAGAAAGGAGAACAGCCTTGATCTCATTGTGATGTCCTTCTCCTTAACACCTCCCTCCCTCTTCTTCCCGTCTATTGGCCCACCATACCCTTTGCTCCCAGCTTCATGTTTGGGAAAGAGAGAGCCTGGGGAAAGCACATCAGATATGTAACTACCTCTGCTCAGAAGTGACCCACATCAATCACTTCTGCTTACATTCTATTGTCCAGTAGAGCTGCAAGGGAAGCAGGAAAATGTAGATGTACACAGAGATATCCACGGGAATTAATAGTTTCTCTGACATCTACCTTGTAAGATTGTTTTGAGAATTATATACAATAACATTTGTAAAGTATTTAGGTCAGTGCTTGGTAGATAGTTTTCTCAATAATTATCTGGTATTTTTTACTTTGATGAAAGTTGTTTTTCTCACTGTAAGTGGATGAATTAGAGTCCCACTTTATATATTTCTGTGAGTTTGGTTAATGCGAGCCAAAGTCAGAGAGGCTGCTTCATACTCAGAGTGTTGATAAAACCTTATTTCTGGGTCTGCATATACAAAGACTACCTAGAAACCACATAGAAACACCACCTTGTGAAGTCACATCTTGGGGACAGTCGTCTCTGAGGTGAAATTGCTCAGTCACATTTTTCCTTCTGATCTTAGCTGGGCTTTCAATATTAAGAGCCCTGGGGCAGAGTATATATGTATTTATCTATCTGGATTTTGGGGGTTGTCCTTAGTTATCTCTAGCAGGCTCCCTGTCCTATTCCCCACAGCAGTTCCTGAGGTTTTTGTAGGATACTTGCTATGGAGTTTCCTCCTGGCATAGCCTGGTGTGGGGTTTGCCTGGAGACCCTGCTGCTCATTCCATAACCACCAATATTACAGCTGTTTTACCTGCTAATACTGACCCTGAATATGTTACCCTTTCTAATAATTTCATGCCTTTATATCTTCTAATGCTTCTGCCACTTGCTTCCCAGATCAGGTCACCCCCTGACCTGATCTGGGAAGCAAGGAGGGGCATGGCACATCTGCCCCAACATCAATTTTACTCAATGGTGAGAAATAAAAACTATTATTTTTTATTTTGGAACAAACATAAATACATTAGGGAATAGAATGTAAATCATCTTGAATTTTAAATCTAGAACTACAAGAAAATTTCTTCTATATTGGGTGGAACTCTGGCTCTGTTTCTAGTTTGATTTCCTTTGCTGTGTGGATACACTGGGGGGAGAGGTAAGGAGCACATCTTTTCTCAATTGCCCCGCTGGTTAACTTGGACTTGCTCTTGCTGAGTCTCATATAGAACCTGTTCCAGCATGGTATCTTCTGATAGGCCATTCCTGATGTTCTCTGGCTAGCAGAGATGCCTCTTTTTCATTCTCAGAGTTGTGCAGGGTTCTCTTATGGACTTTGTTTATAATTTTATTATTTAGTTATTTAATAAACACATGCAGCACTTACTAAGGGCAAGGCAATCTTCTAAGTGATGAATATATGTTAACTCTCACAACCACCATATGAAAGAGGAACTGCTTTGTGTGTGTGTATGTGTGCGCGCGCGCGTGTGTGTGTGTGTGTGTATGTAGGTACAGTTGACCCTTGAACAACACAGGGGTTAGGGGCGCTGATTTTCCACATAGTTGAAAATCCACGTGTAATTTATAGTCTGCCATCCATATCCCCAGTTTCTCTGGATCTGAAGAGTCATCAGCCAATCACAGATTGTGTAGTACTGTAGTATTTACTATTGAAAAAAATCCCCGTTTAAGTGTATCTAAGTGGAGATCTGTGCAGTTCAAACCTGTGTTGTTCAAGGGTATCTGTAGATATGTGTGTATGTGTGTGCACATGCATGCATGAGTGTATGAAACACCGAGGCACAGAAGTCAAATAACTTTCTCAGAGTCACACAGCCACTTATAGGCTACAAGCCAGAGCCAGAATTCAAACTCAGAGATCTGACTTCTAAATTACTATGTTTGCTGCCTCTTGCATTAATTGTTGGGTAACTTCTCTTCTTCTTTAGACTATTAGGGCCTTGAGGACAGAGTTTTATTGATCCTTGTGTCCCTCCAGCCTAGAATGGGGCCAGGCACACAATAACAGCGCAGCAAATGTTGGCTAACCCTCTTTACAGAGAGGGTGGAAGTCGCTAGGACTGCGTGCCTGGGCCGAGTTTTACCCTCTTAATCACCCTGTCACTTTCTCTATGTAAATAGTTCATGACCTCTAATTGCTAGAGGAATCTTAAACTCATCCCATCCTGGGGCTTCCCTGGTGGAGCAGTGGTTAAGAATCCGCCTGCCAGTGCAGGGGACACGGGTTTGAGCCCTGGTCCGGGAAGATTCCACATGCCGCGGGAGCAACTAAGCCCGTGCGCCATAACTACTCAGCCTGCGCTCTAGAGCCTGAGAGCCACAACTACTGAAGCCCACGTGCCTAGAGCCCGTGCTCCTTAACAAGAGAAGCCACCGCCATGAGAAGCCCAAGGACCGTAAGGAAGAGTAGCCCCTGCTCGCTGCAACTAGAGAAAGCCCGCAAGCAGCAATGTGGAAGACCCAATGCAGCCAAAAATTAAAAAAAAAAAAATTAAAAAGAACCCCCAAACTCATTTCATCCTGTGCTTAGTGGAACAAGATGTGAAATTTTTGTATAAAATAACTTTTGACATTTTTCTGGAATATTTCAATAATATCTTTGACTGGGAATTGTAGGATCCCAATTTCCCTCTCCACCCTGTTGTTTATGATTCTAAGAAGTTTGGTTTGGTTGTGCCTGTTCAAGGTTTGTGGAAGTTCGGGAATCTGCATGCCAAGCTCTGAGATTTCAGTCTGTATAACCTGCCCTAGAGCCATGATGTCACGGGCAGACTCCACCAAAAAAAAAAAAAAAAAAAACCACCCAAAACAACACCAACACCACCACCAAAACAATGACAGCTTTAAAGGATTTGGAAGTAGAAGAAAATGTCACTACCTGCAGCTTCCCTTGAAATCCTTCCTAAGCCACATCTTGAGAGGGTGTTTTGGAACCACAACTTTATATTTCCTGTAAGCTAAAGCATTTTGAAAACATACTTGTTGCAAGTGATGACTGGTTAGAAAGAAATTCACCGACTGTTAGCTCCACAGAGAAGTAATCATCAGAGCTTAAGAAATCAAAACAATATTTTTCTTAGAAAATATGTTTTTCATGAGTATCAAGCTGGGGATCTTCCTAATTTTGTTTATATCAAAGGGAGGGCTTTGCATTGAAGCACATTTTGACTCTCCTGTGGTCCTGGTTTTCCCTGGCTGGCCTCACCTTCTCTCTCTCTCTTTCTCACACACACACTTTTTTGTTTGTTTGTTTCTATTTGGAATATTTTGAGAAAATGTGGTCTCCCTGCCATCAGCCCCCATGTCAACATTTATTGATTCACTAATACGGTAAACCGCTGTATAACTTTTACCATTACCTAATGTGCATCTGATTTTCTTTTTCAAAAACTGGAAATAGTTATACATGTCTTTCTATGAGCATATAGTTAAAATTATGTCAAAATTATTCTCTCTCCCTGTTTCCCTCCTACTCTTGCCCCTCTTCTCCCATCTCCAACTCTAGAAACAAGTCAGCGATGTTTTTACAGTCAAAGAGTACCTTGAGGGAGGAAATACTTCTATTTCCCCTTGACGGCAATCTAGAAAATTCTGCTAACACTCTAAGAGGTGTGAATCACTACAGCAAGGCCAAGGGGATCATATAGTTGAATTCAGATCCTGAAGCAGTTACTTTGGATAGAAATGGCTTTGCCACTAATTGCTCATGACATATTAAGGGCTATGGGCTGCAAAGATTATAAATAACAAGAATTTAGGGTAGTACATTTTAAGTTATTTGTTGAGTATTACCTGTGGTAGGTAGACAGGGTATGAAAAATATAACTGACAGTCAAAAATCAATGCTTCACATATTCACAATAAGAATGTATATGTATGTATATCTAAATAAATACATATATATATTTATTTATGGCCTTTCTTATCCCCCAAAGGATTTAAGATTATTTACCAAAATATACATGATATAAAGAGATAAATAAAATAGAAAGCAAGTGGATGAGGGGACCTAAGGCCCTAAGAGGGTAGGAAAGATGAAGATGAAGCTAGGAGTGATATTAGTACCTGCAGTGTGTGCTGTAAGGATGGGTCTCTGCTCATGTTGGGCTACATGGGCTCTTTGCTACATGTTGGGTTATATTTGCTCAGCAGCTAATATAAAAAGAGACATAGGCTCAAAACTGACTTAGCAGGAGAAAAGCCATTTCTGCTACTAAGAAGAACAGGAGAACTTCTCATAGAGGGTATAGTAAAATAATAAACAAAGTCCTCAGCAATATCCCCCGAGTAAGTACAGTGATGAGTTTTATTTGGTTGTTCCACGATCCAGAGTGCCCTGAGGCTGGCTGATACTCACTCCTCCAGAAATAGTTGTTTTTCATTTGTGAGCTGCGTATAGTTTACTATGGCTCAGGAATCTTTGAGGAAGGGAAGATGGCAAAATGTTATTGTTTTTCTAGATTAAAATAGGCAACAATACTTTGGCAGCTGATGTATAGCCAATGTAGAATCAAAAAAATTACATATATATTTTTAATCCCAGAGGTAAATACAATTTTTCTTAATTTCACTGAGTAGTTATTATTATTATTGCTTACTGTCATTCGATGCTATTTATTTGAATATTCCTCCTATACCTTCTAGCATGTGTATAGAGGAAAGAGGGCAGAGGTTAAGAGATTTAAATAAAATTTCTTACATGTTTCCTGTGTTTGCATTAGACTCAAATTTTTTAATGAAAGTGATACATGTTCATTGTAGAAGATTTAGAAAATACAAGACAGACAAATGGTCTAAAATCTCACCATCTAGAAATACGTTTGAGGTGTTATGTAGCGTATGTCTTTATGTATGTGGTGTATGCATTGGCTTAGTTTCCTAATTTTATGAGGGTTACCTAACCACAGTCATAGAAACTAAACACCATAGTTTCTCTATTTATGACTAAGCAAGGCTATTGATTTTCTATTTACTTTGAACACACAAGTAATGTGGAATGGGAAGAAAAACACAAAAACAGAGCTTTAAGTGTAAGGCCAAAACCTGAGATAAAGTCTGACATTCACAACTGGCACCTACCCCTTTCTTAAAAAAAATAAATCCTTTTAGGTCTCAGCTTCCACAAAGCAAAAATGTTACCAAAGTGCTGGTGCTTCAGAAAGTGGGTGCATACTCTCACCACTTCTATTCAACATAATGTTGGAAGTCCTAGCCACAGCCATCAGACAAGAAATAAAAGGTGTCTAAATTGGAGGGGGAGAGGTAAAATTGTCACTACAGTAAGTCCTCTACATACAAACGAGTTCTGTTCCAAGAGTGCATTCGTAAGTCCAATTTGTTTGTAAGTCCAACAAAGTTAGCCTAGGTACCCAGATAACACAATCAGCTATATAGTACTATAATGTAATAGGTTTATAATACTTTTCACACAAATAATACATAAAAAACAAACACAAAAAATAAAGAAAACATTTTTAATCTTACAGTGCAGTAGCTTGAAAAGTACAGTAGTACAGTACAACAGCTGGCATACAGGGGCTGGCAACGAGTGAACAGGCAAGAAGAGTTACTGACTGGAGGAAGAAGAGGAGGTGGGACATGGCAGAGCTGAAGGATCATCAGCAACAGGAGATGGAGGGCAAGTTGCAATTTCATTCACACCTGACGCTGTTGGCACAGGTTCTGGTTCCTTGCTGGATTCAATTCTATCTACCCTCTTGAAAAAAAGATCCAGTGATGTCTGGGTAGTAGCTCTTTTTATCTCGTCACAGATAACACAGTAGCACTGGCTTGCATTCTGAATGGATGCTGCAACCTTTGTGTACCATTCTATGTTCAGGTCCTGTGCCTGAAAAACTAACAGTGCCTCCTCAAATAAAGGAAATCCCCTTGCCATTTCCTGCATCATGAATCTCTTCAGTCCTTCAGTTACTTCTTCTCCCTTTTGTTTCTCTTTGTCCTTTCTCTGGGCCTCCAATTCCATCAGGCCTTCATTAGTAAGCTCCTCATGTTGCACAGCAAGGAGTTCAATGAAGTCGTCCTCTTGCAGATCTAGCTCCAGCTTCTCGATGAGGGTCAGTAAGTTGTTGAAGACCTCTTTGGACTCCTCATCCACCTTCTCAAATCCGCAAAAATTGTGAACAAACTGCGGGCAAAGGTTCTTCCAAACCCCATTCATGGTGATGGCCATAACCTTACTTCAAGCAAAGTCAATGTTTTTTATGGCCTTGTAGATGTTATAGTCCATCCAAAATTGTCGCAAGTTTATTCCTGATTCGTCATTTGCCTTTACTGATGAAAAGTGTGACGTAAATAATATTTCTTGAAAGTCATATATAACTCCCTGGTCCATAAGTTGGATGAGCAAATGCACAGTCACATCTTTGAAAGTTCGCAACTTGAAGGTTCATATGTAGGGGACTTACTGTATATGCAGATGACATGTACTATATATAGAAAACCCTAAGGACTCCACACAAAAACTACTAAAACTATAAATGAATTCAGCAAAGTAGCAGGATACAAGATTAACACTCAGAAATCGGTTGCATTTCTTTACACTAACAATGAAATATCAGAAAGGGAATGTAAAAAACCAGTACCTTTTAAAATTGCACCAAAAAAAAAACAACCTAGGAATAAACCTGACCAAGGAGATGAAAGACCTATATGCTGAGAACTATAAAACATTAATAAAGGAAATTAAATAGTACTCAAAGAAATGGAAAGCTATCCCACAGTCTTGGATTGGAAGAATTAATATTGTTAAAATGGCAATACTACCCAAAGCAATCTACAAATTTTTAAAAAATATTTAATTAATTATTTATTTATTTATTTTGGCTGTGCCAGGTCTCAGTTATTGCATGTGGGATCCTTGTTGCAGCATGTTTAGTTGTGGCATGCAGGATCTGTAGTTGTGGTACGCGAACTCTTAGTTGCAACATGCGTGCGGGATCAGCTCCCTGACCAGGGATCGAACCCAGGCCCCCTGCATTGGGAGCATGGAGTCCTACCCACTGAACATGAGGGAAGTCCCCAATCTACAGATTTAATGTGAACCCTATCAAATTACCCATGACATTTTTCACAGAACTAGAACAAATAATCCAAAAATTTATATGGAACCATAAAAGACCCAGAATTGCCAAAGCAATCTTGGGGAAAAAGAACAAAGCAGGAGGCATAACCCTCCCAGACCTCAGACAATACTGCAAAGCTACAGTAATCAAAACAGTGTGATATTGGTACAAAAACAGACATATGGATCAATGGAACAGAATAGACAGCCCAGAAATAAACCCACACACTGATGGTCAATTAATCTTTGACAAAGGAGGCAAGAATATAAAATGGGAAAAAGACAATTTCCCCAGCAAGTGGTGCTGGGAAAGTTGGACAGCTGCCTGTAAATCAGTGAAGTTTTAGAACACACCCTCTCACCATACACAAAAATAAACTCAAAATGGAGTTTTGAGTTTTGGAGTTAAACATAAGACATGACTCCATAAACCTCCTAGAAGAGATCATAGGCAAAAGATTCTTGGACATAAACAGTACCAATGTTTTCTTAGGTCAGTCTCCCAAGGCAATAGAAATAAAAACAAAAATAAACAAATGAGACCTAATCAAACTTACAAGCTTTTGCACAGCAAAGGAAACCATAAACAAAACGAAAAGACAGACTACAGAATGGGAGAAAATATTTGCAAATGATGTGACTGACAAGGGCTTATGTATGTATGTATATATCCAAAATATACATACAGCTCATACAACCCAACAACAAAAAAACAAACAACCCAATCGAAAAATGGGCAGAAGACCTAAATAGACATTTCTCCAAAGAAAAAATACAGATGGCCAATAGGCACATGAAAAGATGCTCAACATTGCTAATTATTAGAGAAATGTAAATCAAAACTATAATAAGGTACCATCTCACACCAGTCAGAATGGCCATAATTAAAAAGTCTACAAATAACAGATGCTAGAGAGAGTGTGGAGAAAAGGGAACCCTCCTACACTGTTGGTGGGAATGTAGGTTGGTGCAGCCACTATGGAAAACAGTATGGAGGTTCCTCAGAAAACTAAAAATTGAATTACCATATGATCCAGCAGTTCCATTCCTGGGCATATATGTGGACAAAACTATAATTCGAAAAGATACATGCACTCCTATGTTCATAGCAGCACTATTCACAAGATCCAAGACATGAAAATAACCTAAATGTCCATCAACAGATGAATGGATAAAGAAGATGTGGTACGTAATACAATGGAATATTACTCAGACATAAAAAGAAGGAAATAATGTCATTTGCAGCAACATGGATGCAACTAGAGATTATCACAGTAAGTGAAATAAGTCAGAAAGAGAACAAAATTCCATATGATATCTCATATGTGGAATCTAAAATATGACACAAATGATCCTGCCTACAAAACAGAAACAGACTCACAGACATAGAGAACAGACTTGTGGTTGTCAAGGAGGAGGGGGTTGGGGAAGGCATGGACTGGGAGTTTGGGGTTAGTAGATGCAAACTATTACATTTAGAATGGATAAACAACAAGGTCCTACTGTATAGCACAGGAAACTATATCCAGTTTCCCGGGATAAACCATAATGCAAAAGAATATAAAAAAAGAATGTATATATGTGTATAACTGAGTAACTTTGCTGTACAGCATAAATTAACACAACACTGTAAATCAACTATACTTCAATTTAAAAAAACACAGAAAGTGGGATGCACTGTGCAAATGCAAATGTTATTGTCCTTGTTAACTAACCTGGTGTCTTGGAAGTTGTATAAGAGCCCCGTGATGAGGGTCCTGACCACGTGCTCTTGACAATAATGAGGAAAAAGAGGAGAAGTTAGAAGGAACACTCTGAATCTAGCGTCCATGATTTATGGACACCAGAGATCATGAAGTCAAATCTGAACCCCTCCGAGCTAGTCTTGTTTTCTTTGTTGTCCTTCTTAACAGCATTTCCTTCTTTTCTCTGCTTAATTCCCACTTTCCTTTTCTCTTGTTCCCGTTTCTTTCTTTTCTTCTCTTCCTCTTCCTCGTCTCCTTCCACTCCTCTCCTCTCCCTTCTCTATCTTTAATTGACCTGCATTCTAGACATTTTCTGTCAAAATAGGAAAAGAACAGTAGGACAGAGCCCTTAGAATTGAGTTCGAATTTTGAATCCCAGTGAAAAACTTATATAAAATCTATGACAATCTTGGCTTTAACCAAGCCCACAGCTTAAAAAAAGATGATCATTTCTCCTGGACACTCATATATGAGATTTATGGGTGGGTGGGGGAATCTATAATTCCAGCATCACTGCTGAGGGTGGAGGTGATCGTCTTGGCCACCAGCATGATTGCTCTCAACCGTCCCTCCATTCTCAGTCACAGCTGCTGGAAATTAAAACCCGGGAAAAGTTATCTGAATTTTAGGAGAGGAGTGGACTTTTTCTCTCATGAACCCTATAGGAAGTCTGCTACTTTTGTATATAAAGCCTTCTTGAAAGCACAAATGAAAATTGAATAGCAAACATATAAGGTAAGTCTAATTATACCAACTTAAACACAATCTTTAAAGATGTATTTCTAACATATCATATGATATGTGCTGTAATTTTGATCTTTTTTTCCCCCTGTAATAGAACACTCTGTCACCTGGGTTAAGTTCAATGAAAACATTTGAATAGGAATGCAGTCTACAGCTTTTGGCATGTCCACTGATTTTCATCTTTATCTCAATAGTATTACTTTTATGAAACCTATATTTTTCACCAATATCAACCATTTCATTTTCCCATTTTCCACTACATTTTATAAAATGCTAATGGCAAAATATAATAAAGCAGTCAAATTCTTTCTACAGCACTGCCCTGTCATAAAGATGGCTGTGCTGGACAAAGTAAGTGGCTGACTGGCCTTAGGTAGCTCCCCATATCATGGCTCGAATTGTTTGTTTGGAAGCCAAGAAAAAATTCAGAATGTGGCCAACAAACGTCAGTTAAAGGGCCCTAATGTATGATGTGTGTGTAAAAAAAAAAAAAGTGGGTTATGCGGAATTTGTATTGAGGGAAATATAGGACCTGTATATTAAAAGGTGGATAAGGTAGGAAAAAAATAGCCTAAAGGTAAAATCTAAACAACAACATTATCATCATCATCAACAACAACAATGATATGACTAAGTTGTAGGCATAATAAAGACTTTGATTGTTTAAGATATGCATTTCTATTATTTTATTTTATTTTATTTGGGGGGTGGGATGGGGTTAAATGAGATGTGTGTTGAGGCAAAAAGAGACAAGTGAGAAATATTTCTCAGAGGCATTGCCATTTTAATATATTTTCCCTGAAGCATCATTAAAGTTGACAGGAAAAAGTAACAATTGCATATAAATAAGGAAGGTGTCAGAGATGTATCCATTTTCAGTTCAGCAACACTATTGTGTTCCAGGTACTTTGGCAGTACAAAGCTGATCAAGATGCAGTCTTTACCTTTGAGGAGCTCCAGATGTATTTTGGGTAATACTGAGAATACAAAATAAAAGGTGGGAACAATCCAAATTGAATAATGAGATTTATTTCATTTTTCAAATAAATATTATATTATATTTTATAAATATAATATTTTATTTTAAAATTTGGAACAGTAGTAAATATTTAGAAAAGTTGTAAGCACAGTGCAGGACAGAAAACTTCTTGTTTTCCTGGACAACTGGAGAGCACATTGCTCACCTGATGTTTTATCATTCTTAAATACTTCAGTGTTCATTTCCCAACAAGCACATTCTCCTACATGACCACAGAATAACCATCAAAATCAGGAAATTAACACTGAATCATTGCTAACTTCTAATCCTCAGCCCCCACTTCAGTTTTGCCAATATCCTAATTATGTACTTTATAGTAAAAGGATCCGGTTCAGAATCACACATGGTATTTTGCAGTCACATTAGTCTCCTTCAGTCTTGAAGTCAGTCTTTCTTTGACTTTCACAACCTTGACACTTAATAATCACATGCTAGTTGTTTTGTACAATATCCTTTAATTTGGGCTCCTTTGACATTTCTTCATGATTATATTCAGGTCATGAATCTTTGGTAGGACTGCCACAACATTCTCTTTGCTACACCTATCAGGTGATGTACAATTTAGATTTGTCCCATTGCTAATGAAGTTCACTTTGATCACCTAGTTAAGGTGGCATCTGCTTTGCCATTGAAAGTTACTCTTACTCTCTTTGGTACTTTGAAACTGTTTCTCATGAAACTTTTAATTCATTCATGATTTAAATCTGCTTGGAGTCACAGTTTCCTGTTTTATTCAATAGGTTATAATTATCATTTTTATTTTGATGCTCTAATTATCCCTGATTTGGCCAGTGGCAGCCCCCTCCACTTGGCTTCTCTGTCCTTTTGACATTTCCCCATCATTCTTTTTTTTTTTAATGCTAATTTTTTTTAAAGTTTATTTATTTTATTTATATATTTTTGGCTGTGTTGGGTCTTCGTTGCTGTGCAGGGGCTTTAGTTGCGGAGAGCGGGGGCTACTCTTCATTGAGGTGCGAGGGCTTCTCATTGCGGTAGCTTCTGTTGTTGCAGAGCACGGGCTCTAGGCGCTCGGGCTTCAATAGTTGTGGCTTGCGGGCTCTAGAGCTCAGGCTCAGTAGCTGTGGCGCTTGGACTGAGTTGCTCCGTGGCATGTGGGATCTTCCCAGACCAGGGCTCGAACCCTTGTCCCCGGCATTGGCAGGCGGATTCTTTTTTTTTTTTTAATATTTATTTATTTATTTATTTATTTTTATTTTTGGCTGTGTTGGGTCTTCATTTCTGTGCGAGGGTTTTCTCTAGTTGTGGCAAGCGGGGGCCACTCTTCATCGCGCTGCAGAGGCCTCTCACTGTTGCTGTCTCTCTTGTTGCAGAGCACAGGCTCTAGAAGCGCAGGCTCAGTAGTTGTGGCTCATGGGCCCAGTTGCTCCGTGGCACGTGGGATCTTCCCAGACGGGGGCACGAACCCGCGTCCCCTGCATCGGCAGGCGGACTCTCAACCACTGCGCCACCAGGGAAGCCCTAGGCTCATCTTATACTCTCTCTGACCCAGTTCCAGAATCATCCATTTCTCTAAGAAATCTAGGTTGCTGTTAGTGGAAAATCATATTTATAACTCAAGATCTGGGTGTTAGGTGTGTTCATCGCTATGAGTGTGGCTGTTCGCAAGCCCTGTCAGTGGAAAGAGATAGACATCCATATCTATATATATATCCATATATATATCCATATCTATATCCATATCCATATCTATATCTATATCCATATCCATACCTATATCTATATCCATAGCCATATCTATATCCATATCTATATATATACCCATATCTATATCTATATCCATATCCATATCTATATCCATATCTATCTATATCTATATCCATATCCATATCTATATCCATACCCATATCTATATCCATATCCATACCTATATCTGTATCCATACCTATATCTATATCCATATCTATATCCATATCATATTGATATCAATATCTATATCCATATCATATCTACATCTATATCCATATCTATATCCATATCCATATCCATATCTATATCTACCTGTATCTATATCTATGTATATCTATATCTATATCTATGTATATCTATATCTATATCTATATCTATCTATATCTATATCGGCCTCTATATCTCAAACATAGATGCAAATGTATCTTTAAACAATATGGTTTTATTTACATGCATGTATAAAGACACATTTGCATTTATATGCTTTTCTATGTCTCTATACCCATTTATATAGAAAATCATGAGTTTACACTGATATTTCCAATTCTAATCCAACACCATGGGGTCCATTCTAGTTCTCTTCCTTCTCATATTTGTGCCTTCCTTCTCCAACCATGGGGAACCTGACTCTTAATGTCCTTAATTTATTTACTTATCTCATCAGTCCCCTAGTATGTAACCCATCTCTGCTGCCACCCTCTTGCCCACATGGACACTCATTTCACTCGAGTTGAGATGCCTTGTCCTGGACTGTCCTCACCTCAGGGACACCTGATTACTCTGCTTGGGCTTCAGCATTCTGTGCTGGGCAGCCCAATGCCTGGGTGTCTTCCTCACCCTGTCTGGGCTCTGACAGGCTACATACACCAGGTTGCCCTTTTGCAGACATGTTCCTCACCCAGCTCTGGCTCTGACCTCACATAGGGCAGCCATCCTGGGTGGTCACTGTCTTGCTGGATTTGAGCTCTGACACCCTGCTCTGGGCCACTGTGGCCCTCTCCTTCGAGGGCAGATGCCTGCCTTAATCTGCCACACTTCGCGGCTTCGGGACTATGTTTTGGAGGAGGGAAAGAGAGGGAAAAGGGGAGGGAGGAAACGGAGAAGAAGAATAAGGTCTATTTGAAATTCTAAAATTTAAAAGAAATGAAACAATGTATACCACATATTTGTTTTCCATATCAACGAGAAGTGAGGCTTTCTCTAGGTCTTCTAAAAAGATGAAAAGATTAAACATGTTTTTTCTTCTGGGGACTAATGTAATGCTGGATAATTAGACTCAGATTCCTTATTTAGATTCTTATTTGGGGCCAGAAGGGAAGTCTCTTTTAATATACAATCTTTCCTTTTTTAATATGCCCAGAAGGATTGGAAAATAGTGGGAATTAACAATTATTGGTGAAGAGACTAGATTGTAAAGCTATTACAGTGTAAAATAAGGGTCAGCATTGCTCCCTCTAATCACTTCATGAAATTTCACCCCAAAGGCATTTATTCTTGTCTTTAACCATTGAAAGGCATGGCAAATACTATTAATTTAAACCAGATGAAGTCAAACAATTATTTATGACTCCATTTTGCTATTCTCTTGAGGTAATTATTACCAAGTGATCAGTGATTGAGTCTGAAAAAATGCTTTTAATTATTATTAACTGAATAACCACTGGCTTAATAAAAACTGTCTTAGGATATTATACTGGGAATTAATTGAATATAATGTATCTATCTACCTTCAAGAAATTATTTCCTGAGGGAGATAATAGAGAAGGAACAATTCTTTTTCACTTAAATAAAAAGACACTTAATAAATCCTCATTAAATGAAACATTTTTTCTAATATTTGAGAGCTGGGGTGGCTTAGGGTAGTAAAATAATTTTATTTATGCAAATTCTTAATATGGCAAACACCTCAAATTAATCAACAAAGGTGTACAATCCAGTGCCTTGACTGAGAATTTTAATACCTAGTTAATAAACTGGATTAAAAAATGTGTCTATATAGTCAGTTGTCTATTTTCTTATGTAAAAAGTAGTAACAAGATCAAATTAAGGTAAATAACTTAAAGGTAAAGACCTAAACATGGTCACAAGGCTATCCTTTTCTTTTTCTTTTAAAACTCAAGAAGCCAAGCAATTTGCTTAAATAATGACAGAGCATAAAATACAGGTTTTCTGTCCCTGACTGGCCTAACACTGCATTGTTCCATGATTCCGCCTCAGGATTCGTACTAACTATAACATGGAAGAATTTTGGGGCCTTAATGCAAGGCATGATTCTGGAACTGTTGTCTCATAAATTCAGACCAAAAAAGAAGTGAGATGTTTTGCACTTGGTAATGCACTGAGGGGTTTGAAGGGGTTATTGCGAGTAAGTTAAGCGCCTCTGCAGAATATATGGAAGCTAAAATTTCTCACTGAAAAGGAAAGATGACCAAAATACCCAACAATATGTTTAGTGATTCATCATGATCTTCAAACTACATTTCACTTTTCTTTAAATGAATGTGTGTGTGTGTTTAAAAACATTAAAGAGAGTTGGAATATGGCTTCAAGGATTCAACAATCTTTGAAGAGCATCAAATAACAGAATCAAAAGAAACAAACTGAAGGAAATTGTGGACAAAGATGAAAGGATCTAAGTCTCTGGAAATAGTTAAGTAAAAATATTCCTGAGCACTGAACAAGACCCCCATGCAAGTCCTGAGAAGACAGAAAAGCAATGAAGTGTTGAATCAGTAGGAAAAGTGCTTTGCTAAGAGGCAAGAACAACACTTCTGTTTGCAGAGGCAAACAACTCTGAGACTTCAAAGAAAATCTTTTTTTTGTCTTCCTTTTTCATTTCTTTTTGTTTAAATGTTTAAGAACTCAGTGGTAGAACTGTATCTGATAATGGCTTAGTGGACTTTGGGCACTACTGTCTTATGCCCGGTATTTTAAGTCAGTCATTTGCAATAGCCCTTATCAGTCCCCCTTCTCCCACCATTTCCAGACAGACCCCATTCTGAAACTCTATCTGTATTAAAAAATGCTTGCCTGAGAAAACAGTTCTTTTAAATTTATAAACCTTAAGGTTCTTAAAGCAAGAAATTTTCCAAGCACAAACCAGATTAGGATGGGAAGGGCTGTTTTTCTGAGGGCTAGCTTGTGTTCAATTCATAAATATAAAATTATCGGGACCCATCTGACAACAATTCAATAGCAGTTTAGGAGATTAAGAAAGGGATAGATGGGGATTCAGACCACTGACTAATCATTCTGAACCCAGAAGTCCAGAGAGCTTCTGAGGTTTCAAATAGATTGTATTGTGTATAATATCAAATTCTCGTACATATGAAACCCCAGTCATCTGTCTTTGAAGATCTCAGTGATGTTAAGAAGTCTTATCCTACCAGCAGAAATCAGGATTATGATTCCCAGTTCTCTCCCATAATAAAAAGATACATCCATGTTCTTTGCTATGGAAATTTGAAGGGCTTCCCAAAGTGGGTGGATAATATTTTCATACCCTATTGATGCTGGGCTTGGCCATGTGACTTCATTTGGCCAATGGAATGTGGGCAGTGGTGACAGTGCCAGTTCAGAGCCAAGATCTTAAGAGACAGTGCATGTTTCTGCACCCACCTCTTGTATTCTGCCATCTCCATGAGAAAAACATACAGCCATTTCAGCCTGGGCCTTAGAAAGAAGACCTGAGGAGCAGACCTGAGCCCAACTGAGAGCCTCAGGTTGAAACTGGCCCCCTGACTGCACCCAGCCAACTTGCAGACCCATGTGGGGATATATACAGGTGTGTTGGTAAGCCACTGACTAATAAACTCCTTCAGAAGCTGGCTTTCAAACTTTACTTCTTAGTATAAATCCTAATGATCAAATGACATTACAAACGGCCTCATCATCCCTATGTATTTCTAATGTTCTTTCAAAATAAATTGCTTCGAAGTGTCCAAATATAAAAATATAATTGAATCCTAGATTAAGTTATACTTAGTATTGCTTAAACATTTTGGCTCACTTAATGTGATGGATAAACCATAACTGGGCTCCCAAATTCAAAACTTGAAATCCTTTTGCTCACAAAAATAAAACTACCTTGTAGCCATTATAAAGAGAATCCCCAAACCCTAGGACAACTCAATTCTCTACCTACTCCATACCTGCGCCTGAGCTGCTGACTGTAGAGAAAGTAAGCAGGTTGAGAAATGCTGCTCTGCTGGCTAGTCTCACTTAAGATTTATTGTTACTGCTGTCATCCAGTCAAACCACACTTCTGTGGTACGCTTCCTCTCTTCAAGAGGGATCGTTTCACAAAGTCTCTTCTCATCCCTCCAGCACCTTCTCCCCTAGCTTCACTCTCAGCTGATGACTTTGCTTCTAAGTTTACTGAGAAAATAGAAGCAATCAGGAGAGGTCTGTCTTACCTTCCTACGTCCAGCTCTGCCTGCCTCTGTCTTCCCTCTTATTACATCATTCCAACAGTCTCTGTGCCCATATGGGACAACTTCTCCACTGGGCACCACATCCCTGAAGCCCAGCTTGTCCTGCCTCCTTGAGAACTTTGCTTCTGCAGTCATGCCCTGTCCTTCCTGCACTGTCAATTTCCACCTCTTTAAGAGATCATTCCCATCAGCATAAAAATGTGTAATGTCTCTCATATTAAACAACCTTCTCTTCATCCAAATTCTCCTCTGTTATATCTGTTTTCATTGCAAAACTTCTTCAAAACAGTTGCCTGGATTTGCTGTTTTAACGTCCTCATTCTCTCTATAACTCACTGCAGTCAGGTTTTCATCCCTCCTGCTTCAACGCAGCTATTCTCATCAGGGTTACTAGGGTCTTCTGTGCTGCCAAACTCCCTGGTCAATGGCATTTAATACTGCTGATTACTTCTTTTCCTGTGAAAATCTCTCTTCACTTGGGTTCCAGTTCTCCATCCTTTACCAGTTTCTTTTTACTTTGCTGGATGCTTCCCCATCTCCTCTGCTGGCTTCATCTGATCTCTGGACCTCTCAATGTTGGAGGACTCTAGGAACAGTGTCATTGACTTTCTTTGCTTATTTAGCATACCCTTTACAGGTGATCTTGATCAGCCCCATTGGCCATCTATTTGTGGATTAATCCCAAATTTGTATCTCCTCTAACTCCCAACTCACACACCTATCTGCTCACTAGTCATCTCTACTTGTAACTCTAATAAGCATCTCAAACCAGACATGTCCAAAACCCAGACTTTTAACTTCCATAACCAGTTTCTTCCCCAGCCATCTCCATCTCAATAATAGTAACTCTATTCAATCAGTAATTCAGGCTAAAAAGGTAGGTGTCATCCCTGGTACTTTGCTTTCCTTCACTCCCTATACCAATCAGCAAAACCTACTGGCTCTACCTTCACATTATCTGAAATCTGACGACTTCTCACCACCTCCCATGCCTTCTGGCTTCCTTTTGGGTTCTGCCAACCAGAACCAGAGTGGACCAGCAGAACAGCAGAGAAAGGGACCAGAGAAAGGTCAAGGTATTTCTTCCCCACTCCCTCTTTGCTTCAGGCTTGCATCTCTAGCAGTAGTGTATCCCCACAACACCAGAGGCACCTCCTCCATGTCCCCACGGGTACTGGGCACTCCTGTGACCCTGTTTATTCCTTTCTTTGCCACTTCAGCCCTTGGGATAGTATCACCTTCCCTCTATTGCCTTGCATCCCTCTCCATGCCTCTGTAAACAGCTCCTTCATCAGCCACTTCATTTGAATCATCTGAGAGTGAAGTTCTTTTCCTGCTGGCACACTGATCAACATACTATCCTACATAAAATATCCTTTATCTCCACTTTTTATCCCTTTAAGTATTTTTTTCAAGTACATACTACTCACTGAAATTTATTAGCTTCTGCCCCCCCCTTTTCTAAAAAGTAAGCTTTCCAAGAACTTTTCTTTTTACTTTTCAGTTTTATCCCTAGCCTCTAGAAGAATGCCTGATAGTGTTTCATGTAAACAGGTTGCTGGGAAGGATAATATGTTCTTGATATATTCTTAACAGCAAAAAAAGCGTGAGTTAAAGAAGAATACTATGGTATGTTTCTATTGTTAAAAATCTACCTATCCAGACATAATAATTGAGCAGTAAAAAGAAATATCTGGAAGCACATACATCAAATATTAATAGTGGTTACTTCCTGGGGAGTGGAAGATAGGATTTGTTTTTCTGCTTTGTACATGTCTATATAGTTTGCATTTGTAGGAGAAGCAAGCAGGACCATTGGAAGCCTACATGAAGTTTCTGGGCAAATTAGAAAAAGTCATCCCTCCACTATAGGATAGACACAGCTGCCTTGGCACCAAGAGAGTGGATTTTACCACGCTGGCACCAAATAAAGTCAAGTTTCATTTAGATCAATTCAGAATAAAAATTTCCAGTTATTAAAATATCTGACAGTCTGTGAAAATGTGAGGACTCTTCTTTATGTATATAAAAACTGGATTTATAAAACAAAATTATTATAATTCTTCCAAGTTATGCTCCGGAGTCCCTAGTACTCTATTTTAGGGAAAAAAAAACTATTCCTTCACCTGTTGAGCTCACTTCTAGTGCCTGGTTTGTAATCTTACTCTAAAAAATACTATTTAATAAAATATTCTTATTTTGGATACATCTTGTGTAGCTGTTTTCTTAAACATTCTTTATTAAAAACATCTTTGCATCTTACGTTTGTTTTGGCAGCTTTAAGTCACAATATACAGATCTGAATTATTTTTGTAATAACTCTTTGGTTTCTTATATAAATTCCAAGGCATGTCTAAGAGTCTGTCACTGCAATCAGGATCAATTTTTTTCTGAGCAAACAGATAATCAGAGGGCTTTAGGATTAATTACATGCTTAAACATTTAGTAGTAAAATGTCCAGAAATTCCTTATTATTCTAACTAAAGTCAGCCTTGAGAAATGTCCTTGGCTTTGTCAGGATTTAAGGAACATGAGGATTTTTGGGAAATTCTTATAAGATTTTAAAAGAAACAGGAACATCATGCTATAAAACGTAGGAAAGGAACTCAATATTTTTGTGAGTAGCAAGTTTCCTCATAAAAATGGAAAAGAAATGTAACTTGATCTGCATGACTTTTTGCCAACTCTGGTTTATCTTGTTGCTTTTGTTCATTTGCTTGGAAGGTTTTGGCTGTTGGGTTCTTGGACTAAGGCCTGAAGAACCCTGAGCTCCAGTGCTCTCGACTTGCCAGGTGGCATAGGGAAATTGCATCTTTTCATATTTGTGAATCCCGGGACAAAGGGGATGATACCACTTACTTTTTTTAGAAAGTGTTTGAGAGGTTTTATGTGAAAAGCTGAACAATACTTCGAACACCATATAGCAACTGGAGAGAATCAGAATGGGGCTGAGGGGGCGGCTTGCTCTGCTAATCTTCTATGGGGCTCTGCAGGGCTTGCCCTGCAGTCCCGAATTCAGGGCTGGCTCCCCATGTGGCTTCCGGAGCATGACTTTTTCTCCAACCTCTCTCACTGCTGCTCCTTCAATTGCTTTGCTGACTCCCCTTTCTTGACCCAGCCCTGAAATGCAGGGGTTCTCCAAAGTTCTACCTTCACCGTCTTCTCATCTTGCATTACCTCTGTGCTGGAGTGGTCTTTTTCCACTTTGGAGGTTCCAACCGTATTTCCAAATATCTATCAGACTTCTGTGCCTGGGTGCCCCCTAGGTATCTCAAACGCAACACTTCCAGAATTTAGCATGTCTTCCAGCCCTCCATTAAAATGCCTTTCTTTCCAGACTCCCGTTGATAAACAGTGTCACCTTTTCATAGTCTATGAAACTGGAAACATTTTCACCTCCTTTGCCTTCCCACTTCCAATTAACGCCCAGGTCCTGTCAATGCTGTCTCAGATGACCTCTCCCCCCTCATTTCTGATAAGTAGCCATATTCTATCTACATCACCTAAAATGTTGCCAATTCCTTTCTCCTTTCTCCGTTCTGGCTTCTATTGTCCTTGTTCTGACATCATCACCTAGTGCATCAATCAACTAACTGGCCTCCTTGCCTCCTTCCCTCTTCATTTCATCCTGCATGTGGCTGCCAGAGTTGTTTTTCTAAAACACAAATCTAATAATAATGATCGTTTGCGAAAAAGCAATGGCTGCTGCAGCATGGTCTGGCTTCAGCCTCATTTTCTGGCTTCACTGCTTCTCCCATCTACACCCTGTAATTCACATGTGCTGTTTTTTGCTCATCAAGCCACCATAAACTTCCACAGCCTCATGTTTGTTTGTCCTCCTATAATGCCCTTCCTGCCTTTTCTGCCTGGTCAAATCTTACCAGTCCCTCAAGGTCCAGCTCCATTAGAAAGACATAATAAAATATGTTTACAACATAGTAGGACTCAAATATTTTGGGGCTGAATTAAGTGAAGAAGAAGATACCAAAACTTCACAGAATGAATAAAGGATGAGGGATTATTTCATTAGCCGAGAAGTATAACTGAACTTCAATGTGAGTCAAATGTATTGTCTATGATCCCCTTGTTCCCCCCAGGCTCCTGCCATTGGTATGGCCTGCCTTGAACAATCTTTCCTTACATCCCTACTTAAAGAGAATTTCCATATTTTCCTACTAAAAACAATATTGCAATGAACATATTTCATGGTCTACTTTTTCAAGTATATCTGTACTGTAAGTTCCTAAAAATGAAATTGCTGAATAAAAAGCACATGGATTAAAACATCTGATACATGTTGCCATAGTGTAGCAACTACCCTTATTCAAAGTTGTATGAAGATATCTGGTTTCCATGCCCTCACCAGTAATAGCAAACTTAGATTTTTGCCAATCTTAAAGATTAAAAAAATGTTATTTTGGTTTACATTTCCATAATTATTAATGAGGCTTAACATCTTTTCATATGTGTATTGGTCATTTGTATCTCTTTTCTTGCTTTCCCTGTTCTTATCCTTTGTTCGGTGTTCTATTTTGTTGGTCATCTTTTTCTTTACTGATTATACTTGTTCCTTGTAAATTTAGGAAACTAGCTCTTTGTTTACAGTATGGGTTTTAAACAGTTTTCCAGGTTTACCAACTGTCTTTTGATTTTGTTCATTATTAATTTTTATTATAAATTTAAAAAAATTTTGTAGTCAAGTTTATCAATCTTCTTTATGCTTCTGAGTTTTGTGTCATTCTTAGGAAAGTCTTCTCCATTCTAAGATTGTAAATAAATAAACCCAGTTTTCTTCAAGTGTTATTATAGTTTCTTTTTTAGAGTTTAAATATTTGATCCATATGCAATTTACTTTCATATAAGAAGATGAGGATTTGGCATAATTTTTTTCCCAAGTGGTTCCTAGTTATACCAGTTCTACTTATTGAATAATCTTTTCCTCACTTGTCTGAAATGTAGCTTTTATACTAAATTCTGGTATATAGTTAGGTGTATATCTCAACTCTGTAAAATTTAATTAGAGAAAATTTATGGTGCCCTAAACCACTAGTTCAGGAGCTCCAGTATTAAATCAGTGCAGTGTTATTCTGGATCTAGATTGCCTAACAGGTGTAAATTTCACAACTGCAAAGTTCGGATGTGCAAAAGATGTATCTTTACTTCTTTACAACTGAATTTAATTTAGCCCTTGAGCTTCCATGTCCATTCTGTGGCAGAACACTTAATTCAGCTAATTCAAGGTATCTCTGTCTCCCATGGATGATCTAAGCTCTGGGGGTTGGGGATGATGACAGCTTCTCTCTTATCCAGGCTTTTGTGAAGGGGATGAATCTGTTTAATAGCCATCTTCATATCTTTTCCTGGCATCTACCAAATGTAATTCAATCTCTCTGGTTCTTACCATTGCACACTGGCCAATGGGCTTCCATTTGCTAGTTCCAGGGCCCTGTGCTCTCCTTCCCCATTCCAGGACCCCTCTTGGCTTATCTGAGCCCTTTTCAGGGGGACGTCAGGGAAACCCTGACTGCTTTTCCTGCACCACCCTGAGGTGCTGAGTCTCTATGAAGCTGTGCTCAGGCCCATCTACATGGGCATCTCTTAGCCTTTGCCACTTCTCCACTCTAGCCTCGTGTTGGATACGGCCTTCTCCAAGAGGCTTTCAGTGTCTCTAGGCTGTACCCTGAGATGAGAGGTAGAAGTTTCCTGTGCTCTCAGGTCACCCTAAAAACCCAGCTGGGATTTCTCTTAGAGGTTCCCACTCTAGCACCATGCATCTGAAGCTGGAATGCACAGGATATGGAGATGCCTTTCTCAGGAATTCGTATCAATTACTCACTGCCCTGCTCTC
Source organism: Hyperoodon ampullatus (assembly GCF_949752795.1). Classification (NCBI taxonomy): domain Eukaryota; kingdom Metazoa; phylum Chordata; class Mammalia; order Artiodactyla; family Ziphiidae; genus Hyperoodon; species Hyperoodon ampullatus. The sequence goes on along the minus strand of NC_136918.1, from coordinate 70,770,448 downwards.
CTTTCCCAACTACCTACTTTCCTCAAATCTGTGAGATTTTCCTCTGGTCTTGGGGAGTGGGCAGTGGCTATTGGGGGAGGAGAAAAATGGCATAACCATCACCCTGCACTTTCCAACTCCCTTGTTTATAGTACAAACTTTGACTATTTCATAAACTTTGTGTTCAGTCCATTGGATTCTGATAGTCAAAGCCAAGCTTCTGGAACCAAAACAATCTTTTGTCTCTCAAAAGGTCAATTCATACAAATCAAAATATTTTGGCTTTTAATAAGTTCAGTTCTGTTATGAATTTTCAGAGCATGTTTTGGAGCTAGTGGCTAAGAATATGATTCTTTGTTCTTGCTGAATCAGGAAGAGTAATGGACACAAAGAAGGCTAGGAGAAGGATGCATGGGAAGAGCCTTTGTTAATATCTCAAAATTATCTGCAACACCAAGTCCTTGATCTGGCCCGTAGACTCCTGTCTCCATCCCTGTGATCACTCCACTGGTTATGGGATCTATTTCAACTAACAGCTCCCTGGGCCTCCCAGTTCCTTTCCTCTGCTCTTTCTTAGTCCCTACTGCCTTTTGAACTGGAGTCTTGCCTGGCTTCCCTCACCACCAATCCTCCCAGGGACCAGAGTCTCAGAATCTACCCTCTTTGGCTAGACCATCATTTTGACTGCAGAGCTACCTTTCAGACTTTCACCTACTCTCTCCTCTGGGAACCTCCATCTGCCTCCTGGTGCAGCTGCTGGATCTTCCCAGATCACCTCCCTACCTCACCCAGCCACTCTGCTTGACAGGGGGGTGGAGGGCACCAGAGTATTCTAGTGTGGGAAGCGGGGATGCGGGGTGTGAGGTGACTGCAGGAGGCTGTATGTGACGAGGGCACCAAAGAGAATTACTGCAAGAAAGCTGCAGGGACAGAAGGCGGGTCTCCAAGAACAAAGCATCATAATGTTGCTTGAACGGTCTAGTCTGTGAGTCCTTATGGATTAGGGCTTTGGTGTATTTCTGTAGTGACTCTTTTTCATGACATTACCCTCTTCCCTCCCATTTCATCTCCTACCCCTGAATATTCTTCAGGTCTAACTCTGAGTATTTAGTCATCATAGGGATTTTACTTCCTTCATATAAGGGGGTAGCCATTGTCACAGGGTTTTTTTTGTTTTTTTGTGCCGTCAGTAGCTTGATCTTATTCTCTGGAATTGTGTAAATGGCTGGGTTTTAAAAACTCATTCTTCTCTAGAGGGAACGCTTGTACACTGTTGGTGGGAATGTAATTGGTACAGCCACTATGGAAAACAGTATGGAGGCACCTCAAAAAACTAAAAATAGAACTGCCATATGATCCAGAAATTCTATTCCTGGGTATATATTAGAACACTAACTCAAAAAGATACATGCACCCCAATGTTCATAGCAGCATTATTTACAATGGCCATGATGTGGAAGCAACCTAAGTGTCCATCAACAGATGAATGGATAAAGAAGATGTGGTACATATATAAAATGGAATAGTACTCAGCCATAAAAAAGAATGAAATAATACCATTGCAACAAAATGGATGAATCTGGAGGGTATTATGCTTAGTGAAAAAAGTCATACAGAGAAAGTGTATGTTACCACTTATATGTGGAATCTAAAAGAACAAATGAACAAACATAACAAAACAGACACAGACTCACAGATATAGAGAACACACTAGTAGTTACGGTGGGGAAAGGGAAGGAGGGAGGGGCAAGACCAGGGCAGGGGATTAAGAGGTATAAAACTACTATGTATGAAATAAATAAGCTATAAGGATATATTGTACAGCATAAGGAATATAGCCAATATCTTATAATAACTTTAAATGGAGTATTATCTATAAAAATTCTGAATCACTGTTGTATACCTGAAATTAATATTGTAAATCACAGCTACACTCAATTTAAAAAAATCATTCCTCTTTGACCACTAATTTATGTTGTTCTCTTATTTGCCTTTCAGTAAAAGGCCTTTAACAGAGAAGTTTTCATTTTGAAATAGTAATTAGGAAAGCAAACACTTCATATGGGGGCTGGAGATTACAGGGAAATGGCACAGTCTTCCTCCTCAGACCTACAGTCCAGTTGCTAAACAAGCAAGTTCAACAAGTTGCAATTTCTCTAGATTAATAATACTCTTTCTCAAATCCTGCCTCATGAGATTCACTGGGAAAGTTTTGTCTTTTTTGTTAAGTTTAGGTTTCAATTATTTTTGGATCAGCTGCTTCTCTGATTGAAAACAAAGCAAAAGAAAGCAAACATGGAATAGAATCTTTAAGCGAATGTGTCCTTACACTGTAAGAACATGGAACTTGCTTGAGAGCCCTGGATCACTTCAAATGCCTCCATATTTCCTATACCCAATTAAACTTCCTGGAATGTTCCCACAGGAAGCTCTCCATATTCACCAACTTTTTGAGTAATCCAGGAACTCTTACAGCCTAATAAAGGGATTAGGTAAGAACTTTTTAGATAGGAAGATGTTTCTGTATGTCTGTTTGTTAACTGGATAATATCCCTTTTCTAAGCACTAAGCAGTTGAACTCTGACTTGGAGAAAAACAGAATAGTGGCTGTTACTCATTGATGACTTCGGCGGGAGGAAACAACAGCTTGTGGACTTCAGTTTCTGTCATCTTAACAGACTAGATACCCTGAAAAAGTCTCAATAGAAAACACCTAGAAATTGAGGGATTGAATATAACCAGTAGTCTTTAAGGTATTGAGCTCTTGAACACAGAAGAAACTTCCAGACACCAATGGTGGTGAAGTGGTGCTGATACCAGCGCCAACCCTGCTTTGGAACATTTGGTGAGCTTGGTAGTCAAGAGGTTTGGGTTTCTGACATGTAGGGACAGAGGCAAAGCCTTGAACTATGAATGGTTGGGAGGTAGAACTGAGGCTCTGCATAAATGGAGGACTCTCAAAAGGCTAGCCACTAGAAAAAAAAGATGTCCAGGCAAAGAGAAATGATAGGAAAAATTGTCTGCTTCTGGGCTCTGAGAAGAAAAAAAGAATTCAGATCTGTGTATGTATGTGTATATATTTACACATATGTGATCAAAATAACTCCCACAGCATAAACCCCACAAATAAACCTCACTAACATGAACTCAAACCACAATTATAAACACATGAAGAAATAAGTTACTAAGAGTGAGAACAAATAGAAACAAGAAGCAATGTGATTAAAACCCCCCAAAAGATAATAAAAATATCACATACAAGATATTTAAAATAATTAAGGCAGTAAAATATGGGCTAAACAATAAAGGAATAAGATACTATTTACAAATACTTAGAAGATTAAAAAATAAATGAAATAGAAGTCCTAGAGATGAAAATAAAAGTATTGAAATGAAAACTTGGTGTATAGAATAAGCAGCTGGGTAGACACCATTGGAGGAAGAATGAGTGAACTGGGAGATAAATCTAAAGAGATTATATATAATGTAGTACAAAGAGACAAAAAATGTGAGAGATGAATTAAAACGTATGGAGGATAAAATGTGTAGGTCAAACATACATTTAGAAGGTGTTTCATTCCATTCCTAGGTGTTTTACCCAAGGACATGAAAACATATGTCACACACACAAAAACGTGACAAGAATGTTCAGAGCAGCTTTACTTGCAATAGCTGAAAACTGGAAGCAACTCAAATGTCCATCTTCTGGAGAGTGAATAAACAAATGTTGGTATATTTGTATAACGAAATTGTACCCAGTAATAAAAAGGAATGAACTATTTACTGATACACATAATCACATGAATGAATCCTAAAAATATGGTGAGAGAGGAAGCTAGACACAAAGGAATACAGACTGTATGATCCCATTCATGTGAAGTTATGAAATAGACTAATCTATGGTGGTTGCTGCTATGGAGGAACATGAAGAACTTTCTGGGGTGACATGTTATAGCTTGTTTTGGGTGTTGATATTGTGGGCTCATACAATTGTCAAAACTCATAAATGAAACAGTTATGATGTGTAAGTTTTATTGTATGTAAATTATATCTCAGTAAAAAATTTAAAATTTATAGAGGAAGAAAACAATAGAAAAGATCAATGAAACTAAACACTGGTTCTTTGAAAAGATAAACAAAATTGACAAACCTTTAGTCAGACTCATCAAGAAAAAAAGGGAGAGGAGACCTTCATGATGGCAGAAGAGTAAGATGCAGAGATCACTTTCCTCCCCCAAAATACATCAGAAATACATCTACACATGGAACTGCTCCTATAGAACACCCACTGAATGCTGGCAGAAGACCTCAGACCTCCCAAAAGGCAAGAAACTCCCCACGTACCTGGGTAGGGCAAAGCGGAGAGATTCCCACACAGAGGATCGGTGCCGACCAGCACTCACCAGCCAGAGAGGCTTGTCTGCTCACCCGCCAGGGTGGGCGGGGCTGGGAGCTGAGGCTCGGGCTTCGGTCAGATCCCAGGGAGAGGACTGGGGTTGGCTGCATGAACAGACCCTGAAGGAGGCTAGTGTGCCACAGCTAGCCGGGAGGGAGTCCGGGAAAAAGTCTGGAGCTGCCGAAGAGGCAAGAGACCATTGTTTCAGGGTGCACGAGGAGAAGGGATTCAGAACACCGCCTAAACAAGCTCCAGAGATGGGCGCGAGCCGTGGCTATCAGCATGGACACCAGAGACGGGCATGAAACGCTAAGGCTGCTGCTGCTGCTGCCACCAAGATGCCTGTGTGCAAGCCCAGGTCACTCTCCACACCTCCCCTCCTGGGAGCCTGTGCAGCCCACCACCACCAGGGTCCTGTGATCCAGGGACAACTTCCCCGAGAGAACACACAGCGTGCCTCAGGCTGGTGCGACGTCATGCTGGCCTCTGCTGCCATAGGCTCGCCCCGCATTCCATACCCCTCCCTCCCCCAGGCCTGAGTGAGCCAGAGCCCCCAAATCAGCCACTGCTTTAACCCCATCCTGTCTGAGTGAAGAACACATGCCCTCAGGGGACCTACATTCAGAGATGGGGCCAAATCCAAAGCTGAACCCCAGGAGCTGTGCAAACAAAAAAGAGAATGGGAAATCTCTCCCAGCAGCCTCAGGAGCAGCGGATTAAGTCTCCACAATCAAGTTGATGTACCCCGCAACTGTGGAATACCTGAATAGACAATGAATCATCCCAAAATTGAGGCGGTGGACTTTGGAAGCAATGATATATATATTTTTTTCCTTTTTCTCTTTTTGTGAGTGTGTATGTGTATGTTTCTTTGTGTGATTTTATCTGTATAGCTTTGCTTTTACCATTTGCCCTAGGGTTCTGTCTGTCCATTTATTTTTTTAGTATAGTTTTTAGCGCTTGTTATCATTGGTGGATTTGTTTTATGGTTTGGTTGCTCTCTTCTTCCTTTCTTTTTATTTTCTTTTTTTAATACTTTTTAATTTTTTATTTTTAATATTTATTTTTTATTTTAATAACTTTCCCTTTCTTCTTTCTTCCTTTCTTTCCTTCCTTCTTTCTCTTCTTCCTTCTTTCCTTCTTTCTTTCCTTTCCTTCTTTCTTTCCTTTCCTTCTTTCTTGCCCTCTTTCTTTCTTTCTTTCTTTCTTTCTTTCTTTCTTTCTTTCCTTCCTTCCTTCTTTCTCCCTTGTCTTCTGAGCCGTGTGGCTGACAGGGTCTTGGTGCTCCGACTGGGTGTCAGGCCTGTGCCTCTGAGGTGGGAGAGCCGAGATCAGGACATTGGTCCACCAGAGACCTCCCAGCTCTATGTAATATCCAACAGCAAAAGCTCTCCCACAGAGCTCCATTGCAACTCTAAGACCCAGCTCCACTCAATGACCAGCAAGCTACAGTGCTGGACACCCTATGCCAAACAACTAGCAAGACAGGAATGCAACCCCACCCATTAGCAGAGAGGCTGCCTAAAATCATAATAAGGTCACAGACACCCCAAAACACACCACCGGACGCGGACCTGTCCACCAGAAATACAATATCTAGCCTCATCCACCAGAACACAGGCACTAGTCCCCTCCACCTACACAACCCACTGAACCAACATTAGCCACTGGGGGCAGACACCAAAAACAATGGGAACTACGAACCTGCAGCCTGCCAAAAGGAGACTGAAAACACAGTAAGTTAAGCAAAATGAGAAGACACAGAAATACACAGCAGATGAAGGAGCAAGGTAAAAACCCACCAGAATAAACAAATGAAGAGGAAATAGGCAGTCTAACTGGAAAAGAATTCAGAGTAATGATAGTAAAGATGATCCAAAATCTTAGAATGGAGAAAATACAAGAAACTTTTAACAAGGACCTAGAAGAACTAAAGAGCAAACAAACAATGATGAACAACACAATAAATGAAATTAAAACTTCTCTAGAAGGAATCAAGAGCAGAATAACTGAGGCAGAAGAACGGATAAGTGACCTGGAAGATAAAATAGTGGAAATAACTACTGCAGAGCAGAATAAAGGAAAAAGAATGAAAAGAATTGAGGACAGTCTCAGAGACCTCTGGGACAACATTAAACACACAAACATTCAAATTATAGGGGTCCCAGAAGAAGAGAAAAAGAAAGGGACTGAGAAAATATTTGAAGAGATTATAGTTGAAAACTTCCCTAATATGGGAAAGGAAATAGTTAATCAAGTCCAGGAAGTGCAGAGAGTACCATACAGGATAAATCCAAGGAGAAACATGCCAAGACACATATTAATCAAACTATCAAAAACTAAATACAAAGAAAAAATATTAAAAGCAGCAAGGGAAAAGCAACAAATAACATACAAGGGAATCCCCATAAGGTTAACAGCTGATCTTTCAGCAGAAACTCTGCAAGCCAGAAGGGAGTGGCAGGACATATTTAAAGTAATGAAAGGGAAAAACCTACAACCAAGATTACTCTAGCCAGCAAGGATCTCATTCAGATTCTATGTAGAAATTAAAAACATTACAGACAAGCAAAAGCTAAGAAAATTCAGCACCACCAAGCCAGTTTTACAACAAATGCTAAAGGAACTTCTCTAGGCAGGAAACACAAGAGAAGGAAAAGACCTACAATAACAAACCCAAAACAATTATGAAAATGGTAATAGGAACATACATATCGATAATTACCTTAAATGTAAATGGATTAAATGCTCCAACCAGAAGATATAGACTGGCTAAATGGATATAAAAACAAGACTCACACATATGCTGTCTACAAGAGACTCACTTCACACCTAGGGACACATACAGACTGAAACTAAGGGGATGGAAAAAGATATTCCATGCAAATGGAAATCAAAAGAAAGCTGGAGTAGAAATTCTCATATCAGACAAAATAGACTTTAAAATAAAGACTATTACAAGAGACAAAGAAGGACACTACATTATGATCAAGGGATTGATCCAAGAAGAAGATACAATTATAAATATTTATGCATCCAACATAGGAGCACAACAATTATAAATATTTATGCATCCAACATAGGAGCACATCAATACATAAGGCAAATGCTAACAGCTATACAAGGGGAAATCAACAGTAACACAGTCATAGTAGGGGAATTTAACACCCCACTTTCACCAATGGACAGATTATCCAAAATGAAAATAAATAAGGAAACACAGCTTTAAATGATACATTAAACAAGATGGACTTAATTGATATTTATAGGACATTCCATCCAAAAACAACAGAATACACTTCCTTCTCAAGTGCGCATGGAATATTCTCCAGGATAGATCATATCTTGGGTCACAAATCAAGCCTTGGCAAATTTAAGAAAATTGAAATCGTATCAAGTATCATTTCTGACCACAGCACTATGAGACTAGATATCAATTACAGAAAAAAAAACAGTAAAAAATACAAACACATGGAGGCTAAACAATATACTACTTCATAACCAAGGGATCACTGAAGAAATCAAAGAGGAAATTAAAAAATACCTAGAAACAAATGACAGTGAAAACACGATGACTCAGCACCTATGGGATGCAGCAAAAGCAGTTCTAAGAGGGAAGTTCATGGCAATACAATCCTAAATCAAGAAACAAGAAACATCTCAAATAAACAACCTAACCTTACCCCTAAAGCAATTAGAGAAAGAAGAACAAAAAAATCCCCAAAGTTAGTAGAAGGAAAGAAATCATAAACATCTGATCAGAAATAAATGAAAAAGAAATGAAGGAAACAACAGTAAAGATCAATAAAACTAAAAGCTGGTTCTTTGAGAAGATAAACAAAATTGATAAACCATTAGCCCAGATTCATCAAGAAAAAAAGGGAGATGACTCAAATAAATAGAATTAGAAATGAAAAAGGAGAAGTAACAACTGACACTGCAGAAATACAAAGGATCATGAGAGATTACTAAAAGAAACTCTATGCCAATAAAATGGAAAACTTGGAAGAAATGGACAAATTCTTAGAAAAGCACAAACTTCAAGACTGAATCAGGAAGAAATAGAAAATATAAACAGCCCAATCACAAGCACTGAAATTGAGACTGTGCAACAAACAGAAGTCCAGGACCAGATGGCTTCACAGGCGAATTCTATCAAACATTTAGAGAAGAGCTAACACCTATCCTTCTCAAACTCTTCCAAAATACAGCAGAGGGAGGAACACTCTCAAACTCATTCTACGAGGCCACCATCACCGTGATACCAAACCCAGAAAAAGATGTCACAAAGAAAGAAAACTACAGGCCAATATCACTGATGAACATAGATGCAAAAATCCTCAACAAAATACTAGCAAACAGAATCCAACAGCACATTAAAAGGGTCAAACACCATGATAAAGTGGGGTTTATCCCAGGAATGCAAGCCTCCTTCAATATACACAAATCAATCAATGTGATGCATTATATTAACAAATTGAAGGAGAAAAATAATATGATCATCTCAATAGATGCAGAGAAAGCTTTCGACAAAATTCAACACTCATTTATGATAAAAACCCTGCAGAAAGTAGGCATAGAGGGAACTTACCTCAACATAATAAAGGCCATATATGACAAACCCACAGCCAACACTGTTCTCAATGGTGAAAAACTGAAACCATTTCCACTAAGATCAGGAACAAGACAAATTGCCCACTCTCACCACTATTATTCAACATAGTTTTGGAAGTTTTAGCCACAGCAATCAGAGAAGAAAAAGAAATAAAAGGAATCCAAATGGGAAAAGAAGAAGTAAAGCTGTCACTGTTTGCAGATGACATGATACTATACATAGAGAATCCTAAAGATGCCACCAGAAAATGACTAGAGCTAATCAATGAATTTGGTAAAGTAGCAGGATACAAAATTAATGCACAGAAATCTCCTGCATTCCTATACACTAATGATGAAAAATCTGAAAGAGAAATTAAGGAAACACTCCCATTTACCATTGCAACAAAAAGAATAAAATACCTAGGAATAAACCTACCTAAGGAGACAAAAGATCTGTATGCAGAAAACTATAAGATAATGATGAAAGAAATCAAAGATGATACAAACAGATGGAGAGATATACCATGTTCTTGGATTGGAAGAATCAACATTGTGAAAATGACTCTACTACCCAAAGCAATCTACAGGTTCAATGCATGGGCTTCCCTGGTGGCGCAGTGCTTGAGAGTCTGCCTACCGATGCAGGGGACACGGGTTCGTGCCCCGGTCCGGGAAGATCCCACATGCCGCGGAGCGGCTAGGCCCGTGAGCCATAGCCGCTGAACCTGCACGTCCAGAGCCTGTGCTCTGCAACGGGAGAGGCCACAACAGTGAGAGGCCTGTGTACTGCAAAAAAAAAAAAAAAAAAATTGATAATGATTTTGGAGAATAATTTGGAAATATTTAGCAAAGATAAAATCCAATCTAGCAATTATTCTCTTGGATATATCGTCTAGCAGCAGTTCTTAAAATTTCTGGCCCCAGGACCTTTTTTCTTTAAAAAACATTTATTTATTTATTTTTTTAAAAATATTTATTTATTTATTTACTGGCCGTGTTGGGTGTCGGGTCTTAGTGGCCCTTCGTTGTGGTGCGTGGGCTTCTCCCTTGCTGTGGCGCGCAGGCTCTAGAGTGTGTGGACTCCACAGTTGCGGCACTCAGGCTCTCTAGTTGTGGTGTGCAGGCTTAGTTGCCCCAGGGCATGTAGGATCTTAGTTCCCTGACCAGTGATCTAACTGGCTTCCCCTGCATTGCAAGATGGATTCTTAGTCACTGGACCACCAGGGAAGTCCCCCCAGGAACTTTTTAAACCTTGAAAAATCATTGAGGATACCAAAGACCTTTTGTTTATGTGAGTGATGTCTATCAGTATTTACTGTATTAGAAAATAAAGTTGAGAAATTAAAAAATACATTTATTAAGTCATTTAAAAAGTAACAAGCCCATTACATGCTAACGTGAATAACATTTTTACAAAATAATTATATTTTCCAAAACAAAAATTTTAGTGATAAGAGTGGCATTATTTTACATTTCTGCAAATATCTTTAGGTCTAGCTTAATAGAAGACAGCTGGTGTTTGTTTTTATATTCAGTCTATAGTAGTATATTGTTTTGATTGAAGTATATGAAGAAAATAGACTCAGAAAGAGATGGAATCAGAAAATGGAGGAGTATTATAGTAGCCTTTTCAGATAACTGTGGCTCTTCTTGATACTATATTCCAAACTTAACAAGTGGTAGTTTTATAAGGGTCAGTTGAAATTAGGAATTTGAAACATTATCAATGAACTTCTTATAATCTAATAAAATGTATGATATATCTTGTACTTTGGAAGGATTTTTTTACCCATAGGTCATTTTGTAATATTTTGTATTGGTCATTTAGAAAATATTGGTTTACCGAGTTATACAGATTTTCTAAATGTTGATGTATTTAATTCCATTATACAACATAAAAAAAATCACCATTCATTTCATCAGAGAAATCTTGAAATACTGAGAAGTTGTTAAGGTTACAACTGGATTCAAGTTTCAAAAATTCAAATTTTTGCTTGAAAACTCATGTCATTAATTTTGATTAAATGTCTGTCCAATACCTAAGACTGAAATAATCATGGTTTGCCTGCCAGTTGTTCTTTCAAATAAAAAATATTCCACAAAGAAAAATTATGGTTAATTTTGCAACTCAATTGTACAAGTGCTTTTCCTTGAGACACTATTGCACTCGGACACACAACAGACGTACTTTGTGCTTACTTGTGACATACAGAACACTAAATAGATGAGGATGTAAGAGATGACATTTAATAAACTAATATTCTTAAGTGGTTTTTTTAAAACCCCTAGTGTACAGTAGTAAAGAATACAATGACTGCTAGTGGTATCACTGCCTTGGTTTGTGTAAGGCGCCAGTCATGTTGCCTACCATTGCTTTTACACCAGCAAATCTCAACACAATGGAAAAGGTAAATATATCTCTGTGTTATTATGAAAATGGTTTTGACCTCATGAATTGCCTGAAAGGGTCTTGGGCCCATCAGGGGTCTATGGACCATACTTTGAGAATCATCAGCCAAATAAATATTTGGCTTTGCACACAAAAACTCAATACGTTCATATTTTTTGTCATTGCAAAGACCAGAAACAACCATCACCCAGAAGGATAAAAAAGTGAAACAATATGCAAGAGAATAATATATAGCGCTGAAAATAGACTAGAGATAAATATATCAAGATAGATAAGTCTCACAAACGTGAGACTTAAAAATAGAGAAAGACTCATACAGTATCACACCATTTATGTAAAGTTTAAATATATAGAGTATAAAACAATGCTATGGTTATATATATATGTAGTAAACGTGTAGAAATGCATTGGAATGGTAATTACCAAATTCAGGACAGTAGTTACCTGTGTAAGGTAGGGAATGAATTACATTTGGGGAGGAGATACGTAGAGAGTTTCAAATCCATTTGCAATGCTTTCTTCATAAGTAGTGGTTGTAAGAGGTTCATTTTATTATTCTTTATAGGTCTTCCTATTTTGAATAATTTCATAATAAATAATAGCCTAGCTACAATCACATCCTTTCAAATACTTGCTATGGAGTTAAGCAGTCATATAGGTGAAACATTACTATTGAAACTGCGGCATGCAGATATATAGGCATAGCTCAGAGATATTGCGTGTTTGATTCCAGACCACCACAACAAAACGAATATTGCAATAAAGTGAGTCTCAAGAAATTTTTGGTTTCCCAACACATGTAAAAAGTTATATTTACACTATACTGTAGTCTATTGAGTGTGCATTAGCATTAAGTCTAAAAAAACAATGTACATACTTTAACTAAGGAATACTTTATGGCTAAAAAGTGCTAACCATCATCTGAGCCTTCAGCAAGTTGTAATCTTTTTGCTGGTGGAGGGTCTTGCCTTGATGTTGATGCTGCTGACTGATCAGGGTGGTGGCTGCTGAAGGGTGGGTGGCTGTGACGATTCCTTGAAATAAGACAACGATGTTTGATGCATCAATTGATTCTTCCTTTCATGAACCACTTCTCTGTAGCCTGCAATGCTGTTCGATAGCATTTTACCCACAGTAGAACTTTCAGAATTGGGAGTCAGTCCTCTCACACCCTTCCACTGCTTTATCAACTAAGTTTATGTAATGCTTTAAAACTTTTGTTGTTATCTCAACAATCTTCATAGCATCTTTACCAGGAGCAGATTCCATCTCAAGAAACCACGTTCTTTGCTCATCCATATGAAGAAACTCCTCATCCATTAAAGTTTTATCATGAGATTGCAGCAATTCAGTCACATCTTCAGGGCTCACTTCCAATTTTAGTTCTCTTGCTCTTTCCACCACATCTGCAGTTACTTCCTCCCCTGAAGGCTTGAACCCCTCAAAGTCATCCATGAGGGTTGGAATCAACTTCTTCCAAACTCCTGTTAATACCGTTATTTTGACCTCTTCCCATGAATCATGAATGCTCTTAATGGCATGTAGAATGATTAATCTTTTCCAGAAGGTTTTCAATTAGCTTTGCTCAGATCCATCAGAGGAATCACTATCTATGGCAGCTATAGCACTATAAAATGTATTTTTTAACAGTTGTCTATTTTTTTTTTTTTTTTTTTTGTGGTACGCGGACCTCTCACTGTTGTGGCCTCTCCCGTTGCAGAGCACAGGCTGTTGCGGAGCACAGGCTCCGGACGCACAGGCTCAGTGGCCACGGCTCACGGGCCCAGCCGCTCCGCGGCATGTGGGATCTTCCCGGACCGGGGCACGAACCTGTGTCCCCCGCATCGGCAGGCGGACTCTCAACAACTGAGCCACCAGGGAAGCCCACTGTTAAGTCTTGAAAGCCAAAATTATTCCTTGATTCATGGGCTGCAGAATGGATGCTGTGTTTGCAAGCATGAATAAATCTCATTGTACATCTCCATCAGAGCTCATGGGTGACCAGGTGCGTTATCAGTGAGCAGTAATATTTTGACAGGGTTTTTTTTTCTGAGCAGTAAGTCTCAACAGTGGGCTTAAAATATTCAGTAAATCATGTTGTTAACAGATGTGCTGTCATCTAGGTTTTATTTTTCCATTTATAGAGCAGAGGCAGAGTAGATTTAGCATAATTCTTAAGGGCCCTAGGATTTTCAGAATGGTAAATGAGCACTGGCTTCAATTTAAAATCACCAGCTGCATTAGCCCCTAACAAGAGAGTTAGCCTGTCCTTTGAAGCTTTGAAGCCAGGCATTGATTTCTCCTCTCAAGCTATGAAAGTCCTAGATGGCATCTCTTTCCTACATAAGGCTGTTTTGTTCACACTGAAGATCTGTTGTTTAGTGTAGCCACCTCCGTTCAGCACTTGCTGCTTCACCCTGCACTTTTATGTTGTGGAGATGGCTTCTTTCCTTAAACCTCATTAACTAACCTCTGTTAGATTTCTTCTGCAGCTTCTTGATCTCTCTCAGCCTTCACAGAATTGAAGAGAATTAGGGCCTTGCTCTGGGTTAGGTTTGGCTTAAGGGAATGTTGTGGTTGGTGTGATCTTCTGTCCAGACCATTACTACTTTCTCCATATCAGCAATGAGGCTGTTTTTCTTTCTTATCATTCATGTGTTCACTGGAGTAGCACTTTTAATTTCCTTCAAGAACTTTTCCTTTGCATTTACAATTTGGCTAACTGTTTGGTGCAAGAGGCCTAGCTTTTGGCCTGCCTCAGCTGTTGACATGCCTTCCTCACTAAGCTTAGTCATTTTTAGTGTTTGATTTACAGTGAGAGATGTGTGACTCTTTCACTTGAACACTTAGAGGCCATTGTAGGGTTACACTTGGCTGAATTTCAATACTATTATGTCTCAGGGAATAGGGAGGCCCAAGGAGAGGGAGAGAGATGGGGAAAGGCTGGTCGGCAGAGCAGTCAGAACACAAACAACATTTATCAATTAAGTTTGCATCTGATACGGGCACAGTTTGTGGTGCCCCCAAACAATTACAATAGTAACAAAGATCACTGATCACAGATGACCATTACAAATATAATAATGAAAAAGTTTGAAATACTGCAAGAATTACCAAAATGGGACAAAGTCAGGAAGGAAGCAAATGTTGTTGAAAAAATGACTTGTTTGATGCAGGGTTGCCACAGACCTCCAATTTATAAAGAAATGCAGTATTTGCGAAGCACAATAAGGTGAAGTGCAATAAAACAGGTACACTGTAAAGTGTACAAACTTCACAGTAATGGTAACACCAAAAAGATATTCAGCTATATGGGGCTGCTTGTTTTCCTTAGAGGTAAGGACGACTCAAGCTCACTATTTAAATAGATTACCTTCAAGTCATTCATTCTCATTTACAGAAAGCATCTCTCCATCTCTCCTTGCAGGTATAAACCAAGTGTCTGCTCCCACAGCAATCCAGTCAGTTTAGTCGCTTCATGTTTTCAGCATTCTCAGCAGCCAGAGCTCTGTGGCATCTGCTGTTTTAATTCCATCTTCAGGGGGCTCCTTGCCCTCTTGAACTTTGTAATTGAAGTGGAAGTACTTTGCTCTGCTACCCATCACTGTAACCTCAGCAGCCCTTGAACTTTCACCTTACTCAACACCGCCACCCCGAGCCTGTCCTTTACAGGGATTTGAAATGTAAAACAAACTGCCTGGGCTTAGTTAGTGGTAACAGACACCAAAATAATCATAATTTCCATAATGGCTTTTTCATTTTGGGGGACAACCTCAAGAGCAGAGCAACTGGTGAGGCCTTATCCCAAGTTAAATTAGTCTCTTGACGTATTTAGCGACATTCCTTTTTTTTTTTTTTTTTTTTGCGGTACGCGGGCCTCTCACTGTTGTGGCCTCTCCCGTTGTAGAGCACAGGCTCCGGACGCGCAGGCTCAGCGGCCATGGCTCACGGGCCCAGCCGCTCCGCGGCATGTGGGATCTTCCCGGACCGGGGCACGAACCCGTGTCCCCTGCATCGGCAGGCGGACTCTCAACCACTGCGCCACCAGGGAAGCCTGCGACATTCCTTTTTAATGTATAATTCATTTTCTTGGTTTTTTCCTGTTGATTGTGGTCTCCAGGATGAATGCAGTTTTAATGCCTTCATCCAAATCAGGGGATAATTTCCCTAGGAGGGCCTTAACCGCTTCAGAGATTTTCTGTCCAGGTGGGATATGCTTCCACTCATCCTAAAAAAGTGTCCACACAAACACTAGCAGGCTATCTGAAACTTCTTGCAGTCCAAGGCATGTGAGTAAAGTCTATTTTTCAGTCCTTGGTGGGACAGGTTCCTCTGTGTTGAGTTCCCATCTGGGGAGGTCTGACAGCAGTCTCTGGGTTATTTTTCAAGACCTTGGGGGAAAGAGCTCTGTCTCCTTTTCTGGTGTTTTCATGAGCGCCATCTGTAGGCTTAAAGCATGTTCTGGTGGGACTCTGATGTCAAGCTATTCTGGTGAAGAATTTCAGGGTGAGGTCTATCAGGAAGTTAATCAGCTCATTCCCCACTGTCAATTTTACCCAGGGAGATCCTTTTGTGGAGAATTAGGCACACAAGTCCAAGGGAGCCCCTGGGCCTTTCAGAGGGTTCCTCTCTTTCTACCATGAGAGGCTCTCGTCTTTTATTGCTCTTCTGTTTTAGCCTAGCCAATCTGTTTTCCAGTGTTCCTCCTCCTCACAGTAAGCACATTGTTCCTTCCCCAGTGGGGGCTTACCTCTCTTCCAGTTACTCGCCTCTGAGAATCCAATGCCGCTGCCAAAAAAGTGGCATTTCATTTTGCATCTTCTTTCTTCTGTTGTTGTTCCCTGTTCAACACTTTAAAAGCAACATCTACCAGTTGAGAAGGGTTCATTCCAAATGTCCCATTTAATTTTTGCAACTTTCTCTTGATACCTGAGGCACTTTGCCCCAAAAGATCAAATTTACCACTCTAATATTTTCAGGGGCCTCGGGATCTGCATTAGTATGATGTCTGCAGGCCTGATAACTCCTTTCCAAAATTCAGAGAGGTCTTTGTTTGTTTTGCTGAATTTCTTGAATTTTGTTCAAAATCTTTTGCTTTGGTTTTCCTTTTCAAAGCTCTGCCAAGATGCACTAATAAGTAGTGCTCTAATAAGGGCCTTCTTCCCTTACGGGGGTCCCAGTTTGGTTCAGCTGTGAGTGCTACCAAGTGGGCTTCAGGTGTAAAGGATCCTCCCTATAAGGAGGGTTGCGATCTTTCCAACTAAAGAAGTCTGAGAAACCTAGCCGGCTGGTCGTTTGCATTTAGGCCCCCTACAAGATAATGGCACGAAATTGACCTGTCCTGAAACCAAACTGGGTGCCCTGTCGGGTCTTGGATGGCGATACTAGACCAAGTCCCTGTGCCGCAGAAACTAACACAGGATTTTCTAATTGATCCCTATAAGGAGGGGAAGCCCTGAGCCTCAGTGTCAGGAATTGGGGCTGCATAAGAATGGAAGGTGGTGGAAGGGGTGGATATATTGGCATAATGGCCAGAGCCTCTGGAACAGCTAGCTCAGTCAGAGGAGTTGAGGTTTGAAGCAACATATCCTCACTCTCACTCCCTTCTTTTTCTTATGTTTCCTGATAATAGTACAAATGCTTGCACATAATGGATTTCACCATTCTTCCCTGCTTCTTCACAGAATAGCTATAGAGTTATTCAAAAGCCACTGTAAAACCATAGCTAGCAATTGATCATCTAACCATTAAAAGGATGCCTTTTTGCTTTGGCATCAACCAACTGGGATTACAATGCAATTGAACAGAATCTTGATTACCGCCATGACAAACAATGTAAGATAATTAGTAAAATTATGACTGGCTTCACTTACCAGCATATACCAGAATTTTAGAAGTTCCATATAATTTCTAGAATGTGTATATTAATAACATTTACTCATATGATACAATCTAAGAAGTTTTAACACCACTCATTTGTTAATGCCTCCCATGCAGTTCAATGCACCAAATAAGCCCAATTAGTTTAATATTCCTCTCTCTCAGATGGAGAGAAAACAAGTAATGTGAGGTGTTCCAGGAACCCTCCAGAAAGCCCCAAAGTTAGCCAGAGACCAAATGAACCTCACTTAGAACTTGATCTTTGGGAAGTTTGTCAAAAATATCAGAAAGTTTTAACCAGTGATATAAGATCTCAGTGGCAAATACAGATCACTTAAAGAAACTCACAATTACCAAAAGCAGTTCAATATTTTACGAAAACTTTGTCCTCTTAGAGAACCAAATTCATGTTTTTTACCACTTTACCTTTAAGATTTATTTTCTTAAGTTCAATCTTATTTTAGGTCTTAGTTTAGTTTCAAGTTATGAAAATCTAGAGACACTATTCTAGATAGATATTCCTAAAACATTAGTCCCATAGTTTACCCAAAACTCTTTACTTCATTTACCTCTATTTTATTTAATTAAAAGCTCTTGTAGCAGGAATAATAAGGTCTTATTTGATTTCTAGTAAACCTAGGTATAATAAAAGTATTATACTTAAAGTTAGTGACTCTAAAGATGTATCTGTATCAAACCAACAACCTTACGCTAACTGTAACACCAGATATTAATTCAATAGTGAATAGTTCCTAGATCATGTGAACCTGAAGATCATTCTGGCCAGTTTCTTTTATATTTGAGTATTTATATAAGAACTTAATTTCCTTTAAGCAAATTAAATAGAGTTCTTTTACAAATTAATTTTGACAATGCCACACATCTATAAACACATGTACAAACACACAAACACAGGGACCTCATAGTTCCCATTCCAAAATTTTAACCATGAATTGGGTACAACAATGTAAAACCCATCAGTTGCAAAAGAAGCTGGATTCAAACTGGATTTCTGGCAGATGGGATAAATCAAGGTCACCCATCTAGATAGCTAAACCCTTTTAAACTAATATTTATGGAAAAGACACTTCTGTTTCTATTTATAGCTTTTGGTGATTTTCAAGTGGAACCTTTCTCTTCTTCCTCGGAATGCCCCACTCTTGGACAAGAACAGACAGGTTTTTTTCCTGTTCCTTTCTTCCATTTGACATCAGTAAAAGTTTTAAGTATCACAAAACTGATTTGGCTATAAATGGAGAAACAGTACCAAACAAAATGAAAAACCCAAAGAACAAACAGAAAATCCTAAATAAACCCTCAAGTTTGGTCTTGGCCTTTTACATATGCCAATGACACAGGAGACCATAAATGACGTAATTAACACAGCAAGGGTAGCAGTACATGGTGCACAGGGTGCCTAACCCTCCTGTGGAGATCCTAACAGGTATTGCAGCCATACATTGTTACAATAAAATATCATCTTCATCTCACCCATGGGGTCATAGCTGTAATCAGATCCCTTATCCAAAATGCACCTTAGAGGACTTTCTTTAGGGATAGTTGAAACATTCCCCATTTTTAAAGATAGAAATTCAAGACAAACAAAACACAAATGGCACACACAAATGCTAGCATCCAAAGAAACAAACGAACTGGTTCACAAATCGGGTAAAAGACCAACAACTCTTTCCTCTCTCCAACAGGGTACCCCACTCAAAAAGAAAACAAATTGGCTTATTCCGGAGAAAAAGCCCCACACAGAGAGGAAATAAAGTTTCCAGCTGTATACACTGGAGCAACTCACCCTACTGGATGGAGCCTATTGGCTCCCAAATGTCGATTCCTTGCTCTAACTGCCAAGTGCTGGGGCAGCCGGTGCTGCTTGGGGGAACTTTGAAGAGAAGACCCTCGGGACGAGTGGTCTGGCAGGTGCTACGTGTACCTCCAAAATTCCCCAACTGGGACCGGCTAGCCACGAGCAGCAAGGCTCCTGGAGGGCTCATCAAAATTTGTTACTGAGCCCTAGCTTGTACTGCTTGCCACACAACAGGCCAATAAACTGACAGATGAGTTGCTGGGGCAAGGAACAGCGACTTTATTCAGAAAGCCAGGAAACTGAGACGATGGTGGGCTCGTGTCCCCAAAGAGCCATTTTGCCTTTAGAATTCAGGCTTCTTCATGGAATTTAACTCTCAAATATGCTTTTCTAGAAACTGTTTTATCCTGTTGCATCTGACCATGCTCCATTACTCTGTTTTTATTTCAAAGACTAGATGTTGGATCTTTGTCAAAACTGGGGACTGTTAAATCTAAATTCATGTTTGGTACTGTTTCATTTATCATTTTCATTCATTGATAATACACAGTGATCATACATTTCTATAACACCAAGACAGAATAAAATAAATATAAGATGCATCTCTCATCCTTAATTATCCCCCCCACCCCCCTCAAAATAAAAAGAATTTGGGCTTCTTTTATACTAAAAGGGGAGGGAGTAAAGTCATACCTTTCCTGGTTCCAGTCAGCTTCCAGAGGGTGTGTTAATTCTTCCTCCCTGCAGTCATTCACAGGTGGGCCTGGTTAGGATGTTTCCTGTGAGCTAAACAAAGGTATTTTAGCCTAATGCTCATTATCTGGGAGGCCGGGTTCCCAGAGATGGGCCATTATATATAATTTAAGCTTATAGGCAACATCCCTTTAGTGATTAACTTGTAATAGAATACAAAATACAATATTATATAAATAAATAATAGAGAATCCTAATTCCACTTGGAGGATCATTGTGAAAGGATGCTTGAAAGTTGTGCAGTCTATCCGTTCCTCCACTCTAAAATGTATCCCTTAAAGAAGGTGTGGTACATATATACAATGGAATGCTACTCAGCCACAAAAAAAGAATGAAACAATGCCACTTGCATAAACATGGATGGACTTGGAGGGTATTATGCTAAGTGAAATAAGTCAGACAGAGGTAGACAAATACTGTATGATATCACTTGTATGTGGAATCTAAAATATGACACAAATGAACCTATCTATGAAACAGAAACAGACTCACAGACACAGAGAACAGACTTCTGGTTGCCAAGGGGGGAGGGGGATGGAGGAGGGCTGGATTGGGAGTTTGAGGTGGCAGGTGCAAACTATTCTATATAGAATGGATAAACAACAAGGTCCCACTTTACAGCACAGGGAACTAAATTCAATATTCTGTGATAAACCATAACAGAAAAGAATATAAAAAAGAAGGTATACGTATGTACAACTGAATCACTTTGTTGTTCAGCAGAAATTAACACAACATTGTAAATCAACTATACTTCAATAAAGAAATACATCTCTGACTTAATTACATCTTACCACATGCTGTCTGTCTGGAGCACATAGTTTGAGCCCCTCATCCAAATTACTTTTTTTGTTTGTTTTTCTTTTTTTGTTTTTGCGGTATGCGGGCCTCTCACCATTGTGGCCTCTCCCGTTGCGGAGCACAGGCTCCGGACGCGCAGGCTCAGCGGCCATGGCTCACGGGCCCAGCTGCTCCTCGGCATGTGGGATCTTCCTGGACCGGGGCATGAACCCGCGTCCCCTGAATCGGCAGGCGGACTCTCAACCACTGCGCCACCAGGGAAGCCCCCAAATTACTTTTATTTGTTCTATATACTAGTGTTGTGCTACTGGTTTTCACTGCAGAATATTATTTTGAAAAAATGGTAACAGTCTATTAACCAATAAGCTTTAAAAAAAATCTCTTGTTATTAATTTGATCTCCTGTAGACCCATTTTTGCCCTCCCCTCCCACCTCTACCTCCTCATTCAGACTTCAGGAGGTATCCATTGCCTCAGAAAAGGGATGTGAAAAGAAGTTGGAAGTAGTAGTGAATTGTCAGCCTTTGAATTTCAGAATAAACTTCTGAGACTCAGAGCAGAGATAATACTTTGAGAAAACAGGGTTTTAAGTCTCTCAAGTCAGGATTTTGAGGTTAAAAATTTCATGACCATGAAGAACCTTGGATATGAACCTTGTTGCATAAATAATACATTTGAGAATACTGTGGGGAAGGGGGACTAGGAAAAACCTGAATAAATGGCGACTACTCCTAATTGGCTGAGTTTCCCCTGAACTGACTAAGATGACATTTTTTTCACCAGGTGAAATGGGATCCAGGGCTCAAGACACAAATTAAGTCTAATATAAAGTAATAAAGAAAATTACATTGTTCACATGTACGAAGTCATGAGGGTGTTTGTACCTTTACACATCTCGTGAAACATGCTCCTGTCCTGAGCGGGGAGATATAGAGGCTATTGTTGCTATAGGGTTCTCATGGGGAGGCCCCACAGGAAAAAAGTCTTGGGTCTCAGTATCAGAAATATTTTCTTCCTCTGGGCAAATGGTTTATTTTTAGTCTGGGAAACTGTGACTCATGGATCTGATTGAATGTCTCTCCTAATTTTGGCTTCCTGGAAGTGTGGAGTCAGCTCTGAACCTTACCTGCCTTTTGCAGTGGGTAGAACCTCACATCATGCATTTCATCTGCTTATGTCATCCTGGTGACTATTTTTTCTGCTCTATGCCTTTACTTACTCTCAATCTGGTTGGACTTTCTGGGAAGCAGACCTTGAGACAGAATTTAAGGTGCAGGATGTTTACTAAGGAGTAACCTTAGAATCAACACCTATGGGAGGGAGTGGAGAAGAATCAAGATTGGGGAGGGGGAGAAGCTGAGCTTTAACGCAGCCCCAGTGATAGCCTCAGCTGACCCCATGGGGAGCTCTGGAGGTAGAATGGGCCCTCAGAGCTGTTCTAATTTGTGCTGGGGCACCAAGCTCTTCACTGGAGAAGGGCCTTGGTAATGCATCAGTCTGAATGTTTGTGTCCCCTAAAATTCATGTGTTGAAACCTAGTCTTTGAAGTGGTGGTGTTTGGAGGTGGGACCTAATTTGGGAGGTAATTAGGTGATGAGGGCATATCCTTCATGAATGGGATCAGTGCCCTTATAAAAGAGACCCCAGAGAGCTCCCTCACCCCTCCTGCTATGTGAGGACACAGCAAGAAGATGGCAGTCCGTGAACCAGAAGCAGGACCTCACCAGACACCGAAACTGCTGGCACCTTGGTCTTGGTTTTCCCAGCCTCCAGAACTGTGAGAAATAAATGGCTGTCATTTATATGCTACCCAGTCTAGGGTAATTTGTTATAGCAGCCTGAACAGACTAGGACAATCAGTGTCCACCACACTTATTTTTAAAATCTACTATAAATTTTTTTAAAAATCATAAATTATTTTTGGAACAAGGGCACAAATAAAACAAGTAGTTAAAAATAAGTGACCCTGGGCTTCCCTGGTGGCGCAGTGGTTGAGAGTCCGCCTGCCGATGCAGGGGACACAGGTTTGTGCCCTGGTCCGGGAAGTTCCCACATGCTGTGGAGCGGCTGGGCCCGTGAGCCATGGCCGCTGAGCCTGCGCGTCCGGAGCCTGTGCTCTGCAACGAGAGAGACCACAACAGTGAGAGGCCCGTGTACCACAAAAAAAAAAAAAAAAAAAAAGTGACCCTGGGGACTTCTCTGGCAGTCCAGTGGTTAAGGCTCCATGCTTCCAGAACCGCAGGGGGCACGGATTCGATACCTGGTTAGGTGACTCTGTCCTCATTCTTGCTTACTTATGTTATGTTGCCTCTTAACTTTGATCCTGAGTCTTTGCATGCACTGTTCCCTAAGACTAGAATGAGCTCTCTCTTCTTTCACTGTGAGAGTGTGAAAGAACAGGTCTATAGTAGCAGAAAATTGGACTCCTTCTCCAAGGCCCGGAATGTTATCACCTCTTCGGTGGAGGGTTTGCTATCCCCTCCGAAGAGTCAGCTGCCTCCTTCTCTCTCTCTGCCAAGCCCCCAACATCACACACTCATAATCCCTCCTCCACAGACAAGACTTGTCCTCAAATCTGACCCCTTTTGAGCGTTCTCTTTATAGAACAGTGCCACCGCCAATCCACTGGTGCCAGAATCCTGAGGGTGGGTTCCTATCTATCGCCAAGCCCTGTAATTTTTATTTCAAAAATATCTCTCTAGCCCTCCATTTCTATTTCCAGTGCCACTCCCTCCTTACAAGCTCTTATTATATCTCTTGCCTGTACTATCTTAGTACCCCCTGTCTTTCTCTCAGTGTCTGTTCTTGCTGTCCCAGCAACCCATTCTCCACACAGAAGCTGGAGGACTTATAAAACTGTTGACCTAATCATGTCACCCTGTTTTAATCCTGTCAATAGCTCTCCCTCTGGGCCTGCAAGACTTGCCCATATCCCCTGTCTCACCACCCTCATCAGTTTTCCTCTCCTCCCTGTTGTTTTCTGGACACACTGGCTTGTTTTTGATTCCTCCAATGGGCTGTGACATTCTTCTCCCCACGGTCGGCTCTCATTGTGATCTGTCTTTCTGGTCTGCTTTTCCTTCACCTCTTCTGAGGACTAATAACTCCTGTTCATCCTTCAGATCTCAGGTCAGAAAACTCGTCCTCCAGGAAGCTGTCCTTAAATTCCTAACTAGGTCAGCCCTCTCATTTCATGATCTCTATCCATTGTGCTTTTGTGAAGTACTGGTCACATGGCAATTTCATAATTAAGAAAAGACTTTAACATCTTTCTCTTCTACTAGAATATAAATTCCACAAAAGCTGGGATATCTTGATGACCTCAGCGTTCCCAATGCCTAGCACAGGCCCTGCACATAAGAGGTGCTTTCTGTTTTGTTTTACATACTGGATAAATATGTACTTATTTACTGAGTTTCTTAAAGGCATGGACAATTTACTAGTCAATGTCCTGGCATAGTATCTGGCACATGTTGGATATGCAATACATGTTTGTTGGATGAATATCTTGAATCAACTACTTGAAGGGTTCTCTTGGGGAAGAGGAAGCACACATTTCGTGTGGCTGCAGGAAAGAGAATTAAGACCAAAGGTTAGAAATTACCGAAAGGCAGAATTTTCCAAAAAACAATCCAAAGGATGAGTAACCTAATAGGAATCACATAATAGGATGCTTTTGGGTTTTGGGATTATGGGAAATTTTTGTTGTATTTTATTTTAATAGTCCTTTTTTGTTTTCTGCACTTTCTACAATAAATATTATTTTTATGATCAGAAAATATTAATTTAAAAAACATGTGGACTGGTGATAAAGTAATGGATTCTCTGTCCCTAGAAGTGTTTGAACAGCTGGGAATGACACCTGCCAATGATGGCAAGGAAGGGACTTCTCTGTGGTTGGGGCAGAGGAGGTTGGACCCTACGTGCTCTAAGGGTCTTCTAAGTCCAACACCCCATGATACTGTTAACTGAATGATAAATGCTGAGCCCCCTTTCTTGGAAGAACTTGGCCTAGTTTACATGGCTGTCTTACATTCTGCCAGTGACTTCCTTACACTGGAAGCTCACAATGACAGTATTGGCTGCAGTGGAATTTGATTTGTATTCACCTGAGGCTGATATAACAGGAGGATTTCTGGACATTATAGTGATGTCAAGAACATGAATATATAGGTGAGGGATGTTTGTGTGGAAAAGCTTAAGATATCCCTCTATGAAATGTTTTAGTGAGTCCTGATTAAAATGTTCTCAAATCAGCACTTAAAGCACACATACCCTAAGTATTATACTTCATGGTTAATCTTTCAAGATAGACATTTCCAAACCGTGGTTTTGGTTAAATTAAAAAGATGGGCCTTACTCTGATTTTTGTGTTTATGAGCTAGTTTGGGCGAACAGGATCATTGCTTTTCTCTCTTAACAGAAAAGATGTTTAGAACAATTCCTCCATATTACAATAGCTTTGAATTAAGAGGAATAGAATACTCCCAGAGGTTATCGGATGTGTACGAGTGAATCTCAGTTAAGAACAGTGCAACACACACAAAGTTCTTCTGATTACGTGAAATCCCGGCCTAATTAGATAGATAGAGAGAGCGAGGGGGAAATCTAAGACAATGACATAATAAGACTGATTTCTACAAACTACATGTCAACATTGTTTTGTTGTCACAACTCCTGTGTAAAAGAATATGTGTATGTATATATGTATAAATGTGTACTATACTGACAAATGTGTATTATCCTGACATAAGTGGACTGGTAGTTAAAAAATAAAACAAGGCAAAAAAAGAATTCTAAAAGAATTCAAAAAGGAAAAATTAGAATTTACTATTATCTGTCTCCTCCCAAGTTTCCAGTGAGGTCTCAGGGAGAGCTTGTTATTTCTATTAACAAATAAGTTTGTCATTTGTTTGAGTACTTTCCACTTTTACTATTTGAGTATTTTATAACTCTTCTAGGTTCTCAGTACCAAAGTGAATTCTAATCATTTTATTGACTGAAAGACAAAGGAAGTGTATTTTCTTTCTATTCGATGAAAGCTTTAAAAAGGTTTGTTCAAAAAGGCATCAGGAATTATGTAAACAGAATGTGTCTGATGATCATCTTACAGAATAACGTACAAGAAAGTTCCAGGATTTCTGGCTCCCCTCCCCATACCCCCAGAAAGTTTTTCCTTTGAAGTAGACAAGTTCAATATGTGCTACGTTGGGGGTGTAGAATGAGAAGAATGTCAATATGGAAACTGCTCTGTGAGGCTGGGGTTCTCATGGCAGCACCCAGGAGCTCAGGCCTCCAGTGGAGCTGGTGGCCTGTCCCGCCAAAAACAAGGCTGGAAGGACTTGTGTAACCTGGTAATAGAAGGACAGAGAGGAGGAGGTGGAAGGACAGGAGACAGAGAGAAGGACAGGAAACCTGTCTCATCAAAGTGCACTGAATAGAAGTTTCCTTACCCAGGCAAGTACCTGGAAAAGCCCAGCCTTGGGGCCTGTCCTGATCCGCTACAGTTCATACAGTGGATCCATTCTACCCACTCTGCTCTGCACCTCCCTCTGCTCCTCCCTGGGTCCCCAGCTTCCAACTTGGCTCCAGGCCTTGCCTCCCTACTCTTGTCTCTGGCATGACTGACCTCTAGGACTCATCTGCATATGCCTCCTCCTTCTTGGTCTGGATTCCTCTTCAGACACCATCCCAATTTACCCCCATGCTCCCCAATCTGTGACAGTGGATAAAAGACACACCACATGCCCCTACCCTCAGCCCTGCCATCTTAGTCCATTCCCTATGTAGCTTCCCTGCCAGGGCAGGGGACTTAGATAAAGGAGAATACAGGAAGGGAGGCACAGAGGCACCAGAAACATGGCTTGTTGTGTGGACATTAGCTATTTTTATTTCCATCAAAACAGAGGGTGTGGTGGTTAATTTTATATGTCAACTTGACTGGCCTAAGGGATGCCCAGAGAGCTGATAAAACTTATTTCTGGGTGTGTCTGTGAAGGTGTATCTGGAAGAGATTAGCACTTTGAAACAGTAGACTGAATAGATATCCACCCTCACCAATGTGGGTGGGTCTCATCCAATCTCTGGGGACCTGAATAGAACAAGGAGAACCCTGACTAATACAGAGGGTAAGCACACACAGGAATGGCTGATCTCATACCTTAGAGAATGGGTGCATTTTAACCATTTTTAAAGATTTTAAAAGTTCTTATATTTGCCATATGATTTACTGTTCACAAAACTTTTACATACAGTTTTGAATACTGTGGAACCCTTAAATTAATACTTACTTTTGATCATTTATTTGCATTTTTTCTCCTATTATTTACCAGTTCTGAAATTGGGATGTGTCTTACAATCAGTGGTGTTTTGCAATCATCATCCACCAGGAATGACTGTGACCAGGTATCACTTGAACTTGGCCCCGGCTCTTTGTGTTGTAACTTCAATTGAATTGTGTACATGGTTGACACTACATGTTTAGTATGTAAACTGCTGTTTAGTATGTCTTAACAAATTATAATATGATTTGACTTTGAAACAAAAATTTATCATGTACATAGAAAAGCACAGAAATAGAGGATTGGGATGAAATGTGACATTAGTGAACCAAAGAGCCATCATTGGAGTAATGACCACGGTTCCATATGGTCATGCAAAGCAACCACCAAGTGTTTTACCTAAGAAAGGAAGATATCAACATGTAATAAAGCCATGTTTCACTGTGTTGCTGAAATAGATACCGATCTATAGAATTACCTATCACATAACATGCAAAGTACTTAAGTCAGAAAAAAATTGCTAAATCCCTCAGAACAGATAAAAGGCATTTTGGTAAAACACTACTCATTGGACTGTTATTAAGGTATTGCATCATAATTTCATTGGTAGGATTTCTTTTTTCCATAGTGATAGATAAAAAAATGGAGTGTTATTACCAAGCACCTATTAAGATAAAGGTTCTCTGCTGGAGGCTTTTACATGACATTTAATCCTGATAACAGTTGTACTCCATAGATAATATTATCCCCAACCCAGAGATGAGAGAGGAGTGATTTTCTCAGGTTGGTAACTCAGTTTGGGTAGAAGTAGGACTCGAATCCTCATGTGTCCATGCCCCAATCCTGTGCTGCTTTCTCCAGACTCCACTGCCTGGGGAGAACTCTCCCTGATTTTCCAACCCCTTTGTCCTTCAGAAGCATCCCTGGGGAGGAACCCCCCCACCCCCAAGGGGTCTATACCCTGGTGCTATTCTGGAACAAGACAACATCTTGGGTTTTTCATCTAAAAACTTAGTTAGCTTTTGGGAACTAGAAATCCTGACTGGGGCATCTGTGGTATTTATTTCTCTGCAGTGCACCCTGAATTTATCTCACATATTCTCTTGCCTCATCTCAGAATTGTTTCCTAAAATGGGGAATGTTTTTTCAACCAGGTAATCTATATTTATGTTTAAGAATAAGTCATAATAAATAAGCCCCAAAGTAGGCAAACTGAAGATGACCCAGTAAATGTCCCTCAACATCATCAGCCAAGGATTTTCTAGAAAACCTAGTGTTAGAAAAATATTGAATATTTATTTTTACCAAACTCCAGGTTCTCAAGAAGTAACCAGATGAGGGTGTCACACATAAACATTTTTGTTTCCACAGCTATCTGGGAGGAAAAAAGAGTCAAAATGAAGTAAAAATGAAAACCACTTGAATTTCTGTCTATGATTATAATTGTATTCATACCAACATATTTAAAGGTTTAAACATGTTTAGAAAAGTGGTTTCTTCGTAGATCAGGATCAGCAACAGCAGCTCTCTTGGGAAAGGCCAATCTGTGGTAAGCCAGCTGGCCACAGGGGTGGAAGTGCCAGAAATATCAGTGGGAAGACAATGATTCTAAAATGCCTAGTGTGATTCTGAACTCAGGAAAATCTGCCTGCATTTGGAATTACTGCATCATGGAATGAAACCAGAAAGATCATTCTTTACATTTCATGTATTTACTTCTTTTTAGAACTGGTTCAAAGGCTCTGAGAGTTGTGCTTTAAACTAGAGGCATCTAGTTAATTAAACCACAAAAATAATTCTTTTCCTCCAAATTGAGTTCGTAGGGCCATTCTCTTCTTTTTTTAAGACAAGCGTTCAGTGAAAACAGAATCAGGACATAACCAGTGTTTTACTATAATCCCTCTTCTGTGAAAGGTTTGAGCACATTACTGGCATTTAAATTATTAATAATATAGTGTCACTTAGTACTCTATTTCTATTTATCTGTTACCAATTTTTCCTAATTGATGAAACCATCTAGGGCTACTCACTGACTCTTAAGAATGAGCTGGCAGATTTAAAAACACTATTTAGAGAATTATTTATGACTATGCGTATTCTCACCATTTCCTGCCCAACTTCATAGAAGGAGATGTCCCTCTAGTCCAAGGTGAATCACTTATCTAGATTCTGAATGTATACATTAAAATTAAATTTACCACCTGTCTCACCTCTCAAACTGTTGCTTTGGAATTTTCTATCTCAATGAATGCTATCATCATGCATCAAGCTTCCCCAAAGCACCCTGGAGTCATCAGAGACTCCTTCCTTCCCATTTTTAGACCCCAGCTCCATCCAATCCACTAGTGTCCTGTCCATTTTATTAATTCAATATTTTTCCTGCATTTCCATTTCCCTCTATCTCCTCTGCTACTACATCGGTCCTCACTACCTTCCAAGAACCTCTCAAATCACCTCCCTGCTACAATCCATTCTCTATACCATGATCAAAATTATTTCTCTAAATGCAAATCTTCTTAAAACCTTTCAATATGTTTCACCATCTTAAGGAAAAAATTCAAGATCCTTAGCATGGAACCAAGTCCTTCATGCTATGGCCCTGCAGGCCTTTCCAGCATCATTCTGCACCATCTCCCAACAGGTCCCTTATGTTCCAATCCCAGGTGAGGACTTGCTGTTTTGCAACTAGACCATGTTCCCTCTTCCTCCTTCACCTCTGCAAGGTGGTTCCCTCTACTGGCCATTTGCTCTTTGTCTGCCCATGACACTCCTACTAGTTCTTTAAGACAAGCTCATTCTCTAACACCCCTGGGGAACAGTAAGGGAGCCCAAGCTGAGTTCAAAGTCACTTACAGTGGTGCCTTCTCCTATGTTTCCTCAGGACCCTGTGCATACTTCCATCAAGGCACTTGCCACACAGCATTTCAATTTTTGTTGTACATGTCCATCTCCTCCACTACACTGTAAACTCCTTGAAGGGAAGAGCTGGATCTTTTATTTTTCTATCTCCAGGCCAACTATGGTACCTGTTTCTTGGTAGTTGCTCCATAAATTGCTGTGGAAAAAAGGAGTTTTAATCGTTTTCCTTCATTTCCAGAAACTTTGCTGAAGCAAATTTATTTTTCCTCTTTCTTTCTGTGTTTTAAACTTCCTTCCCTCAAGTCTAATGCATCCTTAAAGCAAACAACAAAAAACAATTTCTCCATCTTAGCTCCACATTACTGAAAGGAGAGTTCAATTATTGCTTTAAACTCTTACTCTCCTGTTGATTCTTCAATCCACTGAAATTGACTTTCACCTCATCACTCCAATGAAATTGTTCTTGCCAGTGACACCAACTGCTTCTTGGTTGCAAAAGTCATTCTTTATCTTAAGTGATTACTCTTCAGGATTTCACATGGGTGATCTCTCTCTCTTCCTTGAAAACCTTGGTGCTTGTGACATTATTTCCTCTGGTTTATAACATCTCTGAACACTAATCAGCCTCCTTGCTTAAATCCTGGGTGTCCCAAGGAAGCCCTTATTAATTCTTTTGTCTTATTCTCCCTGAGTAATTTCATCTTATTCCACATTTTCAGCAACCATCTATTTATATGATGAGGCCAAATTTTCACGTTCCAAATTCTATTTCCAACTTCTAAGAACTTCTACGATTCACAATACTCTCAAACTTTATGTTAAAACTTAAAATTGAATTGTTTCCTTCCTCAAACTTGGTCTCTTTTATATTTCCTATCCTAGTGAGTTAGCAGTAGAGTCAGGGTAGAATTCAGGGTATTGACTACTTATAATCTTTCTCCACGATTCTATACTAGACTATGTTTAATAAATTTCAAAGAAAAAATTAACCTGTATGTGTATTACAAGTAAGCTTTTGTATTAGTTATCTATTGCTACATAACAAATTACCACACACTTAACAGCTTAACACAGCACTTATTTATTATCTCAAAGTATCCATAGATCAGGAGTCCAAGCATGGCTTAGCTGGGTCCTCTGCTCAAGGTTTCGCAAAGCTGCAATCAAGGTGTTGGCTGGGAATGGGCTCTTATCTGAGGCTCAGGATCCTCTTCCAAGCGGCTCACTGATTGTGGCAAAATTCATTTCCATGAAGCTGTAGAACTCGTGGCAGCTTATTCAAGGCCAGTGGGAGACACTCTGACTTGTTCACCCTCTTCAAAGGGCTCAACTGATTAGGTCAGGCCCACCCAGGATCATATCCTCTCAATTAACTCAAAGTCAGCTGATTAAGGACCTTAATTATATCTGGAAAATTTCCTTCATCTTTGCCATGTAATGTAACATAATCATGGGAGAGACTATCCTATCCCTTTTGCCATATTCTATTAGTTAGAAGCAAATTATAGGTCCCGCCCCACTCAGGGGGAGGAGGTTATAGCAGGGTTTGGGTCACTGTAAGTCATTCTAGAATTCTGCCTACTACAGCTTTTTTTTTTTTTTTTAGTTATGAGTAATGGCAAAAACCAATAAATATTTGTAATTTGGAGATATTAAAATGTTGAATACAAAGAAGAAACGTATAGAACTTTAAAATCTCAAAGTTTAATGGAAATGACACATATTTTGAAGATGGGAAAATGGTTTTCTGTGCTTATCCTGGCTTACACTTACTGCCTTAGGCAGAAGAAATATCCAAGTATCTAAACTTTAGATCATATTATATGAACCTAAAAGGAATAATCAAATAAGGAGTTTGAAGGACATTTAATTACATAATTGGCTTAACTTGAGAACCATTTTACAAAGTGTTAGCCTCACTTGTATTAGGAGAGGATAAATGTAATTATATTTCCATAAGTAAGTTATATGGTTTTCCTCAGTGTTCATCAATTTGACTTTTCCTTGTAGGTTTTTTTTTCTTTTAATACTTTTGACAGATTATTTTTCATCAGAAGTACATAATCTTTCCTTAGGATAGGTAGTTCAGGTATCTTTTAAAGTTGTTTTCTTACAATGTACAATAACATGTCTACGGAAGTTTCTAGATCCCTACTCTCCCCTTTCTGGCTTCATACCATCTGTAGCTCCTTTTCCCATATGCCTCACACAGCTGTTCTGGAGTTAATGCAAATGCCAGGTGGATCTGAAATGCACTCAGGATCTTGCCACTTTTAGGCCCTGCTTCTTGGGGAAAACTGCCCCATTGGTATTTAATAAAAAACAGCATGACATGGTGAATTTATCTCTTTTTCCTGACATTGGCAATGACAGTGCAATGCCCATTGTATACAACTGGTGTGAGGTCGGCTTGCAAATCCCTACAGATATGTGGTTACTTCCCTACTTTCCCTCTCTTTTGCTTGGGCAACTGCCACATTGATGCACTGGAGCCACTCTTCTGCATTCTTCTCATCCTTGGCCTTGAAAACATAGCTTTTATTGTCTGTGAAGATTTCGAAAGCCCGAGGGAGAGAGCGGTCCCTGCGTTTCTTGGCCACAACTTTCACACTCTGTACTTTGCTGAGTTCTATTGGTGAGTCATCAGGATCATCTTTCTGAAATGCATGGGAAGGAAAGAACATGAGCTAGCTTTCATAGTATGGAAAGATCTCTGGCTCCTGGAGAATTTTCTAAGAGGATCAGAATCCTTTCACTTCATGTGGCTTAAGACCTTTGTTATTTTGGGTGCTAAAGCCTCAAAGAGTCATTAGAGCAAATGAAGGAGTGAGCAACTGGCTTTTTGTTGTACTATCTAGGGTTGAAACAAAATAGACAATTTATAGAAAATTATTATATATTGGGAAAAATGCTTGATTCATATTTCTTTGACTTTATGTCATTTTCTACTGATATTAACACTGTATTAATAGAGCAAAATGCAGCAGTACAATTTGGGGTAATATTAACTCAGAATTTGAGATAATTTTACAGGCTTGAAATTTAATTTTCTTTTGTGTTACCTCTGAGAAAGAGGTATTAATCGAACAAACAGGGTTCCAATGTTTAAGTAGATGAAACTGTTTTTGAAACTCTCTTGAGCTTTGGAAGCATGATTTGTCCACAAACATTAAGGGAAGGAATATTTAATGATGTTACATTTTCTTCGCATTAAAGCAGATGCTTAAGGATCTCTCTAACACCAGAGTCATCATGATGGGCTAGCATGAATACTTTTAAGGAGTCAGATACTTCTTTAAAGCAATTTCAGGTCTTTAACATCCCTGAGCCCATTCTGTCTACTGGAGAATGTATCTGTGTTTGAGAATCTTGCCAACCCTCCTTTCCCATCTCCCTTTCACAATCACCCTTCTCTCACTTTGCAGTGGAAAGGCATCTTTTTCACTCGTCCTAAACTTTCTATGGTGTATTGTCCACCTTGGAAAAATCTCAGGAGCATCAAACAAAAAGGGTAATTCAAAATACTGATGTCAGCAGAATAGAGAGTCCAGAAATAAACCCACCTATGGTTAATTAATCTTGAACAAAGGAGGCAAGAATATACAATGGGAAAAAGACAGTCTCTTCAGAAAGTGGTGTTGGAAAAGTTGGACAGCTGCATGTAAGTCAATGAAGTTAGAACACACCCTCATACCACACACAAAAATAAACTCAAAATGGAGTAAAGACTTAAACATAAGACATGACACCATAGACCTCTTAGAAGAGACCATAGGCAAAACATTCTCTGACATAAATAGTACCAATGTTTTCTTAGGTCAGTCTCCCAAGGCAATAGAAGTAAAAACAAAGTAAACAAATGAAACCTAATCAAACTTACAAGTTTTTGCACAGCAAAAGAAACCATAAACAAAACGAAAAGACAAACTACAGAATGGGATAAAATATTTGCAAATGATGCGGCTGACAAAGGCTTAATTTCCAAAATATGCATACAGCGTATACAACTCAACAACAAAAAAACAAACAACCCAATGGAAAAATGGGTGGAAGACCTAAATAGACATTTCTCCAAAGAAAAAATACAGATGGCCAATAGGCATATGAAAAGATGCTCAACATCGCTAATTATTAGAGAAATGCAAATCAAAACTGTAATAAGGTACCACCTCACACCAGTCGGAATGGCCATCATTAAAAAGTCTACAAATAACAAAATGCTGGAGAGGGTGTGGAGAAAAGGGAACCCTCCTACACTGTTGGTGGGAATGTAAGTTGGTGCAGCCACTGTGGAAACAGTATGGATGTTCCTCAGAAAACTAAAAATAGAATTACCATATGATTCAGCAATCCCACTCCTAGGCATATATCTGGACAAAACTGTAATTCATAAAGATACATGCACCCCTATGTTCATAGCAGCACTATTCACAATAACCAAGACATGGAAACAATCTAAATGTCCAACAACAGATGAATGGATAAGGAAGATGTGGTACATATATACAATGGACTATTACTCACCACAACTACCAAGCCCACGTGCCACAACTACTGAAGCCTGCATGCCTAGAGCCCATGCTCTGCAACGAGAAGCCACTGCAATGAGAAGCCCACACACCGCAATGAAGAGTGGCCCCCGCTCACCGCAACTAGAGAAAGCCTGTGCACAGCAACGAAGGCCCAATGCAGCCAAAAAAAAAAAAAAAAAGTGAATAATAACACTATAGTCTTTTAGTTCTTACTTTAAAATGCACATTTTCCTCATTTACAAGAAAATCCCTTTATGATGTGGCTGAAGCTTCAGCTGGACTGCTGACCACTGCATGGTTACTGTCTCCCTGGGGATGAGAGGGATTTTGCTGTGGTCTTCACGCTCTATTATATTATTTCCTAATATTTGAGCCAAATGTTCTGTCATATTTCTGGAATGTCAAACCATTATTTCCTGATAAATATGTCAAATAAGTTAGCCAATTATATAATAGCTTATTCTCTAAACTTTATTAAAAAGCTCTGAATCAAGAAGTATAAAGGTCATTATTTGAGTTCAGGAAAAACATTCTTAGGCACTAACTCTACTTTGTTAATGCATAAGAGGGATCTGAAAAATCACTACATCTTAACTTCATTCTGATTTCTTTAATAAAGACAGGAAATTCAAATGGTCATTTTAAACACTTTAAAAATGCTTCAGTGTGAACCTATGCTAAAAAAAATGTTTCCTTAAACCGCCAATAACTTTCCAAATTGAACACACCATTATACTTCCCATTTAAAAAGACCTTCAGCCCATCTGCATATTTTATAAAACATACAGATGAAGAAAGTAACATGAGTTCAAAATAGGTGTCATCAAAATGTTCTTTTTCATTCAAAAAGTTAATGTGAAGTCTTATTAACTAAAAGAGCGTTGATCAGAATTCGTCATAATTCAGATACACCATGCTTGATTCCTGTTGAGTAGTAAGTACAAATAAATTTTGTAATGAGCACTCCAAAGATATAATGCATGTGCTCTTAGTGAAATGTAATTTTTAAGTAATTTAACACTCATTAATTAATTCAGACACAGTTTGGTTTGCCACTGACCCTGTATTTTAAGTGTACATGGGAAGCTGGACAGTGTACTCATTTAAGAACATGCTTTGGTGTCACACTGCCTGAGCCTAACTCCAGTTTTACCCTTTCTCACCTTACTGGCTCTAACCTTGGACAAGCCCATCAGTCTCTTTGTGCCTCAGTTTCTCCATCTATAAAATGGCAATAACAATAGAGCTGACCTCAAAGGATTGTTCTGAAGATAGATAGAGGCAATCCAGTGTGGCATGTGATAAGCTCTGATAAGTTATTATCTCTCGAAGTTCTCTGATATCTCTCTGATAAGTTATTATATCTCAAAATGGTCAAGAAGTAGGTCAAAATTTCATGCTCCCTGATCTGTAATGAGTAGAGTTTAATGATAAATAAAACTGATTTGAAAAGAAAGGGATAACTTTGCATTGTTGATTGCAATAGAATATTATTTCACAAGTTTCCCACTGAAAATTCAGAATATGAATATTTACAGAGCATCCTACTTCATATTGAAAATTATATTAAATGAATATTTATTAGTTCTTTCAGAATTCTATTCTATTCATTAACTGAATATTAAATGAATGAAAGATAGTAATATTTTTCCCTAATCAGAATTGAATTTGGTTGACTATAAAAAGTACTTAAAATAAATCAGCCTTTTTTTCTTCCTCCCTGCCTACTGTCTCCTTCGTCAGGTCCCCACCCCCAAATATAACCTTCAATCCTAAAAGAAGTCAGAGTCAATGTCATAAGCCACACATTTATTTAGGTGATCCACAAGGAAACAGAAGGTACAGTATTCAAGTCGAGATCCCCGGGTACACCTTCTGTGGTTTGTCTTCTAAAGCTTAAGTTAACCAAAAAACCCTCCCGTAATAAACTGAAGAGGTACAGTGAACCAACTAACATAGGAATGAACAGAATAGACAAAGGGGCATATATAATAAAATGACACTGTAAAATGGAGAAGGAAAAAATTATTGGCCTTTGAACTCAAGACAAAATGCCTAGCTGGCAGAGATCAAGACCTTAAAAATGCAAGTGTAAAAGATGGTAGGGGTACTTACAGACTTTCCTTTTTGAAACAGAAGTTGATTTCCAGCCAGTGTAAAATAGCGGGTTTTCCACCTTTTGATGAACTTCCATCTGACTTGCTTCTCTTTAAGTTTTCCTTCTATGAGAGGCTGGCCATCTTGATTTACAACTGTTGAAGGTAACAGAACGATCAAGCCATTTATTTTCCACTATTTATTTGGCAAGTGATCAAAAGTCAGAATTGTACAGTGAACCAGACCCAGTAAGTACATTTGGATAGTGGGCTAACAAATTATGAATTTGGTTAACCTTCCCCCTTTGTCCCTAAAAGAATGCACAATTTAGATATGATAATGGGAAAGTGTTGAAAGCCCTCATCGAGATTTGCAAAAGGAACATAGTTCACGAAAAGAGCATTTGGTTAGCAGTTTTTTAAGGTTCATCCAGACATTCAGCTTTCTGTGCTTCCTAACTCCTTTGTTTCACGGTATTCTGTTCACGTGAACTGCTTAGAAATATAGCTTTATAAATAATCATAAACCAAGTATATTTAGCTATTTGGCAGCAAAAGTCAACATAGTGCTCCAAAAGATGTGTTTTTCTGAATCCTTAACAGCTGCAAAGGCAAACTTACCTAACTCTTTTGAACATGATTTTTCCACTCTGGAACACACACACTCTATCTCCACTGTCCATATTTAAATCTTCACCTAGTTAAAAACTGATTGTTTCATGTTTCAACTCAAACGTTGCTTCCTCTGGGAGACCTTGCTCAAACCCAGACTCGAGTGACTTTGTCTTCTATACGTTCTCAAAGCAACTGGCGTGTTTCTTTTCTATCATATATCATCATTTGTAGATGATTATTGGTATTTACCTTATTAATGTCTTTCTTTCCCATTCAACTGAAAGCTTCATGAGGGCAGGGTTTTGCTTTGTTCACTATTGTTACATCAGGCATCTAACCTAGTATGGAGTCTATAAATTTTTGTTGAATGAGTGAATGAATGGATTCATTTTACATTGAAGTAGAGTGTGTATGATTACACATAACCATAGAATTAGAAGACCGGTTACAATGTCAGAAGTTTAAATGTTGAACTGAAGAATTCCATTTGTTTTACCAACTACATAAGATTCACTCTTCAAATTTCAAATTCATGTGAAAGCATCTGATTTCTGGGGAGTATGACAATATTTATTTATATACATTAATGTTCAATTTTCCTTTTTTTTTTTTTGCGGTATGCAGGCCTCTCACTGTTGTGGCCTCGCCCGTTGCGGAGCACAGGCTCCGGACGCACAGGCTCAGCGGCCATGGCTCACGGGCCCAGCCGCTCCACGGCATGTGGGATCCTCCTGGACCAGGGCACGAACCCGTGTCCCCTGCATCGGCAGGCGGACTCTCAACCACTGCGCCACCAGGGAAGCCCTAATGTTCAATTTTCATAGCACCTTGAAGGTAATGAAATTTGTTCATCACTATGAAATTTGGACAGTACCTCTTTAACCATATGAACACAACCTATCCTTCCCATCTACCATTTCTCTTATCTAATGTAGGTAAAAAAATTACCTCAGATGGGATTTGTCCACCTTAACAGCACTGTTGGGTTAAGAATAATGCAATGTATAGTTTTTATAAACAAAGTTCTATTAAAGTTAATCTAGCTTTTTTCCCTTCTTGTCTGATGACTAGTCAATTGGATGTTCCATTGTCAATCTCAAATTAAGGCTAATAACTGAAACAACATATGAAATATACTGTTAGATAGTGATAGGGTTATGATGAAGATAGAATAGAGAGTGAGTGACTTGGGGGGTGGTGCACATGCATTTAAGTGGTCAGGAAAGAGCTTGCATATTTGAGGTGGCATTTAATCTGAGGCTTCAGTGATGAGAAGTGTCCCCCATTTTCTGCAATGCTCCACGGTGGCTAGTACTAGGTATAGCAGAGGGTATGGAAAGCAGTCACTCAAGAAATCATTCACAATCAATGTCAAGAAAATTATCTCAGTGTTCTGCTTTGCTTTACTAGGAATCATCTGATTTAGAGCTTTCTTAAAGCTAGTATGCTCTTTTCAAATTTAAATTTTCCATAAACACAGTGCTTGCTTCCTTTGTGCAGCAGGTAAAGCACTTAGGACACCATGTCTTCCCACATGCTATTGGTCCTAGAGGGCGGGGACAGCCTGCTTGCCATGTGCTCACAGTGTCGGCCTGGGCTAAGGGTTCCATGAATATCTGCTAACACGTGCTGTTGAGTCATGAAGAGTGCAGTAGCCTGTCTGGGAGGAGGAAGGGAAGGTCCAACGGAGGTCCAAGAGGAGAAAACAAATCAACAAGCAACTAAGTAACAACAAGGGAAAATCCCAAGCCAAAAATAGGATTAATTTTTTTCTAAAACACCCATTTCCTATGCTTTCAAATTAGAAAAAAATGCTGATCTAATTGTAATGTTGAAGGATTTTTGAATAACAATTCAGAAGAGTTAGATTCGAGTCCTCTTAACCACTGATTTCTGCTCAGCAAAGAGGAAATAATAATCGCTCCCACCTGCTTTACAAGGATGTTGAGAGATCAAAAATCAAAATAAAGAAATTTATGTGAGGACACTAGGTAAGTAGCAAAGAACTACTACCCCTGCCCCCCTCTTTTATTAAAGAACTTACTTCACCTTTTGTAACCACATTGCTGTCTCGCCATTTTTAATGGTAAGATGATTTAATATAATGCAATGTCATTTAATAACAGAACATTTTTCCAGTCTTTCTCCCATATTTACTCAAAGAAACATTTGAAATAGTCGTGATATCTGAGCTGATTTGAAATCACGATTGGTTTAGGTAATATTTAAGCACATGTGTCCTTCTAGATCTGACATAGGGAATTAGCTATAAGAACTTCTCCTCAACATAGATCCCAATCTCAAGGCAGGTCCAAATGTTTCACTTTAAGTGTATGTGATGGAAATGACACTTGGCAAAAGAGTTGAAGGAACTGTTTGAGACACGGAGTGGCTGGGATATCATACCCACATACCCACATGCCCACAGTGACCATGAGAGACTCCAGAGAAAATGATAGACTTACTGGAGAACAAAAGGATGAAGGATGATGGAGAAATGCTGCTAAGTGAAGACTTTTCACTGTAGCCCAGTGAAAGTGGATCCCAGGGGAAAAGTCCATGGAAAGGATTTTAGGAAGGAAATGTTAGCAGCACTTTAAACTAGCTGCATGTTAGGGCCTTAATTTAGGCATCAGAGTCAGCTTCAGATAATATGTAAAAGCCAGGCTATTTGTAGCTGTAGGATTAATTTAAAAATAGTTTCAAAAGGCCAAAAAAAAAAGGCTTAATTTTTTTCCAGTGGCTATCCCAGGTCCTAAGAATTTTTTTTTTTTATAATTATGTCTGGCTTATACGTGACTGGCCATGTGTCCTTTTAATAGGCCTATTGCCCATAGCATGTCCTGGTAAGCAATAATTCTCATGATATTGCAGTTTCTTCATGGTCAAAACAGGGAACTAATTCTTTCTAAGGATGATCATATTCCACTTGAAAAATAACATGTGGAATGAGACTATGAGGGAATGATTGTGTGTCTAAAACTATCTTGTTTGCACATAATGCATAAAGGATATTTAAATATTTTCTCTCTTGCCAATTAACACATTATTTCATTCAAAGCACCACAATTTGCTAAGACATTCTTTACCAACCAGGATCTGTTCCTTTTTTAAATTATCAGTTGGCTGAAAAAACTATGGAATATTAAATTGAATTCTCTAGTGCAACTGGAACCCAAACTATTACCATGTTTACCAACTTAAAAGTCTTTTAGAATGCTAATACAAATGGTCATATATTAATTGTATTCCTTTTGTGCACCAAGAGTTGAAAATATTTATGTTGATAAATCTGAAGGTGTTAGTCTTACTCAACACAAAGTTGGTGAATAATATCAGACCAGGTAACTTAAAGCAAGAAAGAATATTCCTCTGTTGATCTACCAACCATGTCCAGTCATCTCACACAAAATTTTGAGCACAGATAAGCTGTAAGGCACTGTGTTTGGACCTGAGGGGGTCATAAAGCCCAGCTCAGAGAGAGCTTGAGTTTATCATCTTGTGGGGAGATAAAGCATTTTACAAATTTGACAACTCAGTGTAGAGTTTGGCAAGTGCCCCTGCAGAAGTAAAAGCCAAGCATTACAGAACTCAAAGAAAGGAAATTCTACTTCCAGCTGGGAGAGGGTGACATGGGGGCTGGGTGCCCGCTGAAGAAGGGAGAAAGGAACTTCTAGGAGGAGTACAGAGAAGGCCTGAGGTAACAAGTGGGACATGTGAGGGAAAGTGCATGAAAAGAAAAAAACTTAAAGAAGCTGGAAGAATCAATGAACTCAGAAGCAAGTTCACTTCTTCTGCAAGCAAAGCAGTCACTTTGGTCAAAGTCATGAGCTGAAGGTGGGGGATCGGCAGGCGATTCAAGATTTTTTGGTGTAAGATCCAGGAAAAAGATTGGGTATCAAATAGTCATGGGGAGGCCATATTGGACTTCATTTGAAAGTTCTTCTGAAATCCCATTAGAAAGGATCTTGCTTTTCTTAAGGACCAAGGAGGGGCCTAGAGCCTGTGAAGGTCCAGCCAGCACAGACATGAAGCCTCACAGACCCCAGATGGGATCTGTTATGGATCAGGCATGGTTGCAGCAGGAAACAAGCTGGGCAACTGAGGGCAGTTAATAAAGGGACTATTGGGGCTTCCCTGGTGGCACAGTGGTTGAGAGTCCGCCTGCTGATGCAGGGGACACGGGTTCGTGCCCGGGTCCGGGAAGATCCCACATACCGCAGAGCGGCTAGGCCCGTGAGCCATGGCCGCTGAGGCTGCGCGTCCGGAGCCTGTGCTCCGCAACAGGAGAGGCCACAACAGTGAGAGGCCTGCGTACCGCAAAAAAATAAAAAATAAAAAAAAATAAAGGGACTATTTACACAGATGTGGGCAAGGTGTAGGAAAAGCACCTTAGTAATCTGGGGCCAGGAGCCAGGAGGAGGCATAACACCCCTCTCTGGCTGAAGAGGAAAGCGAAGAGAACAGTTAGGACCCAGAAGGAGACCTGTATACAAGAGCGCTGCCTGACTGGAGTTGTGGCTGTGGATTGAGGACACAGTCAACCTGCGGTGACCAAGCAGGGAGGGAGTCGGGAATAAATAAGCAGACCTCACACTGCTCCCTCCCTCTGATCTCCTGCCAGAATGTAACTGAAAGCCAGAAGTAAGGAGAATGGAACACCCTGGAGAGGCACCTATTCTAAACTGGGTGTAGGAAGCAGAAAAGCTTCCTGGAGAATATGTGTCTGAGCTGAATTCTGAACGACAAGTAGCAGTGATGAAGGTGAAGTGAAGAAGGATATTCTGAAAAAAAAAAATCCAAAACATATCCAAAGGGCTGAGGCTGACAGAGTGGGCATGAAATGCATTCTTTGTGATGGAACCTGGTGGGGCTTGGCAAACAAGAGATGAGATGTGAGATTCAAGAAGCGACTCATCCTGAAGATCCCTGGACATCGTGCCAAGTGGAAGCTAATACTTTGTAACATAACATCCTAAAAAATAATAATTTCTGTAGTCATATAACCCCTTTATCTCAAGAGCACAAGAGCTCAATAATTCAAGGTCTCCACCTTGTTTTAAGATCTGTTGCAATTGTGAATATGTTTTTAGCCAATTATAATTTAGTTAAACATAGTGTGTTGGACGCCATGTTTACTCCTTACTATAATAAATCATACAGGGCTGTACCAAAGACTTTCTCTGGCCTAGGCCTAGGGTTGATGAGGTAAGGGCAGGGACTTTGGAGTCAGACCTCAGCTGAAGTCCAGAATCTGTTACTTTAATAGCTGACTTGTCTTGTACAAGTTGTTTAACTTCACTGAGCTTCAATTTCCTCTTCTCCAAAGATGTCATGCTTAACAACAGGGCCACTGTGAATGGCTGTGCAGGCTGTTCACTGCACAAGAACACTCAGCCAAGGGGTAAGTAGGGGCTGAAATTCAGCCCAAATTTTGCTGTTTAAGTCTACACCCCCAAGTGGACATCATCCACCATAAATAAAGGCACAAAAATGCTGTAAAGGTTAACAGTAGCCTTGCTTAACTAAGTCCTGGTACATAATAAGGGGTCAACAAATAGTAGCTACTATCATCATGATCATGACCATGATCATGAACATGAAATCATCATCATCTCTTACTGTGATGATGAACAGGTGGTTTTTATAAATACCATATCCTAATGACTTTAGGATAAAACCCATCTCCCTCCCTCCAATTAAGAATGTAATGAAGCCTATACTGTATTAAAGTGTTAGGAACAGTGAGAGAATTCAGAGTAAGACAGGAAACCCTTTTAAAGTTCAAGGACTGCAGGCTTTGAACCTGAGGTGTCACAAGCAATTCAAAGAGTCCCAAAGGGAGGTGAACTCTTCTGTTGTTGAGTAACAGATCCACTTGTTCACAAAGACTGTCATATTCAAGCTAATCCAGTAGTGGATTGGGCTGCACTGGGAGCCTTTTCCACATCATTGGTGGTCACTCCCTTTTATTCCAGAGTTCCTGCTTATTCTTATGACAGTACGTGGCGACACGTCCCCCACCATTAACTACTATTCACATTGTACCGACTTCTATCCATACCCAGAAGTTCCTTATATGTATGCTTTCTGGCTTATGCAACTTTCGTCTTGAAAATATTGCATTGTACAAGAATAATTAAGACTGTTGTGTATTTAATTTGTGATGTTCAAATTCTTAGATATTTTTTCTTGATTGTTAAAGACAAATACTTTCAAAAGAAGGCATATTCTGGAAGAAAAAACGTAAATCTCAAATACTTAGTTTTAAAATAAGAACTGAGAAAAAGCATGTCTTTTAAAAAAATTTCCCTTGAAATGACTGCTTCTGGGAATTACAACTCCTGTACAGTCTGTGGGGAATTATTTTTTATGTATTGAGAGTCTCAAATTTACTTCAATTCCCTTCTATGGTTTTACTGATTTTCTTGTATGTGTGCCAGTTCTAATAAAGCCAACTCTAATTACAGAGGATATGCTTAAAGAGGGATAGAATCATTAAATGAGGAGGTCATAGGAGCCACATTTAGTAGGCTGAGCATCTGTGGTTTCTGAAATCACTGAGGATTGTAACAAATGGCATGTTTCGTATGAATATCCAGGCAGTGTTTTAGAAGCCCATATTTCCTTACAGTAGTAAATAAACGAGGAGGTATCATCCAGCGTCCATTTTGTAACATCCTACAAGATGCGCGGGGTCCAAAAAAGGACAAACTCATTTTGACAGCAGCCCTTTGAGGGCACTTTCACATGTGCCGAATGGCTTCCTTTCTCAGTAATTTCATACCCATCAAAATGTAGTCTGCTTTCTAGGCTTCTCTATTAATCACTGAAATATTGTTCTAAAAAAAGCCTCAGAACTACTCTTTTATAAGCTTGTAGAGCAGTGTTTCCC
Organism: Hyperoodon ampullatus; assembly: GCF_949752795.1. Taxonomy (NCBI): domain Eukaryota; kingdom Metazoa; phylum Chordata; class Mammalia; order Artiodactyla; family Ziphiidae; genus Hyperoodon; species Hyperoodon ampullatus. Next base: position 70,726,540 of record NC_136918.1, on the reverse strand, counting down.
AAACTGTGTTCTGAGGGCCACCTACATCAGAATTACCTGCTGGCTTCTTAAAATGCACACTACAAGGAACCACCCCAAACCTACTGAAGCAAAATTCTGGGGTAGGGTGAGGGACCCTGCATTTTTAACAGGATTCCCAGGTTATTCTAACATAGCTCAGGAACTTCTAGGAAACGATAGTAGCCTCATGGTAGGTCGTACAATATCCAAAATAGTAAAATAGCAAAACCAATAGTGGGAAGAAAATTGTTGACCGTTCCATAAAATTAAACAATAGGATAGCAATATAAGATCATATGCATGTCCTTGGCTTAAGTTAATAGAGTTATAGAAGAAAATGTTCAGAATCAATGTTTGTGGAATTTGGCTTACTTATGGTTTCATCAGTGAAAGAAAAATTCTAAGGCCACTTGCCAAGAAGGTAACCTGCTCAGTAAGTTCTGAGCAGTAAGTATGGTCACCTTTGTGCCCTTATGGGAACCTATCAAAGAAGACTGGCCCAGACTTGCCCAGTAACGACTGACAGGGACCAATGGGAAAAGATCGGGGTGGTAGAAATGAATGGAGAGAATGGCTCCATCTTATTCTTGAACTTTGAATAAAAAAGGGTCCCATACACACTTCCCATGTTGGTCCCATGCTGTCATCTCATTAATATGATGTCATGGATAGGTATTGCTGGCAACACCTGACCATAGGATTTTAGACAGTTTAAAACGTTGAGTGCTTTCCCGCACGGCCTTGACATTGTACAGCTTTCCTCGTATGGAAGAAAATAGATCTGACACACTTGTACCAGCTCTGTGATAAGGAGGGTCACCTTGTTTGGGCTGTACAAGTTGCACACTTTAGCCACTGTCCCACCTGCATGCACGTACATTCTTGGTGTTTAAGAGCATTCTAAGGTGTGTCTACACTGCTTTTATGAAATTACTTAACACAATTTCCATCTGTTGTGGTTCAACACTTGGTCTCAAACCTTTTGGCAATAAATAGAAGTTTTACAATGTCTGCATGGAAGCTTTATCTATAACGTATACACCATAACACTGTGTGTATTTGACATACATACATACACACACAATAACTACTCTCTGTTAAATAAAATGATCTTTCATAGTACTTTTGAGAAGAGCTTATTTAAGAAAATACTGTTTATACAAAGAATACGTTTGGCACAAAAGATACACCGCAAATGCCATCATATGAATACCTTGTTTCTCTTACAATGAATTATTGTGAATTCATTAATTTGTTTTTTGTCACCATTTGCCTAAGAAAATTTTTACTAAAAATTTTTTGAGAAAATACAAAATTGGTCATTCATTTATTTGGCAGATATTTATTGAGTATCTATTGTGTGCTAGGGGCTGAGGATAGATGGATGAGGGGGACTCCCTCCATAGAACTTGTTTACTGCAGGGAGTAGACATTAAGCAGATAATCACATGCAAAAGCCAATCAAACGAAAGAATAACAACAACAAAAAACAAGATGACAGGTATATCAAGTATTATAGGGAGAGCTCTGAAGTACTTTGAGGACCTTAGCATAAATCAGGAGGTTATAGAAAGGCAATGAATCTGAGTTGTAATGGGAAAGCTAAGATCTACATTAACTAGGTGATGAGGGGAGAAAGGGCGCTCCTAGCAGAAGAACAGCAGGTACAAAAGCATAGTGGCAGGAAGAAGTGAGGTGAGTATAAGAAACTGAAAGGAATTCTTTCTGGGCAGAGCGGAGAGGAGCAGACGGCACTGGGGACAAGATGAGGCTGGAAAGGCTGGGAGAGAGCGTTGCATGTGAAGCTCTCAGGCACATGATATGGAGTTTGGTCTTTAAGCTAAGAGCTGTGGGAAGCCATCGTAAGGTTTTATGCAGAGAGTGGTCCCATCAGATTTGTGCCTCGAAGAGGTCATTCTGGCTGCAATGTGGGAGGGAGGTTGGAAGGTCCAAGTAGCACAGTCAGGAGGCTATTGCCATTATTTTAGGTAAGAGGCGATGGTAGTTTGCTTTAGGGCAATGGAGAGAGGTGGACAGAGTTGAGCACAGTTGAGAAGGTAAATCCACAATACTGGGTGATAGATTAGATAGGGGTAGGAGAGAGGGCAGTGGGTCTCTGGCTGATGCATCAGAATGAGTGATGTTGTATTTACTGAAATGGGGAATGCTGGAAGAAAATCAAGTGTTTTTTTTTTTTTTTTTTTTTTTTGGGGGGGGGTAGGGGACAAGGGTGGGACACTTAATGAGTTTTAATTCAAATGAACTGAGTTTGAGATGCCTTTGAAGTACCAAGCAGGTGATGGGAGAAGTCAATCAGAGGAGGGGCCTGGACTGCAGACACACATTTGGGAGTTTTGTCATAAAAGAGGTTACTGAAGCCGCAGAAGCAGTGGAGATTGACAGGGGAGAGAGTTACAGTGAGGGGAAGAGAGGTGCTCTGACAATGAATAGGTGGATAGAGGAAGGTGGGCCTGGAATGGAGGCTGAGAAGGAGTGTCTAGAGTAGGAGGGAGACCCAAGGAGTGCTGTCTCAGAAGGCAAAGGGAGAAATGTTTGAGGAAGGAGGAATTGGCCAACAGAATTGAATGCTGCTTAAGGCAAGTGTCACAAGGACTGAACATACCCCGTGTCTGGGACCTGCGTGGCCTTAAATGACCACAGAGATAATGGGCTTAGAGGCCAGATTAGAGAGGGTTGAGTCAGGAGGAGAAGGAGGCAAGGAAATTCAGAGTGAGCAGTGACAGGACTCTTGGCTTTAAAGAGGAGGTGAGAGAGAGGCAGTAGGTAAAGGGAAAGGAGACGTTAAGCCAGTTGAAGGTGTTTAAAAGCCCATGGGAGTTAAAGTTGGAGGGAGAAATTGAATAAAAAAGAGAGAAAGGGTACTCTACGCTGTGGAGTTTCTGAGAAGGTGGAAGGGATGAGATCCAAGGCAAAATATGAGGTATGTGATGACTTCATTCTCAGTGGCCGCTAAACGCACTTACATGTCTTTTACATAGGGGAGCTTGTGGCTGAAAAATAAATTTTATTCCTAATGTATTTGTATAGGTAGATAAAAAATTAAGATTACTCTGAAAAGTGATGACTAGAGCTCTTTTAAAAGATATTAAGTTCTTTATTTTAAAAAACTACATAAAAATTCTTATGTCACTTCAAATCTGTAAATTGATAGAGACTGATTTATTCACTCTAGTCTGCCTTTCTAAAGCATGCTTCTCCTCCTCCATGTGTTGTCTTGATTCAGCTTATTCTCTGAGTGGAAGAGGACACATTTCAATGCCTGATGATTTGTTTGTGGGTAACCACAGAGTGATTCACGCTTTGCTGCAAGTAAACTTTCAGCCTATCAAGATAAGATTGTTGTTGACCCAATATGGAAAGGCGGAAGGATTAGGATAGTGACGCTGGTTGAGAAATGGAAATTAACCCCTTGAAGGGTATTAGGCTACTGATCTTAGCTTATTTCTCATAGAGGCTCACAGGTTATTAGCAAGCTGAGTCTGAACTCTGTGTGTATGTGTGTATTGAAACCGTTTAGTAAAATATTAAAATTGGGTAACCATACAGTGTTGAAACTTTGTACATAGCAACATTTTCTTCTTATAAAAGCTTACTTTGCAAAAGCTGCTATTTCAAGGTTTCAGTTTAGTAAGTTATTTTTTTTAATTTTGAGAACGAATTAGATTTTAAAGTTGCATTTCAAAACAAACCCTATGTCTTCTATCATCATCCTATCACTTTACATGATCCCTGAATTACTCCATCATCCATCTATATGCCAAATACTTGTTAAACACTACCATGTGCCAGGTACTGGGTAGGGCATACAAAGAAGAATAATGGATGGTTTTTCCACCTCTAGTTTACTGTCTAGTGGGAGAGATTGATGGCAGGGTGCTGTGTACTCTACAGAAGGTGTGGGCAGAGAACGGAAAGGACAGAGAGGAGAGAGTTTATTCTGTTGGGGTGGTGTGTCCATGTATGCCAGTGTGTATGCACGTGTGTGTGTGTGTGTGTTTGTATGTGTGTGTGAGAGAGAGAGAGACAGAGACAGAGAGAGAATGTGAGTGTGGGAAGGCTTAACAGAGAGGCATAGAACAGGGAGATGGGAAGAGGGGAAAGGGAAAAAGATTTCAGGATAAGGATAATAACTTATCTGAGTTGATGAGCACGTATTTATTTTGTCATTAACTAATTCAAAGTATCTTTGAACAACAGTCTGGGGTTCAGTTTCATGAACCGAGTCATTAACAATATATACGTGTGAAAATGTGAAGTTATCCTGCCCAACCACTGTCCTGTTTTTGGCACTCCAACCACATTTAACATGGAAGACAACATGCTCACACACTGTGGTAAGAGGGAAGGCATCATAAGACAAACCCAGTCACTGCATAAATCCAAAGTTTGTTTTCTTTTGTCACCCTTAAAGTCCTGTGAAAGTTGGCACTAAAATTAAATGGAAAAGTTTCATATTAATGGACCCACAGGCTATTTATGTCTTATGAGTTTGGTCCTTAGAGGTCATTTAGCCCATTTTCTTTTTCTTTTTTTTTTTTTTTCGCCACACGGCATGCAGGATCCCACTTCCCTGACCAGTGATCGAACCCATGCCCCCTGCAGTGGAAGCACGGAGTCTTAACCACTGGACCACCAGGGAAGTCCCTAGCCCATTTTCATGTTGGTGTCTGGAGCGGAAAGCCATCTAGCCCACGCTGAAGGTGTCCAGCAAAGGAGAGCCACACTGCTGTTACCAGTTTCTAGTGTCTGAAGAATGCCTCCTGACAGAGGTCTTTCTTATCCTGATAGCATTTTGAAACCATCTCTATTTGCCCATGTGATATAATGGACAGCATGTTCTTATAGCACAAATGTTTGAAATCAAGTTCTAAAGAGGAATCATGATAGGTGGTTGAAGTCTGTCTGAAAAAATGTCTTTCATTCTCTTTTATAACCTAAGGAGACCTCCTACAGATGATCACATTCAATACCTAAATATCCAGTGACTAAGAGAGTGATCACACTGGCGAGTGCTCAGATCTCCAGAGGGAGACACAAGTGCCAAAACCAAGACATCTCTGAGTTGTTTTCTGTAGGGTGTAAGAACAAAGGCATCCCATGTGTCTCAAGAAACAAGAGTGAAAGTCACAATTTAGTTCCTCCTCTTCCTTTAAAAAAAAAAATGTGACTGAATAGACAGCCAGATGTGTTCCAGGACGGTCCAGCTGATTAATTCTTACTGTTAACATGCACTAGCAGTTCCAGGACACAAGGATGACTGATAAAGGGATTTGTTTGGTTTTCCAGAAATAGATTCTGTTCTGTTTGATCTATTTGCTCAACCTCTATTCTCTCATTCATGTAGGGTAATGGGATTGGCAATAAACACCAACAAGCAAGTCTCTGAGGATTCTTGAGTTACTTCAGTGACTTTCTAACCTTCTACTCTGTACTTTTATAAAATGATTATCAGAAACTGAATCAGCAATTGGAGGGATTGGAAATAGCTTCTACGTAACCATTTTCTACATGTAATCATTTCCCACACATTATCATACCAAAACCCCTGCTTATCTTTGAGGAGATTAAGTCATCAGAGAGGTATCAATAGACCACTCCTTGGTCTTTCCAATACAATATAACATTATGAAATAATTGTTCTTGTAATTTTCAATATTCCATGTGCTTAACTTGGATTTGCCCTAGAGATTGAAATTTCAGGTTCAGGAATTAACCTGGATTAAAATCCTAGTTGTACCACTTAGTAGCTGTGTGACCTTGGAAAATGTACTTAACCTCTCTCTGTGTTCCAGTTTCTTGATCTGTAAAATGGACTCAATAATGGTGAGAAAAATGCATGTAAGACTTAGCACATAGTTAGTATGATAAATGCCAGCAATTATAATTTTAAGACCTTTACACTATGCTAGCATTTACTTTCCTCTGACTTCACACCCAACTGGAAAAAAATATATTTTTTTCTGAATACCAAATAGTAAGCTTCTGTGTATTTCTGTGTGTTGATGATAGAGTTGATGGGAAGATGACTGGGAGTTGGTGGGGTGATGTGACTTTTACCCGAGGAGGGGAATGTCCTTAAAGTGACCATGGAAGCCAGTTGATTTGCTGTCAATTTCTGGAGTCCCACAGTTTAGTTTACACATTATTAAGAAGGATTTATATTTCAGGATGACTTTCCTGATGTCTAACTGAAATTTTCTAATGGCCTCATTAGAACATATTGGAACAACAAATATTTGAGAACATTGTACCATTTGCCAATACCTTAAAAAAAAAACCCAAATGCAATTTCTTCAGCCTTTTGTCCTAGATACCAGTCCTATCTCTTTAGACCCCTCCTCCCTGAGGCTGACAAGGCATCTGGGCCTTGCAGGAGCGCTAACCAAACCAGAGCAGTAACAGGACTTGGGCACAGTACATCAGGAGCAAAGACAGGGAAGCAGACCCTGATGTATATACGGTGACTTCTCTCAAAGAGGAAAGAAGCACCAACCTCCATTTACCAGACTCAGAATGCAATGGGTATGGTATAGTGATGTACTTGATATTATTAACACATAATCACAATTGTGAAATATTTTAATATTCAAGATGTATTTGACTTTTCCATTTCTAAGTATTATTCATTCATTGACTCACTCAACAGGTATTTATTGCATGCTAAAAATATACAAGGAAGTATGTTAGATTTTTCCATGTATGTCTCCTGGCCCTAACTGGATTATGAATCCTTTCAGAGCAGAGATATTATACCTTATTCATATTTTATCCCAAGGCTCAGCCTGGAGAAGACATTCAACCAACACAACAAACGTGCATTTCATAAATGAAAAATGGGACGCAAGTACTATGCTAGCTGTGCATAACCAAATAACAAAATATTTATTCCTTGGAAAAAAAATATATTTTTTTTCCAATATTTATGTCTTGATCACCTTTAAACTTACAATTTAAGCATAACATGAATGCAAGTATCATCCCTATGAATAATATATGTGTCAGCAGTATTATGTTAGACCTTTCACTTAAATATATAATTTATATGCTATATAAAAATAAGAAAATTAGATCAACAGCCTATATAAACTTTTCAGGGAGTCAGGAGTTTTTGGTGAAAATAATAATTTAAAATAGGATTTCTCTCAGATTCAAATCCCCTTTCATGGAGCAAAAGGAAATGAGCAAAGAAACCTAAGCACACTAAGTTTTCGGCACCAAACATTTTGATTCAATATGTTCTGCTATAAAATATTTGGCCTTGTTTGAATTTTTATTGTTATATGTTCTCAGTCTATATTTAACTGTGAGAAACACAAATAAGAACGAGTGAATGTGCAAAATGTTCTTTTCAAGTGCATGGCAGTGAATTTGAGAAAACATATATTAAAGGAACACTTTGTGGTTTTAACTTGCAGGTCCTTTCCTGAGCCTCCCCTGGCCAGATACAATTCAATGTTTATTGAACTAAGGTAAGGACTCAGCTTACTTGGAATGAAATTCTTAAGGGCCCCTCAGAGCCACCTCAGATAGCACCTTACTTCGCCATGATCTCAAATAAGGTTTCTTTTATGCTTTGTCTTTTTCACAGGTGAAATAAGGTCTAATTAGAAAGTTTCATAATGGAGACATTTAGTTCCTCAATTCCTTCTTTGCTCAAATTGACTTTTTAAAAATTGGGGCATTCATTCTGGCATCAGCTCAAACTTGATCTGTAATCAGCCAGCAATCTGTGCCTCACAAAGGCTGCTATCCTTAATGCCAGCTTCTTCCACCCATACCATCTCTGTGGGGTAATACATTTTAGTTGGTGCCTCTCCGAGAGCCCCTCACATTTCCATCTGGCCAAATAAACACATTTTTTTCCCGATTCAGTCTCAACTTCTTGGCTGAGCAAGAGGATAGACTTGCCACAATGGATGATCTTTAAGATGCACAAAATCCTCCAATTCAAGGAATGGGTACAGGTGGTATAATCAACGGCTCTCTAGAGGATGGTTCATCTACAAAGTGGTTTGTGTTCAACAGTGTTTTAATACCGTTCTCTTGGTCTAAACTGCAGTTCCTGAGCAGTGTCAGTGTTGAGAACTCTATGCCTTCTAAGAGGGCACATTGGTGATAAAATATTCTGTTCCCAAGGACAGCATAACTTTGTGAAGATTAGACTTTTTATCAACCTATTTCCACTGGTCAGACTGGGGCAAGCGTAACTGGGAGGGAGCATGGAGAATTGGTTAAGAGCGCGGGCTCTGGAGTCAGGTTGAGTTCAAATCCAGACGCTGTTAACTTATTACCTGTGTGACCTCAGGCAGTTTTCAAATCCCTCTGTGCCTCAGTTGCCCCATCAGTAAAATGGAGATAATATTAGTACTAGCCTTATGAGATTATTGTGAAGATTAATGAGATACTGACATGTTTAACATAGAGCTTGGCTCAGATTCACCAACAATGATTATTTTTTAGGCAAGGTCAGTAGACCAAGTTCCTTGGGCAGCAGAAAGGAAGGGAAGGGTAAATAACCAGCTCTGAAGCTATTTCTCAAATAATTCCCTACTCTTTAAATGTCTCACTTTTCACCCAGTTCAATCATCAAGCAAAAATGTAAGGGAGGACTATGAGATGAGGAGGTCTGTGCAACCATTCACTCATTTAGTGTGGTCTCATTTCCTTGGGGTTCTTGACAGGATGCTTGTTTTTCTCTAGCCCTCAGGGTCATCGGGGTTGAAATGAAGAATGTTTTCAGGGCAAAATGGCCAGTACCACTTTCTTGATAGCCATATAATTGTAGGCATTGTTTCTCTTGCTCATTTCTCATTTATGTTTCTCTCCCTTTCAACATCCTCCCTTTTTCTCATTCCCACTTTGGTGAGATACCTTTCTCAGCATGAAGCAGAGGCAGTCAGGCACACCTCTGTGTGTGCAATAAGAAAGCCAACCAGAACGGTGGGGATCATGTATCCCTGTAAATCCCAGGGGCACAAGTGATTCTTAGCAGCCAGGGGAGGAAGGTTCTTACCAGTTGCTTTCTCAGGGTTGTTGCACATGAAGCATTGCCACGCTCCTGCTGCTTCGCTGAAGCCAAACACGTCAAAGAACCTCACTTCTTCCAGATGCAGCTGTACCTGGTCCAGATCCTGTTTCAGGAACACAAAGCACAAAGAACATAAGTGGGTCTGCCTGCCGCATAGCATTCTGAGAGGGGGAAAAGGGGATATGGAAGCAGGACGTCCAGGGCTCAAATTCACTGCCAGGGACAAGGAGAGGGCATTGAGCAAACCTCTCTTGGCCCATTTTGGAGCACAGCAGCCAGCTCAAACTCTTCCAGGGCAGTGCTCTTAAATGCGGAAGGCAGGGAGCATGGGCCCCAGGGCTGGGCGTCAGGTTGTGGGGAAGTGAAGTGGCCCAGAATTTTCTTACATCTAACAGCAGCTCCAGAATTTCTAAAAAGTTGGGGTATCCAAGTGTCAGTGTGGTTGAAAGGAATGCTTCTGGGGGACTTCTCTTTTATTTACACTTTACATAACATTGAGGATCAATTATCCATACCAAAAAATTATTTTTATTAGGTTGGCTTCACAGGGGGCTGATAGAAGATGTGTGAGAGGGTTTAATCCCTCAGCCCTTGGCTCCAGCCCTGTTTTAGTTTCATGCTTACCTTAAAAGTGGATGCAAATTTTGCATGCTAGTCCATTATATGGCTGCATTGGTTTTAATGGAAAATAATGCCTTAAATTACTTATCAGTAAATTAATTAACTTTTCCCCTCTAAATGGTTGAGTAGAATTGACACACCAAGAAGACTTCCCCTGTTTTATGTGCCCTGTGGCAACCTGCCAATGTGTTCCTGTTTAAGAGGCAGAGGAGGGAGGTTCCATTACACTGTAAATGGATGGAAAACTATTAGCTTAACCAAATTAAATAGCTCTACTATCCTCCTGAGGCTTTCCTATTATGTAAATGACTTATAGCCTCTGCTACAGGGTGGTCAGAATTGCACTCGTAAAAAGTTGCTTTCCTAGCACAGATTTAATGTCTTTTCTAGCCTTGCACGTGCCCAGATGATTTATCTGTTTGTCGTCTATTGAGCTGTGATTTTATTTCCTTTCTTCTGGTCCACACACTCACCTTCTACCCATAGTAACAGCTCTTAGTATGCCCAGGAGCCAAGGGATGGAGGCATTGTTAGCCCTGCTTACAGTGGATCTAAAATAGAGAATGATCAGTGGCTACCCAGATCCTACCTCAAAGTTCCCTGGGTCTGCCTTTCTTGACACAGGTGAGACGTATGCTAAACTCTAAGCTCCTTGAGAGCAGAAACATATCTACTGTGTTCACAAGTTATAACCCCAGAATCTAGTCCAACATCAAGAATGGATGAATATCATTGGTTTGCAGGACCAGTGCAAAGTTTTCCAATGAACTATACGAACAGTATTATGAAAATTTAAAGTGAATTCTTTTTTAGGAACATTTACACTCACTGGAACAAAAACCCAGTGAAGGCAGGGATTTTGTTTTATTGGCTGCTCTAATGTCAGCACTAAAAATAAGCAAGCATTAAATAAATATCTGTGGGATAAAGAAAGGCATAAACTGGGACTAGAAATGAATACTTTTTAGCATCCTTTATTAAGACTGTTATGGCTTGTGTTCTGGGATTGGACATTTTGGAGGCTCAAAATGCTGAATACAGTTTTTTGAGCTGCTAACATTTAATACCATCTTTTAGGCATTCCAATAGGCACTGTTTATAAAGAAATGTTGTTTTAGCAAAAGTGATTTTGAATGTGTTCAATGAAAAAAGAGGAGATGTTTTAAAAAAGCATGTTTCCAAGATAAAGACTGAAGAAGCACCTGGGAGTTTGGTAGGTTTCAAAGGATGAAATCCATATTAAAATTTATGGGGAAAAAGCAGATGTTCATAAATATCACTTTCAAAACTGCTAAGTCTCTGAAGTCTACACTTGGCCATTGGCATGCAGATCACTTCTCTATTTCCCACACAATTAAGGATCAATTTATTATTCACCACAAACACTGCTAGCAAACAAAGTACTTAAAATAATACTTAAGGGTTCCTTTATTTTTCCTGTTCTGAGACCAGAAGTGTCCCAGGTTGTTGCTTATAATCCACATTTGTCTTGGCAAAAAGTTACTTTAAAAGTTTAAGACAGATGGCAAGCGAGATCCCAGTGTTCAAGTTCTCAAGTCAAAAGCAGACTTACTTCTCCAGAGGATTTAGGTGTCGTGCAAAGGGGACTGAGTGAGGAAGTAGATGGTAATTCTATGAACTGTTGAAGTTGGCAGTAACTTTGAATAGAGAGACAAATGAGACATAGGTAGTTCCAAACACTGGTGGAAAATCAAAGCAAAATAAATCACAAAACAAGCAAACACAAACCATCAACTCATGATACCTAAATTTTTGGAATTTTGACTTCTTCAATGTGCTTGAGGTCATTATTTCTCTCTTCTACTCATCTTCTTTACCCTCCTGGGTCCTGTAGCTTCTCTAAGCCTTGCCCAGGAATTGCTATATGGCTTTTTTTTTTTTTTTTTAAGGCAAGGGAACTAAAATTGATTTGGTTAGAGAATTACAAACTTCCTTTAAGACAACTAGACTCCAGAAGAGTAATAAAAATAATTTAGATCTAAGTAGGGTCACTCATTGAGTATTTCCGTTCAATGGCATTGTGGTGGACAGACCCTAGGGTGACCTTTTAATAATTCCCATCTCCTGGTGTTCATCCTTTTGTATAATCCCTTTCTCTTAAGTGTGGGAGGGACCTGAGACTTGCTTTTAACCAAGAATATGGCAAAGGTGATAGGATATTAATCTCGTGATTGTATTATTATGTATGTCCTCCCTCCACCCCCAACACACACACACACACACACACACACAAAACCCATCTTGCCAGCAGATGCATAGGGAAACTCTCCTGCTGGCCTTGAAGAAGCAAGCTGCCACACTGTAAACTGCCTATGGAGAGGGCCACATGGCTAGGAACTGTGGGTGGCCTCTAGGACCTAGACGCAGCCTTCAGCCAATAAGAGATCCAGCCCTTCAGTCCTACAACAACCCCTCCACCTTGCCAAATTTCTGCCAGCACCCTGAGCAAGTTTGAAAGCTGACCCTTTCCATTCGAACCTCCAAATGAGAATACAGCTCAGCCAAGACCTTGACTGCAGCCTTGTGAGACTCTGAGCAGAGAACCCGGCTAGGTCACAAGCAAATTCCTGACTCAAGGAAACTGTGAGATAACAAATACATGCTGTTTTAAGCTGCTAGGTTTGCAGTGATTTGTTATGCAGTTTTAGGCATCAATACTGAGATTGCGCTTTGAAGGAGAAGAGAAGGTGACACTGCTGGCCAATTTTCAATGAAAATGATGCTTCCACTTAGAGGGGTCACATTCTTTCAAGTACACACCAAATCAGGCCTCAATAAAACCCAAAGAATATTGAAGTCCGTATTATTTCTGTTGACTTAAAGAAAAAAGATACATAATCATAGTAAGCATGCACTAAGAAGGATTTTCCTGATAAACACCATCTAATTCAAAGGGGTAAAGGCCCTTGGAGGGGGAAAATGGTGTTTTTAAAACAGCTGATTAAGTAAATGTTTGTCCAGTTTTAGAAAAAAAGTCATTAATGGGAGTAGGAATTTGGAAAACTATATAAAAAGTCTCTTGCAAAGCCTAAGGGAAAAATATGCCAGGCAGCTTGGAAAGATGAGAGGATATTTACAACATTGTTTTGATGACAATGACAGCATGAGTCAATGCTATCGATTCTGTAAAAGTCCAAAGTGGATCTTATAACATGGTCTATGTACTGTGAGAAGGTATTGGGAAACAATTTTCCAGAAATCAGTGAAAGGATACATCTGGAAGAACTTTGGTTTCTGGCACATTTAAATTCTGTTCTAACTCTATTGTTGCACAGATACGAAATGTAGGATTGCCACACACGCTCGATGTGCCTATGGTTAATAGGATCAACTCTCGGCACATACTTCAAGCATGTTTTAAGAAATGTAAACAGGAGTTATTTTTTAAACAATCTTCAATATTTTCACATAATAGTAATGCTTTACATCTTTATGGTTATTTCTAGTGCACATGTTCTAACTGTATAGAGTTCAGGGTGTGAAATAAACTTATTGAGGGAAGAAAATTAATGATTCTTCTCTGTATTGTTCATCTTTATGTTACTCATGTTGTCCTACATTGTGTAGGCATACCGTCTTGTAAGAAACACTGTATGTTGAATGAATAAACTAGCAAAAGAGACACTAAAGAATATTTATGCTCTAATTTTAAAAATTTATTTCAATTTCTGAGAAATATCACTGTTGAGTTCAATTCATATCACTTAGAATTAAGAGCACCTGGTGTCAGGAACCAAAGACAAATAGACGAAGGAGACACAGTCTTGTATTCCAAGACATGAGAAGGCAATTCACTGGGTCCACAGTATTTCTCACAGAAGGAAACTAGAACACACCTTTATTTGTGTTTGGCTGTGGTTATTAGTAACCTTCTTCTGATGTGACTTTTTTGGCTCTCAACTGGATTAAAGCTCCTTAACAATTTCTATATTATTTTGTAGCTTATTTCTATATTATTATATTTCTATATTATTTTGTAGCTTCTGAAATTAATTAGCATAGCACTCTGCCCATAGGAGCTGTTCAATGAATTTTTCTAAATTTTTGCTAATTGAGCCACATTTATATCAGCAGTGGCATTTAGGTTTTCAATTTTCATGTCTATTCAGTTATGACTATTAAGCTCTTTTAGAACATATTTACTTTAAAAAAATACCTGTGTCTCTATGTATATTACAGGAATTCATTTTAGTTAACTTCATAAAACAAGTTTTTAGAATAAAATGTAGTCATTGAAGAAGAATGTTTGCCTGAATCCATCAATATAGCATGTTGACTGCTTGTTTTTCAGACCCTCAGCTTTTCCAGATCTCCAGTTCTCAGGAGGTATTGGCATCAGGAATCCTGGGGAAATGTGTTACAAACATCATATACAGGTCTGCCTCTGGAAGCCTAACCCAATAAGTCCATGTTTGGGCCTGGTAATCTGCATTTCTAAACAAGCTCCCCAAGTTATTCTGGCATGCACTGACAGGGAAATTAATTCTACACCCTTGGGAACAGAGGTGGGGATGGCTGATCTGTCTCCATTAATTGGTATTTGAGGAATTTGTCAATCCTCATGTGCATATGTTCATACTTTTCCACAATAGTTTGGTTTCATATGACAAAATACATAATCTGGTTGCAAGAGCAAAAATTCCACTCTTGATAATCAGAGATGTTTTTATTCCAAATTTTGCAATACAGAAGGAAGAGTTGAGGCATGAATACTGAACTTGTTGGGACTTATCTGAAACTTGGCAGGAGGCTGGGATGTGTGAGGAGGGAGGTGGACAACAGCTGGGAGACAGATTCTGAGCAGAGGTGGCAAGAGTGCTGACCTGGAAGAACTCACAGTGTGCTCCAGTATTCAACATGGATGTCGTACATGTGTTACATTCCATCGTCTCTCCTTTTTCCATCCCAGATTAGGAAAAGAACCCTAAGTACACATGAGTATTTGAGGTCAAAGTGGCAAGCTTTTTACTATCACTACAGATCATGAAATAGACTTGGCCGTCTTCCTATCTTTTGAATCCCAGTGTGTTGAGAAGAACTGAATTGCTTCCTGGCAAGTCATGACAATTCTATGGTTCTGGCTTCAAGTGGCTGGAAGAAAGCACCCATGTTTGATTTATTTCAGAGAGATGTTTTGAAGAATTCTTTCATTCAAGAACCAATAAATATGATAGAATATTCGATTTGATTCAAAAAGCCAAATTTTCACACTCACCTAAGGACCAAAAAAAGTGATATTTTTGATTACAGAATGTTGGCAGTAAGCTGACAAGAGTTTAAATAAAGTTGTTTATGGAAAAGTTAATATAAGCATATGCATTGAGTCAAAATAAAGGTGGCAAATTGGGTGAAGCTTCATAAATGTTTGATAAGCCCATAATTAATTTCTTGAAGGATCCAATTTGTTTTATTTTTTTCCCCAGTGGTTAATTTAATTTTATTTTTTAAAATTAATTTTTCTTGCAGTATAGTTGATTTACAATGTTGTGTTAGTTTCTGCTGTATCAATTTCTTTTAAATTTTAGCCCATTAAAACCAGCAAAGTATTTTTTATCAGAGTGGAAGCAAGGCCAAAAGACTACCAATGTTCAAATGTCATGAAAATGTTGGCATTTCTACAGGGTGTCAGCAGTAAATGTAATCACCAGAACTACTGGCAATGAAAGCCTGCATTCCCATGGGATCTCCTTTCATATTGGAAAACAAAGAATTGCAGTGATTTTTTTTTTTCTAATCAGTGGTTGCCACCTGCATTTAACAACTATGTATTGAGCATCTAGTACTAGTATGTATTACTATGTGTACTAGACCATAGAGGGTGCTGACGTGGAAAAAGCTCATTGGAGAGGCTTTCTTTTTCTTCATTTGGAATCTGTTAGTGAGATAATCATACTCCTCAGCCCTGTAGGTTATTTTGTTGGGGATGAGGTCCTTCTCTTGCTGTCTTAATTTTCTTCCTTTATCCCTGATACTGCTCTCATTCTCAGACTCTCCTCCCATCTCCCCTTTATATAAGTTCTCACTCTTTGGGGTTTGATATGTCTTTGAACAGATATGTATTCCTGAAAAATATGTAGCAATGTTTAGGGTATTTGTCATTTTCACAAATACGTTATATCATAGACCACATTCTATTTCTCGCTTGTTTCACTCAAGATCTCTACATGGTTTTGTATGTGTATTTAGTTTGTTGCCTCTACTGCTGCAATGTGATTTACTAGTGCATTTCACCACCCACCACGTTTTTATCTAACCATTCTCCTAAGTATGGGCATCAAAGGTTCCTCCCCCTTTGCGCCTAGACGGACCATGCAACAATGAATATTCTCATCATACATGTCCCCTTGTGGACATGAGCAAGAATTCTTCTGGGATAATCATTCAGGAGTGAAATTGTTGGATCATAGGGTATGTATAAGAATATAGAGAAAATATTTTTATGGTTTTGCACAGTTTGGGCTTTCTGAGCAAATTTTACTGAAACTTGGGACCTGGGCTGAAAGAAAAAGCTTTAGAAGTTAATTCATAACTAATCAGAAAGGGAGAGACCATCTAGAAGATTTATCTTCCCAGAAGTATGTGTTCACATTTCAAGGTGGGGATGAGACCCAGGATTTGGAGACAGCCCTGGGTTATCAAGCTGGAGACCTTAGTCTTGTCCTTTCCATGGAGTGATTTATCTGCATCCAAAAGGTAAGAGTAAGAACCCAGCATCCTTCCCAAGGAGCAAAGATTTTTCTCCCCCTCTTTCAGATGAGTGGGGGCGTTGTCCCTCCCCTACGTAAATATCCAGATTCATATTTTCATGGTTCCTTACCTATAATACAGACCTTGGTATGTGTAGGATGACATGTGGTTCTCATTGTGTTGCCTGAGGGTAAACAACTGAGGCAAAGGGGAAGCGGTGAGGTTATCTGCTGTAAATAATAATAATCTGCTCTGCCCCAGAAACCTTGTTTGCATGACACATTAAAACATTTAACATTATGCATATCTTTAACTTCTCTAGGTTCTGACAAATTGCTTTTCAGGATGGCTGTCCAATTTACATTCCCACCAGCACAGCATGAAGAATCCCTTTTCCACATCACAATAAGGGCCTTTCTAGACTCTGAAGTTTCTCGAGGAATTTCCATCCAACAACCCTTTCTAATGCCTGAAACAGGCCATGCTTTTGGTGACCACAGTCACCGTGGTTTGATTGCATCAGGGGCTGGCAACAGTCTCCAGTGACTTTTAAAACCGCTGCTTCTTAAACTGTGGGGAAAATCAACCACACTTCTGTAGAAAACACTGTATTTTTCTCTACCTTTATTGCCTTTTGCTGTCATCAGAAGCATTCCAGATTCTGGGCATCAGATGACCCTTTTTGGGTACAATTATTTTAATACACTAGTGCATATCAACATTTGGCCAGGGTCTAGTTTTATTTTAAGAATGATCATTTTGTCGACTTGTTTACTACTTGGAGTAGTGATCAAGGGGATAAAACTGACTCCTATCATGGACTTAAGGAGAAGGCATTGTTTCCCATGATATGGGAATTTCAAATGTCTCCGTTTCGTCTTTCAACAGAGCACAGTGCTAAGCACTGGTGAAGCAGTAGAGATCAAGGCAGATGGGATAAGATGAACTACTCCTCAGTAGAGAAAGGGATAAAGCAAACTCTGGTCTAATTTACCCAATGGAAAATTCCACAGATGGTAAAATGAATGAGCTAGATCTACATGTATGAACAGACATATTTTTAAAACACAGAAAGCATATTACAAAAGATGTATGCAATACGGTAACACATATGTAAAATTTTAAAACAATGGTACAAAACATTCAGGGAAATAATACACACCGACCTCAGGAGAGTGTTTGCAACAGTTTCCTTCTTTTTGTAAAGGAAAATATTTGAAGTAAATATGGAAGAAATGTAAACACCTCTTCTATCTTGTGGGAATGGATGTCATCTTTCTGCAATTTCCTAAATTTGTCAGTTACTTCATAATAAAAAAAATAAAAGTGAGGCAGAGAACACAGTTCAGTGAAGCAAAGAGACTGGCAGGGGTTAGAATTTGTGAGGAACAAAGGTTCTACATGTGGGGAGGATTCCTTGGTGCCCTTCCAATCCCTTGTAGAGGGATCTC
This sequence comes from Hyperoodon ampullatus, assembly GCF_949752795.1. Taxonomy (NCBI): domain Eukaryota; kingdom Metazoa; phylum Chordata; class Mammalia; order Artiodactyla; family Ziphiidae; genus Hyperoodon; species Hyperoodon ampullatus. The sequence goes on along the minus strand of NC_136918.1, from coordinate 70,708,711 downwards.
CTCATTTTGCCTGTGTGAGGCTGGCCTCAGTGGTGAAGGTCGTTAAAGGACCATTTATTTCTCCTGATTTTTGCATTTATTCTTGTTGGGTGGCTCCATAGGAAAGCTTCTTTTAATCTAGCTCTTCAAACTCAGAGACAAAGACATGAAATGCAAAGTGTTTGAAATATGTTCTACTGTTTTGTTTTAGAAAACAAACCAAACCTGAAGAACGCTGGCACCCAGTTCTATGGTAGGGAAGTGTTACAGAATGGGTTAGATGACGCAAGTGATACTTAGAAATAAGGTTCTTCTCTGCACAGTGGGATGGTATAAAGAATGTAGGTTTGGGAGCCAGAAGATCTGAGTGTGAGCCCTGCTACTGTCATTCACTAGCAGTTCTTGGGAAATATCTTAATTTCTCGGTGCTTTCAATGTACTTCTCAATCTGCACAATGACTGTCATCCCTAAGCTGCCTCCTTCAGAGAGCTGTTGCCACAAATCAATTCATGGATAACAATGCTACTTTGTAAACTGTAGAGAAGTAATACAAGGTAGTGATAATTATGATGATATGAACAAAGTAAGATAAGACGCTCCTTTTTATGTGTATAAAATATACAGTGTTTTTGTCTCAGCTAGATAAATATATGTAAATCTTTCTGAAATGAATGACTTGTTTCAGAAACACTGATATCAGGCGCCTGAGAAACATATTTCATTTTCTAAAGGCAAGTAACATATTTATCTGCCTGTTTTCGTTAGTTTGTTGTCAAACCTACGAATATTGGGTATAATGAGATGCAAACATAGAAGGATGTAATGCAACGTGAACATTTGAAAGGGTGGTAATGACGTGTGCATGTCTGATGGGGCCACAATGAGATGAGCAAATAGAAATGCACATAGAAATGTGCCTGGGCAGTGGGGTAATGAGATGCATAAATGGTTGGATGTAATGATAAAGGCATTTGTGGGGGACGTAATATGATTTATAAATGGAAGCATTAAATAGGGAGGGTGGAAAGGGCAGGTTGTGATAAGCAGCAGAGTGAAAGAATGCAGTGCTGTGTATGAATGGGGAGCTAATAATATGTGCATGATGAGGGTGTAATGAGATCCAACTGGAATGGCATAATGAGGTTCACAGATGGAGGGATGTAATGAGCTGTGCAGAAAGGAGGGAATAATGACAAGCATAAAAGGAAGGATTTAATACTATGAATAAAGAAATGGGTGTAAGAAGATGTGAGGACTGAAAGGAGGAGCAGAAAAAAAAGGGGACCTTGGTGAAGGGATGGGAAATAACAAGGTGGCAAATGGAGCACTCTGATGAGATGCTGAGATTAAAGGGTGCAGTGAGGTGCGCCCACTTAGAGAATAATTACACACACACATAGGATTATAATGAGGTATCTGAGCCCTGCTCAGACACAGACCATAGCACTCAGTTCCTACAAAAGGAGTGAAAATGGAAAAAATTCAAAGCAGGGCCATAAATGTATCTAAATTGTTACAAATCCCAAAAGAGAAAACTAAACAAGTGATTTAACCACAGTCTGGAAGTTTATGAAGTAATGGTTTTACAGGTGCTGTTTATGGGGCACTTACTCTGTGCCAGTGCTCTGCTGGGTGCTTAACTAACTAAATGCATCATCTCATTTTCCCTTCCTAGCAACCCTATGAGGCGAGTGGGTTTCAGTAAGGTTAACCAACTTGAGCAGATTCCCAGAGCATGTTGCTTCCACCTTGCTTGAAAAGAGGTGCTCTTTCAGTGCCCAGTGTCTGTAGGCATTCATACAATATCCATGACAGCATCAAGGGAAAAGGAAAAAGATTGTACTCATGCACTGCTTATTTAAGAAAAGAACCTAAACCACTATTGAATTAGAACAGACATTTCAGAGGGACTGCATACCTCTGTTCCCCCAGGAATAGAGGTATTTCGTTAAATATTTTCTGAAAGGTTTTTCTTTTTCTTTTTTTAATTTCCTTGACTGATGCAGAACATCTGGCTGACTGTGAAGGAATGTTCACTACAGTAGTAAAATTGACATGCTTCATTATAAGACAGTCTGGCTTGTGAAACATGAAGGAAACACAATACGTGTGATCAGCCAGGATTTAAAATAAACCAAGAAAATATTTATGCCGATTTTAATTTCTTTAAAAAAGCTTATGTATAACAGAAGCACAGTATATGTGAGCGGTGGTTAGGGGGATATTAATAGTGTGGATTAATTAGCCAAGTAAAAGGGTAATAATTTTCTAGCTTTTAAATAGTGAATGGAACTGTCACTTAGGTTTAATGTGTTTACAAAATCATGTGCAATCACTTAATGTATGAGTTGTAGGTATGGAATTGTTTAAATGAGGGGCTCAATTAGATTATTATAATGTATAGCTGTTAAGGGGAAAAAAGAGTGAATCCAAATGAAAGTAGAGACAGAACTTAGGGAGGCAAAGTTCAGAATCTGGCTGGACTTCCAAACTCAGTGGTCCTAAGACATCAATAAAAGTCATGCTTATAAAAGTTCCAGAGGACGTGTCAGTCCTCAAGGAGTCTGTTCATCTTCAAGCCTCTCCTCTTATGTTCATCGCGGTAATCCCAGATGAACTATTATGTGGCTATGGTGAAAGAATGCAAGTCCACTGATACTAGATAAACTGTGATAAAAATTCATCTTATGCTTACGCTAATGCTCAAGCATTGAGTATTACCAATACATAAGCATTGGGAAATGCTTCCCAGCATCGCAAGCCTTATGCACAGAGCATGGTGTAAACGTGGCTGTAGTCACATTTAGCCTCATCTGGCCTCTCAGCCGTTGTCTGTCTGCCTTCACTTTGGTGAGGGGCTCATGGATGAGCTTCTGTCCTTGTTTCCCAGGGGAACGGTAGAACACAGGTTGGTGCTGGGAGAAGCAGAGGGGTCTTGTGAAGAGAAGCTCAGCACAAATCCATTGTCTTCATTCAGAAAATAACTTTGCTTTTTTCTGGGCTCTGATGACCATCTTTCTGTTTCTCAAGTGGAGTCTCCTAGGTGTAGACTCTTCCTCTTCAGCATTTTAAATCTTTTCCTTGGTCTACATCTTTACCCTCTATCTTCTCAAACATAGATCTCCCCTACCTTGAAACTTTTCACCATTTCGTTACCACTCAACCAAAAGACAAAAGCCCAAGCCTGGATAAACTCCATTTTAGCCCCTGAACAGCTGATCACTGCTGGAGAAAATCATCTGTCTGTTTTAGTTTAAATCTGTTATCTCAGAACCCAAATGGATGTTCCTTGTTGCCAGACAGTCCTGCCATCTTTCTCTAGCAAATTCATGGTTCCTTTATGTGAGAATTTCCTTTCAAACTTTCTCTTTCCTCAGACCTCCTACATTCCATCCCTCCTTCCCTGACTCCACTTTCAGCTGATGGCCTCACCTCTTATTTCATTGAAAAAGATGAAAAGCCATAAAAAAGAACTCACTCATCTTCTCACCACCAAATCCACTAATTGACCTGGCCTGTGTGGAGTCCTTTTTCCTCTCACCTGCTCATCATTCTCGCCCTCTCTATTGCTTTATCCCAACAACTTATAAAGGTGATCTGGGGGCTTCCATTTTCAACCATCTCCATACTTCCTCCATCACCAACCCATTCAGCACCATACTTTTAAAATGGCTCCCTACATGTTCTATGTCTCCTTCCTCATTCTTTCTTTCTCAGTTCTCCACCGACTCCTGTTTGAACCCTGCTCTTAAAGCTCCATTAAAACTGCTCTAAGTTGCCAAATTGGATGGATGCTTATCTGTACTTACCTTCCTTGATCTGGTTGCCAAATCCCATCCAATTCCCTTTTCTTTCTTTCTTGGACTCTCTTGAGATATGTGACCTCTACACTTTCTGGGTTTCTTTTGTCTCTCAGCTGTTCTCTGGCCTCAATCCTGAACAGGGTCCTTTCCCTCTCTGTGCTCTCTTCCCAGATGGCTTTAATCTTCCCATGGCTTTCATCATCTCTGTGCCAACGATGCCCTCATTTATATTTCTGGCCTAAACCATTTCCCGTTTGCCCACTAGATAATTCCACTGGAACACCTCACAGGCATTTTAAATTTAAGATGTTCGAAAGTCTCCCTCACCTTTACACCCCACTCATTTATCTCCAAAATTTATATTGAATGTGTCATTTATTTCTATCCTTCCAGGACCATCCCAGTTTTAACTACTCTTTTTCTCTCATCTGGATTAGCAATAGTTTCCTTTGTGATCTCCATGATTCTACTTTTGCCCCTTTCTGATCTAGTCTCCACACAGCAGACTGAGTGATCTTTCGAAGACAAGCTGGGTAATGTCTGCTGCTCAAAACTCTTGGGTGGCTTCCCACATACTGCAATAAAATCTCCTTGCCATGGCTTAAGAGGCCAGTGGTAAATTCCTCCAGACCAACTCTCAACCCCTAATCTTCACTCTCCCTTGGTTCACTGGGCTCCACCCTGACCCTTACACTCCTTCCAACACTGTGGAAGGGGAGTGAATTGACTCCTGCATATGCATGACCATTCACTGGGATGGAGGAAGAGGAAAATGGAATTTCCACATTCTTTTTCATCTCCTCCTTTACCATTTCTATTTTTGAATATGTTTTCTAATGGAAATAATGAGTATAATACATGTATATAATTTATAAATAAATAAATATAAACATGGAGGGTGCCCACTCTAAAATTTTTTTCTGATTGGATGTGTGATTTAAATTTGGAGAAGAATGCTCTAATATGCCAAGGTTTTGACTTTCTTTCTAAATTCTTCTTTTGTTTTTTGTTTGTGTGTGTGTGTGTGTTTAATCTCAAAGCCTTTATGCAAATAGGCTCCTTTGCCAGGAAAACTTGGCCACCAGCTCAGAGAAGACTTCCCTGACCATCTATCAAATGCCCTCGTCCTTCATCTCTTTCTTCAGGCATTTTATGCTTGTACAGCATCTGTCAGTTTGGAATTGTGTATTTATTTACGTGTACATTACTTGTCTTCATGGGGCAGGGCGTGGTTGTTTAGGTTTGGTCTCTGCACAGTGCTTGGCACAGAGCAGGCATTTGTAAAAAATATTTTTAACTGAATGAATGAACTTGAGTCATATTTACCATGACTTCACTGAGATCTTTGTCTCTTCCATGTTACTGCTCATGTCATTTCTCCGTACATGGAACCACTTCCCTCTTTCTTTTAGAAGCCCAGACCTTGTATTTCAATGTCTACCATCCCCCCAACTTTGCCTCTGCATCCACACTCTGCCCTCAATCTGCCCTCCCAACCCCCTTGCCTGCGGTTTCCTATCATGACTTGCATTCCCATGGAATTTACCCCATAATCACTTCTTTGGATGGATGCTTATTCACACCTTCTTTTTATCTCTTTACCTCATCTCTGCTTCTTAGATATGCCTATCAGGTTTTCCTGGTTCTGAGCTCATAGCCTGAAAGCCTAAGAGCCCTCAACCCCATCTAGGCTTCTGAAATCTCGAACCTAATTTCCATCTACCCCGTTATTATCTAGCTTGCTCCGAAAGGGAGATTCAACACAGCTAACCTCTCTCAGACACCTGGGTTCACACTGTTCTCCTTTGAGGCTGGCCTACCAACACTTGTCACTTATATCACACATGTACACTTGAATTTCTGGTAAGATTTTGAAGTTACATTCTATATATAATAAGCCCACTACTTATTTACTTATTATGTATTTATTTATTCAAGCACTATGTTAACATGGTAACTCAAAACACTAAATCTAAGCCTTTGGGAGCATCAGAAGGTCTCTTTTTGTTCTACCAAGAATTGGAGCTTTAGTTTTATTTATACTTTGACACTACAGCCAGTTACCCTGGGAACTGTCAAGTTTGTTCGTAGCAATGTGGACTGAAAACAAATCTCCAAGTGTTAGCCACATGGGGTACATTTTATTTCAGCAGTAAATTTAATTTTTTTTTGGTTTCGTTTCCATAATGGGCATAGCTGCGAGAACTCATTTCTATGGCATATGGAATTTCTCCATGCTTTGGGAACTGGAACATGTGTGTCAATAAAGGAGACCCCTCTCTCACATTCCAGCCCGTCAGCAATCTCTGCATCAGCTTTGTCAACTGTCTGGTCCTCTGATAATCAGAGCACTGCTCCCTCTGAAGGGCTGGGTGCACGTGCCCTGGAATGGAATTATTAATAGTATCTCTAGTTACTCCACAGAGGCCATTCTCCTCATTTCTTAAATAAATCAATTGATTTTCTGCCCTTTTTCTAAAATCCTTATTTTAGAGTGAAAATTGGTTATCTTAAAATGGAATTTTCTTTTTTTATTATGTATTTTTAAAATTCATTCCTCTATCTTCAGCATCTAGAAGACTACCTGGCAATTGTAAGCACTCTAATTATTTACTGGAAACATAAATGAACATCTCCTCCTTCCTTAAGATGTTAAAGACCAATATCTTTTTTTTTTTTTCGGTACGCGGGCCTCTCACTGTTGTGGCCTCTCCCGTTGCGGAGCACAGGCTCCAGACGCGCAGGCTCAGCGGCCATGGCTCACAGGCCCAGCCACTCCGCGGCACGTGGGATCTTCCCGGACCGGGGCACGAACCCGCGTCCCCTGCATCGGCAGGCGGACTCTCAACCACTGCGCCACCAGGGAAGCCCCAAGACCAATATCTTTGACATTGCCAATACGATGCTGCATCACTCATCTCTGCTTAGTAAAATAAAATTTTCCTTATTTAAATATACTGCTCATTTACTTATATTTACTTACAAAAAGCAATATAAGTAAAAGTGTACTTCTGTAATAATATTTTTCCCTTGGTTGTAAAAGAAATAGATACTTAGAGAAAATTTAGAAGATAGCTAATCCCATCAACCAGAGCTAATCATTGCTAACATTTTGGTATATTTCCTTTTGGCTGTCTTAATGGGCAAATCTCCAAATAATCTTCTTTATATAAATAATTTTGCATCCCACAATGTGGTATCTGATGTAAGCATTGTTTCATGTCATTAAACATTTTTCATAAACATGATTTTTCATGGTTTCTTAATATTCTTCCCTATAGATGGATGTCTATATATATGTATTACTTTAATTTTCCCATCTTTAGACATATATATTATGTACATTATTATGATATATCACATATTGCAAATTATTTTATATTAATAATCTAAATTATATATTAGAAAATATTATACTATATTGTGTTATAATGTGTATATATATATTTTTAATAGATCTTTACTGGAGTATAATTGCTTCACAATACTGTGTTAGCTTCTGTTGCACAACAAAGCAAATCAGCCATATGCATACACATGTCCCCATAACCCCTCCCTCTTGAGTCTCCCTCCCATTGTCCCTATCCCACCCCTCTAGGTCCTTGCAAAGCACGGAGCTGATCTCCCTGTGCTATGCTGCTGTTTCCCACCAGCCAACTATTTTACATTCGGTAGTGTATATATTTCGATGCTACTCTCACTTCACCCCAGCTTCCCCCTCTCACCCCAAGCACATGTATATAACATTTTCATTTTCCCACCTTTAGACATTTAGGCTGTTAACAGATTACTCCACAGTATTTTTTTGGTGTGTGTACCTTAAGTTCTATACACATTTCAGATTATTTCTTTAGAACAGATTCTTAGAAGTAGAATCACTGTGTTAAAGGATATGAATATTTTTAAGACTCTTGACCTGCATTGCTAAATTACGTATTTAGAAATGTTGAAATAATTTACACTCTGACTAGAAATGTGTGAAAGTGTCTAAACTCCCTTACTCTAGCCAGCACTGATTATTGCCTTTTAAAAAATGGATTAAAAAGGTACTGTTATTTTAATTTCAATTTTTTAATCTTGACTACTAATGAGGCTGAATACTTTTTCTGCACTCAAAGTCTCCTTTGAATTATTTGCTCATGTCTTTGGCCCACTGATTATTGATTTGCACAAACCCACAGTATCTTAAGGATATTAAACTTGTCTTTCATACTTGTTACACATATTTTCAAGTTACTAAATAGATTTTGTTTTTATAAATTTTATATTTTTTGTAGTTAAATATATTAATCCTCTACTCTTAGACATTACTTACAGGTTTAATCAGAAAAAAAAAGAAAAAAGAAAAATAAATAAAGAAAGGAAGAAAGGAAGGAAGGAAGGAAGGAAGAAAGAAAGAAAGAAAGAAAGAAAAAGAAAGAAAGGAAGAAAGAAAGAAAAAGAAGGAAAGAAAGAAAAGCATGTACAAAGGGTAATGTAACAAATACCCATGACCCTGCAGGCCAAATTTAACAAATGCTAATATTTTGCTTCTGACTTTTTAAAAACAAAATTATAGATGAAATCGAGATCTCCTTAATTTTCTTCCCAGTAACATTTCCCTCCTTCCTTTCCCCAGTTCCTTGTTATTCAGAGGCAATGCCATCATGAATTTGGTGTGATTCTAAATATGCTGTTGTATTTTTATCACAAGTATATGTACCCATAAATGATGCATAATACTGTTCAGTGTGTTTCAAAAATTTATGCAAGCTATCATACTATTCATATAATAATTTTGCAACTTGCTTATTAAAAATCAATATTATGTTTTTAAGATTTATTCCATGTTACTACACATAGGTCTAATTAATTCACTTTCACTGCCTGTGTAGCATGACTATATCACGACATTTTTCCGTGTCCTTCTAATGATGAACATTTGCATTGTTCCTAATTTTTTGGTGCAAACAATGTTCAGGTAACATCTGTATATGTCTTCTGGCACAAGTATGTGAGAGTTTCACCTAGAAATGTAATTGCAAGATAGTAGGGTACATGAATTTATAATATAACCAGCTATTGCCAGATTGCCCTTTTAAAAAGGTTGTAAAGGAAAATTTGTCTTAAACCTTGTCTAGGACAGAACATTTTTATATGTTATAATATAAAACCACCTTGTGGAAAGAAATGAGCATTTCTTACTTAAATGTTCAGAAAGAAAGAAAGAAAGAAAGAAAGAAAGAAAGAAAGAAAGAAAGAAAGAAAGAAAGAAAGAAAAAGAAAGAAAGGAAGAAAGGAAGAAAGAAAGGAGGGAGGGAGGGATGGAGGGAGGGAAAGGAAGGAAGGAAGGAAGGGAAGAAAGAAAGAATATGTGAGGTGATGGATATGTTAATTAACTAGATAGGGGGAATCCTTTGTGGGGAAATGCTTAAGGGTTTTTTTCTGATAAGTTGTAAATGTAATTAAGTAACACTTCTGGAAAGTTACTCACCCACCCTGACTGCAAGCTAGCTATCATTTATGAATCTAATTATTGACTACATATATATTTTTTTCTTAAGTACTTTTTTCTTTTTTAAGGAGATAAACCTGTTTTAGTGTCATATGTCATGTATGAACATACTTATATTTTCACATCTTTGCCAAAACTTGTATTGCCACAATTTTTTATTCTTGCCAGTCTGATCATTGTAAATGGTATTTCATCTTTAACATTTTAAATCAATTATTTCAATGATTTTTAGTGAGTCTAAACATCCTTTCTTAGGTGTTTTGGCCACTTGAGTTTTTGTTCAGTGAATTTTCTGTTCATGTTCTTTGCCCAGTTTTCTCTTGGGTTGTTTGTCTCTTCCTTGTTGATGTGTAGGAGAGTTTTGTGTGTTACACATATTTTATTTTATTTTATTTTATTTATTTATTTTAATTTAAAATTTTTATTTAATTAATTTTTTAATACAGTAAGTTCTTATTAGTCATCAATTTTATACACATCAGTGTATACATGTCAATCCCGATCTCCCAATTCATCCCACCGCCACTCCCCCACAGCTATCCCCCCTTGGGGTCCATATATTTGTTCTCTACATCTGTGTCTCAACTTCTGCCATGCAAACCAGTTCATCTGTACCATTTTTCTAAGTTCCACATACATGCGTTAATATACGATATTTGTTTTTCTCTTTCTGACTTACTTCACTCTGTATAACAGTTGCTAGATCCATCCACGTCTCTACATAACGACCCAATGTTGTTCCTTTTTATGGCTGAGAAATATTCCGTTGTATATATGTACCATATCTTCTTTATCCATTCATCTGTCGATGGGCGTTTAGGTTGCTTCCACGTCCTGGCTATTGTAAATAGTGCTGCAATGAACATTGGGGTGCATGGGTCTTTTTTTTTTTTTTTGCTGTATGCGGGCCTCTCACTGCTGTGGCCTCTCCCATTGCGGAGCACAGGCTCCGGACGCGCAGGCCCAGTGGCCATGGCTCACGGGCCCAGCCGCTCGGCGGCATGTGGGATCCTCCCAGACCAGGGCACGAACCCGTGTCCCCTGCATCGGCAGGCGGACTCTCAACCACTGCACCACCAGGGAAGCCTGCATGGGTCTTTTTGAATTATGGTTTTCTCTGGGTATATGCGCAGTAGTGGTACTGCTGGATCATATGGTAATTCTATTTTTAGTTTTTTAAGGAACCTCCATACTGTTCTCCATAGTGGCTGTATCAACTTACATTCTCACCAACAGTGCAAGAGGGTTCCCTTTTCTCCACACCCTCTCCAGCATTTGTTGTTTGTAGATTTTCTGATGATGCCCATTCTAACTGGTTGGAGGTGATACCTCATTGTAGTTTTGATTTGAATTTCTCTAATGATTAGTGATGTTGAGCAGCTTTTCATGTGGTTCTTGGCCATCTGTAGGTCTTCTTTGGAGAAATGTCTATTTAGGTCTTCTGCCCATTTTTGGATTGGGTTGTTTGCTTTTTTAATATTGAGCTGCATGAGCTGTTTATATATTTTGGACATTAATCCTTTGTCTGTAGATTCGTTTGCAAATATTTTCTCCCATTCTGAGGGTTGTCTTTTCGTCTTGTTTATGGTCTCCTTTGCTGTGCAAAAGCGTTTAAGTTTCATTAGGTCCAATTTATTTTTGTTTTTATTTTTATTACTCTAGGAGGTGGGTCAAAAAAGATCTTGTGATTTATGTCAAAGAGTGTTCTTCTTATGTTTTCCTCTAAGAGTTTTATAGTGTCTGGTCTTACATTTAGGTCTCTAATCCATTTTCAGTTTATTTTTGTGTATAGTGTTAGGGAGTGTTCTAATTTCATTCTTTTAAATGTAGCTGTCCAGTTTTCCCAGCACAACTTACTGAAGAGACTGTCTTTTCTCCATGGTATATCCTTGCCTCCTTTGTCATAGATAAGTTGACCATAGGTACGTGGGTTTATCTCTGGGCTTTCTATCTTGTTCCATTGATCTGTTTCTGTTTTTGTGCCAGTACCATATTGTCTTGATTACTGTAGCTTTGTAGTATAGTCTGAAGTCAGGGAGTCTGATTCCTCCAGCTCCGTAGTTTTCCCTCAAGACTACTTTGGCTACTCAGGGTCTTTTGTGTCTCCATACAATTTTAAGATTTTTTGTTCCAGTTCCATAAAAAATGCCATTGGTAATTTGATAGGGATTGCATTGAATCTGTAGATTGCTTTGGGTAGTACAGTCATTTACACAATATTGATTCTTCCCATCCAAGAACATGGTATATCTCTCCATCTGTTGGTATCATCTTTAATGTCTTTCATCAGTGTCTTACAGTTTTCTGCAAACAGGTATTCTCTCTCCCCAGGTAGGTTTATTCCTAGGTATTTTATTCTTTTTGTTGCAATGGTAAATGGGAGTGTTTCCTTAATTTCTCTTTCAGATTTTTCATCATTAGTGTATAGGAATGCAAGAGATTTCTGTGCATTAATTTTGTATCCTGCAACTTTACCAAATTCATTGATTAGCTTTAGTAGTTTTCTGGTGGCATTTTTAGGATTCTCTATGTATAGTATCATGTCATCTGCAAACAGTGACAGTTTTACTTCTTCTTTTCCAATTTGTATTCCTTTTATTTCTTTTTCTTCTCTGATTGCCATAGCTAGGACTTCCAAAACTATGTTGAATAATAGTGGTGAGAGTGGACATCCTTGTCTTGTTCCTGATCTTAGAGGAAATGCTTTCAGTTTTTCACCATTGAGAATGATGTTTGCTGTGGGTTTGTCATATATAGCCTTTATTATGTTGAGTTAGGTTCCCTCTATGCCCACTTTCTGGAGAGTTTTTATCATAAATCGGTGTTGAATTTTGTCAAAAGCTTTTTCTGCATCTATTGAGATGATTATATGGTTTTTACTCTTCAATTTGTTAATACGGTGTATCACATTGATTGATTTGCGTATATTGAAGAATCCTTGCATCCCTGGGATAAATTCCACTTAATCATGGTGTATGATCCTTTTAATGTGTTGTTGGATTCTGTTTGCTAGTATTTTGTTGAGGATTTTTGCATCTATATTCATCAGTGATATTGGTCTGTAATTTTCCTTTTTTGTAGTATCTTTGTCTGGTTTTGGTATCAGGGTGATGGTGGCCTCATAGAATGAATTTGGGAGTGTTCCTTCCTCTGCAATTTTTTGAAACAGTTTGAGAAGGATGGGTGTTAGCTCCTCTCTAAATGTTGGATAGAATTCACCTGTGAAGCCAACAAACTTTTGTTTGTTGGAAGATTTTAAATCACAGTTTCAATTTCATTACTTGTGATTGGTCTGTTCATATTTTCTATTTCTTCCTGGTTTAGTCTTGGAAGGTTATACCTTTCTAAGAATTTGACCATTTCTTCCAGGTTGTCCATTTTATTGGCATATAGTTACTTGTAGTAGTCTCTTAGGATGCTTTGTATTTCTGCGGTGTCTGTTGTAACTTCTCCATTTTCATTTCTAATTTTATTGATTTGAGTCCTCTCCCTCTTTTTCTTGATGAATCTGGCTAATGGTTTATCAATTTTGTTTATCTTCTCAAAGAACCAGCTTTTAGTTTTATTGATCTTTGCTATTGTTTTCTTTGTTTCTATTTCATTTATTTCTGCTCTGATCTTTATGATTTCTTTCCCTCTGCTAACTTTGGGTTTTGTTTGTTTTTCTTTCTCTAGTTCCTTTAGGTGTAAGGTTAGATTGTTTATTGGAGAATTTTTTTGTTTCTTGAGGTAGGCTTGTATAGCTATAAACTTCCCTCTTAGAACTACTTTTGCTGCATCCCATAGGTTTTGGATCATCATGTTTTCATTGTCATTTGTCTCTAGGTACTTTCTGATTTCCTCTTTGGTTTCTTCAGTGATCTCTTGGTTATTTAGTAACGTATTGTTTAGCGTCCATGTGTTTGTGTTTTCTACATTTTTTTCACTGTAATTCATTTCTAATCTCATAGCATTGTAGTCAGAAAAGATGCTTGATATGATTTCAATTTTCTTAAATTTTCTGAGGCTTGATTTGTGACCCAAGATGTGATCTGTCCTGGAGAATGTTCTGTGTGCACTTGAGAAGAAAGTGTAATCTGCTGTTTTTGGATGGACTGTCCTATAAATATCAATTAAATCTATCTGGTCTATTTTGTCATTTAAAGCTTCTGTTTCCTTATTTATTTTCATTTTGGATGATCTGTCCATTGGTGTAAGTGAGGTTTTAAAGTCCCCCATTATTATTGTGTTACTGTCGATTTCCTCTTTTATAGCTGTTAGCAGTTGCCTTATGTATTGAGGTGCTCCTATGTTGGGTGCATATATATTTATAATTGTTATACCTTCTTTTTGGATTGACCCCTTGACCATTATGTAGTGTCCTTCCTTGTCTCTTGTAACATTCTTTATTTTAAAGTCTATTTTTTCTGATATGAGTATCGCTACTCTAGCTTTCTTTTGATTTCCATTTGCATGGAATACCTTTTTCCATCCCCTCACTTTCAGTCTGTATGTGTCACTAGGTCTGAAGTGGGTCTCTTGTAGACAGCATATAGATGGGTCTTGTTTCTGTATCCATTCAGCAAGCCTGTGTCTTTTGGTTGGAGCATTTAACCCATTCACATTTAAGGTAATTATCGTTATGTATGTTCCTATGACCATTTTCTTAATTGTTCTGGGTTTGTTTTTGTAGGTCCTTTTATTCTCTTGTGTTTTCCACTTAGAGAAGTTCCTTTAGCATTTGTTGTAGAGCTAGTTTGGTGGTGCTGAATTCTCTTAGCTTTTGCTTGTCTGTAAAGCTGTTGATTTCTCCATCAAATCTGAATGAGATCCTTGCCAGGTAGAGTAATTTTGGTTGTAGCTTCTTCCCTTTCATCACTTTAAGTATATCATGCCACTCCCTTCTGGCTTGTAGAGTTTCTGCTGAGAAATCAGCTGTTAACCTTATGGGAGTTCCCTTGCATGTTATTTGTCATTTTTCCCTTGCTGTTTTCAATACTTTTTCTTTGTCTTTAATTTTTGCCAGTTTGATTACTATGTGTCTCGGCGTGTTTCTCCTTGGGTTTATCCTGTATGGGACTCTCTGCGCTTTGTGGACTTGGGTGGCTATTTCCTTTCCCATGTTATGGAAGTTCGACTATAATATCTTCAAATATTTTCTCTGGTCCTTTGTCTCTCTCTTCTCCTTCTGGGACCCTTATAATGTGAATGTTGTTGCATGTAATGTTGTCTCAGAGGTCTCTTAGGCTGTCTTCATTTCTTTTCATTCTTTTTTCTTTATTCTGTTCTGCAGCAGTGAATTCCACCATTCTGTCTTCCAGGTCACTTATCCATTCTTCTGCCTCAGTTATTCTGCTATTGATTCCTTCTAGTGTAGTTTGCATTTCAGTTATTGTATTGTTCATCTCTGTTTGTTTGTTCTTTAATTCTTCTACGTCTTTGTGAGACATTTCTCGCATCTTCTCTACCTTTGCCTCCATTGTTTTTCCGAGGTTTGGATCATCTTCACTATCATTATTCTGAATTCTTTTTCTGGAAAGTTGCCTATATCCACTTCATTTAGTTGTTTTTCTGGGGTTTTATCTTGTTCCTTCATCTGGTACATAGCCCTCTGCCTTTTCATCTTGTCTATCTTTTATGAATGTGTTTTTTTTTCCACAGGCTGCAGGATTGTAGTTCTTCTTGCTTCGGCTGTCTGCCCTCTGGTGGATGATGCTATCTAAGAGGATTTTGCAAGTTTCCTGATGGGAGGGACTGGTGGTGGGTAGATCTGACTGTTGTTCTGGTGGGCAGAGCTCAGTAAAAGTTTAATCCGCTTGACTGCTGATGGGTGGGGCTGGGCTCCCTCCCTGTTGGTTGTTTGGCCTGAGGCAACCCAACACTGGAGCCTATCTGGGCTCTTTGGTGGGGCTAATGATAGACTCTGGGAGGGCTCACGCCAAGGAGTACTTCCCAGAACTTCTGCTGCCAGTGTCCTTGTCCCCACGGTGAGCCACACCACCGCCCACCTCGGCAGGAGACCCTCCAACACTAGCAGGTAGGTCTGGTTCAGTCTCCTATGGAGTCACTGCTCCTTCCCCTGGGTCCCCATGTGCACACTACTTTGTGCGTGCCCTCCAAGAGCGGAGTCTCGTTTCTCCCAGTCCTGTTGAAGTCCTGTAATCAAATCCCACTAGGCTTCAAAGTCTGATTCTCTAGGAATTCCTCCTCCCGTTGCCAGGCCCCCAGGCTGGGAAGCCTGATGTGGGGCTCAGAACCGTCACTCTAGTGGGTAGAGTTCTGTGGTATAAGTGCTCTCCAGTCTGTGAGTCACCCACCCAGCAGTTATGGGATTTGATTTTACTGTGATTGCACCCCTCCTACTGTCTCATTGTGGCTTCTCCTTTGTCTTTGTATGTGGGGTATCTTTTTCAGTGTGTTCCAGCATCTTCCTGTCTATGATTGTCCAGCAGCTAGTTGTGATTCTGGTGTTCTCACAAGAGGGAGGGAAAGCACATCTTTCTACTCCGCCATCTTGGTTCAGGGCCCTTACACATATTTTAAATAACTTCTCCCAGGTTGTGCTTGCCTTTTAACTTTGTTGTGGTGTAATTTGTCATATAGAAATTTAAACTTTTGAAGTACTCGAATCTATTCATATTTCCTTTATGATTTCTGTTTACTTATGTCTTAAATCCTTGCTTACCCTGAAGTCACAAAGACAACTATGGGTATTTTCTTCTAATTGTTGTAAAGTTTCATTGATTACATTTAGAGCTTTATCTGGAGTTAGTTTATTTATTATAGTGTCTGGGCGGGATCTAATTTTATCTTTTCCAACTGAAAAGTCACACATCCCCCATACTATTTTTAAAATATTTTATTTTCTCCTCACTGATTGGAAATCTCCTTTCTATCATCTACCAAGTGTCCATATATGCTTGGAACTATCTCTGGACTCTTTATTCCTTATTCATATTAATTTATCCCTATAGCAATAATCATCTCCTCATCTTATTGTGCTTTTAGAATAAGTTTTCATTTCCTAGTAGAAAAATTTTCTCCTCTGTTCTTTTTCAGAACTGTTTTGGTTATTGTCAATCTAGGATCACTTTGAAATAAATTGTATTTATGATTTGAGAGAAAATTTTCATTTGTGTAATCAGTGTTCCTAGCCATGAGAAGGGCATATCTTTCCATTAATCCAAGTTTTTAAAAAATGTTTTTATTACTATTTAAAATTAAGAAAAGTAGTCAAGATAGGTAGGTTATACTCCCATAACAAATACCAAAACTTCTGTCTTTAACAAAACAGAAGATTGTTCCTTCATCATGAGAAGTGTGTGGTGGGTCTGGGTGGCTCTCCAGAGCAGCAGTCCTCTATGTGGTAGTTTGGGGTTCCAGGTTGTGTCCATCTTCTGCCAACTCAATATCAACATTTGCTTCTGCAGTCCTCATGGTAGGGTAAGAAAGGGAAGATGGAGAATGGAACACTGGCTTTGAAAAGCTTCTGCCTGGAGTGACACATATCCCTTCTCATATATCATTGGCTGAAGTAAGTCACATAACCAAGACTTACTTCAAGAGGCAGGGAATTGTAATTTTACAAGCCAGAGTGGAGAAAACCCAGATATATTGGTGGTGGTCCCGATGTCACCATGGTGTATGCTCGTGCTCTAGCTCTGCCCCTGACTAGGTAGGTGACCAACGATAGGTCCCTATGCTTCCAATTTTAACATCTGGAAAGTGACAGGATTTATTTACTTATTCAATTGATACTCATCATTTATTGAGAGCCTACCACGTGCCAGGCACTGTGTGACCCTGGAAATATAATGGTAAACATAGTGCATCTCTTGCCCTCAAGCACTTTACAATTTAATAGATAACTTACTGTTGATTTTCAATTCTAAAATTCCAAGATTTTATTAAAATGAATTTTCAATAACAAACTCTCCAGAGCATTATATTCTAGAGACTTAGGCATTTTCTCAGAAGTGTCTTCCTTTTTTGTATACCTGAATCCAGTTGGCTGCAGTATTAATTCTATCACAGCAACAGATAAACACATGCCCATCATTTTCAAATCACTAGTGTATGTACAGACTGGCACATATGGTGAAAAGACAGCAGACTTTGGACCATTCTCACAGCTATTGTGAATTTCATGGGAAGAACACTTCATAAAATAAAGAGAGTAGGAAATCAATTTGATTGAGAAATACCCAGGTCGATAAACTTTGTAACACAGTGCACATTCCAGACATCAAAGTTTTTCTATTAGTTATGAATAAACCAAATTATAAAGTTTAAAAAATTTATAAAACATTTTGGTTTGCAGTTAATTTTTCCCTAGAGGAATATTTATTGGTATGAAATAGAAGAAATATGAATAAGTATACTTGTGAGCATGCACAAAACTGGTTTGCAAAATTTTGGGGTTTTTTTCCAACCTCTTAGGACTTGAAGCAGTCTGCTGAGGTTTAATTTACAAGTTCCCTCTAGTTAAACTACAGTTCACAATGAAACATTTATAAGAATTTGAGGCACTGTCTTTAAACATGATACAAAACTTTAAAATTTGCAGGAAATATGCAAAGAATTCCATTCTACTTTGCATTGATGCAACTATGG
Source organism: Hyperoodon ampullatus (assembly GCF_949752795.1). Lineage (NCBI taxonomy): Eukaryota > Metazoa > Chordata > Mammalia > Artiodactyla > Ziphiidae > Hyperoodon > Hyperoodon ampullatus. Next base: position 70,690,842 of record NC_136918.1, on the reverse strand, counting down.
CATTTCCTTTATTCTTAATACTACATGTCTAATTCTTAAACCAAAGCCAAAAAATAGTGATGCAATAATTGGGTGTGGCTTCAGTGTCTTACAGACCATACTAACTAAACTTCTGATTAATCACACCCATTTCTCATCTTTTTACAATCCTTCAGCACTTAAGAGGTATTGAATTTGTTTCACAATGTAACAGTTTTTGATTAATTTGCTAGTTGTTTGTACTTTGAGTTTATTTAATATTAGTATGTTTTTTTTTTGTTTTTTTTTTTTTTTTTGCTGTATGCGGGCCTCTCACTGCTGTGGCCTCTCCCATTGCGGAGCACAGGCTCCAGACGTGCAGGCTCAGCGGCCATGGCTCACGGGCCCAGCTACTCTGCGGCATGTGGGATCCTCCCAGACCGGGGCACGAACCCGTGTCCCCTGCATCGGCAGGCGGACTCTCAACCACTGCGCCACCAGGGAAGCCCCAATATTAGTATGTTTGTTCCCATTCTCAATAGTAAAACAAGGACAAAGACCATGATCATATACTCTCAGAATCTCTGGTTTGATCAGTAAGCATCCAATGCTTATTACTGGGCTTTCTTGAAGGCAAAATAAGGATAATCAGGATCTCTGAGTATGAGAAGGACTTACAGAAGCTGGCAATTTACTAAGGAGAGATCAATAACCATTCTCCATTCTCATTATCCATGTTCTTCCCGAGTTATCCAATCTACTGTCATGACATCAAGTGCTATCTTTGACTCCCAAATCCATTATCTCCAGTCATGTCCTTCTTCCTGAGGTCCACAGTGGCAATTCAACCACCATCACCACCTGGTTATCTACACAAACCACTCACACTCAAAATATGTAAGCCAGAATGATTTATCTTCTTCCTCCACATCAGCTTCCTTTGTGGTCTCTCTTTTTCAAGATGATGCCATCATCCACTGGCCACACAATGCACCTGGAGTCATCCTTGGTTCTTTCAATTTCCTTATCAGGCACCAAGTCCTGTTGATTCTGTTTCTTTAATGGCTCTTGAATCCATCCTCTTCCTACAACTTCTAACTTCAGTTCAGGCCTTCATTTCCTACCTGACTACAGTAGTTGCTTCCTTTGTAGTCTTCCTGTCTCCAGTCAGGCTTCCTCTAATCATTCTCTCCATAGCCAGGCCTGTGACCTTTCTCATGGGCAGATCTGATCACGGCAGTGAACGTCCACTTCTGGTTACACTCTGTTGACTGGATAGGCATAGTTCCACATTTTGGTCCTTTCCCAGTTCAAGGGTCTGCTCAGGAGGTCTCGGCCACTGTGTCCTGAGAGTGATGCCCCTATTTCCACACTCCTAAAATGCTCTGTCTCACATCATCCTTGTCTGCCTCAACAGAGCTCTTTCCCACCCTGACCTTCCTGTTCACCTTGTCTTCCCTTTCTAGCTTTGTGGTGACAGCAGAGGGCAAGGTGATGAGAGGAAGTACAGAAGGACGAAATGAAAAGCACCAAAGAAGCTGGAGCTTGATTCCCCAGTGCTCTTTCCCTTTCAGTCCTAGAGTTGTCTGTCTTCTTCTGTAAAATGTTTTCTATTCCATACCATGTGTGTGGTTTTTGTGTGGCTCTGACTGGGCAGTATTATGTCAGTCTGGGAGCCTCAAAGGGCAGTGACCTTGTCTACTGATATCACTAGGTCCTGAGTCCACTACAACATGACATGTAAATCATTACTTAGTGTTTCCTAATAATAAAAGAAAATAAAGGAATGAAGGGAAAAAACTGAACTATCAAGAAAAGGCAAACTGTTATAAGCTAATCTTGAATCTTGGTTTAAAATAACATGTCCAAGGAAAAAAGCATTTACCTTCTGCTGTGGGAATGTGGACTCCATCATGGCTGTTTCAAAGCTGTGAGCACCCTCTGCCTGGGTCTTCTCCCACAGAGCTCTGAGAAATTGCACAGAACGGCTCTGTATGGACAGGGGCTCAGGAAACAGGCTCTGAAAGGGCATTAATGAGAGAAACGTGACATGTTATCTCTTGTCCTAACAGTATTGTTTGATGGACTGCAAAGCACTATTAGGCTTGGTCTGAACTTAAAAATGGTTTAAATTTAAATAAAGCTACAGGGAAGTCTGTCTTGAAGATCAAACATATGGTACGTTTCATGCTTTTTATTTCTTAACAGAAAATTTAACATAAATAGGACTTTTTTTTTTTTTTTTTGCGGTATGTGGGCCTCTCACCACTGTGGCCTCTCCCGTTGCGGAGCACAGGCTCTGGACACGCAGGCCCAGCGGCTATGGCCCACGAGCCCAGCCACCCCACAGCATGTGGGATCCTCCCAGACCGGGACACAAACCCGTGTCCCCCGCATCGGCAGGCGGATCCCCAACCACTGTGCCACCAGGGAAGCCCATAAATAGGATTTTTAAGACAGTTGATTTGATCTCTATAAATATGCCTAACCTTTGTAATGTAGTATTTACTTCAATCATTTCTCAAGCATGTTACTTAATTGGAAAATGGTTAATATTAATATATATATTTATTTTTCAAAGATCTGAGAATTAAGGTATAAAATAAAAACAAATATCAAGAGAGTACAAATAGAGTACAAATATCAAGTTTATTTATACAGAGTAAATCATGAAGAATAGACATGAAATAACCAAGAGTTCATTATTCAGTTGTTCAGATGTGAACAGTATGAGTGGGGGGGGTTGGGTAAACACAAACATTTTCGGTTATAGAATGTGTAATGGCTGAATATTCTTAGAGCTTTAAGATATTCTCAGTTTGGGAAAATGAGATTGTCAATGTAAAAAAAGAATCACATTTACATATATATCATTCAAGCCAATGAAAATAAAAATTTTTTAACATCTTTATTGGAGTATAATTGTTTTACAATGGTGTGTTAGTTTCTGCTGTATAACAAAGTGAATCAGCTATATACATATACATACATCCCCGTATCTTCTCCCTCTTGCGTCTCCCTCCCACCCTCCCTACCCCACCCCTCTAGGTGGTCACGACCTGATCTCCCTGTGCTGTGCAGCTGCTTCCCACTAGCTATCTATTTTAAATTTGGTAGTGTATATATGTCAGTGCTACTCTCTCACTTTGTCCCAGCTTACCACTTCCCCCTCCCGGTGTCCTCAAGTCCATTCTCTATGTCTGCATCTTTATTCCTGTCCTGCCCCTAGGTTCTAAAATTTTCAAAGGAAGATTTAAACTGTTTGTATGTTTACTAACCAATTATGTGTTTAACAGTTATTTAGATGTTGTGATGTTATATCTATGAATGTGAGAAGTGTCTCAATTCAAGGGAACAATTTTATAAAAAATATAGAACATAAAAGGCACAAAATTATACACACATACACACATAAAGTACCATATATATTATCCTTTATGTGTGAGGTATAATAAAATAATGATTTTGCCTTATAAAATCCCATTTTCTAGGTCAATGACTGTCCAAACATTGACTTATAAGACTCTCTAGGTGGTCTTTGTGTACAAAGTTTCTATTTAGTAAGTGAATAACAATTTGTTTTTCCAGAAAAATCTTATTGTTATCCTCAAGATGAGCTGCTTTTTATACTGAGTGGGAAAAGGCGGAGGATCTTATACCCTGAGTAAGTTGCCCACAGATTTAAAAAGGTTAAGAGCAGTAACAGATTGATTGTGAAACCCAAAATGTGCACACATGCTTTGCTGTGCACCTGAAACTATCACAACATTGTTAATCAGCTATATTCCAATATAAAATAAAAAGTTAAAAAAATGTGGACAAATCTGGGAATTTCTTGATTATTATCAGAAACTTATACAGCATATGACCTTTCACTTAAAGAATAGCAGGACCTGATTTAATTAATCATCATTCCAAAGAGGTATATTTAGACTGGAATATGTTAATTTGAGAACTGCATGAAGGCATAAACTGACAGAGAAGGGCAAGAGTCTGGCCCAGCATACAAGGCTAGCACTGGGTTTGTAACTATCACATCAAAGATTTGATTTTTATTTACCCCAAAGTCAGGCTTCATCCAGATCACATAATATCAAAGGTGTGGAAGAAGAAAGGAAACATTATAGTAAAAAGAACAAAGAAGAAAAGTAGCATAAACAGATGTTTTTTGGTGAGTTTGCTCATAGAGAAAAACAAATAATCAGACTAAGTCAATAAAATAAGACTGAAGGGGCAAAAATAAAATCAAGTTTTCTTGGTTTGTTTTCAGAAAACTGACAACCGTTAAGAACAAAGCCAAAGATGAAACCAATTACAAAATCACTGATGAAAACCATTTGAAAAACATTAGTAAAGTAGAAGAAGAATAAGGTCATTATTTCAAGAAAAGGAAGAAAAATCAATGCTGTTTTTTATATTCATATACAATTTGATTCACATCAAAATGTGAGTTGTTCTCATCAAGGAGCCATGATGAATGTGAATTATACACACCTGCTGAAATAGGAACATGATCTGGATCCACGGCTGAGGCTCTTGGCTGATGAGAATAAAACTGGATTTACTGTAGAGGCAATAATGACCCTTTAGGGAGCAAGTGAAGAACAGCTTTGCTACACAACTTCTAACAGAATCTAGAAACAAATACACATAGTATTAAACATTAGATTCTTCCCAGAGTTACACCTTATACTTCAACATACAAACATCTTTAGAAATACATTCTTTAGTTTTCAGTCTGTGAGCTAATAACTTCAAACAGCTATGGATTTGGGAGTAGATCCATTTCATGGAATGTAGATTTAAATGTAGCTGCTTTAAACAAGTTGTATTCTATTCCTCTTTTTCTTTTGATTAACAATGGATGAGAAGTCTCCAAGCAACTTGCATGGGAGGAAAAAACCTCTTACCAATAGAAAGGGAGATAGGTGTCATTTCCATATGACTGGGAACTTTGAAATAACCTGGGAAGCATAAACAAATGGGTGAAGGAAACCGAGGCATTTTCTGGGCAGTGATGGTGTGCCATGACCAGGGGCACTGTTCTCTTGGTTGTACAGAGGCCACAGAAACAACCCCCAGAATAACTCTGGCCAGGGGGTGGCTTCCTGTGAACTGTCCTGGTTCGAAAAGGTTATTTCATCTTGAAGAGCTTCAGCAGGGAAACTTAAAGAGATCATCCTTTAGGAACAAGAAAGTGGGGGAGCACGGTGGTGGTGGCATAGAGCAGAGATGGTGAGGAGCCATGTTTAGGAGCCACTTAATTTTTACAGCCCTACAAGATGGGTGTTAATGTTTCTGTTTTAAGTATGAGGAAACTTAGCCCATTAAAGGGTCAGCTTAGTGAACCACTGTGACTGCCTTGTTCACCACTATGATCTTGGCACGTGGCACGCAATAGATGCTCTAAAGAGAGTGTCTGGAGAGATGAATGATGCTCAAGGATCCAGAAAAAATTGCTCAAGTTTGCCCTATCTGTGGCAGAACCAGGATTTGAACTCAGCCAAACTGTTGCCATGTTGGGATGCTTTAGGCTCTACCATACTGGGAATTTTTAAATCTGTAGAGTCATATCGATAGCTCATGGGGTATTTATTGTTTCAGAATTAATCTGACATGTTAAATGAAGTATTTTGAAAATAAATAGATTAATTATGCCCTACTATTAAAAATGGAAATGGACTAGAGTTTATTAAAAGCTGATGGGAACCCTAATAAGGTGGTAGAGTCAGTCCCAACCCATGAGAGTGCATGGGGTTCCCTACAGAATTGTGGGGACGGGGGAAGCTTATCTGTGCACCATCAGGGCTCAGGTGTGAAGGAATAACAGGCTTTTGGGAAAGAGTTTGGAAGAGTTAAGGGAGGGTGGCCAATGATAGATTAGAGAAGACAACATTGGAAACCAAACAATAAAGCCACAGGGCAATTTAGAAACATATTTAGAAATCTTAATAAATGATAGCTTTCTGTGTGATTCTGAACCATTGGTATAAAAGACTAGTTTTCATCATGTTAGCTGTTTGGGGGAAATTTAAGCATTCAAAATCTTGCATGAAATCAGAAACCATTTCTGCATTCTGTGGGTGAGTGGATCATGAGATATAAAGAGTGCTTGAAAGTTCAGTGGAAAAGACCAGGAGGCCTGCCACTGACAGGGAAAGACTTCATAGAATAGAATAGAGCACAATATCCACTTAAAATTGCCCTATCAAAAATTGTTTGAAAATGGTAATTAAAAATATATTTTTGGCATTGAAAAATTGAATTTAAATTAATCAATACTAGAGAAGGCAGAAACCAAGAATTCCATACGAGCGCATACACAAAAAGTGGTTCTATTGGAAATCATTCTAGCTGTAACGTATACATTGAGACAGCACCTTGTTTTGCTTTAACAGAAAGTTTCTAAAGGGAAAAAGATCATTTGTAAGAACTTGTGCAGTAGCTTGACAGTCCAAGTTGGACTTCGGGCCTCTGCCACGAAAAAAACATTTTTATCTTTTTCCTTCCCCCTAAATTACTGCTCATTCATGTTTTCTTTTGAAAATGAACATTGATTCAATTTATTTTACTTGCCCTGAGCCTACCAGCTTTCTGGGGTCCCAAATCACAGAAAATAGGCAAAGCGGTAAAAGAGACAACTTTACCTAGAAGCATATATAACAGTGATAAAAACACATCAGTTCTGTGATATAAGGCTTCTGTTAATGCTTTCAGTAAACTGCATCTGTTTCAATATTTTTCTCATTTTTTCTTTTTCTGAGCTTTGCTGGATTAGAAAGATTTTCCGACATTAACATGTAGTTGTTAATTTTTCTCTGTAATTTTCTCCCTCCTGTTCATTCCATGGTATTGAATGGTGGGCATGCAATAAATGGTGTTGGATGAATGAATGGGTGTCAGACACTGTGCAGAGACCAAGAGGAGCCATGATTCCGACCTTGCTCTTAAGAAATTTACAGCCAAATGGGAGAAACACCTATAAACAACAGTTGCAAATTAAGTCCATGGGATAATGGAAGGACACACAGTACCGACCACTCAGAGCAATGAGCAGCTATCATCCTTGGGGAACCAGGCGAGGCTTCCTGGTGGAGGAAATATTTGAGGTGACCTTGAAAGCTAACCAAGATTTTGAACTTAGAAAAAAATGTGAGAGAGACAAGCATTTTAAGAGTAGGGAACACCCTGAAAAAAAATCGCATAAGGCATGAATATTCAAGGTAACTCCGGGTAGTAAGGTTAGTGTATCTGGGTTATTATTTTTTATTTATACAATTGATGCCCAAACTGTTATTTGTTTTTCTAGATTAAATGTTGAAAAGAGAGGAGGTCATGCTTTGCTAAATATAGAATGCTTCTCATATTCCACCAAATCTGATTGTTATTTCTTTACTTTTGGTAGATTGTGGCTTATTTTTGTAAAAAAAAAAAATCAAAGGATTTGGTTTGGTCTTTAAAAATACTGAAGTTAACACGAGCAGCAAGAACTGTACAATATAATGTGTTGTAAGTTGAAATACCCAAAATATACACATTACACACATGGATAAATTTAAAGACATGATACAAAATAAAAGAGCATTTGATTTCTTTTTTTTTTTTTTGGTGGTACACGGGCCTCTCACTGCTGTGGCCTCTCCCGCTGCGGAGCACAGGCCCTGGATGCGCAGGCCCAGCGGCCATGGCTCATGGGCCCAGCCGCTCCGGAGCACATAGGATTCTCCCGGACCGGGGCACGAACCTGCGTCCCCTGAATCGGCAGGCAGACTCTCAACCACTGAGCCACCAGGGAAGCCCTGATGTTTTTTTTAAATCAAAGTATTTAAGGATCATTTTGGAATTCTTTTTTTCCTCTCACACTTTTCTCCCACAGTTCATATGCTTTTATTCCTACATTGCATTCATTGTACTGTATTAAAATTTTGTTAGCATTTTTTTTTTTTTGCTTTGGTCCTTTTATTTTTTATAAATTTATTTATTTATTTATTTTTGGTGGCATAGGGTCTTTGTTGCTGCATGTGGGCTTTTTTTTTTCTAGTTGCAGCGAGCAGGGCCTTCTCTTCATTGTGGTGCACAGGCTTCTCATTGCAGTGGCTTCTCTTGTTGCGGAGCACGGGCTCTAGGCGCATGGGCTTCAGTAGTTGTGGCACACAGGTTCAGTAGTTGTGGCTTGCGGGCTCTAGAGTGCAGGCTCAGTAGTTGTGGCGTACCAGCTTAGTTGTTCCACAGCATGTGGGATCTTCCTGGACCAGGGCTCCTCCACGTGGCCTGCATTTGGCAGGTGGATTCTTAACCACTGCGCCACCAGGGAAGTCCTATGTTAGTATTCTTAAACAAACTTTTGCTTTAGAATACTTCTAGATTTACAGAAAAATTACATATATGTAATTATAATATATAAATGTATAATTATTTTATATTTACATATTGTATATAATTACAATATATAGAGAGTTCCCTATGTACTATAACCCAGTTTCCCCTCTTATTAACATCTTAAGTTGCTATGAGGGACTTTCCTGGTGGCACAGTGGTTAAGAATCCACCTGCCAATGCTGGGCACATGGGTTCAATCCCTGGTCCTGGTAGATCCCACATGCCACGAAGCTACTAAGCCCATGTGCCACAACTACTGGGTCTGTGCCCTAGAGCCCGTGTGCCACAACTACTGAGCCCACATGCTGCAACTACTGAAGCCCACGCGCCTAGAGCCCAGACTCCAGAGCAAGAGAAGCCACCACAATGAGAAGCCCGCACACCACAACGAAGAGTAGTCCCCACTCGCCACAACTAGAGAAAGCCCACGCGCAGCAATGAAGACACAATGCAGCCAAAAAAAAAAAAAACGGTATGATACATTTGTTACAAGTAATGAACCAATATTGACACGTTATTATAAACTTAAGTCCATAGTTTATTCAGATTTCCTTAGTTTATACTTAGTGTCTTTTTTCTGTTCCAGGATTCCATTCAGGACACTACAGAACATTTACTCATTATGTCTCCTTAGGCTCCTCTTGGCTGTGACAATTTCTCAGACTTTCCTTGTTTTTGATGATCTTCACAGTTTTGAAACATTTTGTAAAATGTTTCTCAGTTGGGATTTGTCTGTTTTTCTCATGAATAGACTGAGATTTCGAATTTGGGGAAGGAAAACCACAGAGATAAAGTGCCATTTTCCTCATATCATATGGAGAGTACATTTGATCTACATGACCTATGACTATTGATGTTGGCCTTGAACATCTGGCTGAGGTAGTGTTCACCAGATTTCTCCACTATGGAGTTACTCTTTTTTCCCCCACTTTTCAAACCGTCCTCTTTGAAAAGAAGTCACAATGTGCAACCCATACTTAAAGAGTGGGGAGTTAGCTTCACCTCCTGAGGGCAGAACAGCTGCATCAATTATGTGGAATTCTTCTGCACAAATTTGTCTCTTCCTCTTCTAGTTATTACATTCAAATTATTTGGCCAATTATTCTCTCAGTATGTACTCACAGATATTTATTATATAATTCAATATTATTTTGTTTATTTTGTTGCTCTAACTGTTCCAGCTTTGGCCACAGGGAGCTCTTTCAGTTGGTTCCTGTGTCCATTTGATGTGCTGTCATCATTGTGTGTGTGGTTTTTTATTTGTTTGTTTATCACTTCCTTACTTACATCTCACATACAAGATGCTCCAGGCTCATCTTGTATGTTTCCTGCCCTGTCTTAGAATCAGCAGTTTCTCCAAGGACTTCTGGTTCCTTTCACTGGAGAATTGTGTTAGAAGCTAAGAGCTAGGTACTAGGCATGCTCGCTGCTACTTGGGTGTCATCGTTCCTTCGCCCCCTAAGGTGACAAAGCAGGGAAATTATGTGTGTATATGTACACATATCTATTTATAAGTATTTCTATATGCAACCATCTGTATCTATATTAAGCTAAACATGAGTTCATACCCATGGTTTCAATTCTAATTCATTACTACATGGGTCATTTTAGCCTCCACCCCTTGCTTACCTGTAAACTCCCACTTCAACAGTGAGGAGCCTGAGTCACACTCTGTTAGTATTTTTATCTCTGTCCACTATAAAAGGCAGAGTTCTTTTCCTCTCCCTTTCCCTCTCTTTCCCCCCTCTCCTTCCCTTCCACCCTCCTCTCTTTCTCTCTTAAAAAAATATTTGTGGGGCTTCCCTGGTGGTGCAGTGGTTGAGAATCTGCCTGCTAATGCAGGGGACACGGGTTCGAGACCTGGTCTGGGAGGATCCCACATGCCGTGGAGCAACTAGGCCCGTGAGCCACAACTATTGAGCCTGCGCGTCTGGAGCCTGTGCTCTGCAACAAGAGAGGCCGCGATAGTGAGAGGCCCGTGCATCACGATGAAAAGTGGCCCCTGCCTGCCACAAATAGAGATAGCCCCCGCACAGAAATGAAGACCCAACACAGCAAAAATAAATTAATTAATTAATAAACTCCTACCCCAACATCTTAAAAAAAAATTTTTTTTCTGTATTTAGTACCCACCATAGTACCTGGCATTAGAGAAGCCTACCTCAAAACATAATAATGATATTTTATTATACTCTTTCTGATTCCTTCTGGAGCAACAATGATAAAACCAGTAGGATACTGCCATGGAAATAATGAGAAATTATAATAGTAATAATACAATACTAATTTTCATGTTGAAATTTTTTCTTACATTTAACTAAACATTCCACATTGTCACATCTGGCATGAAAGATATAGCTATTTGTTCATTTATTTATTTTTTAGTTGCATCTGGTCTTAGTTGCAGCAAGTAGGATCTTTTGTTGTGGCATGAGGGCTTCTCTCTAGTTGTGGTGCACAGGCTTCTCTCTAGTTGTGGCATGTGGGTTTTCTCTCTACAGAGCGCATGGGCTCTGTAGCTTGTGGCACGCGGGCTCTCTAGTTGAGCTGTGCAGGCTCAGTAGTTGCAGCACGCAGGCTTAGTTGCCCCATGGCATGTGAGATCTTAGTTTCCCGACCAGGGATCGAACCCACATCCCCTGCATTGGAAGGCAGATTCTTTACTACTGGACCACCAGGGAAGTCCTGAGATACAGCTATTTGTTAATGTGAACATTCTTCCTTAGCTTAGCCACTTGTATTTTAGCTATACTTCATATGCTAGTAATCTTGTTATGATCTTGGTAAAGAAATACTTCTTTTTTCATTTTATGGTTGTAAAATATTAATGTAGAAAAAGTTAGAAATCTAGAAAGTCTACCAATTAACATTCTAGAAAACATTTTAAAATTAGAAATAGTACTAAATGATATCATAATGTTTCAGAAGTGGGATATAGTCTACAGCCATACCACCCTAAAGCACCCTATCTCGTCAGAAAGGAGTTATAATTTATAATAATATTTTAAAAGTCTAGTGGAAATTCAAAAAGCAATACTCATAGCAGACAAAATAGACTTTAAAATAAAGACTATTATAAGAGACAAGGAAGGACACTACATAATGATCAAGGGATCTATCCAAGAAGAAGATATAACAATTGTAAATATCTATGCACCCAACATAGAAGCACCTCAATACATAAGGCAAATGCTAAGAGCCATAAAAGGGGAAATGGACAGTAACACAAAATAGTACGGGACTTTAATACCCCACTTACACAAATGGACAGATCATCCAAACAGAAAATTAAAAAGGAAGCACAAGCTTTAAACACATTAGACCAAATGGACTTAATTGATATTTATAGGACATTCCATTCAAAAACAACAGAATACACCTTCTTCTCAAGTGCAAGCAGAACATTATCCAAGACAGATCACATCTTGGGTGACAAATCAAGCCTCAGTAAATTTAAGAAAACTGAAATCGTATTGAGCATCTTTTCTGACCACAACGCTATGAGACTAGATATCAATTACAGGACAAAAAACCTGTAAAAAACACAAACACATGGAGGCTAAACATTATGCTACTAAACCCCTAAGAAATCACTGAAGAAATCAAAGAGGATATCAAAAAATACCTAGAAACAAATGACAATGAAAACACAACAACCCAAAACGTATGCGATGCAGCAAAAGCAGTCCTAAGAAGGAAGTTTATAGCAATACAATTCTACCTCAAGAAACAAGAAAAGGGCTTCCCTGGTGGCGCAGTGGTTGAGAGTCCGCCTGCCGATGCAGGGGACACGGGTTCGTGCCCCGGTCTGGGAAGATCCCACATGCCGTGGAGCGGCTGGGCCCGTGAACCATGGCTGCTGAGCCTGCGCGTCCGGAGCCTGTGCTCCGCAACGGGACAGGCCACAACAGTGAGAGGCCCACATACTGAAAAAAAAAAAAAAAAAAAAAAGAAACAAGAAAAATCTCAAATAAACAACCTAAGCTTACACTTAAAGCAATTAGAGAAAGAAGAACAAAAACCCCTCAAAGTTATCAGAAGGAAAGAAATCATAAAGATCAGAGCAGAAATAAAATGAAAAAGAAATGAAGGAGGGTTTCCCTGGTGGCACAGTGCCAATGCAGGGGACATGGGTTCGAGCCCTGGTTCAGGAAGATCCCACATGCCGTGGATTATCTAAGCCCGTGAGCTACAACTACCAAGCCCATGCACCACAACTACTGAAGCCTGCGCACCTAGAGCCCATGCTCCACAACAAGAGAAGTCACCGCAATGAGAAGCCAGTGCACGGCAACGAAGAGCAGCCTCCACTCGCCACAACTGGAGGAAGCCTGCGTGCAGCAACGAAGACCCAATGCAGCCAAAAATAAATAAATTAATTAATTTTAAAAAAAGAAATGAAGGAAACAAAAGCAAAAATCAATAAAACTAAAAGCTGGTTCTTTGAGAAGATAAACAAAATTGACAAACCATCAGCCAGACTCATCAGGAAAAAAAGGGAGAAGACTCAGATCAACACAATTAGAAACAAGAAGTAAAACTGACACTGCAGAAATACAAAGGATCATGAGAGACTACTAAAAGCAACTATATGCCAATAAAATGGACAACCTGGAAGAAATGGAAAAATTCTTAGAAATGTACAACCTTCCAAGACTGAACCAGGAAGAAACAGAAAATATGAACAGACCAATCACAAGCACTGAAATTGAAACCATTATTAAAAATCTTCCAACAAACAAAAGCCCAGGGCCTGTTGGCTTCACAGGCGAATTCTATCAAACATTTAGAGAAGAGCTAACACCTATCCTTCTCAAACTCTTCCAAAATATAGCAGAGGGAGGAACACTCCCATACTCATTTATGAGGCCACCATCACCCTGATACCAAAACCAGACAAAGATGTCACAGAAAAAGAAAATTACAGGCCAATATCACTGATGAACATAGATGCAAAAATACTCAACAACATACCAACAAACAGAATCCAACAGCAATTAAAAGAATCATGCACCATGATCAAGTGGGGTTTATCCCAGGAATGCAAGCATTCTTCAACATATGCAAATCAATCAAACTGATACACCATATTAACAAATGAAGAATAAAAACCGTATGATCATCTCAGTAGATGCAGAAAAAGCTTTCAACAAAATTCAACACCCATATATGATAAAAACCTCCAGAAAGTAGGCATAGAGGGAACTTACCTCAACATAATAAAGGCCATATATGACAAACCCATGGTCAACATCGTTATCAATGGTGAAAAACTAAAATCATTTCCAATAAGATCAGGAACAAGACAAGGGCACCCCCTCTCACCACTATTATTAAACATAGTTTTGGAAGTTTTAGCCACGGCAATCAGAGAAGAAAAGGAAATGAAAGGAATCCAATTTGGAAAAGAAGTAAAACTGTCACTGTTTGCAGATGACATGATACGATACATAGAAAATCCTAAAGATGCCACTAGAAAACCACTTGAGCTAATCAATGAATTTGGTAAAGTAGCAGGATACAAAATTAATGCACAGAAATATCTTGCATTCCTATACACTATCAACAAAAAATCAGAAAGAGAAATTAAGGAAACATTCCATTTCCCGTTGCAACAAAAAGAATAAAATACCTAGGAATAAACCTACCTAAGGAGGCAAAAGACCTGAATGCAGAAATCTATAAGACACTGATGAAAGAAATCAAAGATGATAGAAACAGAGGGAGAGATATACCATGTTGTTGGATTGGAAGAATCAACACTGTGAAAATGACTATACTACCCAAAGCAATCTACAGATTCAATGCAATCCCTATTAAATTACCAATGGCATTTCTCACAGAACTAGAGCAAAAAATTTTATCATTTGTATGGAAACACAAAAGACCCCAAATAGCCAAAGCAATCTTTTTTTTTAATTTATTTATTTATTTTGCTTTATAACAAATTTAATCAGTTATAAATATACATATGTTCCCATATCCCCTCCCTTTTGCGTCTCCCTCCCACCCTCCCTATCCCACCCCTCCAGGCGGTCACAAAGCACCGAGCTGATCTCCCTGTGCTATGCGGCTGCTTCCCACTAGCTATCTACCTTACGTTTGGTAATATATATATGTCCATGCCGCTCTTTCACTTTGTCACAGCTTACCCTTCCCCCTCCCCATATCCTCAAGTGCATTCTCTAGTAGGTCTGTGTCTTTATTCCTGTCTTACCACTATGTTCTTCATGACATTTTTTTTTCTTAAATTCCATATATATGTGTCAGCATACAGTATTTGTCTTTCTCTTTCTGACTTACTTCACTCTGTATGACAGACTCTAGGTCCATCTACCTCATTACAAATAGCTCAATTTCATTTCTTTTTATGGCTGAGTAATATTCCATTGTATATATGTGCCACATCTTCTTTACCCATTCATCCGATGATGGACACTTAGGTTGTTTCCATCTCTGGGCTATTGTAAATAGGGCTGCTATGAACATTTTGGTACATGTCACTTTTTGAATTATGGTTTTCTCAGGGTATATGCCCAGTAGTGGGATTGCTGGGTCATATGGTAGTTCTATTTTTAGTTTTTTAAGGAACCTCCATACCATTCTCCATAGTGGCTGTACCAATTCACATTCCCACTAGCAGTGCAAGAGTGTTCCTTTTTTTCCACACCCTCTCCAGCATTTATTGTTTCTAGATTTTTTGATGATAGCCATTCTGACTGGTGTGAGATGATATCTCATTGTAGTTTTGATTTGCATTTCTCTAATGAGTAAAGATGTTGAGCATCCTTTCATGTGTTTGTTGGCAGTCTGTATATCTTCTGTGGAGAAATGTCTATTTAGGTCTTCTGCCCATTTTTGGATTGGGTTGTTTGTTTTTTTGTTATTGAGCTGCATGAGCTGCTTATAAATTTTGGAGATTAATCCTTTGTCAGTTGCTTCATTTGCAAATATTTTCTCCCATTCTGAGGGTTGTCTTTTGGTCTTGTTTATGGTTTCCTTTGCTGTGCAAAAGCTTTTAAGTTTCATTAGGTCCCATGTGTTTATTTTTGTCTTTATTTCCATTTCTCTAGGAGGTGGGTCAAAAAGGATCTTCCTGTGATTTATGTCATAGAGTGTTCTGCCTATGTTTTCCTCTAAGAGTTTGATAGTGTCTGGCCTTACATTTAGGTCTTTAATCCATTTTGAGCTTATTTTTGTGTATGGTGTTAGGGAGTGATGTAATCTCATACTTTTACATGTCCCTATCCAGTTTTCCCAGCACCACTTATTGAAGAGGCTGTCATTTCTCCACTGTACATTCCTGCCTCCTTTATCAAAGATAAGGTGACCATATGTCCGTGGGTTTATCTCTGGGCTTTCTATCCTGTTCCATTGATCTATATTTCTGTTTTTGTGCCAGTACCATACTGTCTTGATTACTGTAGCTTTGTAGTATAGTCTGAAGTCAGGGAGCCTGATTCCTCCAGCTCCATTTTTTGTTCTCAAGATTGCTTTGGCTATTTGGGGTCTTTTGTGTTTCCATACAAATTGTGAAATTTTTTGCTCTAGTTCTGTGAAAAATGCCAGTGGTAGTTTGATAGGGATTGCATTGAATCTGTAGATTGCTTTGGATAGTAGAGTCATTTTCACAATGTTGATTCTTCCAATCCAAGAACATGGTACATCTCTCCACCTATTTGTATCATCTTTAATTTCTTTCATCAGTGTCTTATAACTTTCTGCATACAGATCTTTTGTCTCCTTAGGTAGGTTTATTCCTAGATATTTTATTCTTTTTGTTGCAATGGTAAATGGGAGTGTTTCCTTGATATCACTTTCAGATTTTTCATCATTAGTATATAGGAATGCCAGAGATTTCTGTGCATTAATTTTGTAACCTGCAACTTTACCAAATTCATTGCTTAGCTCTAGTAGTTTTCTGGTAGCATCTTTAGGATTCTCTATGTATAGTATCATGTCATCTGCAAACAGTGACAGCTTTACTTCTTCTTTTCCAATTTGGATTCCTTTTATTTCCTTTTCTTCTCTGATTGCTGTGGCTAAAAGTTCCAAAACTATGTTGAATAAGAGTGGTGAGAGTGGGCAACCTTGTCTTGTTCCTGATCTTAGTGGAAATGGTTTCAGTTTTTCACCATTGAGGACGTTGCTGGCTGAGGGTTTGTCATATATGGCCTTTATTATGTTGAGGAAAGTTCCCTCTATGCCTACTTTCTGCAGGGTTTTTATCATAAATGGGTGTTGAATTTTGTCGAAAGCTTTCTCTGCATCTATTGAGATGATCATATGGTTTTTCTCCTTCAATTTGTTAATATGGTGTATCACGTTGATTGATTTGCGTATATTGAAGAATCCTTGCATTCCTGGAATAAAACCCACTTGATCATGGTGTATGATCCTTTTAATGTGCTGTTGGATTCTGTTTGCCAGTATTTTGTTGAGGATTTTTGCATCTATGTTCATCAGTGATATTGGCCTGTAGTTTTCTTTCTTTGTGACATCCTTGTCTGGTTTTGGTATCAAGGTGATGGTGGCCTTGTAGAATGAGTTTGGGAGTGTTCCTCCCTCTGCTATATTTTGGAAGAGTTTGAGAAGAATAGGTGTTAGCTCTTCTCTAAATGCTTGATAGAATTCGCCTGTGAAGCCATCTGGTCCTGGGCTTTTGTTTGTTGGAAGATTTTTAATCACAGTTTCTATTTCAGTGCTTGTGATTGGTCTGTTCATATTTTCTATTTCTTCCTGATTCAGTCTTGGCAGGTTGTGCATTTCTAAGAATTTGTCCATTTCTTCCAGGTTGTCCATTTTATTGGCATAGAGTTGCTTATAGTAATCTCTCATGATCTTTTGTATTTCTGCAGTGTCACTTGTTACTTCCCCTTTTTCATTTCTAATTCTATTGATTTGAGTCTTCTCCCTTTTTTTCTTGATGAGTCTGGCTAATGGTTTATCAATTTTGTTTATCTTCTCAAAGAACCAGCTTTTAGTTTTATTGATCTTTGCTATCATTTCCTTCATTTCTTTTTCATTTATTTCTGATCTGATTTTTATGATTTCTTTCCTTCTGCTAACTTTGGGATGTTTTTGTTCTTCTTTCTCTAATTGCTTTAGGTGCAAGGTTAGGTTGTTTATTCGAGATGTTTCCTGTTTCTTAAGGTGGGATGGTATTGCTATAAACTTCCCTCTTAGAACTGCTTTTGCTGCATCCCATAGGTTTTGGGTCATCGTGTCTCCATTGTCATTTTTTTCTAGGTATTTTTTAATTTCCTCTTTGATTTCTTCAGTGATCACTTCGTTATTAAGTAGTGTATTGTTTAGCATCCATGTGTTTGTATTTTTTACAGCTCTTTTCCTGTAATTGATATCTAGTCTCATAGCATTGTGGTCCGAAAAGATACTTGATTCAATTTCAATTTTCTTAAATTTACCAAGGCTTGATTTGTGACCCAAGATATGATCTATCCTGGAGAACGTTCCATGAGCACTTGAGAAAAATGTGTATTCTGTTGTTTTTGGATGGAATGTCCTATAAATATCAATTAAGTCCATCTTGTTTAATGTATCATTTAAAGCTTGTGTTTCCTTATTTATTTTCATTTTGGATGATCTGTCCATTGGTGAAAGTGGGGTGTTAAAGTCCCCTACTATGATTGTGTTACTGTCGATTTCCCCTTTTATGGCTGTTAGTATTTGCCTTATGTATTGAGGTGCTCCTATGTTTGGTGCATAAATATTTACAACTGTTATATCTTCTTCTTGGATCGACCCCTTGATCATTATGTAGTGTCCTTCTTTGTTTCTTCTAGTAGTCTTTATTTTAAAGTCTATTTTGTCTGATATGAGAATTGCTACTCGAGCCTTCTTTTGGTTTCCATTTGCATGGAATATCTTTTTCCATCCCCTTACTTTCAGTCTGTATGTGTCTCTAGGTCTGAAGTGGGTCTCTTGTAGACAGCATATATATGGGTCTTGTTTTTGTATCCATTCAGCGAATCTGTGTCTTTTGGTGGGAGCATTTAGTCCATTTACATTTAAGGTAATTATCGATATGTATGTTTCTATTCCCATTTTCTTAATTGTTTTGGGTTCGTTATTGTAGGTCTTTTCCTTCTGTTGTGTTTCTTGCCTAGAGAAGTTCCTTTAGCATTTGTTGTAAAGCTGGTTTGGTGGTGCTGAACTCTCTTAGCTTTTGCTTGTCTGTAAACGTTTTAAGTTCTCCATCAAATCTGAATGAGATCCTTGCTGGGTAGAATAGTCTTGGTTGCAGGTTTTTCTCCTTCATCACTTTAATTATGTCCTGCCACTCCCTTCTGGCTTGTAGAGTTTCTGCTGAGAGATCAGCTGTTATCCTGATGGGGATTCCCTTGTGTGTTACTTGTTGTTTTTGCCTTGCTGCTTTTAATATGATTTCTTTGTGTTTAATTTTTGACAGTTTGATTAATATGTGTCTTGGCGTATTTCTCCTTGGATTTATTCTGTATGGGACTCTCTGTGCCTCCTGGACTTGATTAACTATTTCCTTTCCCATATTAGGGAAGTTTTCAACTATAATCTCTTCAAATATTTTCTCAGTCCCTTTCTTTTTCTCTTCTTCTTCTGGAACCCCTATAATTCGAATGTTGGTGCGTTTAATGTTGTCCCAGAGGTCTCTGGGACTGTCCTCTGTTCTTTTCATTCTTTTTTCTTTATTTTGCTCTGCAGCAGTTATTTCCACTATTTTATCTTCCACCTCACTTATCCGTTCTTCTGCCTCAGTTATTCTGCTATTGATCCCATCTAGAGTATTTTTTATTTCATTTATTGTGTTTTTAATCGATGCTTGATTCATCTTTAGTTCTTCTAGGTCCTTGTTAACTGTTTCTTGCATTTTGTCTATTCTATTTCCAAGATTTTGGATCTGGGAAATAGAATCTTGGATCATCTTTACCATCATTATTCTGAATTCTTTTTCAGGTAGACTGCCTATTACCTCTTCATTTGTTAGGTCTGGTGGGTTTTTATCTTGCTCCTTCTCCTGCTGTGTGTTTTTCTGTCTTCTCATTTTGCTTATGTTACTGTGTTTGGGGTCTCCTTTTTGCAGGCTGCAGGTTCGTAGTTCCCGTTGTTTTTGGTGTCTGTCCCCAGTGGCTAAGCTTGGTTTAGTGGGTTGTGTAGGCTTCCTGGTGGAGGGGACTAGTGCCTGTGTTCTGGTGGATGAGGCTGGATCTTGTCTTTCTGGTGGGCAGGTCCACGTCTGGTGGTGTGTTTTGGGGTGTCTGCGGACTTTTTATGATTTTAGGCAGCCTCTCTGCTAATGGGTGGCGTTGTGTTCCTGTCTTGCTAGTTGTTTGGCATAGGGTGTCCAGCACTGTAGCTTGCTGGTCGTTGAGTGAAGCTGGGTGCTGGTGTTGAGATGGAGATCTCTGGAAGATTTTCGCCGTTTGATATTATGTGGAGCTGGGAGGTCTCTTGTGGACCAGTGTCCTGAGGTTGGCTCTCCCACCTCAGAGGCACAGCACTGACTCCTGGCTCCTCAATTTGGGATGATTTGTTGTCTATTCATGTATTCCACAGATGCAGGGTACATCAAGTTGATTATGGAGCTTTAATCCGCTGCTTCTGAGGCTGCTGGGAGAGGTTTCCCTTTCTCTTCTTTGTTCTCACAGCTCCTGGGTCTCAGCTTTGGATTTGGCCCCGCCTCTGCGTGTAGGTCGCCGGAGGGCGTCTGTTCTTCGCTCAGACAGGACAGGGTTAAAGGAGCAGCCTCTTCGGGGACTCTGGCTCACTCAGGCCGGGCGGGAGGGAGGGGCACGGAGTGCGGGGCGAGCCTGCAGCGGCAGAGGTTGGCGTGACGTTGAACCAGCCCGAGGCGCACCGTGCGTTCTTCCAGGGAAGCCGCCCCTGGATCCCGGGACCCCGGCAGTGGCGGGCTGAACAGGCTCCCGGAAGGACGGTGTGGACAGTGACCTGCGCTCGCACACATGCTTCTTGGCGGCGGCAGCAGCAGCCCCAGAGTCCCACGCCCGTCACTGGGCTCCGCGCTTTCAGTCGCGACTCGCGCCCGTCTGTGGAGCCCCTTTAAGCAGCGCTCTTAATCCCCTCTCCTCGCGCACCAGGAAACCAAGAGGGAAGAAAAAGTCTCTTGCCTCTTCGGCAGCTCCAGAGTTTTCCCGGACTCCCTTCCAGCTAGCTGTGGCACATTAGCCCCCTTCAGGCTGAGTTCTCGCCGCCAGCCCCAGTCCTCTCCCTGCGCTCTGACTGAAGCCCGAGCCTCAGCTTCCAGCGCCGCCCGCCTCGGCGGGCGAGCAGACAAGCCTCTCGGGCTGGTGAGTGCCGCTCGGCACCGCTCCTTTGTGCGGGAATCTCTCCGCTTTGCCCTACCCAGGTATGTGGGGAGTTTCTTGCCTTTTGGGAGGTCTGGGGTCTTCTGCCAGCGTTCAGTAGGTGTTCTGTAGGAGTTGTTCCACGTGTAGCTGTATTTCTGGTGTATCCGTGGGGAGGAAGGTGATCTCCGCGTCTTACTCTTCCGCCATCTTACCCGGAAGTCTCCCAAAGCAATCTTGAGAAAGAAAAATGGAGCTGAGGAAAAAGGCTCCCTGACTTCAGACTATACTACAAAGCTACAGTAATCAAAACACTATGGTATTGGCACAAAAAAAAAAAATAGATCAATGGAACAGGATAGAAAGCCTGAGATAAACCCACGCATATATGGTCACCTTATCCTTGATAAAGGAGGCAAGAATATACAATGGAGCAAAGACAGCCTCTTCAATAAGTGGTGCTGGGAAAACTGGACAGCTAGATGTAAAAGAATGAAATTAGAACACTTTTTAATACCATACACAAAAATAAACTCAAAATGGATTAAAGACCTAAGTGTAAGGCCAGACACTGTAAAACTCTTAGAGGAAAGTATAAGCAGAACATTCTATGACATAAATCACAGCAAGATCCTTTTTGACCCACCTCCTAGAGAAATGGAAATAAACACAAAAATAAACAAATGGTACCTAATGAAACTTAAAAGTTTTTGCACAGCAAAGGAAACCATAAACAAGACGAAAAGACAACTCTCAAAATGGGAGAAAATATTTGCAAACAAAGCAGCTGACAAAGGAGTAATCTCCAAAATATACAAGCAACTCATGCAGCTCAATATCAAAAAAACAAACAACCGAATCCAAAAATGGGCAGAAGACCTAAATAGACATTTCTCCATAGAAGACATAGAGATTACCAACAAACACATGAAAATATACTCAACATCACTAATCATTAGAGAAATGCAAATCAAAACCACAATGAGGTATCACCTCACACCAGTCAGAATGGCCATCATCAAAAAATCTAGAAACAATAAATGCTGGAGAGGGTGTGGAGAAAAGGGAACCCTCCTGCACTCTTGGTGGGAAGGTAAACTGATACAGCCACTAGGGAGAACAGTACAGAGGTCTCTTAAAAAACTAAAAATAGAACTACCATATGACCCAGCAATCCCACTACTGGGCATACCCCTGAGAAAACCATAATTTAGAAAGATACATGTACCCACAATGTTCATTGCAGCATTATTTACAATAGCCAGGACATGGAAGCAACCTAAGTGTCCATCAACAGATGAATGGATAAATATGATGTGGCACATATATACTATGGAATATTACTCAGCCATAAAAAGGAATGAAATTGAGTTATTTGTAATGAGGTGGATGGACCTAGAGTCTGTCATACAGAGTGAAGTAAGTCAGAAAGAGAAAAACAAATACTGTATGCTAATACATATGTACGGAATCTAAAAAAATGGTTCTGGGACTTCCCTGGTGGTGCAGTGGTTAAGAATACACCTGCCAATGCAGAGGACATGGGTTCAGTCCTTGGTCCGGGAAGATCCCACATGCCACGGAGCAACTAAGCCCTGGGCCACAACTACTGAGTCTGTGTTTTAGAGCCCATGAGCCATAACTACTGAGTCCATGCACCACAACTACTGAAGCCCATGCACCTAGAGCCCGTGCTCTGCAACAAGAGAAGCCACCACAATGAGAAACCCATGCACCACAACGAAGAGTAGCCCCCACTTGCCGCATCTAAAGAAAGTCCACATGCAGCAATGAAGACCCAACGCAGCCAAAAATAAATAAAAACGAAAAAACAAACTGGTACTGATGAACCTAGTGGCAGGGCAGGAATAAAGACGCAGAGGTAGAGAATGGACTTGAGGACACAGCGGGGGATGGGGAAGTTGGGACAAAGTGAGAGAGTAGCATTGACGTTGACATATATACACTATCACTGTAAAATGGATGGCTATTGGGAAGCAGCCACATAGCACAGGGAGATCAGCTCGATGCTTTGTGACCTCTTAGAGGGGTGGGATAGGGAGTGTGGGAGGGAGGCTCAAGAGGGAGGGGATATGGGGATATATGTATACATATAGCTGATTCACTTTGTTATACAGCAGAAACTAACACAACATTATAAAGCAATTATACTCTAGTAAAGATGAAAAAAAAGTCTAGTGGAAATTCAAAATCAAGCAAAACCATAATCAAAAATAAAATCAGATTTTAGTTTGTGTGTGTGTGTGTGTGTGTGTGTGTGTGTGTGTGTACTACTTAAAATATCAGAGCAAGTTGATGTGTGGAATAACTAATATAAGTATTTACTTCTTTACCAATCACTCCATTAGATATTTTATATAATTATCATCTAGTTCTCATAATTATCTATTATCGCTTTTCACTTAAGAGGTTAAAGTGTCAGAGAGTTAAATGACTTAATCAAGTAAGATGCAGAGCCAGGATTAAGACCCAAGTTCATTAAAATGTAAGATCCATGTTTTGTTTACAAAGTGATAAGACCTCATGCAAAGTCATATTGTTTAATGATCTTGAACTTCCCCAGTTGAGCTATGTGTAGCTTCTGTAGGGACAGGATGGACAATCCAAAATAAACTGCCAGCACCTTTAACAAGACAACATAAGTTGTTCAGGCTTAGAAATATAACCCAAGGCATTAATTTCTATGCAATTACTATAGAGTCAACATGATTCTCTAACCTGGGGATAACACAAATCTTCTCATAAAATATAAAGAGCTGTGGCAAATCAATAAAGAGAAGGTCTTTAGAGGCCTATGTAAATTGGGAATAACTGATCTCTTTTATCCTCAAATGTGGTAGGAGGAAGTAGGAGAAGAGAGGATGCTAAACTCAGAGGGAATAATTAAATAACTAGGCTTATAGTTCTTAGAGGTGGTGAAAGCTGTAGAATCAGGTGAAGGGGGACTGTGGTGGTAGCTGTGATGCCCTGTAATTCTCTGCTAACAGTTGATAAGTGTGCCTATTTTTCTAAGTATATTGGATCTCAGAGACACACCATTCTTTTTGGGCGATGAGACACAACTCATCTTCCAGGGTGGTACTTATATCTAATCCATGCCATTATATAGTTTTTATTTAGAGATAAGTGCTTTTTAAGAATAAAAATAGAGTATGACTTCGAGTTTTTTATAGCTAGTAGAAATATCAGAGTTGGCTTTATTTTTTGGAAAAAGGAATAAGTTAGTTCTTTTGAATTCTTTACCAAACTTACACTTTGAAAGTTCTTTCCCAGCTAAATAAGGGTCAAATGAGTGTTTCTGGCTTGTTTCCCAGGTTTTTCAATTGAATCATTCTTCTCCATATCCAAACTGTATTTCTACAATGATTTATAAAAACTCAAATACAGGAATATCTTTGCAGAAATTGCTAGGTTGAAAGTATTAGCACATTGAACACAACATAAATAAGCAACAAATTCAGAGAAGGCATTTGAAGAACTTGGCAGAGAGGGAGCTAATTTTCTTTGACTACTTACTTCGTACCTAGATGTAAGTGTAACAGATTACATTGAGCCCTTATGAAGTAGGTTTAGTTATCCCCACTTTCTAGAGAAGGAAATCTCAAGGTCAAACTTCTAGGAGCTGGAATTTGAACCCAGGTTCCAAAGCCTGTTCTCTTTCCAGTATATTATTGAATGGCTTAGATAAAATAGAGGTAACAGAAGTACCTCAAAAAGGAAGTATGGTTCAATGGAAAAATCACTGGCCCAGGAGTCAGACAACCAGGGTCTTAGTGAGTAGACTCTTGTTATCTCTTCTCTCTGTCTTCTCACTTCTTATCTGTAAAAATGACGGCAGGCCAAAGCTGATCTAAGCTGTACTTTTAAAAATTTTACATTTCTAATTGCTTATTATCTTTCTTTTTCTCCTAGA
This sequence comes from Hyperoodon ampullatus, assembly GCF_949752795.1. NCBI lineage: Eukaryota > Metazoa > Chordata > Mammalia > Artiodactyla > Ziphiidae > Hyperoodon > Hyperoodon ampullatus. The sequence goes on along the minus strand of NC_136918.1, from coordinate 70,666,272 downwards.
TTGTAAGCTCCATGAAGGTAAGGATTTTTTATTGTGGTAAAATAAATATAACATGAAATTTACCATTTTAACCATTTCTCGGTGTGCAGTTTAGTGGCATTTAAGTACATTCATATTGATGTACAGTCATCACCACCATCCATCTCCAGAACATTTTCATCTTCCCCAACTGAAAATCTATACCCATTAAACTATACTTGTCCATTTCTCTCTCCCCTCAAACTCAGGGAACCACTGTTCTGCTTTCTGTCTCTATGAATTTGACTACTCTTAAGTGCTTCACGTAAGTGGAATCATAGATAAGGGATCATATTTATCCTTTTGTGTCTGGCTTATTTCATTTAGCATAATGTCTTCAAGTTTCATATAATTTGTAGAATGCATCAGAATTTTATTCCTCTTTAAGGCTGAATAATTTTCCATCGTATGCATATAACACATTTTGTTTATCCAGTCATCATTCACCCGTCAATGGACATTTGGGTTGTTTCCACCTTTTGGCTATTGTGGATAATGTTATAAACATGGGTGTACAAATATCTCTTTTAGACCCTGATTTCAATTCTTTTGGATATATACCCAGAAGTGAGATTGTCGGGTCATACGGTATTTCTGTGTTTAATTTTTTAGGAACTGCCATACTAGAATGTACTTTTTAGCTCAGAAATTCTATGATTCAATGAGGGCCTCTAGGGGCCCATGAAGAAATGTGTCTTTGATGATTGTCCAAAGCAGGGTTGGACATTTGCCCAGGGCTGCCAGGACTTACTCTCAGCACTCAATACAGGACAGATGGCAACAGGGTCTGTTGGAGTAGATTTCCCTCTCCTGTCCGACACTAGCCAGACAGGAACCACTGAAGCCATTTCTCCCATCTCCCAATTAACTCTCCTTTGATATATTTCAAAGACATGGAATTCAAAATACTGACCCTGAATGAATGAATAATACTGTCATTTAACTGTATAAATATCCTAAATTGGACAGAAAAAGAATAGGAGGAAATGAAACCGGTAATTTGTCTGATGAGAACATTTCCAAAGTATTTTAAAAATCATGTTTTTGAAGTAAAACATAAATTATAATTTTGGGGAAAAAATGCAGAACAAACTCATCACGTAAAAATACTCTTGCTTTTGCCTGAAAAAAAAAAATGGAAGAAGACATCACAAGCCAGTGTGGACCACTTATCAAACTTTAATTCCATATGATTTGCAAAATATATTTTTATCTTAGACCGAAACTATACTCCCCTGTCACTACCCAATTCAAGTTTAGAAGTTTTGAACAGAATAACAGTTATTCCACAACTTTGATGCAGGAAACAGAAGGAAAGAAATTCCAAGGTAAAAAAAAATTAGATTCTCAAAAGTGAAGATGAATTTCTGAAATGACTGTTTGAAATAATATTGAAAATTTCTCAATGTCTGAAGACACTGCTTTAATCATCTTGGTATTTCCAGGGCTTGGTTCTATAGGTTCTCAGAAATGTGAGTTGTTGAACTAATATGTGCTAAGGAAAGACTACCAAATTTCTCATTTGATGAAGAATCTAGGGCAGGAAGGTAACAGGAAAGAGGACTTTGTCTCATTTTCACTAAGTTCTGTTTATGATATTATTGCCTAAGAAATACATGATCCCTTCTCAGAAGCTGGCTTGCCACTGGCCATATCACATGCACGTGGGTGCAACATCTCCACCCAGAGCAAAAGTGCTATGCATGTTTTCCTGCTTATGGCAAAAATTCTAGCCAGTTGTCATACAAGCATGACAGATTCTTTTGTTCTGAATCATCAGAATGAAATAAAATTCTTTTGCAAGGGATTGCCTTAATAATGCAAATTAAATTCAGAGATGTGAAAGGAAATTTGGTAATTTTATATTTAGAAATATACAAACCATAAGTGTAGAAAGTTCTATTTTGGAAAAAAGAAGTCAAAATTATGTATTGGTATATAAACCTATATATTTATATAAATGCATGGGAGAAAGGTCTGTAAAACTATACATCAACAATCGACAGTGATTATTTCTGGGTCAAGAAGTGGGATTAGGGTGGGGAGTAAACACTATTTTACTCCATATACTTCTGCATTATTTTATTTCTTTCCCTATGGGTTTATATTCATGTATTATCTGTATAACTTAAAAAGAAAAAAATCACATACAATGAAAAAGTTGATGTTAGTTAAAGGAGGTAATTTAAATGATGTCTCACAAAATTACCATGCAATGAGGCTAATAGTTATAGTTTTAAACGTTATTTTTCTCTTTTGCCTTCCTGAGTTCAAAAACTTTGCTCTAGGGTGGGCGTGGAGTGGCAATGGGGTAGACATTAGACTGTTATAAGAATACAAAGAGGAAGACTAAGGTAAGAGGGAATTCATTTTTTAACTGCCAAAATTGTATTATACAGCACAACACCTTGCAAGCAAAGCTTTTGTCTTGAGAAAGGATTTTCTAAATTTCTTTATCTCCCTTTAGTCTATCAACCCCTGAGCATGGAGAACTTCCATTAGAGACCTGTGGTATGGAGGGGATGGCAGCTATATCAGTTATACAGTTGGTAGGGAGAATATAATATAGAAGAAGTAAAAGAGAAGACTTTTCAGTTCTGGCAGGGCAGATTGTGGAGAGAAGGAGAGAGATAAGTGTGATGTCATCAGAAGTGGGTCCTGACTTCATTATATTTGGACTTCAGCTTGGGGAAGGGGGAGTATATTAGATTAAGTATGGTAACATGGAGGGCAGTGGTGACCTTAGGAAGGAGATCCACTCCTAGGTGGCTCTCTGCACCAGTACAGGGCAGCCAATTTAGTTAAAAGCACAGCTCGGAGGCAAGCAGAGGAGGTATAAGGCTCAGCGGCCATGGGCCACCCTTGTCCCTGTAATGGAGTGGACAGGAGGAGAAAGAAGCAGCTGAGGTTCTTGTTGGACAGCTTTTCAGAGAAATCACTGTAGTGGAGAGGAGCTCTGTCCAGTATACAGCAGAGAGAACCGACCCAGCTAGGCTTCAGAGGGGGCCACAGCGCCAGTGGGTGCTGAGTTGCAGTCAGATTGCCAGGTAAGAGCTATGCACACAGTGCCTGGAAAATAAGTAACATCACCCTTAACTTTAGCTGAGAGGGTGATAAGCAAGCAAAGGACATTATCCCTTAGGCAAGAAGACACTCCCTCTCACCCTGCTACCCCCATGCATGATGCTTTTCCACAACCACAAGGAAACAGGACCCACTTCATCATGCCCCCAAATGCCACCTTAGAGAGATAACCATGGCAGGGGGTAAGAGGAAGAACATTTTTATTCAAATGAGAGGTTGTTTCCTAAACATACTACTCAAATGATCAGATGGGATTAAATTTAAATAAAGACTCAGTTCATTTCCCCCTTAGTAACCAGTGGTTAGCTGTTCACGAGAAGTTCTAGACAAAATGATGGTACATTTTCTCTGCAAAGCTGAGTTGTAATGTGAAATTTTGTAATCTTACAATAAGTGAAAAATAATGATAATGATAGAGAATAAAACTATCCTGAACAAGAAGACCTGGGTAGAGAAAGAAATCTTTTCCTAATAAAAAGAGAGCCTTATTAAGATTCACACAGCAAAAGGTAGAGGGTGGGGAGATGTGGGGAGTTGACCGAGGCAGGGTATCAGGGCATTTCGCATGTGAAGGCTGAAATCTAATCATACACAGTGGACTGTAGTGTCTCTTGGTGCATATATGCTTGTAAATTTCTTACGTGAAAACTGTTCAGATATTGTACCAGCTTGCTGTTTTGTGTTGCCATTAAAGAACAGAGTGAGACTTGCCCATTAACCTTCAGGTGACAGAGACTCTGGGATGCTCTCACAACCAGTCTCTGCCCTGAGACAGGGACTGAAAAGCCCATCCCTTCAGAAGCCATTCTAGGGCCAGTTGTTCCAACCCCACCTCCAAAATCCAGTTCTGTTCCATGGTGGAGGTGCAGAGCCCAGACTCTGGAGCCAGACTCTTCTCCTTACTAGCTGTGTGTCATTAGGCAAGTTACACAACCTCTCTGTGACTTAATTTGGAGTAATAATAAGAGGATCTATTTCTAAGGGATGTTTAGTGTGATCAACCATCCCTATTTGCCTGGGACTGAGGTGGCTTCTGGGACTTGAAATTTTCGGTGCTAAAACTGGGAAAGACCTGGACAAGCCAAAAGGAATTGGTCACCATGGTTAACGTGAGCATAAAATGGGTTAATTTAAGTGAGATTTTCAGACAGAAGTGTGCTCAGCACAGAGCAAGCGCTTAATAATGTTTCTTTGATCATTATCATGATCGTTATTACAACTACGACTATTGTATATGGGGAAAGAAATCTGCCCTCAGCCAGGAGGGCTGCTATAATGCTGTTTTTTTTAAAAATATTTATTTATTTATTTGGCCACTCCTGGCGGCATGCGGGATCTTAGTTCCGTGACCAGGGATCAAACCCGTGCCCCCTGTAGTGGAAGCAGAGTCTTAACCACTGGACTGCTAGGGAAGCCCCAACCATAATGCTGTTTTGATTAGAGAAAAGGGGATCCTAATGACCCTTGGAATCTCTAGGTCTCTTAGTGTCCTGAAATATTCACCCAATTGCTTATTGCAAAAATAACTTAATACAAAGCTAATATGTGCAGGCTGAAATAAAATTCTATACAACTGAAATCAATTTCTCTGGGGACATGACAGAAGAAGATCTAGCAAGAAAGGAGATCCCGTAACAGTGCTTGAAGCCATTCACTTGGTCTCTCCGAAATCCTTCAACGTTCTAGTACTTCAAGTGGTGAGCAAGTGAGGCTTTTGATGTTATTTTGAGGCTCAGTAGCATAGTCATGTAGCAAGAACACCACCAGGAAGCTCTAAGGAAAGGCTTAACATTTTGCTGTATTCAAAGCATCCTAAGTAAGAAGATGACTTTCTTGCAGCAAAAAAAGGAAAATACAGCTAACATTGATTGGTTGGTTATTATATGTTGGGCACTGTTCTAAAAGCTTTTTGTGTGTTTTGCCCCTTTATGTTCAAAACAATCCTGTGATATAGATACTTCCAGTTTAGAAGAAGAATCTGAGACTCAAAGATGTTGTGATTTACTATGTCTGATTCAAGCAGCAACTAATAGTAGTTGAAGTCAAAGAGGATTTAATTTATACCTAAGTATTTTCAATTATATAAATCCTATTATAAATTGTGTATCAATTTCATTTGCACAGTATTTAGACTTGTTGATACTTTGTTTTCAGTTTTGATTGTGGGGTTTTTTTTATGGGTAGTGATGTTTCTTTTTTATTTTTATTATTTTTTTATTTTTAATTTTTAATTTTTTTTTACATCTTTATGATTGTGGTTTTGATCTGTATAGTACAATTGGATGAGTTATGTGGCACATTCTCATTCTTGCTCAAACCTCTCTTGAGGGAAGCCCACGTGACTGACCCATGAAATCCCAACTCAAGATACTACTGTTCCCCAATGGGAACCACCCAAACTGAAAGCATAGTAATCAAGGAAATAAGCCAAGGAAATAAATTGTCTCTGTCAAGTTAGCCTGGGAAACCAGAAAGTCTATAGCAGAAGTGAATGTCATAATCATAAAATTATTTTTCTATAAATCAATGTTATACATGACAGAGGTCACTATATCTTTGAAAGCCTTAGCTTCATCCCTTGCTTCTTTCAAGTTGTGTATAAGTGTAATTTGTTTCATTCTTATGTGACCTAAAATCCAGTGATGATGACATTAATCATCACAGTTAACATTAAACAGAGTCAACGTTTTTACTGTTTCTGGTTAATTAATTATTTCTACTTTCTTTTTCTTATTGCTGTCCAGAGAAGTTACATCATAAAAGAGAGTAGCAATGTCATTCAGCTTCCAGAAACTCAACTTTCTGGTTGTAAATTTGAAACAGCTGGTTATATATTTTGTCCTATAGAGGAAGACAAAAAGATCTATTGAAGAACCAAAGTGAGGGTTAATAGTCGAATTATCCCTGCCTCAGTTGGCTATTTCCCAATAGTACAGCGGGTAACATAAACTTTGGGGTGAGAAGATAATCAACATTCATTCAACAGGGGCTGCAGGAGTGGCCTCTTGCCCTGCTCCCAGAACTCTGGCATCTCAAAAATTTGCCTTATGCGGGAAACCTGATGCCAGATTCCAGTTAAAAAAAATCCTGAAGTCCCAGAGCTAGAAGGGTTTTGAATGGTAGTTTCTCTAAGACAGAATTGCAATGGAACCAGTTCAGGAAGCTATTCTTTTCCTTAATATCTTGAGATTCAAATCTCTTAGAAGCATGGCAAAGTGCACAGTTCAATTTCCTCCCATGTATTTAGATTATAATGGCTTCATTTTGAAATTAAAGTATTTCTACACTGACAAGCTTCACCGCATGAGTTCAGAGGGTGTCATTCACAAAGGCCACAGTGTAAATGGTGCCCTTCTAGAGGTGGGTAATGCAGAGGCCTCACAATGCAGCACAAGTGAGCCTCACTCCTCAGACAGTGTGATTTGGGATTGCATGGAGATCCCTGGAGGAGGCTGACATTTTATTTTAGTTAGTTTCTTCTCACCTATCACTTCTTACCCCATTCTCTGTGCTTATGATATTCTTTACTTCTCTTAGCTCCCTGCATGCTTCATGGCCAAGTCCCTGATTTATGACTCAACCAAATCTGACTTAGCTTACTATGTCTAGCCCCTGGAATGCAAGACTGGGGAAGAGAGAGAGATTTGAGAAACTGCAGGTAACTCTTGTTCCAACAGAAGACTGCAAAGGGTCACAGGATACCTCTGACCACAGCCAGCGGCCTTGCACAGCACAGTGAATTTGCACTGAAAGAGAACTGTACTTCTTGATATGTGTATGTTCAATGGTAATTAAACCACTGATTTAATTGATTACCTGGTAATCAAATACATAATACAGGCAATAGAAATATGCTTGTACTTTGCAGATGTGAATAAAAATTATCTGTTCTTTAAGAACTGAAACTTTATCAACATTGTTCTGGGAGCCTGAGAACATGCTGCCGTAAGCACATCAGCTTTATTATCACAGGACAACATTAGCTCACTCTATAGCACAGAAGCTAATGGTACAGACTCTGTTGCTAGACAACCTGGAATCAAATCTCAGGTCTACCACCAGCAAATTATGTGGTCTGAGGCAAATTTTGTTTTCACTTCCATATTTCAGTTTCCGCATTTGTAATTTAAGAATACTACTTGCTCAGGGTAGAGTAAAGCATTTAAAATGGTGCCTAGCACATTGTGCTTGCTGCTACTAGTAGCACAGAGAGATTAACTCAGAACCATGCTATAATTATTGAGTATCTGCTGCTTATTAAGTATGGAGTTTGTCACAGAATGTGTAGTTATATATTTTTAAAAAAATTTTTAATTGTAAAACACGTGACATAAAATTTACCATGTTAACCATTTTAAAGTATATAATTCAGTGGCATTAAGTACATTTATGATGTGAAACCATCACCTCTATCTAGTTCCAGAACTTTTTCATTACTCCAAATGGAAACCCTGTACCTATTAAGTAGTCAATCTCCTTCCCCTTAGTCTCTGGCAACCAGAAATCTGCATTTTGTTTCTATGGATCTGCCTATTCTGGATATTTCATATAAATGGAGTCGTATATATGTGGCCTTTTGTGTCTGACTTCTTTCATTTAGCATAATGTTCATCTAAGAGGTAACATGTATCAGTATTCATTCTTTTTGATGACTACTTAATATTCCACTGTTGGATATGCTACATTTTATCTATTCAATGTCAATCATTGATAGACACTTTGGTTGTTTCCACCTTTTGGTTTTTGTGACTAGAGATGCTATGAACATTTATGCAGTGTATGTATTTGTTTGAATACTTGTTTTCAATTCTTTTGGGTATATACCTGGAGATGGAACTGCTGGATCATAAGGTAATTCTATGTTTAATTTCTTGAGGGATGGTCACATATTTTTAACAATGATTTCCTTGTTCTTATAATGTCCAACTTTAAAAACAAAACTGCAGGGACTTCCCTAGTGGTCCAGTGGTTAAGACTTTGTGCTCCTAAGGCAGGGGGCATGGGTTCGATACCTGGTTGGGGAACTAACATCCCACATGACATGCAGCGCAGCCAAAAAATAAAATTAAAAAAAAACCTGCCATATTAATTGTGAAAGAGATGTACCTAAATAACGACTTTTGCAGTCACTTTCCTGGTCCCCTGATTGTGCAGACAGATGAGTAGCTACCCTTATGAATAGTACTCAAACAGGAGTCATTTCTGATTGCGTGACTGACTGCTCATAATTGCAGAAAAAGGTTATTGTGGCAACGTCATTCATATTTGTGGGTTAATTTCAATATTGTTTCTAATATTTCCAGCCAATACTCCTCCCAAAGTAAGAATAATGAAATATAACTTATGAAATGAATTGAAAATTGAACTTATTTTTAAGTGACCCCAATGACATGTTTATTACTTCTCCAGTGAATTTTTGGTAACCACTAGAAACAGTGCACCTTCCAACAACAGTGATGAGTCTGACTCAGCCCTAGGAGGAGGAACCTGAACACTTATCGAATTACAAAACCTCTAGAGGAAGTTCATTTGGAAGAACTCAACTGTTTCCTACCATGTACTCTTGATGGTAGCCAAATACAAGTTAGATGTCCAAACAGTAAGGATACAAAATAGTCAACAGCAATATGATCAGAAACAAATCTGGGATATTTTCATAGGAGCTAGTACAATTTGCAGACATGAAAGTAATTTTGAAACTTATATGAATTTTAAATTAAATACACACATATATAGATGTATGTGTGTGTGTATATATATATATATATTTTTTTTTGCATGATGCAAATGTAGTTGATTTCTGGCAATGATAAAGAGTCACTCCGTGGTCACACTGAGTCAGTGGAAGCCCATGTGTTATAAATAAACATTTGGCTCTACCTAGCAGAGATATATCAAAAGTTGTACAGAGGCAAACAAGGCAGGCAAGCCCTGATCCCCTGCAGGTACCATGCCATGTGCTACCAATTACTTTACAATTCTGCAAAATGTATAACAGCAACCAGATTTAGGGCACAGGAAATTTTAGGAAATTTTATTATTAAACTCCACTAAAATGGGTCTGTTCACATGTTTTTCCCGAGGAAAGGAGGATGAGCCTAAGATCGTCTATACGTGAGTCATCTACCTCATTCCTCTCTCAGTTGGCATTTCTGAACTAAAGCATTCTGGCCTCACTGTCACCTGACAGCCTTAATAAAACACTCTTAAGAGAGTGATATGTATTTACCAAGAGGTTCGATGATGTTAGATAGGTTGTTGCAAGTTGCACGGGACCTCCACACAGTATATATGTACTGTCTCAAACATTTTTTTAAAATAAATTTATGTATTTTTAATTTATTTATGTTTGGCTGCATTGGGTCTTTGTTGCTGCGAACGGGCTTTCTCTAGTTGTGGCAAGCGGGGGCTACTCTTTGCTGTGGTGCGCGGGCTTCTCATTGCGGTGGCTTTTCTTGTTGCAGAGCATGGGCTCTAGGTGCGTGGGCTTCAGTAGTTGTGGCACGAGGGCTCAGCAGTTGTGTCTAGCGGGCTCTGGAGTGCAGGCTCAGTAGTTGTGGTGCACGGGCTTAGTTGCTCCATGGCACGTGGGATCTTCTTGGACCAGGGCTCGAACCCGTGTCCCCTGCATTGGCAGGTGGATTCTTAATCACTGTGCCACGAGGGAAGTCCCTGTCTCTAACTCTTTGATGCTCTTGCAAGAAGTGGCCTTTAGCAACTCCTAACTGAGCCTGGCTTTCCTAAGATGTCCACTAGGAAATCTATTTTGATTTCATAATCATGTATCTGACATGGGAAAACTAGGGAGAATCTTATTTCATTTGCTGCTGCTCAATGAGGTTTCGCTGAATAGAAAGCAACTAATTTTGTGCAGCCGGTTCTGAGATATACTATGAATATGGAAGCTAATTTTAGAACATAATTCTAGACTTAAGGGAAACTCAATACTGTAGGCCACAAGTATAACTGAAAGCCTCTGAGGAAGGTATTTTCTTATGAACTGTATTCTTAGAGCATAAATTCTGAAAGATGTTAGACATTAGTTGCCATTGATGCAGTTGCTGTGACAATATGAATAGCTGGTAAGCTTGAAGAAGGTTGATTTCACTTGATATCCTGCACCAGGGAAATATCTAACAACATCATCATCAACAAATACTTTGGAGATGTATCAAGTATGGGGCATTGGGCTGGGTACTGAAACTATAAAAAGACTCATTGAGAGTCTTACAACTTAAAAAGAGATATTAGGAATATACAAATATTAAAAAAAAAAAAAAAGCAATCCAAGGTAAAGTACAAGATGAACAGTACCTGCCATCACTGAGGACAGAGAAAGTAAGACTTGATCTGGACATGATGAATGGTGGCCCTAGAGAAATGGAGCGGAGGGCACCTAGAGGAGCAATGATGCAGGCAAAGGCATGGGGGGGGGATGAAAATGGCACGTCCAAAAAGGCATGTGGGATGGACAGACAGCAACAAGGTCATGTATCCAGGGTTGGGTCCTGACTCTGCCACCCACTGGCCATATTACAATAGCTATATGACTTTCTCTTTTCTCATGTATAAAAGGAGGATGATGATCACTAGATGGTATATGCTTTTCATCAGGATTAAATAAAAACAATTATTCACTTATCCTTTTATTCAACAAATATTCATTATGCAACATAAAGATGCTCAGTGAAGTTAGCTATTCTTACCCACAATGAGTCAACCCATTTGGAAAGAGCAAGTCCATGTGGGAAATTATTAGAGTCGGAAACTAGAGGGATAAGCCACATCAAATACAAATAGCAGCCACCATCAATTTACAGCCCCTCGATACTATCACTGATACAAAGACAAACCAATTGAAGAAATCAAACAATGGTCTATTTCTAATATTTATCATCTGTACATTGCTTTGTTCAATAATTTACAATGATTCTCTATTTTCTTGTTTGTTTTTAAGAGGGTAGGGGGTTAGCTGTAAAGAAGGTAGTCGAAATAGAAGCTGTAAAAATAAAATCCAAAATATCCAGACATACAAAGGTTAGATTGGGCTAATAGAGCTCCCAATAAAAATTCATTTTTCTAAGCAGTAAAAAAAAATATATTAAAAGGGGTTTAATACAGTATAGACATAGATTCATAGGAAGTTTCAAAAGATCATTCATTCAACATGTGCTTACTGAGCTCCTACAGTATAGACATTGAATATGCAGTAAATGTGCTACCAATTTTAACTAGTGGATACAAACAATAAAGAATAATGCACAAAAATACAAGTGTGTTAAGTACCATGAAGGAAAAAGAATACAGAAAAACACCCCAAAGAACAATATGGGAACAGCTAATTTAGATTGGGGTGGGGGTCAGAGAGAGCTGCTCTGAAGAAGCAATGTTTGTGTTGGGACTTCTAGTACAGGCAGGGGTGAGCAAAGTGAAGGGTGAGGGCAGAATGGTCCAGTTTTGGGCCCCGTGGTGGGAAAGAACCTTGGCTACGGGGCTGATGTACACAGTCCTCAAAGACCACACTGGTTCTGGTAGCCTAGTTTTTTCTTCTTAAATGTGTATAAACCTTGACCACGATAGATGACTTCAAAGCTAACTTGGTCTGGATTACCTCTAAGATCCGTTGGCAACTCTCAGAATAGAACTTTGAAAACTCCATAGTTTTGGCTGCAAGAGTAGTCTAATTCTCAAGCATATATAGAAGGATGACTTACAAAAGACCCTCCAGCTTCAAGAGACCGCATTCACAAAAAGCAACTCAAATCAGACCGTGAATTTACAAGAAACCATGGGACTATGCTGTGCTCCAAGAATAAAATGGTAATAAAGAGTATAACAAAAGGTGGTAGAGGTAATTTTATTTCCTTACTAAGTTTATAACTCCTCCTCTCTGCTTGAACCACTTGCACCTGGCTCAGAGTGAGATGGCCAAAGCTCTTCCTGCAGGTCCAACATGGCAAATGACCACTGTTTTACCTCTCTCTGATCTTGCTGAGTCAGCCTTTCCCCAAATACAATTATCACTTAAATCCAAGGGTAAAAGCTGCAGGTTGACTGCCCATGTCCTTACAGATGGTCCTGGCTATGTGGGTGCCTCAGGTATCCACATTAATGTAAAATCTAGTAGGCCGAGAACCAGAGGCCACTGTGAGCAGGCAGCATCTGGTGGGCAGTGACGGCAGAGCTAAAGCTCTACTACTAGGAAGGGTTCACGGTTCCTTGTACTCCATGCCTTTGCTAACCCCTGTGGAAAGGAGGGGCTGCTGAATTTGATTTGATTTTAATTTTACCTTCTGCCCAAACTGAAGATCAGTGACCAGCCCCTTCCCCTAATCACCTCTATCAATATTATGACACCTTATGCTCAGTAAAATGCTCTTTGAGAAGCTGCCGGGGAAAAGCCCAACGTCTGTGTGTATGGGGTCTCAGGGGTGTTTTTTCTTTGACATTCTCAAATAAAGTAGACCAAACTAAAGAATGAAAGGGATGTGCATGGGAGAAGTAAATGCAAATACAATGAACTGAGACAGGAGACAAGAACATTAAAGAGAGGGAGAAGATAGGAAGATTCATTATGAGAAAAAGAAGTCAAATCAAAGGAAACACAATAATGGGACAATGTTAGTAATAACACAAGAAATCCAATATTTTTCCCTCTGAATAGAGCAAACAGGACCTGAATATAACTAGTGTCTGTTTTGGGACAAAAGAGAAAACAGAGCACGAAAAGGGTCTATCTCAAACAAAACAAAACAAAACTAAGTCAACTTTTTTTTTTTTCATCAATTCTCTAAATACTTTGCTGGGAAAAGGAGATGGGAGGTTTTGGCTCAGAGTTACTGAAGCTTGTTATATATGACCCCAGTGACCCTTGAAGTTTGCATCTGTCACAACAGAACACACGGCCTCCTAACACACTGCCTTTGTCTGCCAGACTCATGCAGGGCTGTGGAGTGAGACACCCGAATAAGCCCATCTGGCGCCATAGCTACCAGCCTCCCTCAGTCTGAGCTTCCTTCTGTGGACAGAGACCCAGACTTGCAAATCTGCACCCAGAAGCCTCCTTTCTGCCATTTCTTATCTTCCGACTTTCTGCCCCTTCCTTCCTCACATGATGGAAACTCATCAATGGGTACTAGAAGTGACCCTGCAAAAATGAGCAAATTGTTCCCTTGGGTCTCAGAAAGAAGGCTGAAGGGAAAGGGTTTCAGAATAGCTGAATAGCTCTAAAAGCACTAGCAGTTAAACTGCTAGTTCTTGTTGGCACTATTCTTCTCATTCCAAAAGCCCACTGAATACCAAAACATTTACAGTTGGAGTCAAGACCTCTTCCCCGACCCTCATCCAATTACTTTGAGTTTTACAAATAAGCTAAGTGTGGCAGCTCTGGCAGTGACTGCATCAGGTTCTGCTCAACTTTCCTGAGAAGCAGTTTGCTGCCTCCAACCCTACCTAGATCATGAGAGCTCAGCAGAACTGTACAAGACCCCTCTCATGTGGCACCTCCCTTTGACCACTAATGCTATTACCCAGGCACTGTTTACTGCCAAGTTTGCATCTCCTTTACTTGGCCAAACCTTTTGTTGACATCCTTTGTCTGCTGTCTTCTCCATTCTCTTAAGTTTATATATTTTAATTCCTTTATTGTGAGTTATGTGGCATTGTGGTGGTAGTGGAGATAAACATGTGTTCAACCAACCATGTTTACTGGAAGTCTTGTGGGTATAAGGGATGGGGGAAGGGTCAGAAACCCTTAAACTGCATCTAAACTCTAGGTGAATGTGACAGCCAGTAAAAATTGACTGTCTAGAACAAGGCTTGATAAACTACAGCTGTTGGGCAAGTCTGACTCACTGCTTGTATAAATAAAGTTTTATTGGAACTCAGTCATGCCCCTCCCTGTATATATTACCTATGGATGCTTTTACACTACAGTGACAGAGTTGAGTAGTTGCAGCAGAGACCTCATCGACTGCCTCTGTCCAAAAATATTTACTACCTGGGCTTTTATAGAAAGTTTGCCAACCTCCAGCCTAGAATGAAGCTGGTAACAATGATTAATATTGCTAGGCTTGATGTAAATATTTTTCTATGTTTCAAACTTGTTTGAAGAATGTTAAAGTTTTTAAAATTATTACATTTAATTTTAGCCTCAAAGGGAATGCTGCAGCCAGGAAAGAAATATATTTTACTAAGGTATGGCAAAAAAATATACTTTTAAAGAAAGCTACTGATCTAGATTCAATATCCTGTATCCGATATAGCTGTGAGATAAATGTTATTCATAGAGGGAAATCTGACAATTCTTCACATACTAAATTCATGTTAGTTGACTAGGAGGTGTGTTGTTCCCAGTGCTTCAACAAAAATATTCCATTTAGAAGATTATCTTGCTTAAATTTTGTAGCAAAAGGTAGTTATAATTACACATTGCTGGCTTAAATTGTTAAATTGTACTTTTAAATTAGTCCACAATTTTCAAACCCAAATGTTCACCATCTGATAAAAAAGTGAATCAACTTTGAAAAATAGCCCTTCCCAAAAAGGTCAAAATATTTTCCAATACAGTCCTGGAAAGAAATACATAAAATTTCTAACAGTGGTAAAATGGTAAGATTAAGGATGATTTTCTTTACTCCTTTCTCTATTTTACAAATTTTTTACAGTGAACATTATGCTTTTATAACTGTAAAAAAAACTAACTTCTCTAGGAATTTTTTCCAGTAGGAAATGGATTAGAATTGGGTTGTGCTATTGGTTGATAAATTCAATTAATCTACCAGCTGTCACAAAATTATCACAGTGGGCTAGCCTTCTGAAGGATAAGTGATGAGTTAAGTTTGTTTTATACATAAAATAATTTCAGGCAATCATAGTCTCAGAGGTACAAAATACTCAGAAACTAAGAATTGTGTCTGAAAAACATCCATTGGATATAAATAAAGAGGCAGCTTTCTCCAGCTCACATGCCCCATTTTTAGTTTGAAGAATAAGATCATTTTCCCTGCAGGTGACACCGGCTGTGGAACTGTTCGGGGGAGAAGTCTTCACCTTGTCCACTGCTCAGCCCATGCCTTTCCTATATACAGGCGGTGGGGCACTGTGGGGAGTTACATTGTGCACTCACCCACCTCACCCCTTTTTCCCTACAGATGAAAATCCAAGTGTAATTAATGTCCATAATAGCTGGAGCCTGCAACATGAATACTGATGGAATTCGAGTTAAAAATACTAAAAGCTTTTAGGAGTAATGCTTTTTAGATGCATATCTCACGTAATTCTCAAATATGCAATGAATTGGCCGTTATTGTGGAAGAGAGACTCCTGGCCCCAACTCTGGCTGCCTGAGCCCATGCCTCTAACAGCTCTACCCCACAGCCTTACTTCTGCACTTTCCCCTCTAACTGTATGAATAACTATAAAGAAGCTTATTTATCTAAATAGAACTAACAATGATCAGTTTTCACTAATTCAGTATTTTCTTCAATCTATCAAATGTTTTGACAAATACCATGTACATATTGCCAGCAAATGATTAACCATTTTGCCTCTTTTTTAATGCTGAGTTTGAGACTTAATTTCTTTATTTGTGGCAGTCTCTGTGGGTTTTCAACCTCTTATGTTGCCTAACAACACAATGAACTTTTCCTAATGAAATATCGGCTATTAACCTAACCGTAAGCAAAAAGTCACATGCACTGTGAAAGCCCACTTGACGAAAAGAGATTCAGTTGCACATTAGTCGTACACACGGCATCTACTAGGTCAGGTTCTGGGCAGGGCTGCTCCTGCTCTTCATTTGTTGGTTCATTTGTCTGTTCATTCATTCATTCACTCATTCATTCAGCTGTGTGTGTTGAGCACCTGCTTTGTGCCTGGCACTGTGCTGGGCACTGGGGTAGAGAGGGTCCAGAGCCTGCCGGGCTGTAATGAGATATAGACTCAGACCCCTGTGCTGCCTGCTTCTCGTCTCAGTTGCTGGGGCTGGAGTGATGCCCCACTCCAGCTCTGTTTCTGGGACTCCAAACCCTGACACCGTCTCACAAGGTGTGTGAGAGTGGGGGATGTTAGATAATGGTTATTGAAACCAGCGCCCTAAAAGCCAAGGTATTTGGAAACCTAAAAAAAGGCACCCTGAATCCTGCTCTAGGGCCCAAGGAATCTCTTCAGGCTCCAAGTGGTACTCCTGTCCCACCCTGGACCTGGTGAAGGCCCCCATGGGCTGAGAAGACCATAGCTGGTGACCCAGGCTTCTGCTTACCCAGCTGGGAACTTCATGCAAGGGTAGAGAAAGGCTCCAGGAATCCCCTTTTCAGGGCACAAAGAAGCATTTTTGGTAGGTCATTCATCTGATGAAGGCAGTAATCTGTGACTTGAGAAGGCCTAAGCTGGCTGCAAGGACTGACTCAAGCTGGACACATTGCTGCAATGGATTTTTTTCCCTGGTCAGCTGCCCACCAAAGATGTCAACCTTGCCAGTCCTCCCGGGCTGGTGCTGTCAAGCACTGGGCCCTGCATGGGGTGAGCAGGTGTAAAGGCAGCTGAGGGCTCCACTTGCTCTTTGGATACTGAGGACATTCACTGGGGACAGCCCACCGCCACACCACCCTTTAAGTTCTTGTGTCTCCAGACACTCATCTGTCTGGACAATGTCAGCCCCTTATGTTTTGGGGGAAAGGGACAAAGAGTGAGAACACAAATAAATGATTTGCTAATAGAAATTATTTGAGGCTCCCCCCAAGAAGGTGGTGATGGTGGTATAGGCTTTGGATTGGAAAAAAGAAGGGGAATTCTTCTCAGACACTTTAACTGATTTATTGTACCTAATCATTAATTTAGCACAGGGGTGGTTCCAAGCCCACCTTGAGTAGAATGACCAGTCCCTATCTCCCTGTACAAACCTTGCCCATAACCAGCTGATTCTATGATTCCATGTCGTCATGGTTTTTTTTGTTGTTGTTTATGTTTTTTTTTTTTAAAACAGTAACTGAGATGGAAGAAAAAGAGTGTGACCAAAACCAGAAAAAGATCTTTGTCTTCAAAAGTCAACAGGGTCAACATTTCAGCAATCTGGGTACATTTCTTAACTATCAGCAAAAATCATTTCTTAATGAGATTTTTATTATCAGTAAAATACTTCATATGGATCAGAAGAGTTTACCAAACCATATTTTGATGGATTAAGTGAAAATGAATTTGAAACACATGGATTACATTTCCTTAAAATGTGCATGAGTTTGAAAGTTAACAATAACAATGCTTGACTAAAAAGCATTTGGGAATTTCTTAAGCCCCAAGAGTTTGAAAAACCAGTTTCTCAGCTGGACTTAAATAGGTACCCTTACCCACTAAGGCACTATAATTTACATTAAAGGTATTCACAGGTAACACTTTAACAAACCAAGGATGGCAATATGTTATCATTTTATTCTTTGCTTTGGAAATTGCTTCATGTTTTAGTGCTTTAAATTCTCAAATAAACCCTTAAATTTATATACATACTAAATTACTTTAAGAAGACAGAATAATTCTTCTTGCTTCTTGTCACACATAAATTAAAAATCCACAATAATCCAGGGAATGCAAAGTTAACCATGACAAAATTTCTGGAAGCATTAACAAACATCTTAAGTGTTCAATGTACATTTGACATTGGAATTATGGAGAGGTCGTACAATATCAATGTTGTAAGAATATAAAGGATGCCTATGCTTGTCTTGATTCTTTTACTATAGATTCCATTATTTTTAAGAGTTCAAAGGCTTTGTTAAAAAAAACAATCAATCAAACAAACATAAAACCCCAGGGTATAATTGTATTTATGAAGTGGTGTTACTGTAAAATAAAAATTCAGTAGAAAGACATGATAGGGGATACAGGAATAGTCTTAACTGTCTACTTTTACTGGAAAAGATAGCTTTATTTAAATATTTTCAAGGTTCTTTTTAGAAGACCTTAGAAAAAATGATATAGATTTAGTAGAGAAAAGATGGTCCAAAGTACAATGACATCAGTTCCAATTAAAAGGAATGAAGAGACTTCCCTGGTGGCACAGAGGTTAAGAATCCGCCTGCCAATGCAGGGTACACGGGTTCAATCCCTGATCTGGGAAGATCCCACATACCTCAGAGAAACTAAGCCCCTGTGCCACAGCTACTGAGCCTGCGCTCTAGAGCCCGCAAGCCACAACTACTGAGCCCGCATGCCATAACTACTGAAGCCCATGCAGCTAGAGCCCATGCTCTGCAACAGGAGAAGCCACCGCAATGAGACACCTGTGCACTGCAACGTAGAGTAGCCCCCGCTCGCCGCAACTAGAGAAAGCCCGCGCGCAGCAATGAAGACCCAACACAGCCAAAAATAAATTAATTAATTAAAAGAAAATATAAAAGGAATGAAGGCCAAGTGGATTAACCTGTAAATATCAATGATAGGTGTATTCACATACAGATACTTGTCTCAACCCATTTTTCAAAGTTTTGCAATTCGGAAAGCATATATTGCCTCCAGCATATTTTTGCTTAATTTTAGTTCTATGAATATTTTAAGGGAAATGTAATCCAAATGTTTCTAACTCATTTACACAACTTGACTCTGAGCATCATTGAAGACATATTTGATACCCAAGGTATTCTGCAGTTATTAAAATTACCTTTTATGAGAAACTAAATGCCATGTTCATAAAAAGTCAGAAGGTCACATAGTACAAATTCAAACATATACCAAGGAGTAGAGTTTCCGGGCTTCCAAGCTTATTCTTCCTTTTTAAAACTCATATCCTGTGAGAAGAATCAAAGAACTGGAACCACAAATTCAGTGCCATAAACAGTCCAAATGACTGAGCCCCATATCCTTGAGTGTCCTTGCAACGAAAACTCATCTCCTCAATTAAGAGGTAAGCATTAAATGAAGAGACAATTAATTAAATCACAAAGTCACTATAAGGAAGAAAATTATATTCTCTACTACTAGGACACTATGGAATTTCTCATTCCTGCAGCAGTACGGCTTCTTAAACTTTAATGTACATATGAATCACCTGAGGGATCTTGTTAAATTGTAGATGTTGATACAGTAGGTCTAAGATGGGCCTGAGAATCTGAATTTCTAAGTCCCCAGGTGATGTCAATGTTGTTGGTCCACGGACCACATTTTGAGAAACAAGGCTCTGTTGCAGAGTTTCTGAGCCATTACTGATATTTGGGGCTGGATAATTCTTTGTTTTAGTGGTGGGGGGCGTCGGGGGGCACTGTCCATTCACTACAGGATGTTTAGCAGCATCCCTGGCCTCTACCCACTAGATGACAGTAGCACCTACCTCACCTCCCCAACCAAAAGTCCCCAATCTGGCCATAAGATTGCCTCCAGTTGAGAACCACTACTCTATTGTTGTGTTTAGTGGTTAACTGTTTGTTGCATAATGTAAAAACCTTTTTTGATGATCTAGATTCACTGGGCACAGCCTTATCAACCAAATAAATAAATAGCTTTCTTTTTTTCCCCCATGAGCAATTATCATACTTTTACTTATGGACACTCCAGAATTTTTTTTTTTTTTTTTTTTTTTTTTTTTCCGGTACGCAGGCCTCTCACTGTTGTGGCCTCTCCCGTTGCGGAGCACAGGCTCCAGACATGCAGGCTCAGCGGCCATGGCTCACGGGCCCAGCCGCTCCGCGGCATGTGGGATTTTCCCGGACCGGGGCACCAACCCGTGTCCCCTGCATTGGCAGGCGGACTCTCAACCACTGCACCACCAAGGAAGCCCCACTCCAGATTTTTTTTAAACTAATTTTATTTCCCTCCTTACTATGGCCACTAGAATGCTCAGAAATAAATTTGCAAACCACATTTAGAAACTGTGAAAATTTCCACGGATACAGTTCTGAAAAATAACTCAACTACTGGATTTATTTCTATATGTTTGTTTTGTTCCCCTCAAATTGAGCAAATTATGTCTTTTTATTTTATTGTATATTTTTGTAGGCTCCTTTCTACACAATTTGAAATAGGATTGGTTTCTGTTAGGTAAGGTAAACCAAACAATTTGAATAGAAATAGACCAGCTAGGACAGACACAATGCATTAATTTACTGATCATGATTGGTCATTTGCTATTTGATAGATACTGATAAATCTGGGCAGATAGTGAGACAGGCCTCAAAAGTATTGAACAATCAACTATACATCAAAAAAAAAAAGGTAAAAAAAAAGTATTTAACAATCTGGCTTATTTTCTCCCAACAAGCTATTATAAATTGACGGATACAGATATCTGGACAAAGCACAGAAAATTAACATAAAAGAAAAGTGTTTAACTTTACATTAGAAATATAAAATTAGCAATAAAGTTGAGGATGATTAAAAATGTGGCCAAAAGACAAATATATGATATCACTTATATGTGGAATCTTAAAAAAAATGATACAAATGAACTTATTTACAAAACAGAAATAGACTCATAGACAGAAAACAAACACGGTTACCAAGAGGAAAGTGGGGGGAGGGAATAGGAGTTTTGGATTAACAGATACAAACAACTGTATATAAAATAGATAAATAACAAAGACCTACCGTATAGCACAGGGAACTATATTCAATACCTTGTAATAACTTATATGGAAAAGAATCTGAAAAACTATATATATATATATAGTTTATATATAAAACTGAATCACTTTGCTGTACACCTGAAACTAACACAACATTGTAAATCAACTATACTTCAATAAACAAACAACAAAAAGTTGTCAAATAACGAACGTTTTACATTTTGCCAGCTCTGACATAAGACACTTAGAATTAATTTAGAACATAAGGCACCTTAAAAAAGGACCTTAAAAATGATGCAGCTGAGTGCTTTTCAAGTTTCTTTAAGCTGTGGAATTCTTGGTTTAAACACCTATCAGGAAGACCAACATGTAACACCAGCTACATGAGATGTGCTCTGTTTGCAGGGCAGAGAAAGAAGGATGGGGTGTCCGAGGCCCTTTGAAGGGGCCCCAATGGTCTTCAGGGAGCACAGGTTGAAATCTCATGACCTTGTAATATACTCTTGGGATAAATGTGAGGAACTGCTGTCACAGGAGATCAAGTAATCTGTTGGAGGAATTGGAGCTGCCCAACAGCAGAGTTAGGACCTCAACTCAATTCTATAGACTCTGGGTGGACAGGATTCTGAGGAGTCTGGAGTTATCACCTGGGTCCAAGTCATCAGCATGTCTCTTTATTACTGAAGGGAGTTACAAAATTGTTTTTATAAAACTGTTACAAAATCCCAAACCTTGCAGAAATGTATACTTTAAAATGTGCAAGTTTCTCCTTCCCTCTCCTCTTTTTCTGCACTCCCATCTCCAATCTGATTCTTCAGAGAAAACCAGTGGTGATAGTTTGATGGGTGTCCTTCTAGAACTACATACACACACACACACACACACACACACACAATGTAAATCCTTTTCTTTGTCCTGTTTCTTCTTAGCCAGCTCTATTTCTACTTTTTTCATGGCACTTATCACTTTCTAACACCCTCCATACTTTATTTATTTATCGTGTCTATTATTTATTGTATGTCTTTTCCTACTAGAACAGTCTCTGTGAAGGCAAGGATATTTGCCTGTTTTGTTCACTGATGTTTCCCAGTTCCTAGAATGATGCTGGCATGTGGTAGGCACTCAGAAATATTTGTAGAATTAATGGGTGAATTAATAGGATTAATAGGAAGAGCACAGAGGATTTTTAGGGCAGTAAAACTAGTCTATATGATACTACAATGGTAGATACATCCAAACAATGGAATATTATTCAGTACTAAAAAGAAATGAGCGATCAAGCCACAAAAAAGAACATGCAGGAAGCTTAAATGCATATTACTAGGTGAAAAAAGCCAATCTGAAAAGGCTACTTGGAAATTAGGGGTTTTGATATGAGAAACAGAACCGGAGTTTCTGCAATGGCATTATGTCTCCTGAATTTGTGGCCTATTTTAATGATGGCATCATTGATAATTGATGTGAATATTGCATCCAAAAATGAGTAGTTTCCATAAACTATTTTTAAAAGTCCACTGCATCTTTTATTATGAAAAGAAAAAATTGCCTTTTATAATTTCTTACTGGTCTCTAATGTGGACAGGTCAAAAATGTTGACAGAGGAAACCCAGGGACTTGGTGTGCTTTAATTAGCTCTTTTTCACTGACCCCAAGTGGGTCTGCCAATATGTGACATGAGGCTCTGTCTGCTTTAGACAGATTCATCTGCTCTTTGTAAATATGCACCTCTGTGGCAATGGACTGTAACACAAATAAATGCCACCAAATTATCAAACACCTGAATTCCTGATCGCCAACTGCGTGATTGCCTATGTTTTTGGAAAAACATTTAAAAATCCTCCATCATCTAAAGTTTGATGGTTAATGTGGAGCAAACAAGAGGAAACCATCTTTTTTCCACACCACCCCCCTTTCCTCTGTCATATCAAAACCCTTTACCCAGCCATATAATCTCTTTCTAGTTTCCTGGCTACCAGCTCTTCAACAACAGAGCTCAGAAATATAGATTTGATCAGTTTTTAAATGAGATTTGATGATATCTAGGGACCATTTTGTTTCCCTACAGGGCAGATACTGCCAGTTTCATAATGAAAGTAAATAAAAAAAAAATAACATTCACTTTCCTGAAATTTGGTTTGTGGCAAATTGGATTGGAATGTACCCTTCTGCTGGGGACCATCAGTGGCTCAGGACCATTTTGTCCACCACTGTATGCTTTGGAGTAAAGACAGTCCCCAAACAACAATAACAGAAGACTGATAATAATCTCTGAGTATGAGCTTCCCTAAAAAAAAGATAAAAATACTCACTACAGACATAAAAGTATAATGCCATATAGCCTTCTATTTTACAAATAATACATTTAGAAGAATATATTTAAGAATATGAAATATGTCACAGCGGACTACTTCTGCTCCTAGCTACCTCCTCCTTTTCTTCCTCCTCTTTTTTTCTTTTCTTTTTTTTTTTTTTTGCGGTACGCGGGCCTCGGCTCACGGGCCCAGCTGCTCCGTGGCATGTGGGATCTTCCCGGACCGGGGCACGAACCCGTGTCCCCCGCATCGGCAGGCGGACTCTCAACCACTGCACCACCAGGGAAGTCCTCTTTCTTCTTCTTTTAATGTGGCTACTTTTAGGGCGAGATATACTGCAAGGCACTCCTATGCATTTTTTGCTCAATTTATGTACTTACTTATGCTTCTGTTTATTTATTAGCACAGTCCCTTTAAATCCATTAGACACATACCCAAGGTGGACACTATATTAGAGGAACTAACCATTTCAAGAGTTTAGTTGACTCATTTCATTTACTGACAGATAATTTCTCCCAATTTCCATACAATACGTGCTTATCAATCTCACTTTGCACTGTTTCCTAGCTGGATGAATAAACATCTCATCCATAGATAATATCAGG
Organism: Hyperoodon ampullatus; assembly: GCF_949752795.1. Taxonomy (NCBI): domain Eukaryota; kingdom Metazoa; phylum Chordata; class Mammalia; order Artiodactyla; family Ziphiidae; genus Hyperoodon; species Hyperoodon ampullatus. Next base: position 70,642,704 of record NC_136918.1, on the reverse strand, counting down.
TAAACCAAATGCAAGTATGCAAATAAGCAGCACGCTTCTTTGTCCAATAGCGCAGTTAGGGCATTTTTCTTTAGTCATTTATTTGAATGTGCAAAGAAAATCAAACTTTTTATTTTTTAATAAGGAAGAGCTTGTGAAAATATAATTAATGAGAAATAAAGTTATCTGACGCCCTCTAGTAGAACAAGTTAGGTTGTGGATTTAAGTGCATAACATCCTTACCAGTGACATGGTATCTGTCTAGGCCTTGCAGCTACTCTTGGCTGGGGATGAACAAGGGCAGTGTCTTGATGTTAACTCAGTAGAGGAGCTCAGAAGGGGTCTTTTCAAAAGGACTTGTAGATCTTCCTTTAGCCATATTATTTGGGTGTTTCTCATGGGCCAGTGTAGATTACAGAAAGCAGGATGTGTGTGGCAGGAGAAAGTGAAGGGGAGAACCCTGCCACCATCTTACCTGTCTTCTTTTGATTCAAATCCACTCTGGAGAAATGGGAACTGGTGAGTAGGTCATCCAAGATAAATTCCAAAGCACCAAGAAAAATTCTCTAGAAAATTTTTTCCCTAACAAGTGTTCTCCAAACGGGTTCAGTGGACCACATCGGTGAAATGAGGTTCCAGAGAATTTGTGACATCTTCCTATTTTGTTGTTTTCCCTCTCAAATTGTATGGAAAAACTTAAGGATTTTTCTCTACCTGCATATCTTACAACTCTTCCCATGGGTAAATGATTCTAATCCTAGGATTAAACCAATCTATTCTAAACAAGATAGAAAGAAACCTCCCCCAGAACCATTAAGTGGACCAGTGTTATCATTATCCTCCAGATTGGACCAACTGAGGAGAAAGAGGTAAAGGACTGGTGTGGGCTTTGTCTCCTTGGTCATCCCAATATGAGGCTGGACTTGACTACATGCAAAATTTCAATAAGGAAGCCTTATTTATAATTAATTATGAAAATAGCACCTGCTTCTTGATATTTACAATGAGCTGTATTTTATTTTTGTATATTCTCATATCTGTTCGAGTCAAGAAAAATCAACTCATGTGGGTCTATTAGAGAAAGGACCACATTACCAGCTTTAAAATTAGCTTTCTGCAAGTCAGCCTTGCTGATGTGCTCTACAGATGGGATGTATTTTCACCCAATCAGGAAATACTTCAAAGCGAACCAAGGCAGCATTGATGGGTTCTTGTAAGATTTTATATCTTCCTTTATAGAACTCCAGTGATGGGCCAGATTTTCAAGGATTTATTTCAATATCATGTGCTTTGTTTTTAACCTCTAAATCATTTTTGTTCACATAAATGAATACCAGTGATTCAGATTTTTAAAATACCCCTTGGCAGATGAACAAAATTCCTCTGGTCTTTTATGTAAACATAATCAGGCAGATACTAGACTATCACTCTACACATGAATACATAACTTTCAGTGGCTGGCAAACCTGATCCTATGCCAGAGGTCAATGGAGCCCAGGAGAGAATAACTGACTAGGGAATAACAGGATTTCATACCCAAAATGAACTGCTGACCCAGCTTCAATAAGACCTGGGGTTTGACAATTTTTCCAGATATGATGATAGATTTGTGCTGATCTATTGCCCATTGCCTGTTCCCACTGTGATCAATATCATGCAGTAATAAGATGGCTGACTGAGGATAAGAATGCTATTTGTGACTTGATTCACCACATACTGAATTCTGCTGTACAGTGACTATGAGGCTCCTGTTCTTTCAACATATTTTATTACTGAAGTATTATGTTGAACCATATGAAAGTGATGTTTTTGTCAGTCAAAATAAGGAAGTTGAACATCAGTTTTTTTCATATGATTCAAACCAATACAAAAAGAACTTCTTTAAAGGATTGTTTTGTCATGTCCTTTTAGCACAGTCTAAAATTATTCTTAATTCTTTGTTGGTGTTCTTGTTCTTATTTCCTGCTGGCTTATTTGTCTTTTTAATAGTGTGGAAGTGGTTTTTATGGTTCTCCTCTTTGTTTCTTGATTACTTTGCATAATTTAGCAAGAAAGACTAAATATCCCTCTTTTATACCAACAACACATTAAACAGAACACAAATCCTAAGCCTAAATCTTTCTTCAATAAATTTTTAAGGAAAGAAACACAATATTGTTGAGCTGAGTGATCTCATGACAATAAGCAAAACTGTGTCAGCCAGATGACTGCTGGAGCTTTGCTGAGTGGCTTACACAATCTGAAATAATAACAATGTGTTCCCTGCAGTCAGTACCAGTCCCTTCTCCGTGGATGTATTTACAGTGAGTCATATAAATCTTCAATCCCTCACTCATATCTCAGTGCAAGGCATTTCCCAGGAACTTCCAGGAAATTACAAAAGCATGAATGAATCCAAAATGTCAAGTTAAAAAAATACATTCTCAGTTCTAGGCCATGCTTGGTAGAAAACATGAAAAGAAAAAAAAGGTTTTTTTGTTTTTTTTTTAAGTAAAGATGATGGATTCATTCAATATTTTGGGAAAAAACCCCAAGTCACCTAGTTAACTCTCAAACTCCCAAAAGAATTCAAGGCCATAGGAAATATCATTTTGACAACTAGACGCTTGAAGTAACTCTGCCAGACTTGTTTCACATTTTCACAAGATTAAACCTCACCGTATAGTACATCTTTAATGATTTAAGCTAAACTTAAAACAAAAAAACAAAAAAATTATTCCAGTAGATGAAAATGTATCTAAGTTTATATTTGCTACAGACATCCTCTGTCAAACTGGGAAATTCACTTAACCTTTCTTATATTAAATTCTCCAACATGTGTGTTAAATACATAGATAATTAGTGAAGCATGCAATTGTTAAGAGTTTGTGTTAATTCAGTCTTATTGATTTTAGCCATTCTCAAGTCCTGGTGTACTTAATTATCCAAAACTTACATTGAATATGAGCAATATCACTTTTATTGTTACCATTTCAAAAAAGAGTTTTAAGAAGGCTAATCAATAAATTAATGTAAACACTTTTGAAAATGTCAGATTCCCTAGAGATCACCACACTAAGTGAAGTAAGCCAGACAGAGAAAGACAAATATCATATGGTATCGCTTATATGTGGAATCTAAAAAAAAAATGATACAAAATGAACTTATATAGAAAACAGAAATAGACCCACAGACATAGAAAACAAACTTATGGTTACCAAAGGGGAAAGGGGGAGGGAGGGATAAATTAGGAGTTTGGGATTAACAGATACACATTAATACATATATATATATAATGGATAAACCAACAAGGACCTACTGTATAGTACAGGGAGCTATACTCAATATTTTGTAATAACCTATAAGGGAAAAGACTCTGAAAAAGAATATATGTATATACACACACACACGTATATATATGTATAACTGAATCACTTTGCTGTACACCTGAAACTAACACAACATTGTAAATCTACTATACTTCAGTTTTTTAAAAAAGAAAATGTCAGGGCTTCCCTGGTGGCGCAGTGGTTGAGAGTCCGCCTGCCGATGCAGGGGACACGGGTTCGTGCCCCGGTCTGGGAGGATCCCACATGCCGCGGAGCGGCTGGGCCCGTGAGCCATGGCCGTTGGGCCTGCGCGTCCGGAGCCTGTGCTCCGCAACGGGAGAGGCCACAACAGTGAGAGGCCCACATACCGCAAAAAAAAAAAAAAAAAAAAAAAAAGAAAATGTCAGATTCTATACAAACATGCTAAACACTTTTGAAAATGTTAGATTACAAAATGCTTGAACCGCCCTTTTCCTTTGGTAGCATGAGAATCCACTTTCCTCTGATATGGAGTGGGAGAAGGGAATAGAAAGTAGAGTATGAAAAAACCCTCCTAGTACCTAAACATGAAAGGGGATGACGGTCAGTGGGTGGGTAAATATAAATTGGATTCCCCATCCTTCAGCTGTGTTTCTTTCTGGAAGAGAGAGGCTGCCTGGCTTTTTCTATGCTTTCTATGAGAGCTGAAACCTGTGAAAAGGTGTCATGTCCTAGGAGTGGGCAAGGACCTTAATCTAAATCTCAAGGGAAGAACATGGCTGCTGCTTAAGAGCGATTGTAGGAAAGATCTAATTAGCCCGAGAGTGCCTTCAGCCATCCACACCGGCTCAACCCACTACCAGAAGGGTAAGCCTGCCCTGGGCACTCTGCCATTTTAGTACCTGTGTCTCCAACCCATCATCTTTCCTGGGGCCAGGACTAGGGCATAGAATTTAAAGGAGCACCAGAAAATTTAGTAGTCAAGATAAATAATATTTTTAAAAATCAAAATTAATACAAAAAGTCCATGATAAACAAAATATCAAAACTGTAAATAAAGACATGCTCAATATTACTACTTACCTCCATTTGCCTCAGCTCATTATGGCTTGGCAAGATGTTGTTACTAATACTGACTTTACTTAAAATTTTATTGAGCTTTTTTGGCATCTCCTTAAATCGGGCAGCTCAGGGAAGTTCCGGCCCTGACATTCTTTTCTTACTTTGTCTGTTGTTTTCTGACTAGCTCACACGCTCACTGGCTCCTGACCTTACATCACCTCCTGACTATGGTTTCGATCTTTTCTTTTGATAGTCTAACCTCCAAGAGAGCAGGGAGTGCGTCTGTTTGGTTCATAACTGAACCTTTGGCACAGTGCCTGGCATACGGTAGCTGCTTCATAAGTGCTTGTTGAATGAATAGAAGGTAAATCTCTTGGAGCTCAAAGCTGCCCATAGCTTTCTTGCATGATTATGTGGATTGAAAATGCCTCTGGTTGGACACCTACCCCAGAGCCTATTTTGGGGGCCACATATCCCTTTCCAGAATTTTCCTGAACACTATGGATGGGAAACCAGAAACAATATATTTTGAGGTTTGAAAAAATCAGAGTTGGTAGATTTAGGTAGATTCAAATGGAATCAAAAAGATGATTAAACTTACTGGGAAAAAAAAGCAATTAAAATAATGTAAGGGTATTTTCAAATTATCTATTTTGCAAAAGATCCAGAAGGGTATGGCGATTTACATTACTGGAGTTTTGTTTATTTGTTTGTTTTTTCTAGCGATACCTGAAATTTCTTAAGTTTGGTGAGTTCAGGTCACTTACCTTCAATGGTACACTGGTCAGGGACTGGAATCTTCTTTCCCATTTCCATAGCATATGCTTTCACTTTACTGAGGTTTTCCTTTAAGTGCAAGTAGAGCTTATCATGGTATTCTACAGGCCTTGAGGTTGTATCTGGAGTTTCTTCCTGATAGTTTTCTTTAACTGTTTCTGGCAAATTCTCAGATTCTATATGTATAATACTTGGGTGTGAAACTGAAGAATTTACCAGTTGTGATCCATCAGTGTCTCCCTTAAAGGGCGACCTGTCATGTCCTTGGCCAAGTGGGTCTATTTCTGAAAGAGAGGTGCTGGCTGGCGTATCTCCACTCTCTACAACTTCCCCATCCTCTGAACTCAAGTCATTCGTTAGCGCGGTGTGCAAAGCCAAACTCTTTGACCTACAATACAAACAAAGGGAAGGCTGAGGCAGGTAAAGAAGCTGGGCTACCATTTACTGACAAGGAAAAGAAAGAATAATAACACTGTGGCAAAAGTTACTTCCTCTAGAGTGTGAAACTGAAAATTGGTGCTATTAACTGAATTTGATAAAACATACACATTATGTAATAAGCTAAACTTTTGTAGATCTAGGCTACCTCCCAAAACAAAGATTTAAAAATCAGTTTCATGGCAGAACTGGCTGGGAAATGGTGAACTTACATATTTATATTCTTTTTTCTACCTTTGCTTCTGCTTTTTCATCAGAAATCAAGAAAAGCTTTTGACAGTCATTCTCAATATCAGCATATTTATATTTAAGAAGTGTTTTTAAAAAATAAACCATAGGTTTGTGACTTTTATTTGAATTCTCCTTTTAATATAGCGAGCTTCTTTGGATAACGAAAGCACTGTGGATGAATTTTGCTAAAGGTAAAAGATATTTAAAAACCACTTAATAAAAGTGTGATAACAAAACTAATAGCAAACATGAAGCACATATTCTAAAAACCAGCCAAACAAAATTTATACCTATTAAATCTAATGTCTTTTCTTTCCTCCTTAGAAATTTGGTCCAAACTATATCTTCTGATTGAGCCAGGGGTGTTGCCCTCAGCATTTATTTTCTCTTCAAAAGCCTGTATTTTAACCTGGAGCTTTTCACGGTCTTCATTTTCATCAACAGTGAGGCTGGCTTCTTCCAGATTCTCAAGAAATTCAATTTCAGTGCTGGGTTTTCTCCTAAAAGAATGAAAATCATTGCATTCGATGCTCATCACATATACCCTTCAGAACAGTGTTAACTGCTAACTGCTTCTTATTCAAAACTGAAAACTGTACCTGCTCAATTTTTTAATTTGTCATTTGACAAATATTTATTGAGTAACTACTGTGGACACAGGTCTTTGAAATTGCTTCTACAGTGTATTCTGCCAGAAGTTTAGAAACATTGGTGTTTATGGCAACTTTGTATTAGAAATCCTTTTGAAGGATTCAGAGGACGAAAAGCAGTTTTTATGGTCATCTACCATATTCTTATCTAGCTTTCCAAAGCATGCTTTCATATGAAATTCATGCCAGGAATTTTCTAGAAAACTTATATATGCTGATCTGTATGTACTGAAATTATTATAATAAGAACATTTCAAATGGACTGTGTAATCTCATGGTTTTGTTATTTTAAGGAAATCAGGGGGGCTCTTCCATTTTATGAAGCAAGAAAAATCTTTCTGAATTTTATTATGTTGGAGGAAAGAGGTTTTCCATGAATGACATTAATAGTTCCAAATATCTTGTATAGTAGAATTTATAAAACACTCTGTGGGTCATTAAAATTACCTCCTTTAAGGCAGGGGTTATTTGTGAAATAACTTTGTTACCTCTCTAAGGGCTAACAGTGGCTTAGATAGAGTAAGACCCCACAGACAAGCTGCAGAAATAGCTCACTGATGCTCACTGAGGTGCTGAATGATTAGAGAAAAGTAGTATGCATTTATATTCCCTTACCTGCCTTCTAATATCGAGCCAGACTAGAGCTACTTTAATTTCAATTTAATAATCACTATCAATCATATAATTTGAGGTTAGGATTAATTCTTTCCTTATAAACACAAGGGTTAATAATCTCTAGAAATCCATTCACCAAGATGGCTTAATAATTCTGTTGGTTGTCTGTGTGTATTTACTTGGTTTTCGTATTTTTCCTAGAGGTTGAGGGAAGGCGCCTCAAATTCACAGAAAAATCCTGGCTTTTTCAAACATATGGCTATTTTTCCATAAGGGCCAAAGTAAACCTGTCATATTTCTTAAGTTAGGGTGAGAAAATAAAATCTTGGTTTTCTTAGCGGCACTGCTTTTTTAGGGAAAACCAACATAGAGGGGCTGTTGATGATTTTTTTTTCAGTTACTTTGTACCCATTCTGGGGCCATGTCTGTGGTGGGCATTGTTGAAGGGTTGTATCATGCAGCTTTTCTCACTGGCCTAGAGAGGGGTCCTGGCCTTGAGGGAGGGTTCCTAGTTTGGGGTCCTCAGGGGTTGGAGTCCTCCTGTTAGTCCAGCCCAGGGAGAGATGCTGAAGGTGAAAACTGGGAAGGAGAGTAGATCATCCATTAAGTAATAGGACATCGTTTATTGTGTAATAAGCTATTGCTGAGAAAATTTAAATGCATTTTTAATATAACTTTTATAGGCTTCCTATAGTTTTGCATACATAATGAAAAACTTATTTTCCATCCCATGATTGGGTGAAATATACAAGAGTAGATTTCAAGAACCAGCGCCTGGGAATAAAAGCTCATCTTGAAGATGCTTCCCTTTCTGACACACATAAGATACTGGCTGCCCACAAACACATGGGAGGTTTTTACATCTTCCAGCCCGAAGATTCTAAAAGCTGAATTTTTTACTCCTATTACAAATAAAATCAAGATAGTGCTGTCACTGGATGGTATTTTAAAAACCATCATGATTACAAAGGTTAATTTTAAAAGATCCTTCTCAAGATGAGAAATTTGGGAGCAGTATTTATTTTCTATCTATGTTAGTCCATGTATAGTCACGAAACTAAAGTATTCCTCTGGTCCCTTGGAACCTAATCACATTTCAAAAATGGAAGATACCTTTATTTTTGAACTTTATTTTAGAAATTTCTATAGCTGGGATTATTAAAACTTAAAAATTTGTGAAGTACAAAGTATACCCCAATATGTATATATAAGATGTTGAGCATTAAACAAATTTTTAAATCTCAAAACATACAAGTTGTTAGAGGTATAGTTTCTCATGAATTTACTAGTTTTTTCTTTCTACATAAAGCTCTGGGTTATAACAACAGTTTAAATAATAGCATTTTCTTCCAAAAACCTTCAAATTTCACATGATTATAGTAAATCTCCCTCAATAATTTTATTGGATCAGTTTCTGAATTTTTTAAATAAAATTTTCTTACTTATGGAGATCTTTTATTTCATGTCCTCTTCATACCAATTTCCCCATCTACAAAATGGAGATAATAACTATACTGAACTCATAGCGTTGTTGGGAAGCTGAAATGACAGAATCGGTGTGAAGCACTGTTCCTAGCACAAAACAGGAAGTCAGGAGATGTTAAATTTTATTATTATTAATTGTTATTATTATTATTACTCCTCTGGAAGCTTTATCTGTCCTTGTCTAGGCATTGTGTTAATGTAAAAAGAAAACACCAATGGCCTAGACACAGGCAGATCAATATTCCATATCCTGGAAGGCACTGATGTCCCCTGGAGAATGCTACGGCATCAGACTTTAGGAGAGGACAGTCACTCAGCCCCCTTTCCCTGCCCCTGTCTCCAGTCACCAAGTGTTGGCTGTTAAGCACCATGGACTGTGTGAGTCAGAGCTCTCGTACCTGGGAGCATGCCTTCCTTCACCTTCAGATTGCCTTACAGCATCCCTGAGGGGACTCTGGGCATGAAAGAAGTTATGGGTTAACCCTAGACATCTGCTGACCCAAGAGGGTTAGGTCAGGTGCCTCTGGGGCAGGTTGCCAGGTATCCAGCCAAATGTGAATTTCAGATAAACAACAAATATTTTTTTTTTTAGTATAGGTATGTCTCTAATGGGACATAGTAAAAAATATATTGTACTATACTAAAATGATTATACTTATACTAAAAAATTATTTGTTCTTTACCTGAAATTTAACTGGATGTCCTGTATTTCTATTAGTTTCATCTGACCACCCTATTCCTGGGTAAATCCCTGCTGCTCAGTGGGCAGGGAACTATAATGCTCATCCTTGTTCCCCTGTGCCTGGCACAGTGCTTGACACTCACAGGTACCTGAAGTGTTTGCAGAATAAATGAACTGAGACCACCTACATCTCTGAAGCCAGCCTGCTCCCTGCACCCACAAAAAACCCTCTGGAGGTCTACCAGATGTCTATGAAGCACTGGCTGCTTCTCCTGGTCCATGGGGAGTAGGGGATGGGGCAGTGTCATCTGGTAAATATCAACTGTGGAGAGAAGCAAGGAGCAAGAGTAGGAGTGAAAAGAGGGATTTGCAAAGGGCTAAATAAGTAAAGAAGCAACAAGAAAATGTCTGGGCCAGAAAAATCATCTCTAGATATGAGGCTGATGAGTGTTACTGATGAGTAGGTTTCTCACCACAACGAATTTCTCTCTTATACACGATCTTCCTTGTTTTTATGATTTGGAGATTTTATAACACAGGAGTCAGGGGATAGGGGTGGTAATGAAGGGTCTCCAAGGTAGCCAAAGCCACAAGATGGACCAGAGAGAATTTTCTGTTACTGGTCATCAATCCACCTGGATTTGTCACAGAGTTTTGCTGGCAGAGAATTAGGATAAGTTTTTGTTCCAATAGGTTGAAAGGTCAGAAAATGGTAGGTAGAAGTTCGAATTTATAAAAAACACTCACTGCTCCTTGACTTCTCCTCTTGGTTTTTAATTTTAGTATAAATAGATAGGAGAGGATTGTTCAAAAACAAAAATCTTTTAGAGAGAGAAACTCTGCATTCCTTTTGGAGCAAAGAAATGCATCACAAATGTGAAAGTATGGGTGGAGAGTGGAGGTCCTGGTCCTGTTTACATTTATTTGTGGGGGCCAGGGAGTTGGGCTCATGCAAGGAGGTTATTTTTTTTTCCATTTGCTGCTTTTAACTCCAGAGGTAATTTTACAGAAATCTTTGTCAGAGTTCTATAATCCCCTAAATATTAACTTGGCTTTAACTCAACATGCCACATTACAAGAGGCTCAGATGATTTCCAGTCTGAACAGTTTTTGGTGTCTATTGCCAAGGTAAAGTTTGTAAAAGCATCTCTAGGGATACCCAGGAAGGGCAGGGGAAGGCCTAATTATCTCCCTCTTGTGTGAGCGGGACTCCCCCTTAGAAACGAATTGGTCCTTGGGCAGTTCACTGCTCTCACTAAGCTGGGAGATGAGACTATAAAGCTGGAAGAGGCGGAGAGATTGGCAGCCTCTCCTCCTGGCTCCTTAAATCAAAGAAAAATAATATTAGTTAACTTTTGATGAGCTTGGCTTATGATCCCATGCCCAGGATATGTATCCTGCAGAGTTGAGCTTGTTAGAGGAGAAGTAGGAGAATATGATGGACCAAATCCACATAGGAGTCCTAAATTCTTAGGATGTTATGTTCCCTACTCTTCAGCAGTTTCTTGGGTCATCAATCATCATAAGAATGACAGAGATGATCCCCCAACTCCACAGCACTGTCATCTGTTTTGGAACTGAAATGAGTAATGCCTCTGGAAAAGCTAAACTTGAACACTAAGGGAAAGGACAATGTTGAATCCAAATTCTTGGTACTCTCTTCTGCCCCTGACTGCCTCAGTGCACAAGAGCAGAGACCAGCAGGTGCTCAGTTATATGGGCACCAGTATATAGAACTTGCTGAAATGAAATGACTCCATGGTTTATTTCATTCACAACAAGATTCTTTTTAGGGGCTTCGAAAGGAGAGCGTGATGGGGAAATAGACTGAATATTGCCTTCCAGGGAAAAGATCTAGGTTTATGACTCCAATCTCCTGTTTGTTAGTGACAGGCAAATCTCTTTATGACTTTTCTATTATCTAAAAATGGGATCAATGATACTGTATCACCAGACTGCTGAAAACATTATAGAAGATAATGGATTTGACAGTGTAGCCCAATACAGAATGGGCATGAAAATGTCAAATAGTAAAACCCTAGGGCTTCCCTGGTGGCGCAGTGGTTGAGAGTCCGCCTGCCGATGCAGGGGACACGGGTTCGTGCCTCGGTCCGGGAAGATCCCACGTGCCGTGGAGCGGCTGGGCCCGTGAGCCATGGCTGCTGAGCCTGCGCGTCTGGAGCCTGTGCTCCGTGACGGGAGAGGCCGCAGCAGTGAGAGGCCCGCGTACCGCAAAAAAAAAAAAAAAAACCCTAGGTAGCTACTGCCCAATGTGGACATTTGATACCGAAAGAAGGCAGCTTGTACAGGTGATACCAAACCTGGAAGATAAGCTTCTTCTTTTTCTAAGCCAGGAAGGACCATACAGTCCCTCCTACCTCTGCAGCATCCTAAAGACTGTGGACTATAGGAGAGCGACCCTCCCTACTGTGTGAGCATACAAGGACTGGGATATAGAAATGGTCAATTTTTAAAAAATCTCTGTACTTCAAGGATGAATTCTGAGCAATTGCAGGCATGGAGAGAGAACGTTCTGCTAATAGAACAAAAGTTTAAAAGTCCTGATAGGAGGAAGTGATCACTCTAATACAGATGCTCAGTCATTTGTTCTCTTTTCATTTAACCAACACGAGAAGGAATGGGACACAGAAAAAGATCAGCAAAAAGTGCAAAGCCTCTGCCCTTGCTGCTCAAAGTGAGGTTGCTGGACCAGCAGAATCAGCATCACCTTAGAGGTTGTTGGAGATGCAGAATCTCGGGCTCCATCCCAGACCTGCCGAATCAGAGTGTGCACTTTAACCCAATCCCCAGGTGTTCCAATGCATATTCAAGTTTGAGAAGCACTGGCCCAAGCACTGAAAGAACAGAATCTGAAGCAGACCAGGGCAGAGGCACTTTCCCTTAATCAAGCAAAGCTGCCGAGGGTTTCACTAATTCTGTAGTGAGGTGAGACTTAATAAACTGTGTGTGGGACTCCTCTGGTGGCAGAGAGGTTAAGAATCCATCTGCCAATGCAGGGGACATGGGTTTGATCCCTGGTCCGGGAAGATCCCACACGCCATGGAGCAACTAAGCCTGCACTCTAGAGCCCGTGCTCCGCAACAAGAGGAACCACCACGATGAGAAGCCCGCACGCTGCAAAGAAGAGTGGCCCCCGCTCGCCACAACCAGAGAAAGCCTGCACGCAGCAACGAAGACCCAACACAGCTAAGTAAATAAGTAAGTAAATAAATAACTGTGTGTTATTTGGAGTTGGAGTGTGGTAAACTGTATGCAGTCCCCTCACATTCCATAGCTTTATCCTTCTCAAGCCTTCCAGGGTCTTTATCAGTTCTGAGGTAAAGGTACCGTTGCACTTTTTGCCCCTGACAGATACTGGTTCAGATGGACCCAGAATTATTAGTCAAGGTTCCTGAGCCTAGAATGGGCAGACCTGGTGAGCGGCAGCCTTACCAGAAGGCTGACAGATCCTAATAAACTGTCATCTGGATGTGGCACAAGTTACAAAAGCACTTTGAAAATTATAAAAGAGTACAAAAATGTAACATAGTAATGTAATCAGAACACTCTGAATCAGGGGTGAGAATTGTAGAGACAACACGCTCCTCCTTTTCCAGGCTAACTTTTTTTCTGGGAACGTGAGCAGGTAATGGGGGCTGGCCACGAGGATTAAGGAGAGGGTATCTGCCATGAAATGCAACCACTGAGAAGAGGGAAAAAGGTAAGACGCTGTCACTCACCATCGTTTAATACTGGAAGAGCAGGGCAATGGTTAAGTTATCCTTTGTGATACATCCCCTCAGCCGGTCTGCCCATTAGTGAAGCAGGCCCTCTGCCATCTCCATTTCACAGATGGAGAAGCTGAGACACAGAGACATCGACTAATTTACTGAAGATCAACGAGTAAACCCAGCATTAAACGCAAGTATCCACCTCCAGGGTTCACCGGCTTCATACCCTCTTCCCCCTGCCTCTCAGGAGGTGTTTCCTTCAGTTTGCCTTTGACTCTACCACACGAAGAAGCAATACATATTTTGGGACTGGTGATAGCACAGTAACCAACAAGAATTATTATATGCTAATGTCGCCGAGTAACATCCTGTGGGAACACACCAGAACAGAGTTGACATATAATCACTGAGCAACCCTTCACAGAGGTCTGAAAAATAAATTCTGGTGTCCCCTTTAACAAAAACTGAAAGGTGTTCAAAACTCAGGAAACAGCATGCAAACAGCAACTTCAGAGTTCATTTATGATGGATACCAGAAAGAAACAGGGAGCTTTTGGGGAATGAAAATAGCAAACAGCTGGGTCATCAGGGTCAAGTAGACGGTTTTGCGGTACACGGGCCTCTCACGTTGCGGAGCACAGGCTCCGGACGCGCAGGCTCAGCGGCCATGGCTCACGGGCCCAGCCGCTCTGCGGCACGTGGGATCTTCCTGGAACGGGGCACGAACCCGTGTCCCCTGCACCGGCAGGCGGACTCTCAACCACTGCGCTACCAGGGAAGCCCAAGTAGAACTGTTTTATCCTCAGCTGTCACCCTTCCCACAAGGGGCCGTCTAGGATCAAGTCCCTCTCACCTCTCCTCCCACAGCACAGGTTTTCCTTTCCTCCAGGCTAAAGCTCTGCTGTTCCCTGTCTTATCTGAAAGGGGAAGCCAAACCACAGAAGCCTGATGAAAAGCTATTTTCTCTTGTGTGTCCTGTGTTTTGAACACAGCTGTGTTACAGGGAAGGGGCCTGCCCCCCGCCCACCCCCCGCCGGCAAAGGTGTGATTGTGCCTCTCACACTCCGGGCAGGGCTGTCCACACTGGCAGAGCCAGCCCCTCTGCGGCCTTGCGCTCCCTGAGGCTGCTTCATCGGCTCCAAAGCTGGTAATGCTGTCTCCCACCTACCTCTCTTGCTGATAAACGAATTCCTGAAATACCTTTCCAGGCCTTCGCATCACCATAAATGCTGCTTTAAGGAAGGACAAATGGTGGAAGTAAATTAACAGCAGATGGAACGTAAATGGTACCACATGACAGACTTAACTTCTTCAGTAAGAAGAGGGGCAAAAAACCGAAGCCCTTCCTTCCCTACACATGGAGGAGTAACAAGAACCACAGCTACTGCCACAAATGGTTGTTCCGATTTTCTCTTTATACAAGTGACCACCCTAGACCTCCCTAGATTGAAAACATATACATGTTTTTTATGAAAACTCTGGTTACCTTGGTGGGGTGAAATTGCATTCAGCTTTTCCTAAGCAGGGGGCAACACTGACCAGAACATCACATGTTTTTAATTATGGTCCTGAATCTCCTTATGTACATTTTTCGAGCCAACAGTTGCTCTCAAAGAATCAATTTCTCTTTGTATAAACATGTCTTGCCTAAAAAAGTGGGAGCTCTTGTAAGAACTTTTAAGACTCTGTTTTCCTTCCACAGTGCATAGGCTCTGAATATTAGCTCTCTCAAGTTTCGGGGAGACTGGAGGGTAAACAGAAAGATACCTAGCACTTCAGCATAGGACTTCAGGTGTGGAGGAGTGGAGAGGCAATGTGAGCTGTAGCAGGGCAAAAGAGAGAAGGTCACCATGGGCATGGGTGGGTGGGGAAGACCTCCTGGGGAAGGGATACCAAACTGGAGTCCTGGATAAGAGCAGCCTTCAGTGGGAAGAGAGGCACAAAGAAGGCATTCTATTGATAGAAGGTAATAATAAAGGTTAGTGTGGTATCACTTTGGGGAGGAACAGGCAAGTCACCCCTGACATTCCTTTAAAATTCCTTTATTAATGAAGTACTGTGAATACTGTAAATCTTGCCCACACTACAATTTGAGATACACTGGACTACACTAAAGGAAGAAACGAAAGAAAACTATGAGCTGATGTCTGGGCAATTACACTATTGCCCCTCGAAGAACTACCATGAACCTAGAGGTGAGTAGGGGTTGGGTAAAGAATTTTACTTTGGGGACTTCCCTGGTGGCACAGTGGTTGAGAATCCGCCTGCCAATGCAGGGGACACGGGTTCGAGCCCTGGTCCGGGAAGATCCTACGTGCCGTGGGGCAACTAAGCCCGTGCTCCGCAACTACTGAGCCCGCGCTCTAGAGCCCGCGAGCCACAGCTACTGAGCCCATGCGCCTAGAGCCCGTGCTCTGCAACAAGAGAAGCCACCGCAATGAAAAGCCGGAGCACCGCAATGAAGAGTAGCCCCTGCTCGACGCAACTAGAGAAAGCCCACGCACAGCAACGAAGACCCAGCGCATCCAAAAAAAAAAAAAAAAAAAAAATTTCAAAAAAAAAAAAGAATTTTACTTTGTTCTTGCCCATCCACAAAGTTTTCTCCACTATGCTTTAGTATGAAGCCTCTGTAATCCTAATATATATTAAAAGACATTGTTGTTGTGACAATGTAACAATATAACATAGTAAAAGCTCCCAGAGCTGAATCCATCACATGGTAGGAGCTGGTTAAAAGCTTGATCAGACTCAGAAACATGGCCTTCTCTGAAAAGATGGCGAGAAGAACCTGGCTCCCTGCTCTCTGCAGTTTGGCTGTGGACTCGGTAAAGAGCCATCACTCCTAAACTCTGAGGCTGTGCCTTCAGAGACTGTGTATCACACCAGGGTTGGGTTCTGATGTGATTCCCAGATGTCAAGATGGGAACCCTGGAATGACAGGTTGCAAAGGGTCTCACAGTTGGAAAAGGGTCTCTGCAGTCCATGTTGCTTTGCTATACATTCCAGACACACATTGACTCAAATCCCCTGTTCCACCCTGTCATCCACTTCTTTGATGTTCAATGCATGAAATTTAGAATAAACCAAAACTCTGGGGTGACTCCAAGGAGGGGAGATGTCCTTTCCTTGTGAACATAATCTCCTTATTCTATCGTCCCTTCATTCTCTCCCACATACTGTTGTTTCATTTCCTTCCCTCCACTGTGTCACTGCTTTCCATTTACAGGTTTCCCCCGCTATCTGAGCATTCCTATGAAACCTTTCCTAAGCTGAAATGGGTATAAGGTGAAGAAGCGATTACCTTTTTTTTGTAAAAGTGAAAATCCTCTTCGGATTTCTTTCCGTTAGCAAAAACAGATACAATTGGCCCTCCATATCCCCCCTTCCGCATCCTCAGATTCAACCAACCACAGAATGAATTCTGAATTCTGATCTGCAATTGATTGAAACTGAGGATGTGGAACTAGCCTGTACAGGGGTCAACTGCGCTACACCATTTTATAAAAGGGACTCGAGGATCGATGGATTGATGGCTTTTGGTATCCAAGGGGTCCTGGAATCAAGACGACTGTACTAATGTAGGTCTTTCCTCAAAGCAAAGGGGCGTAAAGTGAACTTTTGAAAAGTGAGGGATACCCGTATCTCGAAATCAGATTTAAACCTACCGAATAGGTTTTGACTATATTTTACCTTCCATTGCCTACCTCTCACCTCCCACCTGATTCTTAAAAACAAAGAATAAACACAGTCTCACCACTACTATCACCATCACCACCAAAACAACCAAAGAACATACACCCGTTTAATCAAGCCAGAGGTTAATGCTTTGTGTTAAAACTTTCCTTAAAGGTAACTTTCTCCCCCATGACTTTGATGGCTTTGGCTAGGGTGTGAAAGCTGGATCTGAGGGAACTGTGACGCCCCCAGGCCTGGGACTTAGGGCTGGGTCAGGTGCCCTTTCTCCTTTCCCTCTGCTTTCCCCTTGTGCCTTCTTCCTGGCCCCTCTTTCTCCCTACCTTTTCTCATTTCTCCTATTTACCTCCCCACCCCTGCTTTCTTTTCACAATTTCCATCCCTCAAACCTTCCATCCCTAGTTGGGGCCAAGCCTAACCTCCTACTAAGACCACCTATGGCAAACTGTCCCCAATTCTGATGGTGCCTGATTAGAGCAGCCTCCCTGGCACCACATGCATTGGCAAAGGCGTCTTCTAGTCCAAGGATCACTGACTGCTCAGCCAGCACACAGCTGTCAGGAGCCAGCCTCTCTTTCCCCAGCTTCCCATGGGTCCTGGCAAGCAAATGGTTCAATGGTTAGTGGCCACCCAGCAGGCTACTTAGGGCTCATACAGTTGTGAAAGGTATAGAGCTTTTCTCCTATCTTGACACCCTCTCTTTTTAATTTAAAAAAATTTTTGAATTAATTTTTATTGGAGTACATTTGATTTACAATGCTGTGTTAGTTTCTGCTGTACAGCAAAGTGAATCAGTTATACACATACATATATCCACTCTTTTTCAGATTCTTTTCCCATATAGGTCATTACAGAGTATTGAGTAGAGTTCCCTGTGCTATACGGCAGGTTCTTATCAGTTATCTATTTTACATATAGTAGTGCGTTTATGTCAATCCCAATCTCCCAGTTTTTCCCTCCCACCCCTTCCCCCTTGGTAACCATAAGAAAAATAGGGAACGCTTCACGAATTTGCATGTCATCCTTGAGTAGGGACTATACTAACCTTCTCTGTATCGTTCCAATTTTAGCATATGTGCTGCCAAAGCAAGCACCACTCTCTCTTTTTTAATCCACAATTGCTGTTATCTTTCTTTTGCTTCTCCGGAATTAATTTCAAAATCTAAATGTTTTGCATGGCTGTCCTGTTAGTCAGCCTCTGGTGGTTTATTATTTAGATAAAAACATTCATCCTGAAATACAGGAACAAGAAAAGTGGAAGTGTGCTTACCTGGTGCATCAAATAAAAAATCATCCGATTAATTCAGTCATTTGGCACAAAGGAGGCTCCCGTCTCCTCCAGTTTTTCATTCTCTCTAGGATGCTAATTGTTTTTCTTTTGATAGTCTTGTAATTTTGGCCTGAAGTCTAAAATCTGGCCTGCTGGGCTATGTGTCAGATTTGTAAATTAGATGACATCTGTTTTGAATTTAATCCATCTTTAATTTTCTTTTGAGCTCTCTTCCCTTATTCATTTCCCCTTCAATTGTAAGGATCAGACTTTGCTGGATGCTTTAGACAAAAGTGTGGACCTTTCTGCTTTGTGGGGCACAGATTAAAATTACTGAAGCTAAATGGTCACAATGAAGGCTATTCAGAGAAAAGATGTGGGGAGAGAAGCCTAGCAACCATCCTAGAGAGGATGAGCAGCTAATACAAAAGCCTGGCTGTCCACACCAGCCTTTTTGAGATTCCCACCGAATACTTAAAATCGATTAGAAGGAGACTGACAGAGAGGGTTGAAACGGGTGAAGTATTTTGAATTGAGAGAGGCTGAGGTGGTGGCAATGGTGGTGGTGTTGGTGTATGTGAAGGGAGTGGTGACCTTTCATCTCTTCACATTTAATTTTTTTTTCCCTCAGAAAAATAATAAATGGAGGAGAAATGCATTTTCCTAATGCAGACTCATATTTTGACAGTGAGACCTCATTATTTTCTCCTGTCTACATATCTCCTAAATTCTTCTTTTCATGTGGAAGTTGTTCATTGCTAATTGGATTGGGCCTGCTTATTAAGAATCATTTTTCCTGTCAGAATGCCTAATGTAACACCCTTGTATAACATGTTTTTCCTTTATACAAACCCTTTTTCACACATATAAGCTAATGTAGAGTCAACTGGCCTCTTGAAACTTTGCCTGTGTAGAGGCAAGAAAGAATGGATAGACTACTGGCCAGAATACGTGCCTGAGCTTTCACATCTGACGCACACACCAGTCACCACTGGAAGAAGAAATGAGCAGGCTAGCTGAGCACAGAATGTAAAGTGGCTCCCCTGAACACCAGCTGTAGAAGCTCTAAACTGAATTTCCCCACATCATGAAAATTGGCCAACAGTGACTTTGTGCTTGCACATAGATGACAAATCATCCCTTCATGATGCTGGCTTTGGATTTTTTGGATGCTGCCATGTGTGTAGGCTGCTGCTAGGCAGGTCAAGGGGTCTGTGTAAATGCTGTTTTTAAATGGAATATGTAAATGGTTCTCAACTGGGGGTGATTTTTATCTCTAAGGGGACATTTAGCAGTGTCTGGAGACATTTTTGGTCGTCACAGCTGAGGGGGAGGGTTGCTACTAGCATCTGGTGGGCAGAGGCTGGGGAAGCTCGTAAGTACTGTAGAATGCACAGAACAGCTCCACAACCAAGAATTATCTAGCCCAAATGTCAATAGCACCAAAATTAGAAAACCTGGTATTACAGGCATCTATACTAGACATTGAACTAGGCAGCAACAGATTTTTATACGCTCAATCAAAACTATGGTGTTGAGAGAAAAGAGCACTTGCTATCTGGCTTCCTCAGATGAATAGCTATTGTTGACTTTGATGACCATCTTGGCCATAAAATATTCTCTGTGTGGAGGGGGCCAAGAGGTCCTCCAGATGGGCTCCCCTCCTGCTACATCTTTTCTTGGTTATCAGCATCCTCTTCCATATGTATGTGGTCACTCAAGCTAGATATCTTTGGGTTTTCATTCACTCTCCTCCCCTTCTCCTTACCCCACCTCTCACCGATAATCGATTCTTCCTAATTCCAAGCTCTCTCACTATAAAGATCTGTCCTGACTTCTTAGGTTCCCCACCTCTGATTTAGCCCAGGCCTCGCTCACCATGGAGGGAGCCTACTGCTAAGCCCCCAGTAAGAGCATCCTGGCCACTCTCTCTCTTGCCAGCCTGCAGCTCCAGCCAAATCCATTCAGGGCTGCACCATGTCAGCCACTTCCTCATCCACCTAGTCCTTTAGTGAAGAAATATTTATTGAGTGCCCACTATCTGCTAGTTACTGTGCTAGGAGCAGTGTTCATTCCCTGGATTAAAATCTTTCCAAGCCGCCATGTTGCTTACAGGACAAACTCCTTGCTTCTCTGAGAATCTGCCTTTGACCTAACTTTTCAGTTTACTCTCCCACCCTCCACTGATGTATTCACTCCAGCCACGATGAACGAATTGCTTTTCGTTAGTCTGGGTCACACACTCTTAAGCTCTTTTATCTTTGCATGTGAGGAGTGTCCTTTCTATTTGGAGTATCCTTTCAACGCTTATCTGGGGAACTTTCATTCATCCTGTGCAACTTAATCTGGTACCTACGCAGATGCCTGGCACATGGAAGCTACTCAATAAACATGGAATGAACTTAAATTTCACCTTCTTTGTGAAATATTCTTCGTTTCCCTGGCTGTATGTCTCTCATGCTCCACAGCCTGCTATATGCACTTCCATTAATCCTGTCACATGCACTGACCGTGAACCCTTTGAGGAACGGTGTTTTATGTCTTATGTTTTGTTTTATATCTCTTGGGACCTCCAGGCTCTGTGCCATGCTGGACATAAAGTGGACCCTTGTGACTAAATGTTCACTATTTTGTAAGGATGGCTTCTTGTGTTTTTGGAATGCTGTTTCAGGCTGAAAATGATATGCATCATTTGTTAGCCCCAAAACTCACAAAATCTGATGCTAGTCTCAAATGTGCCTTGCCCCTTCTCCATAACTGAATACCTTCCAGTGCATAGGATCTGAAATTTGAGTCCATCTTTTATCACTTAGTTACTGTGTAACCTTGGGAAGAGATTTAACCAGTCTCTGAGCCTTTGTTTCTTCTTCTATAAAATAGGAATAATGATAATTGCCCTTCTTACCCCTTAGGGTGATCATGAGAATCAAATGAGATGATGAATTTGAAAGTACTTTGTGACTTCTAAGGTCATAAAACTTTCCAAGTGCCTCCTTATTCAAAATGTAGCAAAACATAATAAAACCCCTCCCTCAATCCTGCATGGTCTTTATTTTTTTCCACAAACTTCTTGAAAGGACCAGATTTGTTTATTGTATCCACCCTTTCCCTTCAACCCCAGGCATCCTGTTTTATGTCCAGCCATACCACTGGCAGCTCACTCACTACAATCATCAATAATTTTCTAATTGCTAATATCTGTGGACACTTTTCTGTCCTTCCTTCATTTGACCTGACTCCAGTCTGCTTCTGCCTGAGATGTTCTCTGCACTGGGGCCAGAGTGAGCTTCCTGAAACATGGATTCTGATCATATCCTAACATGTAAAAACCCACCATGATTCCTCACAGCCTCCAGGATAAAATTCAAACTCCTTAAGAAGGTCTGTCATGTCCTGCATCATCTGGTCCCTGCCTACCACTTCATCAGTATTACCTAATGTCGCTCTCCTTATTACACACACCCTAGCCAGACAAAATGACTTCTGTTTCCAGAAAGTGCTGTGCTCTTTCACATGCTGCCCCAAAGCCAGCCTGGTACAATCTGGTCATCTTTCAAGACTTGGTTCAAAATATCACCTCTTTTGGGAAGCATTCCCTGATCTCAGCTTCCCATTCCTCTCCATTCCATGCAGAAGTAGGTACCCCCATCTCTGTGTTCCCCAAACTCCTTGACAGCATCATAATCAGCATAATCTTCCCACTATTCTCTAATTACCCACTCGATATTTACCTCCTCGCTAGATAATGAGCTCTTTGGGTAAAGGAACATGTTTTATCTCTCAATATGTGTAGCTTTTGGCAGGGTTCCTGGTATAGAGTAAGCAACTGTTAAATGCTTGTTAAATAAATAAACAAGTTATATAAACATTATTATTTGCACTACATTCTTATTTCTTTACCGTATTTTTTACACTTTTTTTAGGATTGTTTTGGTTACATTCTGGTTTTCACAGACTTAGAAAAAATTCTGGCAAATGTCATAATTTATTCAGAAGTTACTCTATGTTGAGATAGTGAGTTTGGCTTTCTTTGGGAACTTCTATGCTTACAAAAGAAAACATAGCCTTTTGTGCTATGTCTCAGTGGGTTCACAACAGATCCTGAGGTACCCAGGGATCCCTGCTCACCTGTCACTTCTGGCCTTGGTGGTTTCCAGTTGTCGCGTAAGGAGCTTGGCAATGGCAGTGAAGCTGTTGCTCATGCGGAAGATGTCTCTGCTCTGAGGGCCCAGGATGGAGGAGAAGGTGTCCGTGATGCTCTTAATCTCCAGCAGGAGAATATGGTGAAACGAGTGCTCCATGCTGGCCAGCTGACTCACCAGGAACGGCAAGCAGCTCCTGGCTCTCTCCTGCCAAGAACAATGGAGAACGTGTACAATTGTTGGTGGGGATAGAAACTGCTGCAGCCACTATGGAAAATAGTACGGCAGTTCCTCTGAAAATAGAACTACCCTATGATCCAGTAATCCCACTTCTGGGAATCTATCCAAAGGAAACGAAGTCATTATCTCAAAGAGATATCTGCACTGCCATGTTCATAGAAGCATTATGTACAACAGCCAAGACATGGAAGCAACCTAAGTGTTCACTGACACATGAATGGATAAAGACAATGTGGCATATAAGTATGGAATGAAACGTTATTCATCCACAAAAAAGAAGGAAATCCTGACATTTGTGATTACACGGATGAATCTGGAGGGCATTATGCTAAGTAAAACAAGCCAGACAGAGAAAGACAAATACTTTATGGTATCTCTTATGTGTAAAATCTAAAAAAAAAGGTCAAACCCAAAAAACAGAGGCTAGAAAAGTGGTTGCCAAGGACTAGTGGGGGGGGGGAATAGGGAAAAGTTGGTAAAGTGTATAAACATTCAGTTATAAGATGAATAGGGTCTGAGTATCTAACGTATAACATA
Source organism: Hyperoodon ampullatus (assembly GCF_949752795.1). Taxonomy (NCBI): domain Eukaryota; kingdom Metazoa; phylum Chordata; class Mammalia; order Artiodactyla; family Ziphiidae; genus Hyperoodon; species Hyperoodon ampullatus. Next base: position 70,619,885 of record NC_136918.1, on the reverse strand, counting down.
GTGACCATAGTTGATAACACTGTATCATGTAATTGAAATTTGCTAAAACATATGGGATAATGGATGGGTTAATTAACTTGATAGGGGGAATCCTTTCTCAATGTATATGTATATCAAATCATTTGTTGTACACTTTAAATATCTTATCATTTTACTTGTCAATTATACTTTAATAAAGCTGGGGTGGTGGTGGTGGGGAAGAACGATGAAGAACTAAGGTCTATATTTTAAAAAAAAAGTCAGAGTCCCATGACCTGCAGATGACAATTCTATGGGGAATTTACTTAGAGAGCTAGCTGAAGCTAACAATGTTTCATTCATAATGCCTCTTAATTGGCTTCTTTGAGGTTTTGACTTTTTTCCTGATTTCCAAGACAATTTAAAAAAAATAAATAAAACCTTTTCCCTGTTACTCCTTTCTTAAAAATATGTAGTCTCATGAGCCTATCTTGCCAGGTCCAAATCTCTCAACCATTGTTAATGATCTGACCCCCACATTCACCCTTCCCAACTCTGCTTCCTCCTTGGGCCAAGCCTCTATGCCTATGACTCACTAACTCCACGCAGACAGGGGAGGCCTGATCAACGGCACCCCCCATCCATCTGCCTGCCAGATGATGCCATGTACCATAATGGTATACCTCCTCTCCACAGGACATCCTCCCTCATTTGTTCACTTTAAGCATTTGTCAGCATGTTACAGATTTTAGGTGCCTGGTCGAATGAGTAGATTCTAGTATTCAGCTTTAATCAAGTTAACTCTCACAGTTGACTTAAATACGTTCCTTCAAAAAACTGAAGATGAAGAACAGCATGAATAACTCAGGAGTGAGTGAATAACAAGAAAATGGCTTAGCTGACTGGTCTCCTATACCTATGAGAACTCCTCATCAGTCATATTATGAGGTGACATGATTTAATCCAACATGACTGGAAGTTAGCTTAAAAAATTCAAAATTATCAAGCACGTTATTTGAAATGTAGATTTGTGCCCAATATAAATAATGATATACCATTAATAAATAAAAATAATTAAAATATTCTTATTTTATCTTTAACTGCTCTTTTAAAATCTTATTTTTTAATGTATTTAAAAACTTTTATAATGGTAGTATAATAGAACATATGTATAACTATAAATAAATATATATTGGAGGCTGATGATCAAAATCCTTTTAAGTGATAGGTGTGCAGGTGTAAATTACTCTTCTAGCTAAGAATTCCCCTGTCCCCTTTGTTCTAGCATTTGGGGCCTTCATTTCTTTCAAGATGTAACTTCTCTCTCCTCCATGAAGCCATTCCCAATGACCTCTTCTGTCTGAATTTTCACCGCATTATCAACTCTTTTTAAAAATCTTTTTCGTACTTGATTGCATTTGATCATTTGTTTACTCGTGCTTTTATTGCATGCCTGTAATATGTCTGTGCTAGACACTAGATGACAAAGGTGAATGAGAAGTGGTCTCTGCCTTTAAGGAACCCACAATCTCCCCTTCCATGTATAATTCCCTAACGGTTACATGTACCACTCAAGTCTCCTAAAGGGGCCACTTCTCATACATCAATCATCAGCCCGGCACAGAACTGAGCCTGTAGTGTCTACACTTGGTGTGTATGTCTTGATTCACTGAGTTAAGCAAACCTTATATGCCAAGGCATGACTTTACAAATAAAGGTATGTAGTTGCAAAAGAATTCTGTACTTTAAAAGAAATATTTATTACAGAACAGATTGCAGTAGTGAACTTCCCTAGTCTTTAATACTTAACTTGTTTTTCAAAGAGTCCATGTATAATTGCACTGGAACACATCTCTTGGAGAAGGGGGTACATCTCCCATCAATCCCTTAATAAGTATTTGTTAAGAACCCCTAGGGCACAGTGCTCTGTCTGGATATGTGGGACTAAGGCTAGTAATTCAGTGAGCTGGACAGCTAATTGAAGAGATATTTACTCACTGAAGGATAACAATATTAGAGGAATGAAAAATAAACACCATTGGAACAAGTTCCTTGATAGCCCATGTTATACTTTGGCTCATATAATTGTCAGGTTGCAGAAGGACACCTAAGTACTCTTGAGTCTAATATTTTTTTCAACATAGATGCTTTCATTCACGCAAGGGCTCTGTATGTGAATTCACGGTGTGCAATGTATCACAGGGACATTTTCCCTTCCTCATTTCAAGGCAAAAGCTGGATGTGCGGGTCCCTACCCTGCAGCAGACACTCTTTTAGAAGCTAGGAACACAGCACTGAAGGAAAAAGATAATCTCTGCCATGATAATGAGGCAGACAGACAATAAACAAAATACATGTGTAAAATACAGAGTGTGTTGGATGGGAAATGTACCTCAAAGGAAGATGAGGCAGAATAGGGAGACCCACGGAGGGGGGTTAATGTTAAATAGTGTAGTCAGGTCAGACTTTACAGAGAATATTACATGTGAATTCAGCAAGATTTTAGGATCTAAACCCCATAGTCTCAGTAACCACAGAAAACAGTTACAGCAAAAAGTGTCCTGATTGACAAAGGGAGGTTGGAAGAGATAAGAAAAGGGACACGGGAGATGTGGCACTTTACTATGGAGAATGCGATTTCAAATTTCAAGTAACTTCCTCAGCTTCAGCTTCAGGTTCTTCTTTAGCAGTTTTTTTAGTCAGTCCACAAACATTTCATTTGCTTACCTAAGAGGTGTCCCTACGGTTTCATTAAGAGCCCTTTTTCGAAAGCACATGTCTTCCTAAAGGTGAGGATGGCTGTGTGAGTATTTGCTGAAATCAACACAATTCTGGATGATTTTCTGGCAGCCAAATTGAGCTGAAGGGAAAATTAATCACAGCGTGGGAACAAGAAAAGTTATAACTGCTCTGGAACTAACACATGAAGCCTAGCCAACGTCACATCGTTTGTTCTGAAAACTTGGAGCATGCCCATGTACCTCACAGGGGTAACAGATGTGATTCTGGATTAGAAAGTGGGATGTTAGGGTAAGAAGGGGTTTAGGAGATTCTGATTTCTTTCTTGGCTCCACAATATTTCATCTCTGGGGACCAGTGACTGCATTTTTCTGCTTTCAGTCATCCCACCGTGGGGACAGGGTCAGCAGCACCTGTGTGCCTTAATGGTAAGCCTGACCTCATCCCTTCTGACATAAATTGATTATTTAATATTAAAATAATAACAGCTGACCCACTAATCGCCAAGCCTATTCTATACGATTTTTATGTATTTATTCATGCAATCCTCCCAATAATACTGTGATCACTGCCATTTTATAAGAAGGAAACTGAGGGACAGCTGGAGGACTCACTCACTCAGGTCACACTGCCCCCCGTGTCTCTAAAGCTGTGTCTTCTCTGGCTATACTTCCATCCCTCCCGCCCCAAATCCCAAACCCACCCTTGCACATATTTTCCCACTCCTTTTTCCTATCTCTTGTTCATCATCAGTTATAGGATCCTTTTCACTTTATTTTGATTAAGTGGTGTAAATATCATAAATACTCTGTAAATACAAAATAGACCAGCAGGTCTCAAACTTTTTGGTCTCAGGAACTTTTTACTGTCTTAAAAATTATAGAAGACACCAAAGAGTTTTTGTTCATCTGAGTTATATATATTGATATTTACCATTTATTAAGTTAAATAAAAGAAATTTCAAAAAATGTCTCGAGGGCTTCCCTGGTGGCACAGTGGTTGGGAGTCCGCCTACCAATGCAGGGGACACAGGTTCATGCCCCGGTCTGGGAGGATCCCACATGCTGCAGAGCGGCTGGGCCGGTGAGCCATGGCCGCTGAGCCTGCACGTCCAGAGCCTGTGCTCTGCAATGGGAGAGGCCACAACAGTGAGAGGTCCGTGTACCGCAAAAAAAAAAAAAAAAAAAAAAAAGTCTGGAGACATTTTTGGTTGTCACTGCTGGGGGTGTTAGGGGGACAAGCTGGTAGTATCTACTGGGTAGAGGCTGGAGATGCTGCTAAACATCCTACAGTGCATAGGACAGCCCCCTCCCAGAAACCAAATATCAAAATATTTGGCTCATACATAGAGAATCCTAAAGATGCTACCAGAAAACTACTAGAGCTAATCAATGAATTTGGTAAAGTAGCAGGATACAAAATTAATGCACAGAAATCTCTTGCATTCCTATACACTAATGATGAAAAATCTGAAAGTGAAATCAAGAAAACACTCCCATTTACCATTGCAACAAAAAGAATAAAATATCTAGGAATAAACCTACCTAAGGAGACAAAAGACTTGTATGCAGAAAATTATAAGACACTGATGAAAGAAATTAAAGATGATACAAATAGATGGAGAGATATACCATGTTCTTGGATTGGAAGAATCAACATTGCGAAAATAACTCTACTACCCAAAGCAATCTACAGATTCAATCAATCCCTATCAAACTACCAATGGCATTTTTCACAGAACTAGAACAAAAAAATTCACAATTTGTATGGAAACACAAAAGACCCCGAATAGCCAAAGCAATCTTGAGAACAAAAAATGGAGCTGGAGGAATCAGGCTCCCTGACTTCAGACTATACTACAAAGCTACAGTAATCAAGACAGTATGGTACTGGCACAAAAACAGAAATAGAGATCAATGGAACAGGATAGAAAGCCCAGAGATAAACCCACACACATATGGTCACCTTATCTTTGATAAAGGAGGCAGGAATGTACAGTGGAGAAAGGACAGCCTCTTCAATAAGTGGTGCTGGGAAAACTGGACAGGTACATGTAAAAGTATGAGATTAGATCGCTCCCTAACACCATACACAAAAATAAGTTTAAAATGGATTAAAGACCTAAATGTAAGGCCAGAAACTATCAAACTCTTAGAGGAAAACATAGGCAGAACATTCTATGAAATAAATCACAGCAAGATCCTTTTTGACCCACCTCCTAGAGAAATGGAAATAAAAACAAAAATAAACAAATGGGACCTAATGAAACTTCAAAGCTTTTGCACAGCAAAGGAAACCATAAACAAGACCAAAAGACAACCCTCAGAATGGGAGAAAATATTTGCAAATGAAGCTACTGACAAAGGATTAATCTCCAAAATTTATAAGTAGCTCATGCAGCTCAATAACAAAAAAACAAACAACCCAATCCAAAAATGGGCAGAAGACCTAAATAGACATTTCTCCAAAGAAGATATACAGACTGCCAACAAACACATGAAGGAATGCTCAACATCATTAAACATTAGAGAAATGCAAATCAAAACTACAGTGAGATATCATCTCACACCAGTCAGAATGGCCATCATCAAAAAATCTAGAAACAATAAATGCTGGAGAGGGTGTGGAGAAAAGGGAACACTCTTGCACTGCTGGTGGGAATGTGAATGGGTACAGCCACTATGGAGAAGAGTATGGAAGTTCCTTAAAAAACTAAAAATAGAACTACCATATGACCCAGCAATCCCACTACTGGGCATATACCCTGAGAAAACCATAATTCAAAAAGAGACATGTACCACAATGTTCATTGCAGCTCTATTTACAATGGCCCGGAGATGGAAACAACCTAAGTATCCATCATCGGATGAATGGATAAAGAAGATGTGGCACATATATACAATGGAATATTACTCAGCCATAAAAAGAAACGAAATTAAGCTATTTGTAATGAGGTGGATAGACCTAGAGTCTGTCATACAGAGTGAAGTAAGTCAGAAAGAGAAAGACAAATACCATATGCTAACACATATATATGGAATTTAAGAAAAAAAATGTCATGAAGAATGTAGGGGTAAAACAGGAATAAAGACACAGACCTACTTGAGAATGGACTTGAGGATATGGGGAGGGGGAAGGGTAAGCTGTGACAAAGCGAGAGAGAGGCATGGACATATATACACTACCAAACGTAAGGTAGAGAGCTAGTGGGAAGCAGCCGCATAGCACAGGGAGATCAGCTTGGTGCTTTGTGACCGCCTGGAGGGGTGGGTTAGGGAGGGTGGGAGGGAGGGAGACGCAAGAGGGAAGGGATATGGGAACAGATGTATATGTATAACTGATTCACTTTGTTATAAAGCAGAAACTAACACACCATTGTGAAGCAATTATACTGCAATAAAGTTGTAAAAAAAAAAATTTGGCTCAAAATATCAACAGGGCCAACCTGAGTTAAGTGAAACTGGCTTTTTGTTTGTTTGGTTTCTTCCCTGCAAACATGTGGTGATGAAGAAGTCGATGAGTACATTTTTGTGCCACTGTCTTGATCTGTGCTAAGGCACTGGCAGTTTTACCCATCACCGCTTTTGTCCTTTCAGTGCAAATGTCAACACAGTGAAAAAGGTCAATGACGTGTGAGTATTAGTGTGAAAATAGCTTGGATCTCACAGATCCCCTGAAGGGGTCTCAGGGGTCCATGGCCCGCACTGAGAATTGATGAACTAGTATCAAGGGTCAGCAAACTGTTTCTGTAAAGAATCAGAGAGTAAATATTTTTGGCTTTATGGGCCATGTGGTATCTGTTATGGGAAAACAGCTACAGACAATAAGTAAATGAATAGGTGTGGCTGGATTTGGGTCACAGGCAGTGATTTGCCTTGGTCATACCATTCATTTTTTGTGTGTTATTCATTTTGTTTGTAAAATACTGCTACTACTATCTCATAAAATGCTTCTGTTATTCTTTGTTAGGATAACAGAATGTAAATCAGAAAGTAGCCAAAAATGAAAATGTGGGTGCCTGGTTATGGTGATGATTGTTTCCCTCTATTAAGCATCCACTGTGTCCCAGGTACTTGGCATCTGCTTCCTTACTTAATCCTCATGACAACCTTGCAAAATGGTAAGAGGATGAAGATACTGATAAGAGGGCCAATCACTGGACCAAGATTACACTGGTAATACGAGTCTTGGTAGCAGAGACAAGAATGAATCAAGATCTACCTGATTTCAGAGTTTGAATATTTCCACTTTGGCTAGGCTGGAAAAGATGGCTTAGTGCAGCCCTGTCTGCTGCTACCTTCCTGTCTTCCACCCACAGCAGGTATCAGCAAGTGATTTCAGCGTTCTCTGCTGAACTTTCCCAAGACCCTTTCTCAACACTATGCTCCTTGTGAGAGCGTCTCAACACTGGCTGTATGTTAGAATCACCTGCAAAGCTTTTAGAACAATTCTAATGCCCAAAAATTCCCCTCCCCCCCCACCCCCGTTTCTATTTAATTTCATTGTGATGGGTGGGGTCCAGGCAGAGGAATTTTTAAAACCTCCCAAGTAATTCTAATATAGAGCCAGGGCTGAGAATCACTAGTGTATATAGAGTCCCAAATCTCTGAAAGTTAGAGAATTTGCTGATTTTAGGAAATGTGGATTTGGTCCTAAAATCCACACTTTTCTCTCTGTCCTTTATCAATTTACAAAAGAGTTAAAGAAAATAATTTATTTTGCTGCCTGAATGAAAAGATTTTATTTACTGGGCATCTGTTATTCTTGCTTTTTTACAGGGCCATTTCATTGTTATTTTTTCATAATTCAACTCTTAGACGTCTCCACACACCAAAAAGACACTTGCAAGGGGCATTAGGAATGTAAATCAAAGGAGCTTATTGTTAATGCTTTCTCAGTGAAGCTTTGCCAGGGAGACCCCAGCCTTTACTTAGGAGCCCTCAGAAGCCTGAGTGAGGCCAGCAATTGCTTGGTGGTGTATTTATTCCATGAGCCTCTTTCCTAATGATGGTGGGGTTACTAGCTTCAGAGCAAGAGTTGAAGGATTAGTATGGGCCCCTCCCCCACCTCAATTCCCTGGCTTCAAGAAACTCTAGAGTAGGGTAGCCAACTCTTTCTGATTGGTCCTGGGATTTTCCTGGTTTGGGCATGAAGGTCCCAAATCCTGGGAAACCCTTCAATCGAGGGCAAATTGGGACAGTTGGGCACCCTACTCTGGAGTCTGTGAGAAGGTGGGAAATTATTTCAGCTCAGAGGACTCTGCTAGACAGCCTCACACTGCTGGTGAATGTGATGATATATCACTGTCTGTCTCTCTATGTATATGTGTATGTGTGTGTGTGTGTTGTGTGTATGTGTGTGTTTGTGTACACAGAGTTGATTATTATTATTCATAGTAGCTATGTTCTATAAAGTCACTTCAAACACTTAATTAGGAAATACTGAAGCATTGCTTCTAGAGCAAATATAGAGGTAGGTTCCTGAAAGTCTCCGGTCACACATTTTCATCAACTGATCAATACATAACCTTGTTTTATGTGTGTTTCTATCTAAAGATGTCTTCAGATGAATGGATAAAGAAGATGTGGTACATATATACAATGGAATATTACTCACCCATGAAAAGGAATGAAATTGGGTCACTTATAGAGACATGGATGGGCCTAGAGACTGTCATACAGAGTGAAGTAAGTCAGAAAGAGAAAAACAAACATTGTATATTAATGCATATGTGTGGAATCTAGAAAAATGGTACAGATGAACTGGTTTGCAAGGTAGAAATAGAGACACAGATGTAGAGAACAAATGTATGGACACCAAGGGGGGAAAGCCGGGGGGGATAGTGGTGGGATGAATTAGGAGATTGGGATTGACATATATACACTAATATGCATAAAATAGATAACTAATAAGGACCTGTTATATAAAAAAATAGTAAAGTACAATTCAAAAGAAAAAAAATAGGGCCTCCCTGGTGGCGCAGTGGTTGAGAGTCCGCCTGCCGATGCAGGGGATACGGGTTCGTGCCCCGGTCTGGGAGGATCCCATATGCCGCGGAGCGGCTGGGCCCGTGAGCCATGGCTGCTGAGCCTGCGCATCCGGAGCCTGTGCTCCGCAACGGGAGAGGCCACAACAGTGAGAGGCCCGCATACCACAAAAAAAAAAAAAATAAAGAAAAAAATAAAGATGTCTTAATTGATACAGATCATTAATTCATTAAAATTGAACTCACAGCTAACAGCGCTATAACTCATGCCTGAATGCAGCCTACATAACACACAAATTTTCTCCATAAGGTGCATCACAGCCTTCTCACACTTGGGAACACTAGAGAGCACTTCAGCACTAAACTTGTGGACAGTTTAAGCAATGAAGTCACCAACAAAGAGCACAAAGATTAGACTGTGGCACTAAATAGACCACGAGAAGAACAGACACTTATTTACAGAGAGAGGGGAACTGAAACAAGAAAGCAGAGCATTGCCTTGTTCAACCGTAGCTGGGAACCTGTGCAGTGGGCACTATTCCATGCATGTCTGTGAGTGACCTCACAAGCACCTCGAGTATTGATTTGGGGTTACAAACACAGTTTAGAGACTAGGGTGAATTTTGTGAATATAAAATCAGTGAGGTCGATAGAAAGATAGATAGATATCAATAGACAGACAGATAGACACGTAGATAGGTGGATCGATTAATCAATCTTGGATCTTTGTGGACCTCCTATAAAAGAAAATTATCTTCTTTTACCTTCTGGTCAGAATTGAAAGATATTCCAAACTGCTGGGCCTGACTTTCCATTCAGCCATCAGGAATGTGAGCTCAGCTTAACCAGGTCATATGGAGTTTGGTTTGAGTTTAAGTCTCCAGCTCATCTTGCCAGTTTCTTTCCTTCCACTTTTCACCACAGGCAGATTCTCTCCTTGCCTTTAAACTAATTGAAACGTTCTTTCCTTAGTAAGTTACTATATATCCGAATCCACATATGCTCTGTTTTTCACCCACATAATAATTCTTTTCCCCACCACAGATGGATTTGTATATATGACCCAACTTGGGTGTGCAGATTGAAGGCTGGCGACAGCCATTTGCTTTTTGCTTGCAACTCAATTCTTTTTTGTTCTTTATTTTTAACAAAACAACCTCAAAATTTATTTAACAATTGGTAAAACTTCAGGGAAAAATAGATCAATGAATATTTGTAGTTGGAGATATTAATATACTTCTCTCAAAATTGATAGTTAAAGCAAGTAACACACAAGTAGATATATCAAAGACCTAACTATATAATTAATACATTTGAGCTATTAGAAATATTTTTTCAATACTGAACTAAATAGGATGTACATTCTTGTACACCTTAATTGAACACAATATTGTAAATCAACTTCAAAAAAATAGTATGCACATTCTCTTTGAGTATGACTGGAACAGCAACTCAGTTATTTACAGCAGAATATGAAAAACATGGTAACATGACATATTCTAAAATCCTTTTTTTCCTTTTTTGATTCTTCACAGAAAAAAAAAAAAGGAAAAAAAAGATGTTAGAATAATGCCATTCTTTTTAAAGAAGGGATCCATTTGGTTTGGAACACTGAATGAAGCTCTCCCTGAATGAGAATTGTAATTATGAGAAAGCCAAAGGAGAAACTTATCTGTAAATCCTTTTTTAATAGATTCTGATATGCTCGGTAAGACATTTATGAAGTGGTGTTCATGTTGGAGATACTGAGATATGCCTTCTTCTCGGAGCTATCTGTGGCTAGGCGTTGTTGCCATTTTAAAAGACCATCCTTAAAATCGTTTTCTCTTCTTCCATCTCCTTTAGCAACCCAGTTTCCATCAGAAACAGATGTCTTCCATTAGGGCAGACTGCTGGCTACTGGAAGCCCTTCCTCCCCTTCTCTTCCTTGTACACTCCCACACGTCTTTAAACCATTTCAAACGTCACCTCTTCTGTGAAGTCCTCCTTAACTCTTCCAGCCAAAGTTGCTTGCACCTATCTCTGTGTTCCTCAGACCTCTGGCTGTATCTTCATGAGAGCCCTGACATCCGTGCCTGCAATTTCTGTGTCATTGTCACCTTTCCCGGTGTGCCCCTCAAAGGCTGGACATGTCATGTTCATCTTTTTACCTTCGGTGCTTAATGTGTTGCCTGACATAAAGTTTATTATTGAAAATCATCACCAACACCCCAACACTCCTGACACGGCTCTGGAACCATGAGGTGGAGAAACCTCATGCTTTTCAGCAAAACAGGATTTGTTAAATCTTCCTACCTCCTTTTGGGGAATGGCTGTACTGATGGATTTTTTTGGTATGGCTGGACTTATGTTAAGAAAAACATGAGATGATTTTGGGCCTGGTGTTTTTATTAGCTGTGTAACTTTGGGCATCTTATTTAACCACTTTGAGCCTCAGTTTCTTCATCTATAAATTGGAGCTAGCAATTCAGTGGCAGATACTTTTGCTTGCCTATCAGTAGTCATATCTCATCCTACCACCTTCTTTCTTATTGGTAAAATCTCCATCCTGCCATAATGTGAAAATGACAGCTATTCAATTCCTCAGCCTCCTTTGTAACTAGGGGACGGGTATATGAGTTTATCCTGGGCATTTGGACTTGAGGTGAAGTTTTCTGGGGTGAGAGATTGATGGAAAAGGTTTTTCTCCCAAATGAGAAGAGAGACGTGGAAGGACACATGCCTTTTCTTTAATCAGACGTTGCTGTGTCTACATCATGTGCTGCTGGATCTGTGGCAGCCATCTTACAAGCATGAGGGGACATACTTATGGGGCCAAGTCAATATACTGGGGAGGTGGAGAGAAAGAGCCTTGTCACCAAGGGTTTTTGATGACATTTTGGAATTTTTGAAGGGACTTGGACCCATCAAGTCTTGCAGACTTCTTAAATGAGATAATAAATATTCTTATTATTGAAGCTGGCTTTAGTTTGATATGCTATTAACAAACTCAGCTGACACAAATTCTTCAAGACTTTGTTATGAGGAATAATGAGATAATACCTATAAAGGACCTGGCATAGAGCAAATGGTTTTAAAAAATGGTAGCAATCAATTGTTATTACAAGTATTATTCTTAATAAGATGTGATTATACTAGAAATGTCACTGAGTTAAAAAATAAGCCATTTAGTAGAGGCCTATTGTTTTATTATTGTTGTCAATGCCAGCCATACTATTTGGCACATAGTAAATGTTTAATGGTTTTTTTTGACATTATAGAATATGTGCTGCACATGAAAGAATATGTATAAACATATTTAAGTAATGAAACAGAACACTGGCAATACCATTGAAAGCACCAGTGTGCCTCTCCCTTGTGCTTCTCTCTTTCTCTCTCTGAATACCTCCTCTGCAGAGAAATCAATATCAGGTTTTAAAAGTCATTTTTAAACAGTGGGAGTCCCTTTGAAACATGTAAAGTTTTACTTACTGGTGATGTATGACTCCTGGTCCTATTCTACTGGAAGACTTTTGGTTCCTCCTATTCTGTTGTCTGTTCAGAGTTTGAGATTTTAACCTTTAAAATAAAAGTTTAAAGATTCTATTGACTGATGAGTTTATAGCCACTCTTTTTAGAAATTCCAAATGACTGAGTCCAGTTCATTAGAGACCTGCTTTACTGTTGGATTTAGCTGGTCTGTCTGTGCAACGTGAAAAGTTTCTCCATCCCAGCCCCTGCTCAGGCCTCTCTGAACCGCACCCACCCTGAAGATTTATAGCTCTTTCTGAGACACCTTCTAGCAGCAGCCTAAGTTGTTCCACTACCTAAAATTTCCCCTTGAAACAATGAGTGTTTGGCTTTCCAGAGGCTTCCTTTACTGCTTGGAAAGTAGAATTGGTGAGTAAGACACTAGCAGGGCAAACAAAAAGAGTATTGGCTGTTTGAGTTGTTGATAAGTGTGAGAGATTTTCTTTGGATACATAGTCCCAGAGGAAGTTTCGCCCTCAGAGAACAGAAAGGTGGCAGTCCCATGGAAAGCCCTCCCAGCTGAGCAGAAGCGGGTGGTGGTGTGGTGGTCACAGAGTGTGCTCAGAAGCTCCTTCCTGTGTTTGAATCCTGGCACTGCCACCAGGCAGTCATGGACCTTGGGCAAATCACTTAACTCTCCATGGCCCAGTTTATAAAACAGGTTAACGGGCCCGCCTCATACAGTGGTTGTGAAGATTCAGTGAGTTAAAAACAAAGCATTCAGAACAATGCCTGGCACAGGGAAATGCTAAGTAAACGTTAGCTATTATTGTTTCAGTGTCGAAAATCCTAAATGTAAATGCAGACATATCTAAATTATCACCAAAACTAAAATAAGCTGTCTCAGAAGCCATATATTCCCTTAATTTTTCTGAGTTAACTTATTTTGTGAATTGATAAAGGTTTGGAAGTTCTAGAAATATCCAAAACCCCAATACCCGCTCAGTAAGCAAATATGGGCCACTGTTTCAGTAACCTGCGGAAAGGTTTACCTAGAAGTGAAATTTGCTCAACATTTTACCAAGAAAGCCTATTTCTCTTTTTAAAAATGTCACATGATTAAGTCAAAAGACTATATAACTTAAGGTTTTCTTAGTGACTTGAATCCTCATGATCTATCAATAGCTAGATCTTTTTCTCTTTGCAATTATTTCCCAGTCTTTCTCAATTTTTTCCTGTATCTGAAGCAAAAATATTCTACAGTTATAACATTTTCAATCCCACAAAAAGTCACCATTATTGAAGTAGACAAGGCAGTAATGGTCCAGTAAAATAAAGTCATCCAGTAATATATAAATTCCAAGATAATTGTACAGTTAATAAATTTTACTCTTTAAAAATTATGCTACCCCCAGACAAGGATATGCTCTTCCAGCCTGAAAATACTAGCACAAAAATATACGCAAAATGCTTGCACAGTAAGTAGGCATCAAATGCTGTTAGTTTATCGTGTTCAAAAGCTAAGATTCGATATATTTTTTTAAATAGAACATTGAGGGAGCAAGCTGCCTGAAATCCTTTTTTTGTGGAATGAAGTAGAGAATATATAAACAAAAACATTGTTAATGTCTCCTTAGGCAGATAATCCTCCAATTTTGAGCTGATTTTTAAAATAGCATTCCAAAAAGTCATATTTCTCAATTCTTTCTTCTATCCTCTGATCATGCCTCAATTTTCTTTATATCAGCTTGGAGTTAATTGAACATATTTTTCTTCCCATTGATAAACAAAGGTCTATTATAATTTAAACAGATTTACATATTCTAAATGATCATTTAATCCAATGTAAAGGGAATAAGTTCCCATCCTTTCCTTATTATTTTTGATTTAGCTTGCATGATTTCAGGAACACACAGTTTCTGTGGGCACATGGGAGAGTAATAAATCATGCCTAGTAAAACAATACTTAGGCAAAACAATTAAAAAAAATAAGTCCCAGTAATAAAATTTAAGAAGCAGCTGATGAAAACAGGTGTATCCTTTGTTTTGAATGAACCTCAAATTTTGTAACATGGCAAAAATTAAGGATCTACTGGACTCAGTTCAACTCCGTGCATTGGGCATAGAATGCTAAAGTAAACCCCGTCCTTGTAAAAAAAACAAAACAAAAAAATACAAAGTATAATTTTTGTACTTATAAAGCAATTATGGCTTTTATTTAAATGTTGAACTTACTATGTCTTCCTGAAAGAGAGGTTTCAATGAAGTTGACTTAGGATTTAAAGCAGAAATCAGAGAATGTGAAAGGTAGCTTACTTTTATGTCTTGCTATTTGAGACAATAATGTAACCAAATAAATTATGTTTTTAGTATGATTGAATTTTTTAAAGGCCAGAAAACTGAACACGGTCTGCTGTCAAATAAGTGTTTCCAATTTAAGACTATTTTTCCCTAAATAGCATTTGGTGTGGCCACATTTATGTCTGAAAACCCAAATCTCTCTTCATTTGTGCTGAGAGTTTATTTCTCAGCATCTTTTCTTTGCATTGACCCCCAAATACTTACAGACCTTAAAGCTTGTAGAAATCTATCTAATTTGAGCTTTGAACATAGTGTTATTTTGTGGGTTGATACAGGATTTAGAGGTTCTACAGTTCGGATTTACTCTTTAAAAACTGGGGGCTTGGGAACTTAGCCTTTTAAAGGTAAATCTTTTGTGTGGGCTCAAGCGACTCAGAATGAATTATACGGAGCCAGAATTTCTTCTCCCACCACACCACGGTCCCCTCATGTAAATGACCTCTCATTGATTATCCCCAACAATGGTTCCACTATTTCTTTTGCTTCAATTAAGGAAACTTTTTGAAAGACCATTGGGGATTTTAGCATTGAAACATTTCTAGAGAACTCAAAGAAGCAGCCCATCTTTAACTACACAATATCTGTTTTGCAAATGTGGTATAATCACAGAATGATAGAAAAAAGTAACCACAGGTCTTCTGGCCCAATCATGGAAACCATTTTGAAGAAAGTTGCTTATTACGGGTCCAAAAAGAAAGAAAAGAAGTAGGAAGAAAGAAAAATGAAAGGAAGAAAGAAAGAGAAATTGTGTTTGAACCTTTTGCCAGGAAAAAAAGAAAAAGCGCTTTGTGGTCATTAGAAAAGGAACAATATGGTAAGATTTAACTCAGTTATTTATACATCAGCTACAATTGAACTTTCCATACTTTACTCATTACATAATTTACTCATTATACAATCAAATACAAGATGCCTATCTTTCTTTGCACCTACTTACTTTCAAAAAATATCACCAGGATGTTTTATTCATGGTAGCTGAGATGTAACTCCCAAAATACAAGTTAGACAGAAATACTTGGATAAATATTACTTCATTACTTATAGGGGAGAATGAAATGGAAAAATGCAGTCTGCAAATGTGACCCTGCCTGAGATTGTTGATTTCCTTAGCCAGGATAGTTTAAGTTTTTTTGCTACTTGCCCCCTATCCCGCCAATGCTCCCCTTTCTCGTTCCTGGATTTTGCCTTGGGTTAATTATTTCTGGTCTCATAGCAACTATGTTTTCATTGTGAACTGCCTGAACTACTTGCTGGAAGTCAGCAGGGCATAAATAAATAAGTAAATCAAAATATGCAAACAAACTGCAGTTAATAGGATGGGGGTTTGAAGGTATGTCTGTCTGGCCAGGATGTGCTCAGAAGAGAAGGTCTGAAATGTAGTAGCTTGGAGGAAAAAATTACTTTCCAAATTGCTTTCCACTCACTTGTGAGCTCACCTTTATGTAAACAGTGGAAATAAAGCAGAACAGCATTTTAGGATTTTTAGATAAGGTTGTGTTGAGATCTTGAATGGACTCATGTTTTGTCTTAGTCTATTTGGGCTTCTGTAACAAAATATCACACACTGGGTGGCTTGTAAACAACAAACATTTATTTCTCACAGTTTTGGAGACTGCAAAGTCCAAGAACATGGTGTTGGCAGATTTGGTTTTTGGTTCCATGGAAGAAGGGGGCAAAGGAGCTCTCTGGAAACTCTTTAATAAGGGCACTAATCCTGTACATGAGGGCTCCACCCTCAGGACCTAATCACCTCCCAAAGGCTCCACCTCCTAATACCATCACCTTAAGGTTAGGTTTCAACATAGGAATTGTGGGGATGGCCGTGCACATTTAGACCATAGCATGATTTAATCTTGCCATTCCTCAGCAGAATAATAGAAGAGTCACCTCATTGTATCCATTGTTTCTATTTTATCTACTGTATGGGATATTAAAATCTATGCATTTAGCCTTTAAGGTAATTCTCACTTTCTAAAGTGGAGGAAGGTAGAATATTTCCTTCAGGAAATCTTTGTAACTTCCCATTTCCTCCCACTACCCTCCTTCCCTGACAATTAGCTTGTACTTACCAATCATGAAGGAGAAAGAGTTGGTCACCAAATAACGCTTTAGGAATGTGGAGCTATCATAGAGAAGGTGGGCTCTGGGAAGTGTTTTGAAGGAAGAAAGGGACATTTGATTGAGATAGGGACCACCATCACAAAGAATGCTACGTACAGCTGAAGGAAGTTTGTCTTGAAAGAAGAAGGCAGTAGAAGGAAGAGCCAGAGAAAATGTAGACATCAATAGGAGCTTAGTATAATCCAGGGATTTCTAAAATCAACCATACTAAGTAAATAAAGATTTCAGTAATGGGAGATAGTTAGGAAAGTGTTTGTCTTCTACTTCTCTGGGTGAATTGCCAGATATTTGAAATTCTATGGGATCTACATAGTGCTGAAGTTGGGAAATCTACAGTCCTGATAACATTTTCCAGACATCTTAAATTTACTAATCTTAAATAGCAACTATTTCTTTATCTATTCTATTTTTTTTTTTTTTTTTGCGGTACGTGGGCCTCTCACTGCTGCGGCCTCTCCCGTTGAGGAGCACAGGCTCCGGACGCACAGGCTCAGCAGCCATGGCCCATGGGCCCAGCCGCTCCGCGGCACGCGGGATCCTCCCGGGCCAGGGCACGAACCCGCATCCCCTGCATCGGCAGGCGGACTCTCAACCACTGCGCCACCAGGGAAGCCCTATCTACTCTAGATTTATTTATTACTTAACAAGGAATAAACTGATGTCAAGATACCCTTCTCAGTGTAATTTCTTTTGTGTTATATACATGTAGATAACAAGACTCATGCTGGTTAATGCTAAGAACTATAACATGAACATTTCAGCGTGACTGATCAGCCACTGTCAGATATATCTTTTCTTAGGGGCTGTGAACCAGCACCAAGTTCCCCATTCCTATTCACTACAAAATAAAATCAGGCTTATAGTTTTTGATAAATAAGGCAGAGAGCTGAAATGTAAATATCAGCTCAAATGGTATAGTTATGGCTATGCAACAAAATTCATCTACTTTCAAGTGCTCTCCTCATATTTTTTGAGAGTACAATTATTAAAAAAAACCTTTACATCATGGTGATACTATCTCTGTGTCAAATCCTGCTGGGGGTTTTGGGGATGATTCCAGATCCTGGTCGAAAGATGATGAATTGAGTAACAAGGAAAATAAAGAAAATTAAGCAATAGGAAAATCTTGTATATATCCCCTATGTTATTTAAAACTGTTAATTAGGAACACTCTCCCCTCATCCTCCCCCCATTGCCACCTCATTTTCCATAGGAGTGGGGATGGGGTGAGGAATTCTAGGAATGTTATACAGGAAGTGTCAAAGCCCATTGAAGGATCATTTCTAAGTGAGGAGAAACCAAAGCCCCTTCCAACAACACAAGAGCTGAATTTTATTTAACTTTGCACTCTCTATAGTGCCTTGCACACATCAGATGTGTGATAAATGCTCAGAAACTCTATAATAAATAATGTTTGATGTTCCCTGGGTTTCTGTTTACCCTAACATTGCCAAAGATGATCATTTTTAAAGGTTATTGATTTATTTACATTGAAACAAATGGGTCTTACAAAGAAACCTGCGGGGGTATGGCTGTGTGTGTCTATAAACATACATGAATCATGCATGCATATACATAGGTGGGCATGCCCAGACCACCGCGGGGGGGGATCCTATAGCAGATAAGCCCTGTGGGGCCTGGATCCTTGAGACCAGTGCCTCTTACACTTTCATGTGCACACACATCACCTGGGGATCTTATTAACTTGTAGATTCTGATTCAAGTTCCCAGTGGTGCCCAAAGCTGGGGACCACACTTTGACCACCACACAGAAAGGAGACCAAGAGAACCTGAAAACCAGCAGCCACCACCCATGACTGGAACCCAATGTCTGTAATGTTCCTGGTCTTCCTCACGACCTGCCATGTCATCAGCTGCCGTCTACTAGTACAAGACCTGTACTGGTGTCCAGTCAAGTTCCAGTCTCTATGTAACAGCTGGTCAGCAAGTATTTGTGGCCCACATGCTAGGAGCCACAAATACAGTTGCAGTGCAGGGATGAGCAGTGCAGGGAAACAAGGAAATGTAAGGTATAATGTGCCCTCTTTCAGAGGGCTTAGAGTGGGTTGGGAGCGTGTGGATTCATACATCAAGCGAATAGAAGGAAATGCAACCAGAAGAAAGTCAGGTGCGGACTCCACATTACAGCTGTACACTCTCACATGCTCAGAGCAGGGAAGATGGTGATGGCCTGGGAAGGTATGGAAATGACTTTTTCTTGGATTGGGCTCCCCAGAAACAGACCCTGAGATGATTTATGTGCAAATCATCTATTTGGAAACTGCAGCAGATGAGTACAGGAATAGAAGAGTGAGGCAGAGAAGGGAAATAGCTCGGAAGGGATGCCAGGAGATTCTGGGGAAAGGGTTGCCTCATTCGAGGGGTGACAGAGTTGGGGTATAAATACCCCCATCATTGGTTGAAGGCTGCTAGTGGGGCTGACGGTGATATTCGTCACATATCTATCCTGCCATGCATGTCAGCGGGGTGGCTTGTAAAGTTGGGGAAAACCACAGATTCAGAAATGCAGATGCTGGCAGTTGAAGGGAAGCAGGAGAGAGATGGGCCCCTGGGGCAAATGGTTTGAGTTCGTTCCCTGTGGACAGATACTCGAGAAGAGAATAACAGGACAATTGAGAGAGGAGGCTGGGCCCTGCACAGATAGAAGGTAAGAGACCACATATTCCTCATTCTCAAAGTCAGGAGACCTCCCCAGCTACACATGCAGAGAAAGGCTCCTTGGAGGTCAAAAGCTAGTGGGAAGCAACCGCATAGCACAGGGAGATCAGCTCGGTGGTTTGTGACCACCTAGAGGGGTGGGGTGGGGTGGGGAGGGTGGGAGGGAGGGAGACGCAAGAGGGAAGAGATATTGGAACATATGTATATGTATAACTGATTCACTTTGTTATAAAGCAGAAACTAACACACCATTGTAAAGCAATTATACTCCAATAAAGATGTTAAAAAAATAATAATAAAATACAAAAAAGAAAGTAATGATCTTGCAAATTTGCGAAACAAAAAGAATTTTTAAAAATAAAAAATATTATAATTGAAATTAAAAAAAAAGGGGGGGAATGATACCAAGTGGCCAAACCTACACATAGGCCTCTTCGGTGGACTCCAAAAGAGATGTGCGCCCACACATGGGAAAATCCTGAGCTATACCAAATACGGACTCTGAACCAGGCAGATCAAAATGATTGGCCAAAGGAAACCCAGAAGAAATGCCCCATAAAATTGATTCAAACTGCCACGAGGGCGTGACTCTCTGAGCCTGCCCGTGTGTCTATCCACATGTACTGTGCTCGTTTTTCTCCTAATAGATACTTTACTTGTTTCACTACTTTCCGTCTTTGTGGGAATTCTTTTTCTGCAAAGCCATAGGGCCAGGGCCTTGTCACTGACCACTGGTCCAGTGGCTAGGATTCGGTGCTCTCACGGCCGCAACCAGACCTCAATCACTGGCCAGGAACCAAAACCCTGCTTCAAGCCACTGCAGGCCAAGGCCACCAGAGATCAGAATAGCTGGCTTATGCTGAAGTGATTTAAGTCTAAGGGCTATGGATAGAGCAAGGTCTGTGCTATAGCCTTAAAAGAGCAGCAGGATTTGAGCTGGAAGTAGCAACTGCTTTATCCTCTCAACCCACCTGCTGCCAATGCCAAGTTGTCCTTTCTGATGAATCCAGGATTCATTTACATCTTAAGCTCAAGCCTAGAAGGGCAGTCGCTAAGTGGAAAAGTTATGCTTTTGGTGGGGCAGGCACAGGCCTGCTTCCTCACAGACACTGGTGTAAGAAAGGCAGAAGTCCCCTCTGAAAAGAGGAGGTGAGATCTGCGGGGACCAGGCTAACTATCCTTGGGGTTCAATCCTGAGGGGAGACTGGTCAAGCAGAGGCCCCTTCTAGGCCTTGCCAAGCTCTCCCCTCACAGAGGCACTGAGAGCCCCTTGTGGATTTGGTCGGTTGGCCTAAATTACAGTTGATAATTACAAGACATTGTTGAAAATTGCTGCAACATGTAACTTTTGTAACCATTACTATCCTAACATTTGCAAATATTTGTGGGGACTGTTTGTCCTTTTACCAGGCTCTTTAGTTTCTGGGGAACTCTGAGGTCCACAGTATTCATTTGCTTGTCTACACAATAAAGGGAAACAAAATACTGTTCCCAGGTGACCCGGACACCAGTGATAAATAAGTTTGGGGAGAGAAGGTAGAAAACAGGAACTGCCTGCTAATCAATGAGGAGTTTCCATCATCTGGAACCAGTCTACCATCCAGCCTCATCCCTCTCCCCTCCCTCCATTATCCAGGCTCTTGAAACTCTTCATGGTTTCCAGAAGGCTTTCCCCCAGCTGCTTGCCATTGCACCTGCTGTGTCCTCCCATGAATACTTTCCTCCTCCTCCTCCCCTGACATAATCCTATCATACAACAAGCCTCACTTAGAACACACATCCAAACTCAGCCACACAAGGTGAGTTGTTTCCTTCTTGATCCAGTTCAGAAATCAGGAGTTAACAGGCACCAGGTTAAACTCTAATCATCTGTTTGTACATCTCTCTTGCCCCCCACTCACTGTGAGCCCCTCTAGGGCAGGGGCCATGTCTTTCTCCTCTCTGTGTTCCCATCACCACCAGCACTGGGGTTTGCACTCAGAAAGAATCAGCGACTCAACCCTATATCATTGAGGGAGGCTATGGAAAATCAGCTCTGTTATGTGAAAGCATATCTTGTATATACTTAAAGATTTTTTTGTTTTCTTTACACTTTGCGAGAGACTTGTTAATATCATTTATAATTAGCATGTACCCTTTTTACAATATAAAAAACAAAGCTATTTGCATTTTGGAAAAAAGAATCTTCCCCAATGATGACAATTCTGTAGCATTAAGTAGCTGCCGGCTGGCACCAACCAAGGCTTCCCCAGAGACATTGAACCTACCAAAGTTTTAACTAAATTCCCCACCCTTGGGGAAATTGTGGTTTTTAAGTCACAGGTCCTTCCTCTCATGGAATGGCCCCTAGAGCCTTTAGTCTTGATTTCCAAGTTAAAGATGCATAGCATCCATCCAGCTCCTATTTCGCAGGATGTTTTTCCACACAGTCAGGATGAGGACAGTAATGTGGTTCTCAGTTGCCTTTGTCATTCTTTTCCTTTTCCTCCTGAAAGTGTTTTTGTGGAAGGCCTGCGGATGTCACAGAAATGCGACCTGGGCAAGATGTGTGTCACTTCTCTACTTGAAAAGTGTCCAAGACTCTGAGCCCAGAGAGGATGTAATAAACACACCCTGGTGCTTGGCCAGCATATTCCAGCCAGTTAGGAAAACAAGGCAGAGGGCACAGGATTTCACACCCACCCTGGCAGTGGCCGCACTCAGAGGGCATGCCATTTGATTCTTCACAGGTGTGCAAACTGCTGGTCTCCAGCTAAGGAAAACAACTGGCCGTAGCATCCTTCCACGTACTATGAGATCATGTGTTAAGAGCAGTTTAGGGCATCTCTGTTTCCGCCACATAGGTTGGCTGCCTTGCGGGTCTGGCATAGGGCAGGGGGAACACAGCTATGGAGGGTGTGCTCTGTAGTAGTGTGTGCCTTCTAATGAGATGAGGTCCTGGTGAGGATGGGACTATTAAACTAAAATTGCTTCAGTTCGTTTGTTTGAGACTTAGGTAGATGGACACAACACATGAATGCAATTTGTCCTCTCAAAAAAGTCAAAGCCATTACTAAAGAAGTCTCTTTTGCATGCAGACCCACATTAGGAAAGAGGGTTGTAATAACTGCAATACCCAACCAAGGGGGTTGAGACCACTTGCACGACTCACAGAGTCTAATGAGTGAAGAAAATAATGAAAAAAATAAAGCCTCTGGAATTGAAGCATTCTACTTCAGTTCTTCATGGGCAAGAAAAGTCAATCTGGCCTGGATTTAATTTAAACCACTTCAGATTTAGTTAATGACAGTTTTTTAAAAAATTGCTGCAAACTTATTTGAGCTGTTTTTATAGGTGGGGAGCTGGGGACCACCTGCCCTTTATGGAAAGCAATGCACTTCCAGTGCCCCCAAGAAAACAAGGCTTATTTTAAATTATAAAAATTTTTATAAAATGTGGCTTTATTATTGCTTTTGTTACTTTTATTCCCCTCAGGAATGGTGGTCTACAATATAAATATAACGCAATATACATTCCACTCTGAGAAAAAAAATTTATATATACCAGTTATTTCCTAACAAGGAAAGGAGATACAGCCAGTCCCACTTTATACCTTTGATGGTACATGCAGTACCTCATTCCTTTTATTTCTGTCCTTATTTTGACTTGTTCCCCACATACCCATCCACTCAGTCTCTTTCCCTGAGGCACACCATTTACCTGTTCTTGTCCTCCCTGATTTCAGTCTGTTTGGCTTAAGTTTCAGTCTATATCCAAATAAATGCAATGAGAAAGCCTTGGGCACCACTGAGGAAATAATAAATTGCTGATATTTATTGAATGTTTACCATTTGCCAGAAACTGTTCTCCATGGTTTAACTCATTAAATTCTCACAACAAAACTACGAGGTAAATAATGTTGCTATTCCTATTTTACAGATGAGGAAACTGAATCAAGAGAGGTGATGTAACTTGCTCAAGGCCACACAGTGAGTAAGGATTCAAACCAAGGTGGTCTGACTCTTAAGACCACCCTCTTAGCCACCACGTTGCACTGTATGGATGTCCCCACTGGCAGCAAGATCATTCATGCAATGCGTTCTCACACAGACATATCCTAGGTGGTGATCACTGCTCAGTCTACAGTGGTGAATGTTCCTTCTGGGAGCTGGTTTGCTGCCTGCTGAGCTCTCATATATAAAAACCTCTTTTCTTTCTTTCTTTTTTTTTTTAAGA
Organism: Hyperoodon ampullatus; assembly: GCF_949752795.1. NCBI lineage: Eukaryota > Metazoa > Chordata > Mammalia > Artiodactyla > Ziphiidae > Hyperoodon > Hyperoodon ampullatus. Next base: position 70,596,376 of record NC_136918.1, on the reverse strand, counting down.
TTTTTTTTTTTGATGTGGACCATTTTAAAAGTCTTTATTGAATTTGTTACAATATTGCTTCTGTTTTATGTTTTGTTTTTTTGGCCATGAGGCATGTGGGATCTTAGCTCCCCGACCAGGGATCGAACCCACACCCCCTGCGTTTGAAGGCAAAGTCTTAACCACTGGACCACCAGGGAAGTCACTGAAAACCTCTTCATGATCCACTCAACATCATTTTTCTGTGATGTCACCTACCAAGAGCCAGGATCTTTTGGAATCACAGATAGACATGGCTCATCATATGCTTTCTGGTTAATAACGTCAGGTCTGCTATCCAATTCATTCTCATCCTTCACCTGTTAGGTATTAGAGATAAATTGTGTAGGCTCTGAAGAGTCAACAACACTTTCCATCTTAATATTTTCTTCTCCTTTCTCTTAAGTTATAGTTATGTCACCTAGAAGAATTAGACAGAGGCTTGACTGAAGGAAAGTGGCTAGTGAGACTCCAACCTTCAAATTCTTAGTTAACAGTACTCTAGAGTACTCGTGAATTCTTTTGGCCACAGGCGAATTCAGATGGATAAGGTATGATTCCTTCCTATGAGAGCTCAGAAACTCATGGAGAAGACATAGACATGGACAGGCAAATTATGACATGGCACAGTCGGTATGACCTTTGAGGTACAGCCAGAGTGAGGTGGGAGCGTAGAGGGGGTGACTAACTGCCTAAGGGAACTGGAAGAGCTTACACAGGAGGCGACATTTGATCTGGGTCAGGAAAGATAAGCAAGAGCAGGGGATGGAAACTATCCAGGCAGAAGAATAGGCTGTGAGGATCACGACGTATGTCAGAGCAAGGTGTGCTCAGCGAAGGATGTAAAATGCTAACAGACAGAACATAGCGGGGCTGGAATAGCCTGGACAGATAAGAGCTAAAGCTAGAGAGGGAGGGTAGGGCCAAGCCAAGATGATGGCATCCTACAGGCAGTAGAGGAGCCAACAGAAGACTTTGTGCAAGGAAGTAGGATCACACTTGCATTTTTAGGAAAAAAACTGGTAATTCTACAAGAGATGCATTAGAGTGGGAAGAAACACATTCCTCTCTCAGTAACACTCTCCAGCTGGGTAGGATTTTATTATATTGCTGTTGCTGTTGTTTTTATTACAACTATTATTAGTTGAAATGTCTCAAGCACTTACCCGATGCCAGGCACTGTGCTAAGGGCTTTATATGAATTCTCTGGATGTAAGTCTGAGGATGGACCCTCAGAAGATACTAAGTCATTTCTGCTGTTGTCTGGAGGTCTCCACTATATGGTCTCCTCATTTGAGAAAGACAGAAGGACTTGTGTATTTTTGCCATGCTGAGGACATATGTAATAAAATAATATTCCTTATTTATGCATCTGCTTCAACTGAACATACCACAGAAGTGGGGTGAATCCTGGCATTCGGGAGAGCCAGCTGTGTCCTTTACTGGACAGGGCCAAAGAAGGTACACCTCAGAGGCAACCAATCATCAGTTACCCTAGAAGTGGATAGACTTCTCTGCCCTTTGGTCCTTCTAGTTTCACTCTCCATCCAACACATGTACCTTGGACGCCAGAACACACCTGAAAATTGCCTTGAGTCACCGTACAGCCTCCTATAGTGACACAAGCACCATGGCTATTAAGCATGGTTGCATTCCAAATTTGGGCAAAAAAAGATCCCTGAGGTAATTTGGGAGATAGAGAAAATAAGTATCTATAGGGTGTTATTTTTTTGTTTTATAGATACAACTTTCCTCTGCTGGGTTTACACCAGCAGATAGGAAGATTGTGACTGCTGTCAGCTGCTGAAAACAGTTTGCCCACCCAGATGGGTGCTGATTTGAAAGAAAGACACACGTGGTATGCTTCCCCGTAGCCAGCCCTGCAGTTCCTACACCTGGCTTTATGCAGGCACAGAAGGTGGGGCAGAAGTCAATTAATAACATGTGTGATTGATTCCAGGCTGACTCCACCCCTGAGGTTACCCTGGGCCTGACAGCCGTACATCCCCTGGAGACTCCCCTCTTCCTCTTAAGGATCAAACAATGCAGTTTGCTGGAAGGCAGGCAACAAGGGAGGGATCAACAGTAGGCTCCAATCAGTCACAGACTGCGCATCTCAGAAGTTGAAGCAAGATACTCAAATTGCATTGGCTTTTCTGCATTTCCAAAATCTTTTAAAATCCTAGCAACAAAAATCATCTGATACTTGGAACCCCTGAATACATCTGAAAATTTTACTCTGGTGTCAAAGAGAAAAAAATTTTAATTAAGTCAATTTTTAGATGAGACTGGGAAATTTTTAGATGAGACTGAGAAAGAGGATCCTAGGGCCTGAGATCATTAGGGTCCTGTGGCTGTCTCATCATTAACACCCTAAACATCTCCATGTCTCATATATCCCCATGTCCCTTTATGTCACACAGACCAAGCTCTCCACACAGAAAACAGCTGGGCCTTTTTAGGGCAAAGTTCCTGCTGTTCTCTTTTTATTGCAATGTCCTCCTCCATAGGTAGCCAGGAGCCCATACTTGACTTCTGCCCTCATACTCACCTGGCAATGTACTTCAGTAACTCTGTTTCCTTCTGCAAAGAGGCTGGAGAGAAATAACCATACACATATATCTTGCTTATTGGTTTTGGTCTTTAGGAATATGGTTCCACAAAATTTTTAGAACATTGAACAGGTTTACTCAAATTAAGCAGTTAATAGCTACTTAGACTACTAATTCTTGGGACATCTGAATTTTAGCATTCTTAAAACTAAAAGAAGGACTTTCAAAGGCTGATATTTTGGCATTATTTCTGAGTAAAGGATCCTGACTAACATTTATAGGTAATTGTGTCAGTCTGATCTTAAATGAAATGGAATAATGGAATCCAAGAATATCAGAGCCAGAAGGGTGGTAATCCAGTGCAAAGACATTATTTATTTTTGAGGAGAGAAAAGAGACCCAGAGAAACGAATGACTTGATGAACTGCAACAGAGACATTCTTTGTCCCCTGTCATTCTTTCTGTCCTTCCCTTTTGATTAGCTGGGCATATGGCCACCTAAATCCAGACTAGATGTTCCAGCCTCCCTTGCAGCTAGGTATGGTCATCTGCAGCTTTGTTTTATTTAGCCAGTGGGCTATAAACAGTAGGTTGTGTTTGACTGTCTGGAAGAGTTCTTCTCCCCTTTCCCCTTCCTACTGGCTGAAATGTTGACTTGATGGGTGGACAGGAGTAGTCATCTTGGATCATGAGATAGAAGCCCTGTGCTCTTTGGTGTGCTCAAGGATAGGAGAGCAACAAAGGAGAAGGGGCCTGGGTTTCTGAAACATGGAGTTCTAGACTGACTGCCTTCTAGACTTCTTTATGTGCAAGGGAAATAGATGTGTATCTTTGTTTAAACCATTGTTGTTTTGAATTTTTGTGTTACTCTTGACCACATCTAAACTGCTATATCAGTAGTCTGGAAAAGTTTTAATTGATTAGCATGACTTGATGGAAGAGGGCAGGATGGGTGATGGACAAGGACTGATTGATTCTTAGTCTAAAAGTTAAAATGCTTTAAATATGCTATGTCAAGGGATCTCAAATACTGATCCACAAAATGCTGCATCAGAATTACCCTGGCAGACATGGGGGAGGGGTGTCCCATAAATCCAGATTCATGGGTCCCTTTCCTGGGGGTTTTCATTTAGTAGGTATTCTATGGGGCCCAAGAACTTATTTTGTTAAAAAAGTTCCTAATATAGTCCTGATATCCAGACACATTTGGCAAGTATTTGATCTAAAATTGTTCTCTGCTGAGGAGGTGAATCAGAAGCATCAAAAAAAATTTTTTTCTCTCCCAAACATAGATGCCTCCATGGGCACATGAGAATGAGAGATAGAGATAGAGAGAGAGAGAGACAGAGAGAGAGAGAGATGAGAGAGACAGAGATGAGAAAATATTCTGATATTCTGAATTTTGAAATAAGTGATCCCTCAGGCTCTTTGGACCCTTCTCGCCTTCTCTCTGTACTCACCTGGAGTCACATAAATGTCACCTAATAGTCCATTCTCTCTCAAGTTAGCCTTAGTTCAGATAAACCTACAGTGGCTAGTGTTTTTTATTTGTTTTGTTTTGCTTTGTTTACAGATTACATTTTTTATGGGAGGTGTAGTCACTTTCAATGTGCATTACTACACATTAATGAATCATAAATGTATTTGTGACAAAAAGAACTACCACTTAAAGATTCCAAGGCCTTGCACATCAGAGGTTGAATTTTTTGGTCCATGCAAAAATTTGCAATGTCAGCAGATTCAGCCAAACAGCTGTTGGTTACAGTTGGCCTAAAAGCACTTGGGCATACCAGCAGGTTCCCCTGGCAGCAAAGGCAATGGGCACAGAAACTGTTACCAGAAGGCAGATCATGGCAGGCAGGAGACATTCCAAACAGCACTGAATGGAAAGGGATTATACTAAGCAGCACGTCAGTACTGAGCAATCCTTTTACAAGAGTCACTGTCACATTCATAAATACACACTGCTTGGGAGACCAGTTTTCCCACCTTCTTCTGGGAAACTAGAGGAGTAAGGCCCTCAACCAGGAGGAAGCCTGGCATTCACCAGGCTCTCCACAAATCTCAGCAGAAATCAAACAAAACAGATTGCTAAACTTGGTGAACTATGAAATCTCTTTTAAGAGTTGTACAATTTTATATTTATCTAATAGGAAACTACAGTATAGGTAAGTGGGTGAAAGTAAAAGTTTTCCTATATCAATTATATATTTGCTTTTATTTTTAAAAGATAAAAATCCTAAATCCCAATATAAAATCGTCAGACAGACATGCATGTGTGTGTACACATGCATGCACACACCCTTCACAACTTTAATTTCTGGAAATTCTTTCTTAGTTGCCTAGTCCCCACAAGCTCCGGTGGCATCCTGTTGTCCCTTCTGAAAGATTTTATTATGCAAATATTTAGACTAGGACTTTTAAACATCCATGAACGTTTACTGCACTCTCCCAAGTAACATCATGCAGAAGGCTCAAAACATACTGAGTCCAGGCACTTATTGACAGGATAGCTATGGGTTCTCATTAATAGGCAGTCTCTGAGACCTAACTCTGTGTTTACTGATGGTCTCCTGGTTGACCAGAATTGCAACCAGAAATGAGATGAAACTCTTTTACTGGTTGCTGGTATTACAAAGTGGTCTTGAATCTGTCATAGTGCTCTTTCCATTGTAACCCTTCGCCTTCCTCAGTGACACTCCAGCAATGAAATCCTCACTTCCTGAACCTTCCACATAACCCTGCTACAATGTGCCCTTGATCCAGAGGCTGCTGTCCATGCAAAAAAAAAAAAAAGAGAGAGAGAGAAAGAAATGAAATTCTCAGAAGTCTCAGGACAAATTTGTAGGTCATAGAACTCCTATAGATTAAGTGCCAATGGAATTTAGGGAAATGGAGAGAAAAAAACCCATACTTACTTCATCCACATGCCCAACAGCTCCATAGATTCTCGCCATTTGTCCAATGAGGTAGGGGAATCTCTCAGCAATCTCTTTCAGCATTGGAAGAAAACTGTTCAAAGCCACTGGCTCGTAGCCTGCTATCTCTATGAGGATGCTTAGGATGACGTCGTTATGGGTCGAATCCTTCAAATGCCCGATTAGGAAAGGAATACACTTCTGAACCACCTACAGAAAGAAAGGAGAAGAAGAGGGAAGAAAGAGAAACAAAGAGGAACTTAATTAAGTCAGAATCAACCTAATATTTTTTGTATTCAATCTGAACTCAACACATTCTGAGATTATTACTCTTGTTGGAACTCAAACAAACCTCCCAAGTCTGAGATTTTAAATTTACAATAAAATTTCAGAGGCTTCAGTTCCTTTTGCTTCCTCTTTAAATCTGCACTCTGCTATTGAAGAGTAAAGGCTGCAAAATGCTTAAATGCTTCTATTCGTAAGTCAAGTTTTGATGTGTTATGTCCTTATCGGTAGTGTTACATTTCTTCCAAACCACCCTGAAAGCTTCAATTTTTTATTTTTATTTTATTTTTGGTGCTCATATACAATAGAGTTTTCCTAAAGACTCACGGAAAACATTATCAAGTAGTGTTCTCAGAAATTGGTTGTGCTGTCCATTATCAACTGTGGTGCATATATTGAGAAGAATGAATTTGACCACTAATTAAATTGAATTGAAAAGCATTGATGGCATTAAAAATATTTATTGAATACCAACTATGTACCCAGAATACCTAGAGATTCCTAGAAGTTAGGATACTAGCCAAAATTTTTAAAATGGCCTACATACTCAGTGCCTACTTGCCTACTCCTTAGACATCATCTTGGACATGACCACCTTGCTCTCTCAACTTTAGTAACAATGGCATTTTTTTCTCTCTCAAATTCCTCTCACCATAGGACCTGTGCACATATTATTCCCTCTCTGTAATAAGGTCTTATCCACTACCTCACTTCATCAGTTAACTCCTAATTATCCATAGACTATCAGAGAGTTTCAATTTAAAGGACAATATAAGTATGTAAGAGATCCTTGAAGATGACTTTAATCAGAGCCTTCAAACTGGAGAAATATGGTGTGGAAATATTTAATAATAAAAGTAAGGAAGCAGGAAAGAGCTCTTCCATTTTCTTCGATTTTCCATTTGGATCACAAAAATGTAATACGATAAAAAATTATTAAAGTAAAATAATTTCTACCATATTCTCAATATCCTAATCTTTCTTAATTTTTAATGCTTTTATCAATATAAAGATGCAATAATTTGTATTAAGGAGAATGTGACTTTTTTGTGGAATAAAGTCTCTATATTAACACATAGACACATTGTATACTGATGATTTAATGTACTGTTTTGTCTGCTAAAATAAAAGAATTAGAAAGGACAACCTGTGGAAAACTGAACAAAGAAGTACAAACTATTTGCCCATCCATACTTCTACTATGCTTATTTCTTTTGTTTGTTGTTGGTTTGCTGTTTTGGTAAGGGAGACTTGAAATGTAGATTCCAGAATTAAAACTGAATCTGATGCACAGCTCAATCTGCTGAACTCACCCCCTGCCCAAAACCTGCTTTTCCCACCTCTCTAGCCCCAAGTGTCTTCTTTCCCCATAAATGACACAATCATCTGACTGCTCAAGCCAGCAGTCTGAGAATCATTCATTTTTTTTCTTGCGGTACGCGGGCCTCTCACTGTTGTGGCCTCTCCCGTTGCGAAGCACAGGCTCCGGATGCACAGGCTCAGCAGCCATGGCTCACGGACCCAGCTGCTCTGCGGCATGTGGGATCTTCCCGGACCGGGGCACAAACCCGTGTCCCCTGCATCGGCAGGTGGACTCTCAACCACTGCGCCACCAGGGAAGCCCTGGGAATCAGGGCTTGACAACTGTTTTTCCCTTATCAGCAGCTTCATCCAAGCAATCACCAAGTCCTATTGATTCCACCTCCCAAGTATCCCACAGATGGGTCCACTTCTCTCCATGTCCATTCATCTATCCATTCACTCATTCACAAATATTTATGGAGTCCTTCCCATTTGAAGGTACTATTCTAGGTGCTGGAGTTAATGTTTCTAACAAGTCTGACAGGTTCCTGCCTTCATGGAATAATTCACTGTCTAGTAAAGGAGATACTTAGTAAAACAAACAGTTACAAAAGAAATACGTAATTATAAGTTTTAATAAATGTCACATAGGGAAAATACAGGGTGCTGTGAGACACAGTCCCAGGGCCCTGATTTAGGCTGGGGGTCAGGGAAGTCCTCTCAGCAGGGACATTTAAGCTGAGACACTGATCTAGTCACCCTGCACTTGGGTTATTCCAACAGCCTCCTAACTGTTCTCCCTGCCTTCAGTCTTGTCCATCCAATCCCTTCTCGACCTTGTGGCCACAATGGTGACCCTCTCCTGCTTAAAATACTTCATTAATTTCTCATTGCTCTCAAGCCAGAGGTTCACTATACCTTTTCTGAACTGACTCCTATCCATCTCCTAGACTTAGCTCCTTACCCACCTATTCTACTGTCTCCCCATCCAGATCCCATCACATAACACACTTCCACCATGTTGGATTTTTAAAAAATGTTCTTGACCTGCTAAGTTTTCTCTTGTGTCTGGAATTTTACCCATGTGATCCATTCTGCCTGTAGTTCTTATTGCCCCAAATTTGCTGGATAACTCCTTATCATTCTTGAGGCTTCAGATTAGCTATTATTTCCTTAAAAAAATCTTCCTCAACTCCTCTTCTCTTCCCCTCTCAGTCTCATGTCCCTGCTAAAGCTCCTACCCTCACACTTCCTTCTCATTGCTGTTCTAGTGTCTGCCTTGCAGACTGATTGAAATCTCTACAAGGTCAAGAATCATTTCCATTTTGTACCTATGAATGTATACTCAATGCCTAGCACAGAGTCTGGCCTGCAAGTAAGTCAATAAATATTTAAGGAACAAATAAAAGGAAGGCAGATCTAAATGATTTTATAGGGTAGTTTTTGGATAACCCCAACTCCCACCCCACACCATAGTACTTGAATAGTTGTACATAATGTTTAAACATATATACTACCATGTGTCATATACAACATGACTAATAAGGACGTAAAAGAAGATAATTTTGAGATCACTAGGATCATCCTGTGTATAAATTTAAACTTGATATTCATATCCAGTACTTGTGGAGAAAAGGACAGGGCTAGTTTCTGGTAAATGGCACATATGAATGAACAGTTCAGTAAAGGCTGCCTGTGCATTGGGGTTGACCGTATGTTCTTTGGGTGAAACTATGAGAGGTCCCTGGCACCTATGGCAGAAGTGTCAGCCAGCTGCTCCGGGTCAGGGCAGCATACTTAACCTGAGGCTTTTAGAAATGGAAAATGCTTACACATTTCCTGCCCCATTCTACAAAATTCCATTTCCTAGTCCTTATTCTTCATGTCCTATTCCTGGAACACCAGGACTCGTGCTCTGTGACACGTGCTTCCAGTCATGACAAGTTTATTTAAACTCCAGCCATACATCCCAAGCCTATAAAGAAAATTTTAAAAGGAAAAGGAAGAAAAGGGGAAAGGAAGAAAGAAAAAAGAAGAAAGGCAGGCAGGCAGGCTCAGGCAAATATATATACTCCTGAGCAGAGGTGAATCCATAGGAGCAAAGAAAAGAGAAGCCCTGAATAATGGGAATAATAATAAAATGTGAATAATGTGAATGAATAAAGGCAGATATTTCTTGAAGTTTATCACTCACATTTAAGGGAAGTGGTGCTTTGGGCTTTAGATATTCTTGGATAAGGAGAAATTATATTTTCCAAACACAGGGCATTTCCTTAGGTTGGTCTCTTCATGGTGCCTCATTGGAGCCGTTTCATAACTCAGAGAAAGCCTTCTTTGGCTGACAGCAGAGTAGCCACTAAGGTAACATAGATGGCTGGCAAAGAGCAAGCTAACACGGCCTTTGTTTAGGCCACAAGCCCCACACCATGGACTCTGAAAGAGCTTCCAAACTGACCTCCTAGCCTCAAGTCTTTTCCCCCTCTCTTCAGGCTCCTCACTGCCTAACACTTCATCTGCTTATGTCAAAGATTTCCCATGGGGCTTCCCTGGTGGCACAGTGGTTGAGAGTCTGCCTGCCGATGCAGAGGACACGGGTTCGTGCCCCAGTCCGGGAAGATCCTACATGCCGCGGAGTGGCTGGGCCCATGAGCCATGGCCGCTGAGCCTGCGCGTCCGGAGCCTGTGCTCCGCAACGGGAGAGGCCACAACAGTGAAAGGCCCACGTACTGCAAAAAAAAAAAAAGATTTCCCATGGTGCATGGCCGGAATCCCAATGCCACGGCATTCCAGGGTCTTCACTGATGGGTATATCTGCTGCCTCTTCCTCTGTGAACCCTCTGAGCCAGCAACATGCCATTGACCACCCACAGTGGCTTGAATACGGAGAAAACTCATACTGTCAAAGCTGATCTCAAATAGCTCTGCTTCTGGGAAGCCTTCCCTCCAGCCTGCTCTAACATACACAGAACCTGAAGCTAGAGAACAAGGGAGGCCCCCAGACCACACACTGAAATATTCTGCAGTCTTATACAGTGTTCTATCTTCTTACCTGACACATACACCTTTATAACAATCTGGGAGGCTTGATTTGAATTTAGAATTTTTGGCCCCTGTAGAGGGAACAGGAAGAAATGACCCTTAATCCCCATCTCTTGCCCCTCCCTTCTCTTCCTACCCCTGGTTTTGCCCTCAAGGAGTCTCCTATGCATATATGTGGATAGCCCAGCCCACATATGCAAGCTCATCTAGGCTGCCTCTCAGACCTATGGGGTCACACTGTTGGCATGGCCTGTCCTTGGGAAAACAGGCTCAGGGACCAGGCCTTACATCCTGGAAGCAGGATGGAGACTTACAGGAAAGGGATTCCAAGGTCCCAGTTATCTGGACTATGTCTAGTAGACAGGGAAGTGCATGGGAACTGGGGGCACAGGCAGAGGAGGGCCAACCAGAACAGGATAAAGCAAGTAGCCCAGGGAAGGGTCCTATCCCTGACTTTTCTGGTCCTTCCTGAGCAGAATTAATCACTGCCTTTTCTGTCTCCCAGAGCAGTCTGCTGACAAGTTTAGCATCTTGTCCTTGAACTGAAATTTTGTGGACACAGCTCATTACTCCAGCCCATGGGCACCTTGAGGGTGGGACCATCTGAAAACATAGCTCCATAACTTAATTGGCAGCAAATGACGTTTAAATTCTTACTTACAGAATAAAAAGTCGAGCTGTTGTGTACATGTACGTGTGTACGTGCATGTGTGTATCCACACTCCCTCTTAAATTAGTCCTCAGGTTCAATTTTCTCTTTCAATTTAATTTGGATAGTACTTACAAGTTCTATTAATCTCCAGAAACCTATAAAATAACTGCTACTCTTTTCATGTACTACTTATACCCACCATACTAACAAAATATATATTCTGAAACCCAGGGTTCTGCTCCAAAGGCTGTTTGAGAACAGTCTATATATATTCCATCACTCTATCTTAATGTTCTGCAACTGGCTTCTCATTTTAAATAAATACCAAGTGACCTCTGAGTCTTGTCAGCCTGGTGATGCTACGTTAGGTGCTGTAGGATTAGGTATGTGAATAGGAATGCTCTACACTGCTGAGAGAAAAATCCTAGAAAATGACTCTAGGGACCAGACCACAAAAGCAGTTCCTCTGGGTCTGGACATTCATCAACAGAGGGCTGAACTTGCCATTTCCTGCCACTCTTCTCTGTATGGTTAGGGCTAGATGCCTACATCCTGGGGATAATAACACATATGCTCATATGTGTTACTAAATTCTGTTTCCTTCATTGACTAGACTACAGCATGGTTTTTGGCAGTCGAGAATATAGACTTAGCCCCAGAAGGCCAGCTGGAAAATTGACCACCCAGCCTTTTCCTATAAATGGACTCGGAGAATCCTCTGGAGCTTCCAGCCACGAGTCACTAGCCAAGAACTGCCTCCCTCCACCTAGGAAGGATAGCTTCCTAAAAGAGGGATACTCAGAGGGCAGTGATGGAGGAAGGGACACCACATGGTTGAGCAGCAACATCAGAAACTCACAGACGGATGGATGTTGACGTTATGTCACCTTCACAACCTCATGGACTAGTCAGCTATACATAGAGAAGATTTTTTTTCAAGGGCCAACTGTTGACCCTCCAGCCCTGGAGAGCCCAGTTATCACTGGTCACAGAAGGTGGCTAATGAGGAGTGCATTCAAGAAAGCATGAAAACATTCCTGCACTTGCCTTCATTGGAGAACCTGTTCAGTTTACCTCCAAGTTACAGAGCACTGGCACAGCTTTTATGCAGAAGGAAAAACCCCCTTTTAATCCAAATGTCACAAGGTCAAAATCCTTCTCATTTAGCCTCTTATTTCATCTGAAATTGCACTAACTAGACTTACACTGAAAGCCTCAGTCTACAGATTTGATTGTTGCCACGTATTTCATTTTCCTCTCTCAGTAGACTTCTCTCTGTATCCCTCCTTTTCCCCTTGCCTGCTGTCTAATTAATGAACATGAGAGAGAGAGGAGGGGTGAATCAGGGATTTCTCTAGCTCACTGCCTGAGCATCTCAGTAATCAGGTGTTAGCTGACGAAGGGCTGAAGGAAGCAAGGGGGGTGGGAAGGGGCAGGGCTGGTTTAACAGGAAGAGAAGTACTGATGGGAAACAAAGGGTTGGGCGATGCCCTAGTCACCACTCCCTGCCACCAGTTAGGATTCTGGCCCTGGTGGGTCCCTTCAGGTCATTATGGGTGCTTCCTAACCCTTTGCTTCTTCATTCTAGGATCCACACTCAGCACCTACAGGAATACCTGCAGCAATCTGCTTTCCCCCTCTCTTTCCCCTTCTGTTCGGTTCTCCTCCTTTTCTTGTCTAGTTCACCCTTCTACTGTGTCCCCTGGCTCGCCCATTTGTTTCACAGGCCACAGCCTTACAGTCTCATTTTTTTAGCATGTTGAGATCAAAAGATCTCACTGGCTGGAATTAGACTGGGTTGATTAGGTAGCTCAGCCTAATCTGTATGGCTCTGCGAAAGTTCCCTAACCAGTGTCAGCCCCAGATTTTCTGTAAATGGCAGCCTTAGGGGCAGGGCAGTGTGACTGCAATGGCCTGTGGAAGACATGGACATTGCCCATCTGAAAACTGGAGGGGCCAATAAAGATAAGGGGGGCATGAAAAGCCACCTCACCAAGTCGTTCCTTGGTACCAGCACTGTTCTTGACCTCTCCAAACTTCAACTTCTCTGTTTACAAAATGAAAAGGTTGTGGAGAACAAGTGAGATAATCTCTGTAAAACACCTACACAGTGCCTGGTACTTGGCATGAGCTCAACCACTATTGGTGCCCCTTGTCCACCCTCCCCTGCCTTCTGTAACCTGGGAACACTTCCCTTGTGGCTTCTAAAGTGGAGGCTACTCAGTGACTCCCCCAGGCCAAGAGAGGAGGGGGTTGGGAGTCAGAGTGCTGGACCTGTCACTTACCACTTACTACTTGTGAGATGGGGGCAAGATAACCTCTCAAAACATTTTTTCTTTTTTTTTCTGATTTTACTTGATTAATTTATTTTTAATTTTTATACAATTTTTAAAGGTTACACTCCATTTGCAACAAAGCATCCATTTTGACTGGTGTAAAATGGAGGAAAAAAATAACACATCATAGAGTTATTGGTAGGATTAAATGAGATATTAGATGTTAAAACAAAAGTCCTTTGTGAATGGTAAAATCCTCTGCAAATTTAGGCACTAATACTAACTCATCTGTCTTAAGAAATATTCGTGGAGAGACTTCTGTGTGCCAGGTACTATGCCAGGCACTGGGGACACAGTGATGGATAAGGTGGTCCTTGGGTCTCAAGCATTTGCATCACAGCCAAGGTGATCCAGAGGGAGAGAGACCAGCAGAGACAAATTCATGACAGTGTGAAATTTGCTATGTCTGGGATTAGGCAGAAGAAAGGAATCAGAGAGGACTACTGGCAAGAAAGCAACATCTAAGTAACTGTCAGCCCAGAAAGGGTGGTCCTGGTTAGGAAAGAACATTCCAGATGGAGAATATAGCATATATGTAAAAACTCAGTGCCCTGATAGGGAATGCCCACCTGTGGTCCCTAAGACTGTATAGTTGTTCAAGGTGTAAGGATTAAAGTGACCCTACGAGGCCAGGCAACAGTCAGGGGCCTGGTTTTAAATGGCCTCATAAGCCCTTTCCTCAGTCTCTGGACAGCCATAGAAGGCCTGTAACCAGAGGTCTGACAGGACCTCTCTGAACGCCACACATGGTGCCACCCTCATTCTTGGACCCTGCCTTTTTGGGTCAGGTGACTCCAAGGCCATTCCTCTCCCCCTTCCTATAAGTGAGCCTCCTCCTGGTTTCATTTACCTTTATGCCCATGCTTTACCCTACGGGAAATAAGTTGAATTAGCTTATTCTATCCAAATCCCCCTTGAACTTTTATTGAACCTGCCTTTCCAAAAACTGTGTTTGTTTTGCTTTTACTCTCAGGCTGCAGATCAAATGGCATGTCAGCCACCTCCTTTATGAAACTAGGTTTGACCTGTTAGTCACCTCTCACTATCCCCCATATCACCTGGTCCCCAGTCTCTACCTGTGGTAGGCAGAATAATGACTTCCCAAAGATGTCCACACCCTAATCCCCAGGACCTGTGAAAATGCTCCCTTCCACACAGAAGGGACTTTGTAAATGTGATTAAGTTAAGGGTCTTGCGATGGAGAGATAATCCTGGATCATCTGGGTGGCCCCAATATACTCACAAGGGCCTTGGAAGAGGGAAAAAGGAGAGTCAGGCAGAGATGAGAGTGATGCAGGCCATGGGCCAGCCTCTCGGAGTTGGAAAGCACAAGGAAACGTATTCTCCTCTAGATTCCCCAGAAGGAATGCAAGCCTGTTGACCCATTTTAGACTTCTGACCTCCAGAACTGTAAGATAATAAATTTGTGTTGTTTTAAATCACTACATTTGTGGTAATGTTACAGCAGCACAGGAAACGAATACACCATCCTGTCTGTGCCCCCTCACTCTGAGCCTTCTTTTAGGTGACCCAGTGATCCCTCAACTCCACTCCTTGCCCAGCCCAAACTCTCTTGTAGCTTTGCCCATCCTTTCTGTCCTTAATCCTTTCTGAAATTCGTTTCTCCATCTGTGCTCTGGAATTCACTCCCAGACTTCTTCTAGCACCTTATTGTATCTAATATTTTCTCCCACATCCTCAATCACTTTATTCTTACTGGATGTTGTTAAACCCTCCTTATTTCCCCTAAACTCCCACACTCGTGCAGTCATCCCCTAAACTCCCACACTCGTGCAGTCATCTCCTACCCTTCCCTTCCACACACAATCAGTAATGGATGCCTGCCACTCCCCACTTCACCCCACAGACCACTGCCTCTCGTGGGTCACTGGTGAGTCCCCAGCTACCAAATCCAAGGTCAATTCCCATCTCCAATTTCCTTTAACTCCCTAGATCTTGACCCTGTTGAGCCACTTTCCCCCTCTGGAGACCATACACATCTTTTTCCTTGTTCTTCACGGTCTTCACTCTCTTTGGTCTCTTCTGTTCATTTATTCATTTCCAGATTCAACAACGTTTTATTGAAACCCTATTAGGTGCCCAGCACTACGCTAGGGAGTTCATACAAATATGCAGACACACTCTTTGCTCCTCAAGGAGTTTAAGGTGCACGGGAAGAGATGGATGTGGAAAAAATAGTGACAATACAGTATTCTAAGGGCAAAAGTGAAGATGCATGCCAGGTAACAGAGAGGTGCCCAGTCCTCTGCCTGACTTCTAGCCTTACTGCTCAAAGTGTGGTCCCTGAAGCAGCAGGGGCAGCATCACCTGGGAACTTGTAAAAGGGCAGAATCGGGGACCCCATCCTAGACCTATTGAATTGAAACCTCTGGGGGTGGGGCTCAAGCCTGCTCTCCAGTGTCCGGGTCTCCCAGCCCAGTCCCCACTTCCTGAAGACCCTTTGCCCCTCCACTCCACCTGACATAAAACTTCAACATCTTGCCTGATGCCACTCCCTTTGTGGGTCTTCATGGCACCTATTTTCCCCTAAGGTAGAACTCACTGGCCCCTGCCCCCGTTTATACCTTTCGTAGAGCACTTATCACCCTGTTTAGTTCAGTTTAGTTTTATGAATGTTTATTGAGTGCTCTCAGATACTGTACCAAGATATGGGATACAAAGGAAAATAAGAAATCATGCCTTACCACAAGGAGCTTACAGTCTATTGTGGTTAATTATCCATATGACCATTCTTGCCTGCCTTTCTTTGAATTTTGATGTTGAATCCAAATGTTCCAGTCTTCACCTTAGTGTTGACTGGTTTTTCAAGTGCTGGATATTGATATTATCAGGAAAATGGAGCAAAGATGCAGCCATATATAACCTTGGCTGACCATTAACCTGTACTGTGCACATGTCTTGGTGCCCTCCAGAATCCAATTCTACTTCCTCCTTCCTGGCAGCCTCTAGTTTCTATGTGAGCATCCTCAGGGTTCAGGAGAAGCTCCAGGGGTAGAGCATGTGTCTGAAACAGAGACTATCAGGACTTTGGTTTGGATGTTGTAGGAAAGCATTCTGCTTAGAGAACCCCTAGCCCCATCCAGAGCCCACAAGGAGAAATCCTACAGAAAATGAAAGCCAACACCGAGAAATCAAAAATCTGAGACATGGAGATACAGAAGCTGTTCTGCTCACATATTTGAGCCCCTGATCAAGTCTCATCTGAAGGTTTTTCCTCATCGCATGTGCTAATAAATTCCTTTTATTGTTTAAACCACTGTGGGTTGGGTGTTTGGTTACTGATAATCACAAGCATCCTAATTATTACAATCTTTTACTTGAATCCAAAGAACAAGTTATTTGCTATCTAGAAAGTGAGAAACTTTGCTCTCACTACAGTCTGATTTCCCCATAAGTCAAGGCATCTGTAGGTCTTCCCCTTGGCCCTACCTGAGAAACCGTAGATTCCTAGGACTGCACGACCACACTGACCTTTCATTAAAGCTGTCCTGCAATGGCTACAGATTTGCACATTTGTTGTGTTTGTATTACTGTACTTGTGGTGGTTAATTTCATGTGTCAGCTTCACTGAGTCAGAGGGTGCCCAGATATTTGGTTTAACATTACTCTGGGTATGTCTGTGAGGGTGTTTCCAGATGACACTGGCATCTAAATCAGTAGCATGAGAAAGCAGATTGCCCTCTCCAGTGTGAGTGAACCACATCCAATTTGTTGAAGGCCTGCATATGACTGCTTGAGCTGGGACATCAGTCTTCCCCGGGCCTCAGGCTGGGACTTACACCCTCAGTCCTCTGGTCCTCAGGTCCTTGGACTGGAACTACATCACTCGCTCTCCTGGGTCCTCGGCTTGCAGACAGCAGACTGTGGGACTTTCTAGCCTCATAATTGCATAAGCCAACTCTAATTCCTCATGATAAATATGTATGTAGGTATGTATGTATGTACAGATAGATAGATAGATTGATTGATTGATAGATTCATTCTATTGCTTCTGTTTCTCTAGAGAACACTAAGACAGTACCCAACTTTTGCCACTACCTCCTCACTTTTATGATTCTAGAAAAAGTGAATGAGTGCTTTCATGTAAAGGTGAGCATGCACAGGTACATGAGAGAGGAAAGCCAAAGCATATATCCTGTCCACATACCCAGAAACAGACCCAGTTGTGTGAACCATCATGTATATAACGTAAATTTTACCTCCGGTTGCTTCCTCTTTGCAGCTACATGCAAAAGCCGTAAAAGATGGTACTGTTCTGGTTGTTCCAGCTGAGACATCAAGGCTAGGAGTTCTGTCAAGTGTCTGTTAATTGGCTGAGGCTGCTTATCGTACACAGCAGGTAACACCCTCAACAACATGGCATTACCTGTTGAAGGAATAATAACAGAAATGATGACTTTATCAGCGCATGAGCCATAGAATACCATCATTATCAATGCAACAAATTTTGGACTTCCTCACATATTAAATAGCACAGACTAATGGCCAAATCCTCTGCTAAAAATAACATGGTACCTTATTCTGAAAAATCACTAAATCATTATTTAAACAGATTCCATAAAAGGGAATATTTTATGATATGATCAGCATTATTATCTAATGAAAATTTTTCCTGAGTAATGCACCACAGGGAAAAGAAAATTTGACAGTAACCAGACAACACCCTTGAGAAGGAAACAGTTCCAATAAAGAATTCCTGACGAGAAACAACATTTGGATGCCGTTTAAATGAAAACTAAGCAGTGACATAAGCATGAATCTAAATGAAACTGAACTAAAAAAAAAAAAGTGCAGAGGAATGTATTCATGTTCCTGAGAGATATGGAGGCATGATTCAGACAACTGATACATGGAAACTATGCCTTATTTTTATGAATAGTTAGAAAAGTAGCAATGCAAATTTAGATCCCCAATTTCTGCACTATTTCAAGGGAAGTTTAGACTCAGGTTGTTTGTCACAGGTGATCTGCCTCAAAGACTTGTATGGACAACTGGGTTTAAAATGGCGGAACCTGAAGAAAAAAATATGATGTAAGGTTTGCAGGGACTCATCAGCAAACAACATATGGGAAACATCTGCTTATCATTTTATGGTATGGATTTTTTTCTAAAAATCCTCTCAAGAACTTAAATGTCTCAGAATTTGTTTCTAGGGATTTCTCGAACAAGAATTTTCTTGCTTCTATTTACTTTAAATTTGGCTGTGTATATAGAAGACTTACACAGAAAGAATCAAATTAGCAGTGATTATACATGTGTAGACCCTTATTAAATGGTGGGGACATTTAGATATGAGGATTAAGAAAAGAAGGCCAGAATTTTCAGAATATCTATGACTAAATTTAATGAAAGGGTGATCCTGGGTCATGGTGAATATATCTCGGTGACGATAAATAATGAGAATTGCTTTTTCCACATATGGCTCATAGAATTAGTCTCAAACAGATTTTAGTCATATGCCCACAGACTACAAGGTATTGGAAATATTCAGGGTTTTTTTTTTAAATGTGAAAAACATTGTTTTATTTTGTTTGTTTTTTGTTTATTTTTACTAATTTTACTAAGAGCTTTTTCTTAAAGGATCAGGAATTGTCAATGTCATGCCCAATGTCTACAAAGCACATTAGCTCATAGAACTTAGCTATGTAGACATGCTGATTAACTGCTAAAAAAGGTCATAATAATGGAACTGTCATTGTAATTGAAGACAGGAACAATACTCATTAAAGGTCCTGGGACCCCTGAAGAGGGAAAACCCAGATTAATCAACTTTAGCTTACTTGGATTTCGATCAAAGAATACAAAGATAAATAAGGGCTTTTTTAAAAATTTGAAATTGATGAAGACACTTTGGTGTAGAAATCCTATAAATTTCATTCATAAGCTAATATATTCTTCTTCATTATGAAATATGTCAAGCCATTAGACAAATATAGGCAAAAATATAAGGACCACTGGTGTGCCTACCAACCAGCTTTACCAAAACTTAATCTTGTACCATAATTACTTCCCACCCCCACTCACTTCCTTTTCTCCCCAGAGGCAACCACCAACCTGAAATTGGTGTTTACCATCTTCATGAATGTTTTTACACCTCAATTGTATGTGTATATATCAACAAGCATTTACAGTGTTCTTTGCATGCTTTAAATTTTTATATCAATAGTATATTGTACATATCTTTGTGCAACATATTTTTTTCCCATCCAACATTGTGTTGAAGTTTTATATTCAAGAAGTTCTCCTTCATTTATTCTCACAGCTGTATGGTATTCTATTGTATAAATATGCAACAATTTATTCATATACTTTATGGTTGGAAGATTTTTATTATTGTTATTATTATTGTTATTATTTACTTTCACCAATAGTGCTGCAATTTTTAGACTATTTCTTTGTGCATAAATGGGAGATATTCCCTTGGGTACTGATTCTGAGCTTAATGTGCTTAGAAATCACCTGGGCAACTTGTTAAAACACAGATACTGATTCAACAGATTGGAGGTAGAGCCTGAGAATCTGAATTTCTAACAGGCTCTCAGGTGATGTTGATGGTCCCTGGACCACATAATTAAGTAGCAAAGCAGTGGGTTTTTCCCTGGGAGTTAAGTTTCTAGATGTTCCAAAATTTCTTTGCAACGTGGTTGTAGTAGTTTTCTATAGCTGCCATAAGAAATTGACAAAAACTGTGGCCCAGAATAAGACAAATTTATTATCTTATATTTCCATAATACAGAAGTCTGGCATGAATCTCACTGGGCTAAAATCCAGGTACTGGAAGGCCTGGGATCCTTCCTGGAGGTTGTAGGAAGGAACCGTTTCTTGGCTTTTCTAGCTTCTGGAGACCACCAGCATTCCTTGCTTTGGGGTCTCCTTCCTCCATCTTCAAAGTCAGCTACAGAGCAACTCTTTGATCCTGCTTCTGTCACTACCCCTCTTCCTCTGCTTCTCTCTTCTGCCTCTCTTCCACTTAAGCACCCTTGTGATGACACTGGGTCCATCTGGATAATCTAGGATTATCTCCTTATATGGTAACCTTAATTCCATCTTCTGTGCAATGAAACACAACGTGTTCACAGGTCATGGGGATTAAGACGTGCATATCTTTGGGGAGGGGTTCATTATTCTGCCTACCACCATGATTGTAACAATTTACATACCCACCAGGAGCATGAATGTTTCTGTTGCCAACATTTGGTCTTGACAGACATCGGTTTTTGCCAATCTGATGGGGTGTAAGACGACACCTCATTTTTTGTTTTAATTTTCATTTATTTAATCACTTGTAAGGCTGAGCACCATTTTTATATGTTTTCAGGTCATTTCCTCTGCTGTGATTTGGCCATTCATATCCTTTGCCTATTTTCGGTTGGGATGTTTGTGTTTTCTTATTGATTTGTAGAAGTTCCTTATTTATTCTGTACACTAATATTTGGTCCATTAGTTTTAAAGTTGCAATCTTAATGGAGTTGATTTTTAAATTTTTTATTTTATGGTTTATAAAGATTTTGTTATTGAGAAATTTTCCCCTAATATAATGCATATGTTCATAAAAATATTCTACTATATTTTCTCCTAAAAGCATTATGATTTTTTAAAAAATTTATTTTATTTATTTATTTGGCTGTGTTGGGTCTTCGTTGCTGCATGCAGGCTTTCTCTAGTTGCGGCAAGCGGGGGTTACTCTTCGCTGCAATGCATGTGCTTCTCACTGCAGTGGCTTCTCTTGTTGCAGAGCACGGGCTCTAGGTGCACAGGCTTCAGTAGTTGTGGCTCTCGGGCTCTAGGGTGCAGGCTCAGTAGTTGTGGCGCACGGGCTTAGTTGCTCCATGGCATGTGGGATCTTCCTGGACCAGGGCTCGAACCCGTGTCCCCTGCATTGGCAGGCAGATTCTTAACCAGTGCACCACCAGGGAAGACCTATGATTTCGTTTTTATGTTTGTCTTTAATCCATCTGGATTTTACTTTTTGTACATATGAGGAAGGGATCTAACTATAAATACATATTTGTGTGTATATAAACAATTGTCCCAAATCAATTTATTGAGTGGCCAACTGTTTCCCTTCTGATTTGTAATACCTCTTTCATATATAAAGTTTCCCATGTATCTGGATCTGTTTATGATTATTTGTCATACCTTCACCAATTATGTATTTTCTTCATTACAATAACTTTATAATAAATCATTATATTTCACAGGGCAAATTTCTTCATCTTCTACTTCAAATTCCTCTACTTTATATAAATTTTACCATTAGTTTGTCAACTTCCTTGAAAAACTAGGTTAGGATTTTTTTCTTCACATTGAATATATAGACTAATTTGGAATAATTGACATCTCTGTGAAACTGTCTTCTTATTCAAGAACTTGATATATTCTTTTATCTATGTAATTTTTTTATGTCTTTCAAAGTTTTGTGATATTAGCTGTGCCTTATATATCTTTTATTAAATAGATTCCTAGGTATTCCATATTTGTTGTTGTTATTGTAAATGAAAGTTTTTGGTCTTTTAAAGATATTTTCTATTTATGTGCTGTATTAAGAAAGCAACTGGGCTCCCCTGGTGGCGCAGTGGTTGAGAGTCTGCCTGCTGATGCAGGGGACACGGGTTTGTGCCCCGGTCCGGGGGATCCCACATACCGTGGAGCGGCTGGGCCCATAAGCCATGACCACTGGGCCTGCGCGTCCGGAGCCTATGCTCTGCAGCGGGAGAGGCCACAGCAGTGAGAGGCCCGCGTACTGCCAAAAAAAAAAAAAAAGAAAGCAACTGATTTTTGTACATTGACCTTTCATCCAGCAAAAGTTTAGTTCTTTTATTAATAAACTGTCTTTAGAGTCTCTTAGATTTTCTGTATATAGATAATCAACTTATAATAACTGATGACAACTTCGTTTCTTTCCATCCTTATTCCTTACATTTCTTTTTTGTCCCATTTTACCGGCTGGGACCTCAAACACTTTGATGAATAGAACCAGTGTCCACTGGTATCGTTTTGTTATTCCTGTCTTTAAAGAGTATGTTTCTAAGGATTCATCATAATGTATGTACATGTTTCTATACATTTTTGGTATTTACATTTTATCAGTTTAAGTTCCTGTCTGTTTCCTAGTTTGAACATGAGTGTTGAATTTTATTAAATGATTTTCAGTGCCTGTCCACATGACCATATGATTTCTCCTTTAACTTGTTATTATAGTAAATTAATGAATATTCTAATGTTTAATCAATCTTGTACTCTTAGAATACACTCAGCTTGGTTATGATGCATTTTAATGCATAGATTGCTGGATTTTGGCTCATACTTCATTTAGAGCTTTCACATCTATATCCTTAAATGAGACTGACTTGCAGTTTTCCTTTCTTGTACTGACCTTGTCTCTTTTTAGTATCATACTTACTAGACATATAAAAAGAATTTAGTGCATTCCTGCACACTCTATTCTCAGAGGCCGTTTATATAAGATGGGGATTATGTGTTCCTTGCTTGGTAGAACTTGCTTATCAAACCTTCTGAGCAATGTTCCATATATTTCATCATATCAAAATTTGAATTATGTAGTTTAAATTTCTGTATCCTTTCGCAGTTTTTTTGGCATTTGAATGATCAGTTATGACAGAAGTGAACCTATCAGTTATGAGAAGTTCGTTAAAACCTGTCTTTATGATTATGGATTTGTCAATTTCTTCTTATAAGTCTATCAATATTTGGCATATTTTTTGAAACTACCAGATAGTTCTGAGATATCTTCCTGGTAAAGCGTTTCATCATAATTTAATTGCTCTCTTTGCTTTAATGTCTACTTTCGACTGATATTAATACAACTATGCTAGCTTTTTCGAATTGCTCTTGTTTGGTATATTCTCTCACCACTTTTAAATTTTTTTGTTTTCGAGATTTCTAGACTCTTATGTTTTATGTGACTCTTGTAAGTGACTTATAGCTGGACTTAAAAAATATTTCTATCTGACAAACATTTGTCTCTTAACTGAAAGTTTGTTTCATTAATATTTATAGTGATTACTGGTATATTTGGATTTATTTTTACGCTACATTGTGCTTTTTACTTATCTTGCTCTATGCTTTTCTTCCCTACTTCACTGCTTCCTATTGAATAGGTCAAGTTTTTTTGTTTTTTTTTTAATTCACTCTATTCCTTCTATTTGGACATTTTATTTCCTTTTGGTTTTGGTGGCTGTCCTTTAAAAGATAAACATTCTTGAACTAACAAAGAAAAATTAATTTTCCTGTCTTGAACAATGAAAGGACTTTAGAATTACTTTCTTAGCTCTTTCTTCCAATTCCTTAATATTCTCTTCAGCTTCAGCCTAATTTGTCATTTAATCCATTCCTTGAATTTTTTAAAAATTTCAATTAACTTTTTTTTAATTCTAGAAATTATATTTGATTCTTTAAAAAAAAAATCAGTGTCTTTTTCATGTTTCCAAATCCTTCTTCTAGATCTTAAATCACTTTAAACACACTTATTTTCTAGTTTCTAGCTGATATTTTAAATAAATGAAATTCTTGAGGGAGGGGTGTCTAATCCCTTTTGGTTTCTGTTGGTTCTCATTTATGGTGGATTGTTCCCTCATATGTTTAAATAATTTTTATTATGAATTTATTTTTACTGTGTCAGATAGTATACATTTGAATCTGGAACATGTATGAGGGCAGGCCCAAAGTCACAAACTCTTAGAGACCCTGTAGAGTTCAGTCAAAGAGAGCTATGCTTACTTCTCACTTTCTTGTGCTAGGGCAGAGACCAACTGAAATCCAATAGGTAACTCCTCACCCTGGCCTAAGCCTTGTTCCCATATGGCCATTAACTCTTGGTTATCACAGAACGGATAACATGTCCACCCCTTCACCTCCCCTGGGGGGAGGGGGCCTAGCATCAGCTCTTGGGCTTACTGGTCTGTTTTTGGTTCCCTCTCTTTGGCCTCTGGATATTTCCCTTACTTTACTGGAAGCTTATTTGTACATTTAAAGTTTTTATTATTATTCTAATGTAAACACATTTCTAGGTATTTTTTTCACCAGAGTTTTCAGCTTATATAGATCTCCATATATTGGCAGAAGCAGGAATCCCTAAATTTACTTTAGAAACATGATCTTTGACTCTAAGCCTAGTGAAATAATATATCCACATAATTTCAGGTTATGAAAAGAAACATACCTAAAATCAGTTAATTCCTTTTCCCCAGCTCCTTCTCATTTTAGGTTTACCAGTTTTGCTGTGTTTGTCATTAGAAAGTCCATTATAAAAGTATAGTTGGAACTCCAGAAGGATTAAAGGTGGAATAACTCGGAATGGATTTGGCTTCTAGAGCCATACAAATTTTTACTGTGTTGGTTTATCTTGAAATCAGAGTAACTTTCACAGTTTAGACCTGTAAAACTGTGTACAAAGAAAAGTGAAAAAAAGTTTTCTATACATAACGGTGGTGAAACAATGTGAGTGCACACAAAATGCTGAAATGATGCTCTTGCTTTCACACCTCTATGCCTGCTGAATTATTTCTCCCTCTAATACCCCTCCCCTCCCTCTCATCCTTCAGTGCTACCAATTCAAGTTACAACAGCTAATCCCCAGGGGGAGACAGTCCTAGCCCAGTCTCCCCACCTCTTTCCCCTCTGACCCTCTTCCAATTAATCTGACTGCAGTGTAAACCTTTGTGGTTTACTATTGTGCAACTCCCCACGTCTCCTTCGCCCTCCCACCCACCCCTCCCCCCCAATTCAGGGGAACTCCCGTGAACGCAGTGCCACTGGCATTACTCATTCATCCCCATTCAGACCTTCCACAGCATTTATTAAGGGCTCTCAGCTCCTGCCTCTCACTCTCCTCCGCTCCTTCTCCACTCACTTGAGAGCCTCTTGTCTCGTCCCCTCCCGCCGTCTGTGGGAAGAACTTTGTCTCTTCAGCAATGCATCTCCCTGTGATTCTGTTTTGTGCTCTCTGGTCTGCAGTGTCGGCCGAGAACTCGGATGAATATGAGCTCATGTATGTGAATCTGGACAATGAAATAGACAATGGACTCCATCCCACTGAGGACCGTAAGTTCATTTTAACTGTTTCTCTGCTAACCCTATTTACATATCCGCCTCTTTGGGTCTAAGTATTATACATATATTTTGTAGCCAATGAAATAAGCAAAAAATTTAGTTTGTTTTGCAAAAGAGAAAAGCACGTTAGGAAAGGGAGAGGTTTCAAAAAGTTACTTCTGTCAGAGATACATAATGGGTCAAACTGTATGAAATCGCCGGTATTCTCGTTTTGAGCTCCATGAACGGCAATTTCATAGAGTTCAACTTCATATAAACTTGCAGGGTTTCTGTCATACTCGAGATATTTACATGCTGTTTTTTTACAGGTATCCTGAAAGGAAAGGGGGGTACTGGGTATGAGTACTTGGGACCACCGAGGGAGGTCGGCATTTTACAAGGCACACCCGAGGAGGGCCTGGGCGGGTCGGTAACGCGTGTGTGTCCCGTGCTCTAGCTACGCCGTGCGACTGCAGTCGGGAGAACTCCGAGTGGGACAAGCTCTTCATCATGCTGGAGAACTCGCAGATGCGGGAGGGCATGCTGCTGCAGGCCACCGACGACGTCCTCCGGGGTGAGCTGCAGAAGCTGCGGGCTGAGCTGGGCCGGCTGGCGGGTAGCCTGGCGAGGCCGTGCGCGCCGGTGGCCCCCGCCGAGGCCAGGCTGGCCCGGGCGCTGGATGAGCTGCTGCAGGCGAGTCGCGACGCGAGCCGCAGGCTGGCGCGCCTGGAGGAAGCCGGGGCACTGCAGCCGCAGGAGGAGGCGGGGCGGGCCCTTGGCGCAGTGCTCGAGGAGCTGCGGCAGACGCAGGCCGACCTCCGCGCTGTGCAGCGCTGGGCGGCAGGACGCTGGCTGCCAGCAGGTGAGGACGCTGGGCCGGGCGGGGACCCCCACGCGGCTTCGTTCTCGGAGCGCGACTTGCGGGACGCCGAGTCAGGCAACCCTCTAGGGGAGGCTTTAGTGGGAGGAAACACACACACACACACACCCCCTTCTGTTTCTCCATGCATGGTCACAGAGCTCAGACACACCATACAAGGCGGGAAAATTGCTTTCAAAAGTAGTCTCCAGTCCTGAGGAACCCAGATGTGCACGTAATCATCTGAGTCTTGAAATAGACGTCAAGGGGCCCCAGACTGACACCCGATCCGACCAGGCGTTACAGGAGCTCTATTGGCCGGTTATAACCGTGACCTCTCTCGGTGTCAGCTTCCCTCCGTTAGGGATTTCCACTTCGTCTAATTTTAGCCAGCTTCTCTCTTTAGGAGAGCTCTGGTTCCCCGCGCTATTTCAGGGCCCAGCCTAATTTTTAGGAACATTTTCCAATCCCTGGGCTGGCCCCTCCTCCCTGCCAGTTCCAAACAAAAGACTTGAGGCTGAATCTGATCTCCCAAGGGGTCCCCCCAGGCCTCGGGTCTGTGAAATGAGTGCCAGAGTGAGGTCCAGGGTGTGAGGTTTGGAATAAACCAGAGGCTGAGGGATCCAAAGAGAGACAGTAAGATGTAGGAGCCAACTGGTATCCAGGTGGCACCCCAGGGATGTGGAGGATAAGGGTGAAACAGGAGAGAGGCAGTTCAAACCAGATGCAACCTGTCGAAGTCCCATGTAATACTAAGTGAATATTCCAACACATGTGGGCCCCAAATAATACATTTTAAAGACGGTTCAAGGAAATAAAGAGTAGATTTGGAGCCAAGTAACACTCCTTTGTAAGTCAAAATTTCTAAGAAATGGTGATGTAACAATTGTGGGTTACATTAGAAAATCTGTGTCCTATGTAAGAAAATATGACTTACACTTGTCCTGAGCATCTTATGAACAGAAAACAATTACAAAAAGCACCATCCTTTCTTTATGTCCAATAAAGCAACTCTTATTAGATGGGGTAGGAGAAGAATCATGCATGTGTGAGAGCATGTTTCATTTAAAATTGCAGAAACCATACCAGAATATGAGTCTTTCCTAAATAATTGAGGACTGTCTATCAGTACAGAACATATTTTTTAAAATATTAAGTAGGGCTTCAGAGGGGGGAAAAATCATAAAATCAAATATACAATAGATCCTCAATGTAAGTGACAAGAAGACAAATTATAATTCTTTAGCTGTTTTAGTGGATGACATTTCTTGTCTTTTGCAAACCATGTAATATCATTGTACATATCACACACCAGGAAAACTGAAGAATTATGCTGTTTCACTTCCACCTCTGCATACTAGTTAGAGCAGAAGAGGGATGTATTTCTGAATTCAAAAATGTTAATTTCTTATTATAATACATCCTCTACTAATACTTTTACCCACATGCTTTGATTTCTCCTCTCTTGGTTTCCTGCCAGCTTGGCTCCTAAGGGATTCCTAATCATTCTGTTGTCAGCCTCTTAAGAACCTGGTTTTAATTCTGTTTGGCCTTTGATAATATAATCAGAAAAACCTATTAGTTAAAAGCCATTTCATGAGAGAGTTTCTGACATTTTAAAGACATATCAAGAGCCTCAATCACTGGCCCCCAAAAGAAGCCACAAAAAAACTTGTCAACATGCAGTTCTACTCCATGAACTCACATAACCAGTGCAGCCGACAGGGGAAGCTGGGTCTCTGAGAAGCAATCAAGGAAGGCTTTGGAATGCAGTCCTAACTGCCTGGGCTTATTTAAACAGGAAATCAGTTCATGAGATTGTAGTTGGCACCCTCTCTGAACACTACTGAAACATTACAGAGAATATGTCAAATGCCCATGCATATGGTGATCTTTTGTTCCATGATCTTTGATTGATTTAAATAACATAGCTAGAAAAGCATGTACCTACCAATTTCATCTGAAAAAAGAATCAACACCTCATTAAAAATTAATTTTAAAAAATCTTCAGAAATTCAAGTTATTCAGTGAAAAAGTTAATACCAAAGTATGACAGGACCAATTTTGTGCTTTAGTATGATAGTTATTTTTCTAGGATTTTCGGAACCTCATTATCTTCTCTATTTCTAAAGGATAAGGTCCATCTGCTTAGTTTTTTCAGAATGGAGCCTAGCCCTCAGCCACTTGTAGGCAGTTAGCTTAGTTTACCACACTTTGCATGGATATTTGGTTCCTGTAAGTTCTGTCTATTCACCAGTTAGTCTTTAAAAGCTCTGAGAGTTTGCTTTTTACCATAAAGATATCTTATGGTAAATCTTCTTTAGGTTGTTATAAACTGAATACCTAGCCCTAATTTAGATTTTAAAAAATTCTTTCTTTATATGGTCTTTTATACATATATGAGGTGAGCACAAGGCAGAGCTCACTTGTTAAACGTTTTAGCACATTATTTCCTAGAGACACCTAAAAGGTCTTCAGTTCAGCATCTGCAGCTCCCTGACTGGTCATGTGACCTGGAGATGGACAGAGGTGGGAATTTACTGAGCTCCCAACCCCCAAGTTTGAAAGTCTCCTTCTAAGTGCGTATTAGCAGAAATATATACTGTATTCGACCCCTTGGAAGAATTCACTCTTCCTTAAAGGTTTTCTGTTACAGCTTACATAGCATTTATAAGCATGTGGACAGAGTAAGAATTTTTAAGCATATCTTTGGTGCACAGAGCTCTTCTCGACTGCTACATGCTTGTTCTTTACAGACTTGCAGAATATTACAAGGAGAATGGAAGAGTCTTTGACAGATAACTATAAAGCCTGGAGAGATTGTGGGGCTCATCGAAAGCAACACAGCTTACTAGTAGTAAAACAAACTGAATTCCAGCTCTTTTAGCCAAATCCAGGGGTTCTTCTACCACTAAGAGGCAATGCAGTGTGCTGGTTAGGGGTGTGGCTCCTGCAGCCAGAGTGCCCAAGTTCAAACCCAATTTTACCATTTCTCTGTGTGCCTTCTTTTCCATTTACATGCTTCTGAATGAGACAGTTGATCTTCCTTATTCCTGTTTTCTTTCCTCTATAGAGATTATACTTGGGCCCCTCAAGTCATAACATTTTGCTGCATATAGTTTTTAACTGTAGTCATTAAAAGGCCCATCCTAAAATACCTAACTGCCAGAATCATTTCGGAATGAATTTGTATTTTCTTTCATATTGTTACTTCCTTGCTACTCTAGGTTGTGAAACAGCGATTTTATTCCCCATGCGTTCCAAGAAGATTTTTGCAAGTGTGCATCCAGCAACACCAATGAAACTTGAGGCTTTCAGTGCCTGCATTTGGGTCAAAGCCACAGATGTGTTAAACAAAACTGTCCTGTTTTCCTATGGCACAAAGAGGAATCCATATGAGATCCAGCTGTACCTCAGCTATCAGTCCATCGTGCTTGTGGTGGGTGGAGAGGAAAACAGACTGGTCACCGATACTGTGATTTCCCTGGCAACGTGGACCCATCTGTGCAGCACCTGGAATTCAGAGAAAGGGCGCGTGGCCTTGTGGGTAAATGGTGACCTGGTGGCCGCCACTGTAGACATGGCCACAGGTCACGTTGTTCCCGAGGGAGGAATCCTGCAGGTTGGCCAAGAAAAGAATGGCTGCTGTGTGGGTGGTGGCTTTGATGAGACATTAGCCTTTTCTGGCAGGCTCACGGGCTTCAACATCTGGGATCATGTTCTCAGCAATGAAGACATAAGAAAGACCGGAGGAGCAGAGTCCTGTCACATCCGGGGCAATGTGGTTGGGTGGGCAGTCACGGAGATTCAGCCCCACGGAGGAGCGCAGTACGTTTCTTAAGTGTGGTGAAACTCTACTTAAAGCCAAAGAAAGAAACTCACATTTTAAGCATATGCCACTTGGGAAGGTCTAAAAACCTGAATGCATTATTAAGAACACTTGAGACTAATGAAGGAGAGAGTTGAGATCAATCTTTATTTATCTTGGCAAAATACTGAATAAACAGTCGAAGGGGAGACATTGGAGAAGGCTTTTGGGGATATTGTTACTAGACTTTATGCCATGTGCTTTCAGATTAATGCTGTGTCTTTGTCAGATAAACTCTCAAATAATGAAAAAAGACTGTATGGTTGAACAGAAGAACAATTGTTTTACTTTTCTTTGGCTAATTTTGTTTTGGCCAGAGATGAATTTTACATTGGAAGAATAATAAAATAACATTTGTTGTCCACTGTTCATTGTTATTGGTACATACCTTATTATGAAAAAATGATGATAGAACATATTTATACTACCATGTGACTTAACAAATACAAATGTAGTGTGGGTTATAATCAAATGTCACTTTTTTGAGGAGATAGTTATATAAGTTATATTGTAAAATGGTTTTGTATTAATTTTATTGAGACTATTTTTGTAAATCTCTACTGTAAATAAAATATTTTATAAAACTAGTCCATGTCATCTAATTATAAATTTAAAATGTTTGGGAGCAAATCCACACTTTTTTTAATCTAAAGCAGGCAATTAGTTTTCAGATACTAATCTATTATGTAAATAGTAATAGTTACTATTGTTAGAAACAAACTATAGAGTTGTTTTAAGCATTGGCTTTCTATAAATCATAGGCAAGAAATATGATCTTGGCTAAGTCAATTTGTCTCTCTGGGTTTTAGTTTCCTCAACTGAGAAATCAAGGAATTGAAGAAATAATGATTCCTTCCAATTTGATGATGCTATGAGCGTATACAACTTTCTGTCCCATGTATACAGGGGGAAAAAATATGAATTATATTCAGAGTTCCTCAGATTCACATGATATCTGCAAGAGATGGTTTAGGACTGTTAATGGGAAGATCTAAAAATCTGGAAAAGAAACAATGACTTCTGCCCTTAATACACATCCCATTCTCTTATGCATAAAGGAGAGGACAGTCAAGTCCCTTCATCCTGTAGATGGGGAGATAACTCTCTACCACACTAATGTTCTCCTCCTGTAGAGGCTATGCAAGCAAGGGCTGACAGAAGAACCACAAAGCCACGTCTGAACATCAGTAGGAAATGTGGTAGAACCAGTGATGATGTGTCCACCTAAAGGTAGGACCTGAACAACCACAGGTCATCTCCTGTTCATGAGGTTTGGAGAAGGGAGCCAGGAGTAATTATCAAACCACATTTTGTAACTAACTAGCCTGGTCCTTAGACAAATTACTTAACTCCTCTGGAACTTCTCAGTAAAAGGAGGGGGTTAAACTCTTAGTGTCCAGTGAAATTCTATAAATCTAGGAATCTTTGAAGATATACTCATGATATCAATACAGCTTCACCCTACTCGTGAGACCCACAAAGCCAGGGTGAAGTGTCTCAAAGAAAATCCTTCCCAGTTTTGAGGTTACAGGTCAGTCTCAGACACTTGGAGATTACATAATTCAAGGTTGCAGGCACAGTGGCCATATGCAAGTCCCTGTTTAGCCACTGTCTATGACTCTGAATGCTGAGCTGAAGGAGGAAATACTTGACCGAAACTTCAGCAGAGAGTTAGGCATGCTTTCAATTCCTTTTCACATTTCAGCATGAATTACATCTGTTCAAGAGACCCAAGATGATGCTGGCCAAGAGATATGCAAATTCATATGCTGATAGAGTTAAATGTAAGGGAACTTTTAATTTTTAACAGGAATTACATGTTGAAGGCAGAGAAGAAACAAATTGAAAAAAAGAAAGTAACCCTTGAGTTACTAAAGTAGAAATTACCTCTGCTACAGCAGTAAATCTGGATAAGTGTTCTAGGGACTTCTAATTGTTCCCTGATATCTATTTTCCCTCTTTTCCTAAGTAACAGAATTCTGGTTTTAATGGTATGTATGGCCACTCGGAGTAAAGTCTCTATTTTCCAGCATCAATTGCAGCTAGATGTGGCCAAATGACTATGTTCTGGCTGATGGTGAAATAACGAATGTGATTCCCTTTCCCTTCCTCCTTCTGACTGATGGGAATATGGTAATCACGGCTGGAATTTCAGCAACCATCTTAGATCAAGAGATTTAGCATAACAATATATAGAATAAGCTTGGGCCTTTAATATTATGAAGCTGTCTTGCCAGCCCTAGGCTGCCTGTCCCTGCACTTCTTTTACACAGCAACAACAAAAAAATACACCTTTATCTTCTTCAATCCACTATTGGTTGACCACTTAATCTAATCCTGATCCAGCAGAGCAATTTTTCTTTTTAATAAAAAAGACCAAGCACTTTATTCCCTCAAAACACTCAGACTATATGTACAAAATACACTTTACAGTCTCAGGAAGCTGGCTATCTGACTCTTTTCTTTACACTAATAGCATTTAATGAGTTTTAGAATACACAGTGTCAGCAAAAGGAGGAAGTAAGAAATGTGTAAAATGGTGATAAAATAATCTAAAGAGAAATATCAGCGTGCTGGCTTAGTCTAGCACATTGGCAAAGAGTTTCACTCACCAGGGTGGTTACTGAGGGCCTCATCATATTATATAGCACAGTAAAAGAATTGTGCAAGATGGCTCAAGTTATTCAGAGGAAAAAATACATGTATAACTAATATATAATACATTACATGTACAAAATATAAAATATTATGTACGTGTGCTAGAGTGACAAAGTGTCCTGGTTTGCCTAGGACCAACCCAGCTTTAGTACTGAAAGTCCCCTGTTCCAGGAAATCCTTCAGTCCTAGGCAAACTGTGACACTTTGTCACTTTGTCACTCTAGTACCTACATATGTATGTAAGTAGAGCAACTTTTTTGCAGAGAGAGTATCTGAACAAGATAGAGTTGATATATTTTCCTTGTCTACTGCAATGTGAGTTGGCTTTTAATTAAGCATTAATTCCTTTAAAATATATCCAGAACAGTTGACTATTAAGTATATATTATAGAATTTTAGAGCTAGGTATTGGCAATTACTCAACTAACTTCACTTTAATAAATAGATTCGCAAACAATGAAGAAACTATAATTGATTTTTATTTCATCTCCTTTTAAATTTTATATTAGAAAGCTCTTCTTTGAGAAGTTTACTAAGGCCAACTGTTTCAGAACTGTATTTTAGCCACTAAGAAATAGCACTCAAAGATTTCCCTGGTGGTGCAGTGGTTAAGAATCCACCTGTCAATGCAGGGGACATGGGTTCCTGGTCCGGGAAGATCCCACATGCCGCGGAGCAACTAAGCCCATGCGCCACAACTTCTGAAGCCCGGGCGCCACAACTACTGAAGCCCACGCCTAGAGCCCACTCAACGCAACTAGAGAAAGCCCACGTGCAGCAATGAAGACCCACCACAGCCAAAAATAAAAAGACAGAAAAGAAGGAAGGAAGGAAGGAAGGAAGGAAGGGAGGGAGGGAGGGCACTCAAAAAGTTAAAAATCTTGGTCAAAGTAATTGTATGTGTTCACTTATATATTCCTGGATTCAGTGAACTTGAAAACTCAGATTGCTGACCCTTGCATTTGGTTTTATAAAACTGGACTATAGAAGAAAGCTTGCTGGGCTTGGGGTCAGAAACACAACATTCAAATCCTAGCACCATTACCCACTAACTATAAAATGTCAGGCCTGCTAACTAATCTTTATGAATCTCCAATTAGCCAAAAAACTGGGGATAACAGGACTTACCTACCTTGCTGAAGGGGTATTATGAAAATGATATAACAAGAGGTAATGTATCTAAAAATGCTTTATAAACCCTAAAACAATTTTTGAAATGAAACAGTTATCATAAAAATGTTTTTCAAGTTGTCCCCAGTGGATTAAATAAAAAATAAGCAAACAAACAAAAATACAAACAAATAAATATAAAGATTCCCTTCCATTGTGGGTAAGTTATTCTCAGAGTTCGGCCCATGGATGCTTATAACTGTGCAGGCCGCCTTATTCTACTTCACAGCAACATCTGCTGGTGAAGTCAGGAAGGTGCAAACTCTGGCGTGCATCAGATCCAAGACTTGGTTAACGACTCAGAAGAGATTCTTTTCTGATTTAAGATGTGTCTCTATTTCTTGTTCCACATTTGTATTACTTTTATAACATTATATTTAATATTTCCCTATATCTATTAATATTCAGGTTGAATATTCTTAATGAGATTACTTTGGTAGCCTGTTTTCTAGAATATTTGATTAATAAATTCTTTCTCAACAACCTGTAATATGGTGAACTTAAAACCTTTTCCTTGAAGAATAACTGTATCATGAATTTTTAATGGCTAAGTATCTCCCCAGAAATTACAAAACTATACAAACGGATGTGATTCTGCCTTTAATATTTTAATATGGGCTTGGTATACAGCAGACACTCAGTGATGACACTAACGATGATGATGATTATGATGATGGTGATAAAAAGAAGAATCATGGTAACCACTGATGAACTGTGGGCCCGGCACTGTGCAAAGTATAGCTGCTTTATCTATTTAAGCCTCACACCCACACTATTTGGTACATATTATCACTGCCACAATAAACGGGAGGTCAATTTTCTATCTCAATTTCTCTGAGACAGCTCACCAATCAGTGGTTTGAACTTTGTCTCACATTGAGGAAGAAATGAGGTGAATTTATCATAATTAACTAGACAGTCTTTTCTAGGCTATTGCCAGGAAGTCAGAAAGGAATCTGGACTCTTGCTGAGACAAGATTACATTTCTTTCCAAAGACTTTCTACTTAAGTTTCAAATCATTTGAGGTCATCTTGTGATTTGTGCCAGAGGACCGTGTAAAAGGCATATTGACAGAGAGGAATATTTCCTTATTATAACCACTGATTCAGAAATGCAGATGAAAGGACGTCACTGTTTTTAGCTTTGATAGTAGTGGTGTGCATTGCATCAGAGTTCCAAATAAAAATTTGGAAGGGGTTTCCCTATAGGCTCTAAAATAGTCCCTTACAGTTGGTGATACCCTCATTTTAGGGATCACCAATAATACTGTCAACTTCCTAGGTGAAAGATATGCTAACTCATGCTGCACTAAGCATCGGTTGTGCTTTTATATTCCAATACTGGACAGGTTTAACAAAGCATCTTCACATAGCAAAGAACAAGTTTGAAGAATTATTCAGGACCACTGAAAAACAAATCTCCCACTCTGAAAAGGTTCTGATGTTACAAAATATTAAATTGCCCTGATATGATTTAAGCAGAAAACAAATTAATTACCCAAGGGACATCCTTGTCTTATCTTTTTAATTCAATGGGAAAGCATTCAACATTTCCTCATTAAGTATGATTTTAGATGTAGGTTTTTGCAGATATCCTTTATTACATTAAGGATGTTCCCTCTATTGCTAGTTTGCTGAGAGGTTTTTTTTTTTTTTTTAATCACGAACAGGCTTTGAATTTTACAAAAGGAAAGGATATATATATCTCTCTTAGTTATATACATATATATATTATATCCTCTTAATGTTTCAGGAAGTTCTCCAAAATTCCTAGGTTGCATTCTTTATTTTTTTCATGAATGGATACTGAATTTTATGAGATGCTTTTACTGATCAAATGACTTTTTTCCCTTTTAATCTTTTACTATGGAGAATTACATCTTGAATATTGTCACCCTTGAATTCCTGGGATAACTTTTATAAAATGAGGATAACAATAGTTCCTCCCTCATAAGCTATTAGGAGAATTATATGAGTTAAAAGACTAGTACCTGGTACAGAGCAAGAACTCAACGAATGTTAACTATTATATTCTTTATGCATTGCTAGAATCACTTTGCTAAAATTTTTGTGAGTTGTGCATCCTATAATTAGGATGGGTCTATATTTTCCTTTCTTATATTGTCCTTTGGTATTGATATTATGGCTATACCAGCCTTATAGAATTAGCTGGAGAATGTACTTTTTTTTTTTTAATTACCACATTAATTTATTGTCAACACAGCTAAGTGCAGGCAGGCATATATAATAACATGTGTAAACTACCAAGCAAGCAGAATAAAAGGGAAACTGTACTGTGATTCACCTTCAAGATAGACAGAAATAAAGACACAGACCTACTTTAGAATGGACTTGAGGATATGGGGAGGGGGAAGGGTAAGCTGTGACAAAGCGAAAGAGAGGCATGGACATATATACACTACCAAACGTAAGGTAGATAGATAGTGGGAAGCAGCCGCAGAGCACAGGGAGATCAGCTGGGTGCTTTGTGACTGCCTGGAGGGGTGGGATGGGGAGGGTGGGAGGGAGGGAGATGCATGAGGGAAGGGATGTGGGAACAGATGTATATGTATGACTGATTCACTTTGTTATAAAGCAGAAACTAATAAAAAAAAGAAAAAAAAAAGATATTGTGCACGCACTCATTAAAGTAATATTTTAGGTTCTGTTTTGTAGTTTCATTAATATTGTTATACAAAAATCTGTGTCCATACATTCCCATATGCTTTTTTCCCATCTTTATTGGAGTATAATTGCTTTACAATGGTGTGTTAGTTTCTGCTTTATAACAAAGTGAATCAGTTATACATATATATATATATCCCCATATCGCCTCCCTCTTGCATCTCCCTCCCACCCTCCCTATCTTCTTTTTTAATTATATGAAAAAGTTTAGATAAGATGGTAATTACTCCTTGCATATTTGTTCTAATTTGCATATAATACTAAATGTGACAGGCTTTTTTTTTTTTTTTTGGTGGGTTGATTTAAAAATACTGACAGAATTGTCTTATTAGATATAGGGGCATTCAGGTTCTCTATCTCCTTAGCGCTCAAGTATTAATACAAATCAAGACAACATTCTGTTCATGCCTTTAATCCTTTCTCCAAAAAGAAGGACTTTCAGAATTTCCTTCTCACTGGGAGAATTCAAAGAACACAAAACAGACAAATGGAGTCTAAACAATTTGAATAAATGAATTCATATTTACATTTAATATAAAAGTAAATAGTATTACTCATACACAATCATTAATAATGGGAAGTAGTAAAACATTGGCTTGGAACTAGCCTTCAGGGATAAATACTTAACCCCATTTGACAGTCTCTCATGATTGATTTAAGCTTAAAGGACGCATTTGGTTTGGAATTAGGGATAGACGTGTATATAACACAATTGAAAAAATATGATCAATGGAATAACACCAACCAAGGGTAAGGGGTTAGTTGCCACTGGTACATCACAAGGCTTGCTTGGCCCCATCGGGTCTACCTTTTCATAACCGTTTTAAAATGAAGATAGAGTGCTTCTGTTCATAAAATTTACAGATGACAAGAACCTTGGAAGAATTGGGAGATATATTGAAATGGAGGATCATTATCAGTGAGATCTTGGCATGCCAAAGAAATGAACTGAATCTCTTAAGAAGTATAAAGGGATAAAAGTAAATATTTACATAAGGCTATTTTTTGGTACCCAGTATTAATTTACAACACTGTTGGCTACAGTCTTGGATTTTCGGGTTATCTACTCCTCATCCATGTGGTTCTGCTGAGTTTACTATCAACTCCTGCTCTGAGGGTGGCTCATGACCCTAGTCCCGCCAGTTGAAGTACTGTATCCCCCGGCAGCAATGATGGATTGGTTCAGAAATGGGCATGTGGTCAAACAGAGACAATAAGACTGGATATGGAGCTTCTTTTTCTTAACTGGTATTAATGATGACGTGAGCTCATGTGAGCTCTCATGATGAGAGAGGCCCATTACATGAAACATGAAAGTGAAACCAATCCACAGGAAGCAGAACCGAGTAATGACTTTTTGGGACCACATTTGAGTCCTGAATCAATCCATATGGGAAGTCTGATACATTCATGCATTTTTCAGTCATGTGTGCCAGTAAGGAGTTCCTCCTCTTCCTTCTTCTCTTCCTCCTCTTCTTCATCATCAGCAAGCTATTTATACCTGGGTTTCTGTTACTTAAGATATAACTAACTGGTAAAATGGGGTAATAATAGCACTTCTGTTATGGAATTCTTGTGGGGATTAAATGATTTAACCAGTATAAAATGCTTAGTACAGCATTTGGCATAAAGAGAGCATGAAATAAATTCTAGCCATTGTAGTTATTACTGTTATTATAATTATTATTGTTATCATTGAATGGATGACAATTTTGTGGGGATTCAAGCACTGCCTGGGTAACTGAGCTGAATCAACCTAAGATTCTACAATTTTACAATTCTAGTCTTATAAAAACAGATCAAATCAAATAACTCTAACACTTTAGCATTTTCTGCAGAAGTAGAAAAATGGGAGAATAAGGATTAGGATAATATAAATCAAGGAGGAAATTCGAAAGGGGAGAAAACGATATGTAAAGACAAAAGAAATCCCAATGATGCCTCCTAAGGCTGTTTTGCAGGGGATATATGACAAAGATTTGCAGAGCAGGAAACTTACTACTCAGAGACACAAAGATCCCTTCCGTTTTGCAACTCAGAGTTTGATAGGCTTATGTGAGTGATTGCAGAGTTTTACAGATACACCAGTCCTAAAAATCTAACCCTGAAATATTTAGTCCCAACCTTTTATAAGTTAAATTTTCATTTATTTTATGATGATTTTCATAGTGCCAGATCAAATAAACAAAATCATTTATTTTAAATACTTGCAGTTAATTCAGAAAGCGTATTTTGCGTTTCAAAAGATTTCTTTGTCATTGAAAGTGCATTTCAAACAAAACAAAACAAAACAAAACAAATACATGAGTTAAGTTCTTGGCAGGTGCAAAGAGACAATTCCATTTTTTCCCCTCATAAATCAGTTACTTGCAAGCCTAACTATCATGGTTTTAAAATGTGTGGTGTGTGTGTTTGTAATTTCTATAAAATCTGTACCAAATATGAGTCAAGGTGGTGAAAAAAGCAAATTGCTTTCCTGGACTTTTAGCAAATTTAGGATAATGCATAAAGAGAAATTAGCAATTCAGTCCTGTAGCCAAAGAAAATGAGAAATGAATAATATGTACTAGTAATATCAATGACAAGTCTTCAGAAGGGAGCACATGTAGAGTGATAAACTTCCACTGTCATGGTTGGGGTTCAGACAAACTGGGCATCTGGCAGACCACTGGGGTGGCTGGTCAGATGTCCAGGGTTGGGGGCGGGTACTAAGAACTCTTCTTGGGAATGTCTGGTATGGTGAACAAAATCTTGGTCCTTGGTGGGCTGTAGGAATTTTGAGGACTGGTGGACTAATTTGTTACTAGCCTGACTCTTGGGTGGATAGTTGAGCCCAGGGAAGAAAGAGAGAGTTTCAGATAAAATGGAACAACATATTCTACTGCGAACTCAGTACCATACTTTGACAGTGGGAGCCAAGCAACCTTGCTCTGGCTCTCTACCAAAGTCTAACACGAAGGGGAAAGACAGGTTCTCTTCCCCATCCTACCACAGTGGACTGAGGACTGGTGGCCTCTGAAACTTCAGGGGTAACAGCACAAAGGGACAGAGGCTGCCATCCCGGGCAGGACAGTGCGGGGCAAGTCCATTCCTGGGGCCTCCATGGTAGCAGTCCACAGAGTTTGCTGGGCTCAGGGTGGTAGAGATGGGCATCACCACACTATGCTGTGCCAAGAAGAGAATACTGGGGCCTTTCAGAAATACTTGGTCTGGGAGCACTTTCCAGAGGGCTGATGCTCCATTTGAGCATGTGGGCCTGTGGCAGTCAAATGTGGGCCAAGATACTCATGGACCTCAGACATTTATATTAATGAGGGCTGGGGATATTTGGGTACCTATCAAATAATACCATATATTGCTCTTTGATCCCAAACCAAAATAAAAGGTTTCTGTTAGATCTAAAACCAAAGGAAAACAATACAAGAAAAGAGAATATTCTGACTGCACTAACTTGATATCTTTCATACAAATATGAAAGCATTAACAGAGATGTCCTGATTTGATACTTTATGGTAGTATTTAACACAATTATAAATCAGTCCCAAATCGTGTTCACATTTAAGAGGTCTTTACACATTCTCTGGTGTATTTTATCTAGCATTTTGTGCTTTTGGAAAACAAAGGATGAAGAGCTTTTCCATCTGTCACTGACAGCAGTGGGACACATTCCACTTAGTACAGACAGGTTCTGCACAGTTGGTAGTTGGACAAGATTACCAGAAGCACGGAAAAACACAGTTCTCCAAATGAGACACCAAGAGTTGAAAGGAAGCGTGCGACTCATCTAATGGGTCCAAAGAATTCATCTGCCTGGTGAAGAGACCCCGACTCAGCCAGCTCAAGTAACCTTATCCATGTTCCCCAGCCACCTAGTGGCAAAGCAGAGAATCTAACGTACCTCTCAATACTCAAAGTCTTACTTTCCACAAACCATAATTGCTTCATCAAAATACTTTAAAATGATTGTTAAAACACGTCCCCAAGCTCAGCCTTTGCACCATACCTTGGAGTATGCTCTTTACTATAACCTCTGTGTGATCGGCCAGGAGGTCTGCCTTGGTAATTGCAGCCAGGGACAGGTAGTTGGACATATTCCTGCACAGTTCCTTGTTGCCTCTGTGGAGGAATTTCACTGCAATGGGGATGGCTAATGCCATCACAGGGGGCCGGTTGTAATTCTGAGGAAATATAAGAAATCAACAAATAATAAGTGGTTCATTCTTTATTCATTTATTCATTCATCCAAAAAATATTTATTGAGCTAAGCTCTCAGAGTGCAGCTGTGAAAACACAGGGCCCACCTTATTTTCCTTGTATTTGGGAACTCTGGGAACTCTTGTTCTTGTTAGGGAGACTTCGAGGCAAACTGGCGCTTAATAGCATAGGCTAATGAGGGCCATGATAAGGAATGTGCAGGGGGATAAGGGAGCAAAAAAGGAGCACTTAATCCAGTCTGAAGGGGGTGTCAAGGAAGACTTCCTGGAGGAAGTGATGTCTTCGCTGAGACCTGGTGGATGAAGAGGAAACGGCTGGAAGATAGCTAGGAAAGGAGTGGACAAAAGGAAAATCGTGTGTGAAAGCAGAGGGGTGAGAGAACTTGTGCATCTGAGGAACTGTAAATAGTTCAGTATGGATGATGTGGGGTACACATGGGAAAACTGGGGTAGGAGATGAGAGAGGGGACTGGAGAGGTAAACAGACTTGATTATGAAAGGTCTGGCACCATGCTAAGGAGTTTGGAATTGATCTTTAGGGTGATCAGGAGTCACTGATGAGAGGAATAACTTAGATTTATACTTGAGAAAAAAAAATCTAAGGAATGTTGAATCAGTTGCTTCCTGACTGTATGTTAAAAACTAAAGTTTCGACTGAGATTCGGAAGGAAAAAGACGAATGAACGTAAGGCTAAAAACTAAAGGATTCTGGATCCTGAAATAATTCTCTTTTTGATGTACTTTGTGACTGAACATCAATATCCTTACATACACAATAGTGCCATCAGCATTCAATTACCTAATTAGAGAATACTATTTGGAAAATACAAATTGTTTTCTTACAAATGAATGATATGTCTTCCCTACCATTAACCATTCTAATCATCAACCCCACCTTTTAGTCTAACTATAAAGCAAAAGTTGCACAGTGCACAATTTGTTCAACTTTACATTACTACATTAGAAATAAAAAAGTGGTTGTTTCTCTCTGACTGTTCATGTGAAAAATGCTTCTATCTTTCTACCCATAGATTATCCCCTCTAATACCTCCCACAATTCTAGGTTTATGGCAGGTGTTCAATAAACGTTTGTCAAGTTGAATAACTAATGAAGAAAACACAAATCTATAGTGATAGTTATGACTGGGAACACAATGTGGTGGGAAGGAGGAAGGGCAGGTGAGGGGGTTGGGAAAGGGCCTGCTCGCTCCCACCTTCTTGCTTGGGTCACCAACTGCCAGCAATGGCCTCCACTGCCATCCATTTTCAGGGCTAGTTGATTGGGCAGGTGAGTTGTTACACTTAGCAAGTAGGACTTCCACGGCCACCTCCCAGGTACTTCTAATGAAGGCACTTATACCCTTAGCTTCACGGGCCGTCAAATGACTCAAACGTTGACCAACCAGAGAATCACATTTCCAAATGATAAGTTCAGGGATGGGCAAGTTACCCAATTATAATGGAGGAGCCATTCAAGGGCTCTGTGAAAGAGACCCTCTCTCTTCTGTCGTATTCAAAATGCTGAGAATGGAAGATCAAGAGTAGCTGTCATTTTGTGACCTCAGTAGGAGAGAATCTGTATGAGATTCAAGGCAACATGGATCTATCTGAGACAAGTTAAGAGAAACCTGGTGGCGTCATTTGAGCCCCATGTATTAGGCTGTGCCTGAGGCCAGTTCTATCCCTAAATTTTTCTAAGTGAGCCAATTAAGTCTCTTGTGCTTAAACTTTTTTCTTCCCAGTCCCTAGAAACAAAAATAGACCTGATAAATCCATAATCCATTCCTGTAGCTCCACCCATTTTTCAGATTCAAGAATCAGTCTGACTCCTGAGCAGAGAAAATACGTAATTCAACAACGTAAGCTGATGTCTCACCATGAAGTCAGCCATGATGAAAGCTCTGACCCTACTCCTTGGTGACAAATCATGTGTTTATATATCAGTTCCACTCAGTAGGTCTCTGTCTTATCTTTCTTAGAGTTCCTACCATCTAACTATCAGAACCAGGGCCTGCAGCCAGACTTCTCTCAGATCAGGCTTTATCTAGAGTGTCTCCCCTCCTGGTAATTTAACTGTGCCTGATTAGACTAGGCCATTATTGGAGTGATGAGCTGTCAGGCATCCCTGGGAGGCTGGCTGCTCCCCGCCCTTCAGCATTAGAAGTCTGCCTGTGTACTTGGCCAGGCCTTACAGAACTGTTTGCATCCACTGAGGGAAACTCACACCGAGGGATTTCCAAAAGGCTGGTGCACAATCAGGTATGCCAATTTACTCTCTCACAGTGACAGTCTTTTCAGGTCAGACCCTTTCACACCATTAGGAAATCAGGAGCCAGATTACTAACCAGAATGTTCACTCATGGGCACAAGAGCAGATCAGAGCAAAGGAATATCTTGAGGGCTATTTCATCTAGGCCATGGTGAAACCTAACAGTCCTGCCCTACAGCCAAATCCCCATCTCTGGTGATTGGAACTTTCCTCTCCATCAGATTAAGTCTCTACCCACCCTTCACCCCCCAGACAGTGCTGAGTAAATGTGCCAAAATAATGACCCCGTACTGAGCATCCTCTTTTTGGTGACATGCACTTCAGACATGTGGTGTTTAGGAAGGCCGATTGATTTGTCGATTTTCTCTGTTATAATCTTACTCTATGCTCGCTCCCTTGAGGTTACATTTAAGTTATACCTCAATTTGAACAGAGTATTTCCCAAATGCTTCAGTCTCACCTATCAATTTCTTGGGTTGTCCCAATCTCTCCATAGTGTGTAGATTTTTGCTAGTTTACCTTTTACATGACATATCTTTGTCCCTGTCATGGCTGCCAAAGCTCTAGTTTTGAGAGTGGAACACAATCACACAATTCCTCTCAGAGTTTTCCAACAAAGAATATCATGCCCCAGTTACTTTACCTTCTCTGTCTATAGCCAAAACAACTTGCAGCTAGAGAAGTATACACCTTCCATTGGAGGAAAATGTCTCTAAGCATATTTACCTGTAACTTTCTGAGAAACCACAATGGTGCATTGGAAGTACAACTCAAGTGTTTCTTACTAATTGTGAACACAGACAGGCATAGTAAAAGATCAGTGAAAATCATATTCACAGCAACTAATGTTTTTAAACCTTGGGAATGAGCTAATACTTGCCAGCAACAATGAAAGAACAGGCTGTCTTAACCAATTTGGTCATATTTTTTTTTACAACAATTCTAGATGTCTGAGGGAAAAATAGTGGGCAGCTATTGAAGTCTTTGAAGTGTGGTTCCAAGTGAAAATTATTAAAAAATTTTTAATGTATAATATCATTATTAAAAAACAAAACAAAACTTTAACACACTCAATTTTTCTGTTTTCCTCCCACATATGTCATCTGGAAATCTCTCAAATGAGAAGAGAAGTGAAACATTAAGCAAAGAACAAATAGTTCATATAAACACCAAGGAATTGCCACCAAAGGCTCTCAATCTCTAAACAGCATCTAGACAGTTCCTAGTGTTTCAAGAGGCCATGGGCACTACTGACAGCAACAGGGTATGAGTGAGGGGCTGCTAGGCCAAGGTGAGGCTGGGCAAACATGGGTCCTATGGACCTCCTTCCAATGGCTGAGCTTTGCTCTCAGGTGAAGCAAAAGGATTTGCTAATGCAGTAGATCTCAGGCCCCTGAAATTATTTTATCTCTATGATTATTTGGATCCCAGGAATGCTAATGGTATACATGGAGAGAAAGCCCCTGTGATTGCTCGTACAAATAA
Source organism: Hyperoodon ampullatus (assembly GCF_949752795.1). Taxonomy (NCBI): domain Eukaryota; kingdom Metazoa; phylum Chordata; class Mammalia; order Artiodactyla; family Ziphiidae; genus Hyperoodon; species Hyperoodon ampullatus. Next base: position 70,551,994 of record NC_136918.1, on the reverse strand, counting down.
ACCACTTTAACAGCAACTGTTAATGCCAGAGCTTATGCTAGATCTTGCCCCTCCATGCAGATGTGAGCATGATGGCATGTGTATCTTCTTACACACAATTCAATACTCAGTACTCAGGGAACAATTCAGTGAAGTACAAGGTAGCAATAAAGAATTGCTCATGGGTAGCAATCTGCTAAGCGATTTGGGTTGGTTGGGGAAGAGGCTGAAACCACTGTAACTTGTACTGAGGAGAAAACTAGGCACTGGCTCTCAACATCATGATGGTTGGTCTGTCAGTTCTCTAGAATTTCATTCTAGCCCATCAGTTATGTCAGTAATTACAACCCCCTTGAGGTGCATGTGTATTTTCTTCAACCCTCTTCAGGTTTGGATTTATCCTAGAATGTAATGTGCTTTGTGGAGGGGGAGAGGGGTATCTTCTCTTTCAGGATTTTTCTACAGGCAAAGAAATAAGCACTGGCCAACTCCATATAGAACCCTGGTCAGAGGAAGATGTGGTTTGAAATAGGTACTTCCAGATAGTGGCTGGATCACAAATGGAGATTGCTTTTATAATAAAATTGTTCTTCGTGAGCAGCAAGTATTGTTATGCCCATTTTACAGATGGCAGAACAGAGGCTTAGAGAGATGAAATAACTTGCCAGTCTCTTACTGATACGAGACCAAGAGTATCTGATTCTAAGGTCCTCAAGCTCTAAAGCCTTTTGTTCTTCTACCTCTCAGCATCTCCTAAGGGAGTCAGAATTTCAGACTAGGAGGTGATCTGAGAGCTCACCTGATTCATCCTTCATTTTACAGATGTCTAAGGACACAGGGTGGGATGGCAGGATAGTATCACCCACCACAAAAGAAACCAGAACTCACAAGTGCATGCCTCATACATGTACAGATTCTGCATTGAGGAAGGTATAAAGGTGAATTCTGAAAATTTTAAAACTATTTTGAGGTAAATGTGGCAAGTTCATACAGTTAGGACCAAGAAAAGAAAGCAGTATAACCACTAATTATTAAAAGTAGAATAGGAATGGTCATCTAAAGTAGGTTTGAGTGTAGGTTGAAAAAGGAAATTTAGGAAAAAAAAAGGTTTTTTCTTGTGTGTGTGTGTGAACATATTTAGCTTCAAATGACAGTGAAGTGGCCAGAAAAAAAAAATGGCTAAGAATACGGGCAGAAGAACTGGTGGGCCCTTGCTTGATCAGGTAGTGTGAAGCTGGGATTGCTTATCTTGGGAGGTAAGGTGGGTGGAGAGGGAATCTTTGTGTGTGTGTAGCTAAAAATGTTAAGTGGTTGACTTTAAAGTTGACCTACTGTTTTATTTTACTGAAAAAACAAAACAGAATATGAGTCATCTGGATTTCTACATGTTTCCCACAAGAACCTATTTTACAAGTAGGACAAAATCTTCTTTTCAATATTTACCGCAGGCCAAAATGTTCCCCTTAAAATCTGATTGAAAGCTAAATGCCAAAGCTGCAACCACAGCCTTGCCTTTGGTTCGTGGGAAATGACTTTCTGGGACCACACCCCTAGGGGTAGCCTGGACAAATTGCTGCACTTTGCTCTGAAAAAGGCAAGTTTACATTTAGGGCTTTCCATCTTTCATTATTACACCTTCTGCCTGCTCAGAGGGCACACAATGGACGCCCTGTGACCACACTGGCCCTACAGGCCGGAATCGCCCACTTCTGTGACTCACTTGTCCCTCTCAACCAAGACACCTAACCCTTAGCCCTTTTCTCTGTCCTTTCCCAAAATGTCAGTGCTTGTCCTCAGGGCCCTGCTCTCAACAATCTTACAAACTCATTCTCATTGATCAGCAGTGAGTTCCAAGTTTTTATTTGCTCCCCACTATCCCCTTTTTAAAGTAGGAGACGTAATGCCTTACCCAGAATGAAACATCCCTTTATGTTAGACTTTGGGGCATTTTGGAAGGGCAGCCTGCTTAGTTCTCTGATCTGGGTCTCATTTCACAAATTTGGACTTTTGTACAATCTGTTTTGTCTACTTGGAATGTTCTCTCACTCCACTTTTCCTACCTGGTAAAATTCCCGATAATTGCTCATAACCCTTTCAAATTCGATCTCCATCCAGAAAGCCTTCCAGACTCTCTAGAACTGTACCAACACAGGAGCCGAGTGAACCTACTGAGCTCCTGAATTGTGACCAGTGCAAAGTAAGACATGCTAACACACACAATGGATTTATGAGACTTAGTATACAAAACAGGTAAAACATCTCATTAATTTTTACACTGATTACATGTTGAAATAATAACATTTTGGATATACTGGGTTAAGGAAAATATAATATCAAATCAATTTCATCTGTTTTCACCTCTTTTTAACGTGGCTATTAGAAAATTTTAAATTCCGTTATGTGGCTCATGTTTGCAGCTTGCATTGTATTTCTGTTGGACAGTGCTGCTGGAATCTAGACCAGTGGTTTTGAAATCACAGGGGGAGCCGGAGAATAGGGCTGATTTATGAGTTTCTGTCTGAATGTCTGTGGAGTGGCACTTTGGAGTGAAATAATCTAGGCTTCTGATGTATGTCAATAACATAGTCAAGAATAATCAACAAACTAGTGGTTGCCAGTGGAGGAGAGGAGGGGTGACATAGGGGTAGGGGAGTGGGATGTGTAAACTATTGAGTGAAAGATAGGCTCAGGGATGTATTGTACAACACCGGGAATATAGCCAATATTTTGTAATAACTATAAATGAAGTGTAACCTTTAAAAATTGTATAAAAAATAAATAAAATTTAAAAATTAATAAATACTCAAGATAAAAATAAAAGAATAATCAATGAAGAAAAGGTGTGTTAGGTCTTTGTTGTTATATCCAAAAGCATTAATCTTCCATTAATTTCGCTGAAATACCCATCTCTTCCCCTCCCATCTCTAACACTGGGGACAAAGGAAAACCAGTATGATAGTGTGTGTAGACTCTTTTGTTCAGTTGACCAGTCCCAGAACTGAGCAGACAAAATGCAATATGCTTCAGTTAAACACAGACAACTGTGAGAAAAAACAGAAGAAAGGAAGCTAATATTAGCTGCTACACACAGTGCTAAACACTTTAGCATAGCTGGAATTTCCTGACCTATGCTCAGCAGAACACTAGTTCTGAGGTATGTTCATAAACGTTGTGTTGGGGTGAGAAGGGGAAGGAAGTTACATGGTCAAATCAGACTGCAAAATGCGGTTCTAAACAAAGTTAACCAGCTTTCTTTATTGCAGGAATTTTCAGAGCCTTTAATGTGCTATGAAACATTGTGACAGCTCAAAAGGGAAAAACTGAATTCAGTGTTTCCCAACTTATCTGACCACAGAATTCTTTTTAAAGAAACAACTATCAACATTACTGGTTGGTAAAATTTGTCAGACAATGTCACTTCATCTGTATTTTATAGGCAGGAAACTGTGGCTTAGAAGTTATGTGACTTGTCCAACATTTTAATTTTACATAATTAGTTCGTGGCTGAGCCAAAATTCCAAATTCATGTTTATGCCAAAGGGAAGAACTTAAACATGGTCAGAACAGGCAAATATTATTATAATGGAAAATTCACAGTACATATAGAAATGCACTTAAAAATGACTTAGCCACTTCTCTCCACATATTCCAAGCTCACTGCCCCTCAACTCAGACTCCACCCCCTCTTTGGTCTCCTTGGATGAAAGAGGTCTCCTTTTCTGAATTTTCCAATATTCCTCATTTGGATCTGGACACACAGTGCTTTACTGTTAGCTTTTTATATGTACATGTCTTATCTCTCCAAATAGATTAGAGCTTGCTGTGGTGTTACTTTGAATTCCCCTCAGTGTGTCTTGCATACAGTAGGGGCTCAGTACAACCTTCTCGGTTTATTAATTACCAGCCTGCTCAACTTAGCTATTGATGGTTTGTGGTGTCTTTTTACAGTATCTGAATGCTACAGAAACATTGGCTCACGGTTCAGAGACACCACGTGTTCCCCTAAGCTGCCAAGCCGGTCTCAAATAGCATGATGCTGAACACTGACATACCTGTAAAATGCAACTCATGATATCAGACGCAATTTTTGCGTGGGGAGTGTCTTCGTCTTTCCCGGATGGTCTCAGGTTGTGTTCCAGGCAGGAGTCCCAGAGCCCCACAAGGGCCTCTGCGTGCTTTTCAATCGACTCTGTTTCTCTGATGGCTGTTGTGATTCGTGTGATACAGATTTCAACCACTGCTTGGTCATTGTTATTGGTTTGGTAATCCTGTTTGAAAGAAAACCTTCATGTTAAATAATACTCTGGAAAGTTATTCTTTGAAGGACCTACAAAATATGAACTCAGTCACTTAGCAAATGGGTGTGCCATACTGCGGCTAAAGGATGAGGTTGTAAAGCCCAATGCAATACCTTCTTCTTTGAAGATGAGTACTTTGTGGACTAGGCAGATTTGCAAACGTGCTAAAATGGAGCAGGTTTGTACTATCACAGATACACAGACAGGGAGCAGAGAGAGTCCAAAGGAGGTTAATTATTCACTTGCACGTGGGTTCAAATTTCAGGCTATTTCAGTTTCTAAGTTCATTAGAGGTCAGGGTTTACTTTTTGCTCTGACATTTCAGCAACTTTTGTGAAATGTTTCAAATTACTCTCCAATTTCCCCTCAGGAGCGTTCTCTCTCTTTCTGCACATAACAGAACTTATCATTTCATCTCTTCCTTTTCAATTCAAATAACTACCAAGTCCATTGTAGCTCTCCCCAACCAAATTTCCCTCCATTCCCCTATTTTAATTCTTCCTCAAATACCTAATGATCTTTATGGAGAGGTAATATGACCCTTCAAAAAATCTAAATGTGAAAAATAGGTCCATCACTTTAACTTGGAAAACTGGCCTGTGAACTCTGCGTGGTGGATTGGCAAAACTGAACACAAAACAGAGCAGGGAAGAGCTTAGACTCTTGCACCATCATGTGCCATTAGAGCCAGGAAGTGGTGGGGTTTTCCTGTCCAATTACAGGCTCTAGCTTGATCTTTTTTCTACTCTTACAACTAATGTTACAGTAAATATCTTATGCGTGAAGCCCTCTCCACGCTGTAGATTATGTATAGTCCACATTCACCAGAAGTGGAAATTTCTGAGACAAAACTCAGGAACATTTTAAGGCTCATGATACATACTGCCAAACTATTTTCCAGAAAGGTCTTACTGATTTATACTCCCATCAGTTGGGTTAAAGCAAGCTCTGCCCATTGTACGTTTGCAAGAACAGAGTATTTTTAATTTTTGCTAATTTGATTGGTGAAAAACAGTATCTCATTGTTGTTTTCCTTGGAATTTCTTGATGAGAAGTAAGGTTGAATATTTTCACATGTTTATTTGTCATTTGTATTTCCTCCTTTGGGAACTGCCCACTGTATCTTATGTCTATTTTTCCTTAGATGACTTCATTTTTTTTTGGTCCTTCTTTGGTGAAATAATATCTTTTTCTATTAAGGATATTATGCAGAGCTTTGGAAAATTGGTTGTGAATATGTCCCCATGTTTCATTATTTTTAGTTGTTTTGCTGCTCTTATTGACATGCTAAGGTTTTAGATAGCCAAATCTATCAGTCTTTGGGGACTTTATTGTTTTTCCTTTTTTTAATTGGAAATTAAAGTTGGTTAAATTATTTAGTTTTTTGAAAAGAGAATACATGGACATGGTACAAAAATACAAAAGACACAAAGAAAAGATTTACACTGAAAAGTTAGTCTCCCTTTCACCTCAGTTCCCTTCCCTGGGGAAACCATACTCACCAGTTTCTCACGTATTTGACAGATGTACTCTATGCTCATACAAATCTCCATCTGCATGCACTCCTTCCTTCCTCCCTCCCTCCCTTCCTTCTTCCCTCCCTTTCTTTCTCTGTGATTCCTTTAATAGCTTTTTATTAACTTCATGTTTTCTTTATTCAAAGGTTTAATAAAAATTTACCTGGAGACTTCCCTGGTGGTCCAGTGGCCAGGACTCCACACTCCCAATGCAGGGGGCCCAGGTTTGATCCCTGGTCAGGGAACTAGATCTCACATGCCCCAACTAAGAGTTCACATGCTGCAACTAAAGGATCCTGCACGCGGTAACGAAAATCCTGCATGCCACAACTAAGATCCGGCACAGCCAAATAAATAAATATTAAAAAAAGAAATTTACCTGTATTTTTTCTACATTAAAAAAAAATAACTCAACAACATTTAATGTTTAGTATTTTAGAAATTAATCTTTTAACCATTCACTTAGCTCTTGAGTCTATCTGGCATTTATGGAAGTAAGTAAAGATGTACATTTTCTATGAATTAGCTCATCTAATTTTCCCATCATTATTTACTGACTAATTCATTTCCTAGTTATTGTTTTATGTGTATATCAGGTTCTAATTCAGGGCTGTCTCTTCTGTTTACTTGTTCAATTTTGGGTGTTTGTTTTTTGTCCCTCGTAAGTATTTATTGTCATAGGCTTGCTCCATTAAAGCCACAGCAGTGCTACCTACACACAAACCTTGCCACACAGTCCCCACTGGTGGGTTCCAGTCCGCAGTCTCCTGGAGCTGAGGCCTAGCTGTGCCACCAGAGGCCTCAGGATCGGCCAGTCTTGCCTGGTTCTCTGTTCATGCCAGCAGCTCTGCCCCCCTACCTGGGGTGCCCCCGCTAGGTAGTTGGAGGACCGGTGGGAGGAATGCAGGCCGACTCTGGCCTCTCCCCACCGGAGCGGAGCCCTGGGGGGCTGGAGCCGGCTCTCCCGGGCCCTCTGTGGCTGCCTTGCTCCTGGGCTGCACTGGAGGCTCCTGCCTGAGCCGGGAAAGTGAGGGCAGACCACCCCACCGGGTCCTTCCCTGTCCCGGCAGAAGGTGCTGAGAGTCCAGCCCGGTGCAGAAGGCACCACTCTGCCTCCCTTCTGGGAACAAGCGCCCTTCTGCCCCAGCTACCTGGAAGCCACTTTAGGGAAAGATGGTCCACCTTCTGGGCCTTAGAGTTGTGCCCCGCGTAAATGCAGCACCTGCCACTCCTCAGGCCTTGCTGAAGAGTCCCGGGTGCCGTGTGCAGGTGACCGGGTGGCCCTGAGGCGAGGGGAGTTCACCTGTAGCCACCTGCAAGCTAGCAGCTGGCGGTGCAAGATGCGCCTCAGCTGGCCTCAGAGTTCGGGCTCGGGAACTACCTGTGAACCCTGCTCTGCGTCCGCCTCCTGTAATGGCCGTTCGACTCTCCCAGGCATAATGTGAATCAATGAAGTTGCACTCCGAGGGCCCCCAAAAGCAAATTTCACAACACTGTGTGGCCGTTTCCAGGACTAGAAAGAATTCAGTGGTCCTCTTGGGGCCGTTGTGGCCGAGGCCCAAGAGCCAGAGGTCACGTGTGCTGTACGTTACCTCACACACTTACCTGATGACCACAGGTGCAGGGAGGCCTTCCACATTCCAGCTGAAGGAAAATGAGGACACAGGTCGAGGCCAGGACGGCTGCTCACGTGCCTGTCCCTCTGCTCCCCACATGCCTCATCCCAGCCCTCCAGGGACCAGAAAGGTCATTGTAGGGCCCTCACTACTTGCCAAGCATAGCAGCCTCAGGAGGTCAGTAATCGTCATTCTTGTGTTTTTCCGATGAGACCGCCCTGGTGGTGAGTGGGGAGCTGAGCCAGAGAGCAGGGCTTCCTTCTAGAATCCCATTTATTTTGGCATCTGGCAGGTCTGGTGAACGCAGCTCAGGTCAGGTCCGTCTCCAGGAGGATTCTGAGTTTGGCAGAGGCTGGAGCCCTGACGGGCAGCCCCTCACTCAGGCCATGCTGCGGCTTAGCGGCACAGCAAAGTCCTGCGCGTGCTCCTGCAGAGTCCGGCGGGCAGCCGCCTGGGCCCTCTTCTCCCGCGCCGCCCCTGCTGCAGCTTGGTCAGCCTCTGCTCCCGCCGCTTGCAGGCCTGCAGCTGGCGCTGGGCCTTGTCCAGGGCGTCAGGTGCGGCCTCAGCCCGCCGCTTCCAGAGCAGCCGCTGCCCACCCGGTCGCTGGGCTCGTTCTGGATGGAGGCTCCGGCGGGTGGCGGGAGGCACAGCATGCCGGCCGAGGGCGAGGCGGACCTCGGCTCCAGAGTCGACGGCTGCCGGTTCCCGCTTGGGTGCCGGCTCAGTGCTGCAGCCCGCTTCATCTGCCTGGGCCCCCAGGGCCCCCAAGAGGTCTGAAAAGGCACTGCTCCTCTCTCAGTGGGGGAGGTAGGCAAAGCGGCACGGGCTGAGGCCTCTTCCGCCGGAAAGCAGGTGACGTCAGGAGGTGGAGCCCGAGAAGTTGGCATTGTGGGCCCTTGGCCCTCAGAGCAGCGTTTCCTGCATCGCCGGAGCTGGCTGACTTCAGGAGGTCCAGGTGGGTAACTGTGCCCCTGGGTCCTGGTCGTTGGGCGCAACTTGGAGAAGGACTCAGATATTGTGGGAACTGCTCCCTCCTTCAGCCTGTGATACCCACTGATTCCCCCCAGTTCAAAACAGTTGTCCTCAAAGTGTTTGAAGCAGATGTACTCGGATGCCGTGTCCCACACGCCTTGGCCACTGGGGTCCAGGCGCTGGCAGTTGGCCAGCCACAAGCCTCGCCTCTGGTTGTCCTTCTTGGGAAGCCTGTGGAAGGAGATGCCACGGTTGCGCGTCTCGCACGTGTCCCGCGTGCACCTCCCGGCACGGAGCAGTGACGGGATGTGGTCTCACCGTTGCTGCGCCGAAGTCTGGTGAGGTATGATACCGAGCGGTTTAGCTCGTCTTTTTTTTTTTTTTTTTTAAACTTATTAATTTTATTTACTTTATTTTTGGCTGTGTTGGGTCTTTGTTGCTGCGGGCAGGCTTTCTCTGGTTGCCGCGAGCGGGGGCTACTCTTCCTTGCGGTGCACAGGCTTGTCATCGCGGTGGCTTCTCTTGTTGCGGAGCGCGGGCTCTAGGCGCGTGGGCTTCAGTAGTTGTGGCACGTGGGCTCAGTAGTTGTGGCGCACGGGCTTAGTTGCTCCGCGGCATGTGGGATCTTCCCGGACCAGGGCTCAAACCCGTGTCCCCTGCATTGGCAGGCAGATTCTCAACCACTGCGCCACCGGGGAGGCTCTCAAGTCTTCTTAATTGTAATATTTTTTCTGATCATTCTCTTGGGTTTACTAGAAAGATTTCTGTATTGTATCTGTACCTTTTATATATCTCATGGCTTATTGTGTCAGCTAGAATTTCCTAAACTATTTCACATTAAAAGGATAAAAGAAAGAATGCGGTTTAGTTTCTGGTTTTAGTTCCTGATTTTTGACATATACAATTTTATGGCCAAAAGTAAGAAAATACTGTATTTTAAATCATATAGATGCACCACTTTCTATTTTGAAAGTTTAAATATTTGTTTTAATTTTTTTCATGTCCTCTCAGCATCTATAGAGGTAACCAAGCATTTTTTCCTTACCTGGCTTATGGATGTGAAGTGTTACATTATCATATCGTATGAAATTTCCGGATATTAATCCATCACCATATTCCTAGAATGAACACCACTTGGTTTGGTGGACTGTTTATTATATTTTCTTTTACCTTTCTTCTTTGTTGGTGAGTGTATTTTTTATTTTAATGCAGCAGACTTATTACTTGTGCCAGAACCTATATAGCAAATAGGTACTTATAGAGCCAAGTCATAGAGGAAAAATGGAATATTAGAGGGCAAATAAGTGATGCTGACTTTTCCAAAAATCTCTGCAGCAATAGAAAAACCAAAACCACCCTTAGGGGAGAAAAATAACAGAGAACACCATTGGGCTAAAATCACTATCTTTGGCCATAACTGTTCTTGTAAAAAGCAGTTATTTCAATGGCATCATCTTCAAATATGAAGCAGCATCATATTGGTTACTTTATGTAATAAAGGGAATATACATAAAATCAGATGAAACAGAACCAATACCATAGACAGAAGGAAGCCTGTATTCCAACTGTAAATGCTAAGATGGTTAATATGATTGCTCCATAACATTTTCTCTAGGCTTTCTGGACTCCAAGAAGAGGAGGAAATTGTGTACTACAGTGCTTCCGGAACATATAATTGTACCTGGTACATAGTTGATGCTCAGTAAAGGTTCATTGGTTTTATTCATTCATTTATTTAATTTATAAAAAATTGAAGTATAGTTGATATATATATCACAATATACAATATTATGTTAGTTTCAGGTGTGTTAGTTTCAGGTGTACAGCATAGTGGTTCAGTATTTTTGCAGATTATATTCCATTATAGGTTATTATAAGATAATGGGTATAATGCTATATAGTAAGTCCTTGTTGCTTATCTGTTTTATATATAGTGATTTATATCTGTTAATCCCATACCCCTGATTTGTCCCTCCCTTCTTCCCTCTCCCCTTTGATATCCACAAGTTTGTTTTCTATGTTTGTGAGTCTGTTTCTGTCTTGTATACATTCATTTGTATTATTTTTTTAGATTCCACATATAAGTGATATCATATAGTATTTGTATTTCTCTGACTTATTTCACTAAGCATAATATTTTCATTGGTTTTAATTGAACAGGAAAGAAGATTTTGTTGGTACTAATTTTCAAAATTTAATTATGTGAAAAAATATATTTATGAATCTTAATTTAAAATTTAATTTAAAAAATAGGAAATAAGAAAAAAGTCTCCCTTTTCCCCTACTCATTACCCTCCCACAAAGAACCAAGTTATTACTTTCTTGTGTATCCTTACAAAGATTTTATATACATATTCAAGCAAATGTACATATGTACGTAGAGAAATATATGATACACATACATACATACATATACATATATACTCCCCCAATCCTTATTTTACACACAGATGGTAGCAAAATGGACATACACATCTGCATCTTGCTTTCTCACTTCATACTGAATCTTGGAGATCTTTTCAAACTAACATATGAAGAGTTTCGCCATTCACGTTTATGGTAGGATAGTATTCCAATGTAAGGAGGTACCATAGTGTATTTAATTTGCTCCCTATTGATGAACGTTTAGGCAGTTTCCAATCTTTGGAATTATGAAAAAATGTTTCATTGTCTAACCTCATATGCAAGTTACTTCACACTTACAGGAGCATGTGCATAGAACAAATTCCTATAAGTGGAAGTAGATTGGTGTCTCTCCATTACTCTTCTGTTTTATATTTTTTCTTGGTTGTTATTAAGACTACTGTGAGTACTACTACTGCTACACAGAGGAGCTATAGAATCAGCTTGTCTAGTTCAGAAAGAAAATTTCTGATGGTGTTTTTATTAAAATATTTCTACTAATTTAGGGATAACTGACATATTTATGATGCTGAGTTTCCTATGTAAGAATATAGCATGCCTCTCTACTTTCCAGGTCCACTTTTGTGTCCCTCAGAAAGATTTTAAAGATTTCTTAATCTAGAGCATGAACATTTATTCATGCAGATTATTTATATATCTAGATACTTTATCTTTCTGTTGACATTCTAAATTGGTTCTTCTTGGTGACTATTTCCACTAACTGGTTATTGTTATATAAAATCTACCAATTTCTGCACACTAATTTAATACCCTACCAATTCACTGAATTCTTTTAATGTTAGAGTGTTTTCAGTTGATCCTCTTGGATTTCCAGATATGTTCTCATGTTATTTGCAAAAGATGGCAATTTTACCTCCTCCTTTTTAAACTTTTTGCTAATTTTATCTTGTTATTAATTGTTTTGGCTAGAATCTCTAGAAAAATGTAAAATACTTACATTATATTAGAAAGTCTTGTATAGTTCCTAACTTTAAGGAAAATACTCCTAGGATTTCTCTAGTAAGTATTATGCTGTTTTTTTATAATGTTAAGATATATTTTATAATGTTAAGAAGGTACCAATCTATTCCTATTTTATTGAATTTATCTTTTAATCAAGAATGGATAATGAATTTCATTAAATGCCTTTTTAGAATTTATAGATATATTATTTTTGCCCTTAGATCTATTAATATGATAATTTATAGACACAAATTTCCTAATGTCAGTTATCTTTGCATTCCTGGAATATATCCCATTGCATCCTGGGAAATTAATGTTTAATGTGCTACTGGGTTTGGTTTATTAATATTTTATTTAATAATTTTGCATCAATATTTGAGGGATTTGTCTTTATCTTTGTCAGGTTTCATACCAACTTCATGACAATTTCATAAAAAGATTTTGGAAGATCTTTCTTATAGCCTTACTTAAATTTTTTTTACTTTCATGTATTATGGCCCAAGAGAAGTGAATTAAAATTTCCTACAACTAATGTATCTTATCTTTTTTTCCTGGTATCTCCTGAAGTTTTCATTTTATGAATATTGTTGCTATATAATTTGATGCATAGATATTCTTAATCTTTATAACTTGTGAACCAAATCCTTTGTCGTAAAAATTTCCTTTCTTTGTCTCATTTAATGTTTTTGGCATACGTTTTTCCTTGTCTGATATAAAGATCATGAGTTCTTTCTTTTGGTTTGCATTTTCCTAGCATCATTTGCTTATTTTATCCTTATTTTTAACATTTCTTTTACATACTTTTACATTGATTTACATCAAATGAATGGCTGTTAATATAACTTTGTATGAAACAATTTAGTAGTCATTATTCAATGCTTCTTAATAGCTGAAGATATGCCTAGTATATAGGGTATACAAAAATAAGAAGGTAGTACTTGATCATCATATGATTCCAGATCATTCTGTCAGCACTTTTTTAAAATTAATTTTTATTGGAATATAGTTGATTTACAATGTTGTGTTAGTTTCTGCTGTACAGCAAAGTGAATCAGTTATACATATACATATATCCACTCTTTTTTAAACATGGTGGAATTACATGCAGAGTTCACAGATCTTCATTTGAGAACAGAGGGCCCTGCTTTAGCAGATATGTGGACAAACTGCTTCTCAGAATTTTCAGCAAAGAGGATTAATTTTGACTCAGTGTTGACTTTCTGTCTCAAAGTGTCATTTCATGTGCTTTATTTGGTAATTTGGCATGGTACAAAAAAATAATAATAAACTCATATTAGGTTTGAATATGTGGCATATAGTTTTGCTGTAAATATCAAAAGGATTTGCTTTAATTTGAATTAATTTTAATATGTACTTTACTCAAGTAAATTATTGTTTTTCATCTTTTTATTTTTATATTTTCTAAATCATTTTATTTAATATATGTCTCTTGTTTGCTAGCTTTTGCCTTGTGATCCCATCTAAAAGTCTTTTACTTATAACAGACAAGTTTGACCATTTAGATGAAATGATATGATAGATATATTTGATCTTAATATGTCATATTATTTTGTACTATGATTTTGTTTTTTCTTAACTTTTGGAGTTCAGTTATTTTGCTAGGAAATGGCACATCTTGGGTTAGACACAAACAAAGCCAGAAGGCACAAATAAGCTGTGTGAACAGGTAGCCTAGACTCCTATGTCATCTACTACTATAGAAATGACACCTCCAGGACATAGTCTTATGGCAGGTTCCCTTATGATCTGCTGACAGAGTAGGAAAACATCTGAACTTGGACTACTGATGGGTTGGCTCAGTATGTGGATGGAAGTCAAAATTTGACTGCTGTTACAGTGTAGACCTAGTTAGAAGTAGACCTTGAATGACAACAAGAGAAAATTCTCTCAATGGACAGAGCTTCAGGCTGTGCACTTGGTCATTAACTTTGTATGGAAAAAGGAACATACAGGTAAGAGCTAAGAATCATGAGTGGTGGCAGATGGCTTGGCTGAATGGCCAAGCACCTGGAAGAAGGAAGATTGAGAGATCAGAGATAAGGAACTCTGAGTAAGAAACATGATGGTTCGATACATGGAATTTGGCACAAAGTGTAGATATCTTTTTTATCCCATTTTAATGCCCATGAGAGCATTAACCACAGAAGAGGCACTAAAAAAACAAGTGGATAGAATGGCTTAGATGACATCAGCTTTATCATAGCCACTACAGTGTGATCCAATGGGTGCATGAATGGAGTAGCCTTGGGGTATAAGCTAGGTATCACCCAACAGCATAAGCTCCTATTCACCAAGGTTGATCTTGTTATTATTGTCATTGCCTAAGTGAGCAAACTGCTGGCAACAGAGGCCAATGCTGAGCCCCCAAACTGGCACTATCCCTCAAGGAAACCAATCAATCATTTGATGGCAATTTTTTTGCTTTAGGTCTTTCCACTCCGGAAAAGACATCAATACCTATTGAATAGATGTAATCAGAGTTTGAGTTTGCCTTTCCTTCCCCCAGGTCTTAAGCCTCAACTACTATTTAAGGGGTCAGAGAGTATGTGATCTGCTGACACAGGATCCCACGAAACATTGTATCTGACCAAAGAACCACTTTACAGCAAGGAGGTTCAGCAGTCGGCACATGATCATGGGATTCTATCACTTGTTCTTATCACATACCACCTGAAACTGCTGGACTAACAGATCAGTAGAATAGGCTTTTGAAGGAGCAACTCAGGCAAATACTCTATATGAATGGGCCACCATTCTCCAGCAAGCAATATATATACATGCATACATGCTAAAATAATGACCATCGCATGGTGTTGAATTCACTATGGGTAGAATACACAAGCCTGGGAAACCAGCCACTCCAGGTTCCTGAGTCAAGAGACCAGCAGAAAATGAAAAGAGCTGCCATCCTGGCAAGGGTAATTGGCCACAGCATTAGGAGGAGGTTGGGCTGCTGTTACGCAGTGGGGCATCTGTAGGCACTCCCTTGCCCAATTTTGATGTAAATGGACAATGGAGTAGTCGCAGCCTAAAAAGGGCATGGAGACCAGGGTCTCAGATCCCTCAGGAAAAAGCATCTGAGTCACCCCACTAAGAAGCAACTTAAATCAGCAGAGGTGCTAGCTGAAGTTGAGGAGAATCTAGAATAGGTGGTGGAGGAGGAAGACTATATCAGCTTTCTTGTTGCTGCTGTAATGAATTATCACATATTTAGAGGCTCAAGAATTTGTGTTGACAAATTAATTTTCTTACAGTTCTGGAGGTAAAAAGTTGAAAATGAGTCTCATTGGGCTGAAGCATGGATAGTTCATCTGGAGGCTCTGAGGGGAGAATCCAATTCCTTTTCTTTTCTAGCTTCTACAAGTTGTGTGCATTCCTTGACTCATGGCCTCCATGAGCCTCCATCTTCAAAGTACATCACTCCAACCTCGCTTCCATCATTCCATCTCCTTCTTCTGCCTCTGACTTTCTTGCCTCCCTACTGCAAGGATCCTTGTGATTATACCAAGCCCACCCAGATAAAAGAGAACAATCTCCCCATGTCAAGATCCTGAACTGTATTACATCTGAAAAATCCCTTTTGCCATGTAAGATAAAATCCATAGGTTCTGGAGTTTAAGATGTGGACATCTTTGGGGAACCATTATTCAGCCTACCACTGAGGCGATGAGTACCAATTGCAGCACTGATACCAACTGGAGTGGTAGAGATCAATCAGCATCTCCTAGAAGCTGTTTCCGTATGGGAAGAAATGATTACATAAAGCAAATGGACTCACATGGTGCCAGGGGTAGACTGTAGTGGAGACTATGCTACACTGCCCAAATCCCCTGCTAGGAAAAAGACACTCATTTTCTCAGCTGGTTCATGGCCAAGTTTGCCTGCCAAAACTGTCCTTGGTCAAAGGAAATGGCCTCACCCAAGATTTTGTTTCTCCCTTGGAGCAGTCATTTTAAATTGGGTCCCTGGAACCCAGTTACCACAGAGCTTATACAGATGACATTGAGAAATGTACTAAACCATGCCTAAACAATCATTTAACAACAAATAGCAAAGAGATTTTCATTTGGTTGAAACAAGCCTCAGTAAAAGTTGAAGGTGCAAATCAATGAAAGCACATGGCATATATATGTGTCTTGGTTCATGAACACAAAGGTTCAATAACTTCCATGCTAAGAGAGTACTGAATTATTAGGAAATTTTGAAAAAGGTGCCTTGGAATGAGGCTGGAGTGTACAGGATAATGTCAGTGAGATTGTTGAACCAAAGGCATATATTCAAAGATTTCTAACTAGCAAGGTTGAGCAGCTGTCCATAAGGATAAATCAGTTCACACTGGTCATAAGTTCTGCTGATATGTTAATATATTAGGTATAGGTGCACCAGTTAGGAACCTTCTTATTACTGTGAACCTCTTGAAGGTAATAATTTCTTATTCCATACCACTTCACTAAACATAAAGAGATTTCTCAACTGGAAATTTTATATATTCAAATTCCTATGTATGACATGAAGAAAAATTTATTCTCTAAAAAGGAGATTTCCTCCAGTAAAGGGAAAAACCTGAATTAGTAGTTAACTGCTTCCTTCAGCAGATATTCAAAAAGACAAAGCAAAACAAACAAAAACAAAAAACCCCAACCTTTTAAATTCTTTGAATGATGTAATTGAATAGTTTAAAGCTTTTTGGTGAAGAATCAGCTTTGAAGTTAGGGTTTTACTGATTCACATTCCAGGAAACACCCTGTTCTTATGAAATATATATGTGTTCATATGTATGTGTTTATGCTTGAGCACAACATTGGGTTAGTACCCATGCATATTAAAATGAATATCTTCCAAGGACCAGATCTATTTAATAGCAAACACATCAAGCTGAATTTAGAGATTCATTCTCACAGTGACCTGGTCATTGTCAATTTTAAAGTAATTTATCCTAAAGTAGTGGGCATGTCAAAATGAAGGAGTAGGACAATGAAAAAGCACGCATTGTGCTGCTCCAGGTCTAGTTATCAGGATGGATCACTCCCACTCAGCCGTAGACACTACACCTCCACATCAACATCCATTAGCCTTTCAGTCACCCTTCTCTATGCTGTAAGCAGTCTTCAGGGAATGGCCTGCTGGCAAAAGGGAATGTGGAACCTCTGAAATAAAATGGTTAGTGGTGGGAAGAGTGGATTTGGCATGAAAGTAGAGGCTTGAGAGAGAAGAAGGGAAACATCTTATGGCAAAGGATGGACCATTTCTCTTCCCCTTTAGAGACAGTATAACGTAGTGGTTATGAGCATGGGCTCTTGGGTCAGACTGCCCAAGCTCAAAGCTATGTTCTGGTCTTATCAGCTCTGCAATCTTGGGCAATCACTTATCTCTCTATAACTCAGTTGCCTAATCTTTAAAATTGGAATGTTGTTAATATTTACCTCCTACAGTCATAGTTGTGAGGGTTAAATGAGCTAACATACAGGGAAAGGATTTACAACAGTCTGTGGCACATAGTAAGTACAGATAAAGGTTAGCTATTACTATGTTTATTATTTCTCTTAAGGATACCAGAACCCTAAAAGCCAGCCTTGGGTTTATAACTTACAGAGAATTACAGATATTGCCTTCTATGGTTACAATTTTTATACATTTATTCCATAACCACTAAATAACATTCAGCACAAAAAAGAGCACATAGTTACTCCTCGGTTATGGTCACATTCTACATTGGCGTCCATACTGATAATCCTTTATATTTGTATCACTCTTTCCACTTTAAAAACCACACCTATATGCATACCTCATTTATTTTACCATTCCAAGAATCTCCAAAGTCAAGACACTAACACTGACAACAACAACAAAACCAAAAGCTGTCCCAGAGATGATAATATCACTGGGGTTCCCAGCAGAAGCAAGTATAAAACTACTTTGAGGGATAAAACACTCAACCCTCAAGCAATTCAGTATTCACACAAGTAAAATCCTTATTTAAACACAACTAAAGAATTCAAATTTATAAAACACTCAAGGAAATAAGGGACTGAGTTTCTAATAAGCAGATTAGATACTCAGAAATTTCAAGTAATAGAATTATTGATCTCAAATTATGCAATTATATGTTCAAAATGATTCAATGTATAAAGGAAAATTATTATTATTTTTTTTTGCGGTACGCAGGCCTCTCACTGTTGTGGCCTCTCCCGTTGCGGAGCACAGGCTCCGGACGCGCAGGCTCAGTGGCCATGGCTCACGGGCCCAGCCGCTCCGCGGCACGTGGGATCTTCCCGGACCGGGGCACGAACCCATGTCCCCTGCATCGGCAGGCGGACTCTCAACCACTGCGCCACCAGGGAAGCCCCAAAGAAAATTATTTTTATGAACAAAGACCAAGTCACTTTAAAAAGGACCCGAAAGATGTCAAAAAGAACCGAATGAAACTTAGAATGGAAACCAAATGAAACTTGGGTGGCAACCAAATTCCAACCCCCAAAGACTCAGTGGATTGGAATATAGAGCTGAGGAAACGAAAGAACAAAGTATCACATAGAGATGGAAAATATAAAAGATTAAGAGACATAGAGTTCCAAAACATTTTTTTCCTGTGATGAGAACCTTTAAGATCTACTCTCTCAGCAGCTTTCAAATATGCAATACAGTGTTATTAACTATCATCACAAGGGGGAAAATTTGTAACTTTGATGGTGATGGATGTTAACTAGATCTATTGTGGTGACCATTTTGCAATACATACAAATATCAAATCATTATGTTGTATACCTGAAGCTAACATAATGTTATATGTCAATTATACCACAATTAAAAAGAAAGAGAGACATGGATAAAATAGGATAGAATATAAAGGATATGAGGCAATTCTTTTTGTCTGCTTTGTTTACCATTATATTCCCAATATCTAAAAACATTGCTGGAAGATAGTAGGTACTCAAAACATATTTGTGGAATGCATAAATAAGTAAATAAATAGGATTTCCAGAAGGAGAGATTAGATGGAAAAGGCAATATTTGATATAATATTTAAGAACTTTCCAAGTTTGATAAAAGGCATAAAACTCAAAATCACAAAACACAATGAGGATTAAGTAGAAACACACAAATAAAACCACATCTAGACACATAATAGTGAAAACCTATAACATCAAAGACACAGAAAATATTAAAACAGAAAAAAGTAGATTATGCCTAAAGGAATGACAAACTGACAGCAGATTTCACAACAGCAATAGTATAGATTACTGAGGAATAAAAAGACTACAAATCTAGAAATCTATATCCAGGTAATTATCATTCAAAATTAAGGGCAAAATAAAGACAAAAAGTCTGAAAAACAGAAGAACAAACATTGAGAGGGTTTATTACTAACAGGCCTTCACTGAAGGGGCTTTAAAATGTATACTTCAGAAAGTAGGAATTTGGATTCAAAAGAAAAAAAAAAGGAGGAAGAGAATAAAAAAAAAAAAAGAATGGTGAGAAAAGAAACAGTACCTTAGGTGCTCAAAGTAAGGATTGGCTGAATTTAAAAAAACAAATCAGTAATTTTAAAGAATAGTTTTAAGGGCATTAAACAAGGTAGAATAAAAGTGCTGCTTCAGAATATGTAAGATGAGTATTAAAGTGTTCCAACTTCCTTGTGGTAATAGGAGGAGAATAGAGCCATTGCGTAACTTTAGACAAATTCATTATAATTTATCAGATGTAAGAAGGTGTCAATTATAAGACCTACCATTATGAAGAAAGAGAAAAATGTGCCATTTAATTGTGAGTTACATCATGCCTTAAAGAAAACCTTATGCACGACATGAATTCGTTTCTTTGAAATTTCTTTGATCTATTCTAAGGGAATTGCCTGTTTCTTCTGCTTTCAGTTGCACTACTTACTATACTTTATTTTATTCTTTTTTCTTACTATATTTTAATAGGCAATCTTTTACAAATACCTCAGTAATAAAAAGGTGTTTTTATTTTGTTTTGTTTTAGGTTCCATAAAGTTCTCAGTTACTGTTTCGCAAGAAAAGATGGAATTTCTATCTTTCCCCCAATGATGAATATTTCATTCACTAACACAAAATTTATACCCTGGTCCTCTCTTTCCATGCCTTTCTGCATTGCTAATAAGTTTTTGTTTCAGTGCCACATTATATTAAGAAGTTTTGAAACATTTTAAATGTATATTTAACTCAATATTGGTAATAATAATGCACATAATTTAGTTGGAATGATAACAATATACAAAGCTATTATAAGTTCATGCATACGTGGGCAATGACAACTATATTATGCCTATTGCCTGGCCCATAGCAACTGTCAGATTGCAATCAATTATAAAATGTATACTTGTTTCAGAGATACAGATATGTGAAAAGTATCTTAGAATTGATGAAATATAGTGACTATGTTTGCTAAAATTTTAAAGGTAACTACTAAGAGACTAGAAATAGAAATTTTAAATTTTTAAATGCCTCTCTTAGCAATTGGCAGTCCAAGCAAAAACAATTTCATTAAGGCTATAGAAAATTTGAACAATATAATTAATAAGAATTCTTTAATTGACAAGCTTAATATCTTATGCTCAATGATTAGAAATATGCATTCTTCTTGGGCACATATGAAACATGTAAAGAGGCAGGCAGTATAGTGTGGTGCTAAGAACAGTTTCTGAAGCCAAACTCTCTGAACTTGATTCTTGGCTCTACAATTTACTAGCTATATAATCTTGGACAAGTTAAATTACTAAACTCTCTGTGTCTCAGTTTCCTCGTCTATAAAATGGGGATAATAGTAGTATATTTATCTCAAAAGTTTAGAAAGGAGTAAGCATATTAACTTGTGATAAGCTCTTAGAACAGTTCCTGGAACAAAGCAACTGCTACATAAGCATTAGCTATTACTGTGTGCACAGATTAGCCATAAACTACGCTACAAAGCAAGTCAACCATTTCCAAACAATTGGTATCATGCAGTTAACATTCTTTGACTACAATGCAGTTAAATTTTAACTCAACAAGATTACAAATATTCTTTGGGACATTAAAGCACAACCTTCTAACTTACTTATGAGTCAAAGAGGGAATCACAATCAATAAAGTATTTAGAATTTATAATGAAAATACTGTGTCTCAAAAACTTGTCGGATGAAGCTAAGTGGTACTTAGCAAGAAATCTATCATCTTAAGTGCTTATATTAAAAAATAAGAAAGTAAAAAAAGCAATAAGCTAATCATACAACTCAGGAGATGAGTAAAAAAAAAAAAACCAGAATACAACCAGAGAAAGAACAAAGAGGAAAATTATAAACATTAAAAAAGAAATTAATAAGAAAGAAAGATCCTATATAGATGCTAAAAGCTTTAAAAAAAGACAAAATTCTAAAAATATTGATGAAAGAAAATATCAGTGAAAAAGAGCATTTAAATACAGATGCAGCAGAACACACACACACACACACACACAAAATAATGCCAATCAATTTGAAAACTCAGATAAGATGTACAATTTCCTAGAAATTATATTTTACCAAAGTGACTGAAGCAAAAATCCTTCCATTTTCTTCAAATAAATTGAATCAGTACCTCAAAAATCTACCCCAGAAAACCAACCAAACAAACAAACTCATGGTGCCCCAAGGGTGTTATGTGAGATCAGGGAATAGATCATCACCACCTTATAAAACTGTTGTATATAATAGAAATGTGGAGATATTTCCCAACTCATTTTATGAGACTAGTATTTATACTTTGATACCAAAGCCAGGTAAAATTAGTAGAAGAAAGGATAATTATAGGCCAAGCTTACAGTTCCAAAGCTCCTTTAAAAATATGAAACCAAATCAGGAAATATATTAAAATAAATGTAAAATTTTATTTTATCCCAGGAGTGCAACAATGGCTTTATATTTTAAAAATCTCTTACTGCAGTTCACCACATTAACAGATTAAAAGGGAAAATTGGATTATCTAGAAAGGGCAGAAAAAGCAGTTGATAAACTTTAACAATTCTTAGAAAAATACAAATGAAAGGGAATCTCCTTAATCTGACAAAAGGTATTAACCAAAAGCCTAGAGCAAACGTTATACTTACGTTGCAAAGTCAGAAAGCTTCCTTTAAAGAAGGAAAAAAGGGGCCTCCCTGGTGGCGCAGTGGTTGGGAGTCCGCCTGCCGATGCAGGGGATACGGGTTCGTGTCCCGGTCTGGGAGGATCCCATATGCCGCGGAGCGGCTGGGCCCGTGAGCCATGGCTGCTGAGCCTGCGCGTCCGGAGCCTGTGCTCCGCAACGGGAGAGGCCACAACAGTGAGAGGCCCGCATACCACAAAAAAAAAAAAAAAAAAAAAAAAAAAAGAAGGAAAAAAGTATATCTTCTATTCCTATTCTATTCAACATTGTTCTCAAGAGCTAGTCAGGACAAGGAGACAGAGAAATCAAATAAAAGACGTAAGAATTGAGAAGGAAGAAACAAAACCATCATTATTTTAAGATAATGATTGTATATATAAAAAATTCCAAAGAATGTGCCTCTCTTTTCTTAAAAAAAATCCTTTCTTGTACTCCCTAATTCTTTCTAATTACCACTCCATTTCCCTGTTCCTCTTGGTAGGAAAATGCCCAGAGTTGTCACGGCTCATTTTCTCCAAATCTCCTCCCATTCTGTCTTAAACTCCAATCCAGTTTTCACTCCTCTCTACCCAATGATACTGTTTTTGTCAAGTCACAATGACCTTCATGTGCTGCAATAATGGTCAGTTCTCACATCACTTGACCTATCAGCAGCATTTGACATCCTCTGTCCTTGATAGTGTCCACTTGGCTCTCAGGACATCATGCTCTTCTGACGTTCTTCCTCTTTCACTGGACCCTTCTCTCAGTCTACTTTACTTGTCCTCCTTCATCATCTTTTTGATCTTTGTGCACTGGACTCAGCCCTTGGACTTTCTTCTTCTCTGTCTACACTCACTCCCTTGGTGATCCCATCCAGTCTCAAGGCTGATGAGTTCCAAAATTAAAATGTCCAGCCCAGACTTCTCTGCTCAACTCCAGACTCATATATCCAACTATCTACACTATTATCTCTGCTCAGATGTCTGACAACTGAGACTTTACATGTCCGAAGAACTCTTGATTCCTTTCTACCTCTCCCCCAAATCTGTTCCTCCCAGTCTTCTCCATTTTACTTAACAATAATTTTATCATTCTAGTTTTTCAGGCCAAAAATCTTCGAGTCCTTTCTCTCTCTCTTTTTACATGCCGTACCCATATCAATGAATCTTGTTTGTACCGCTTTCAAAATGTATCCAGAATCTGAACACTTCTTATCACCTCTATTGCTCCAAGAGTCTCTGTTGTTTCTTATATCTGGATTATTGCAGAAGCAGGTTAATTGGCCGCCCTGTTTCCACTTTTGCCTTTTTGCAGATTCTTTTCAAAACAGGAAAAGGAAAGTCAGATCATGTTACTTCTCTGGTCAGAACTCTCCAACTCTCTGCCCAAGGACCAATACGATCCAGGCTGCCCTTTCCTTCTGACCCAATCTCCTATGATCTTTCCACTTTGCTCCCTCTGCTGCAAGCACACTGACCTCCTTGCTGTTCCTCAAAAACTCTAGGCTGCCCTCAACTTAAGGACCTTTGTACTTGATGGTTCCTCTACCTGAAATGATTTCCTGCAGGTATCCACAGGTAATGCTCCCTCATCTCCTTCAAGTTTTGCTTAAATGTCATCTTCTTAGTATGGCCTGCCTTGTCTGCTCTGCTTAAAATTTCAAACCTCCAATTTTATGTCCCCATTCTTTGTTTTATTTTTCTACATAGCACTTATCCTCTTCTAATATACTACATATTTTCCTTATTTATTTTATGTTCTGCCTCACCCAATTAAATGGATGAAGGCAGAGTATTTTTTTTTTTTTTGGTCTATTTTACTTACTCCTATGTCCTCAGCATAGAAGTGTCTGGAACATAGTAGGTACCTAATAAATATTTGTTGAATAAATGGAAAAAATTTATAAGTAATAAGAGAGTTGAGGGAGTTTACTGGACATAATATTACTATACAAGTGTCATTTATACTATTATCACCTCAAAAATAGTTGGAAAATATAATTTTTTAAAAGTGTACCATTTATAACTTCAGCTAAAAACATAAAATATTTACAACTTTTAAAGAATGTACAAGACTCAAGGGCCTTAAGAAAACAATCGTAAAACCTTATTGAAAGATATTGAAGAAGATCTAAATAAATGGTCAGATGAACATTATCTACAGATAAGAAAACGGTACCATAAAGATGTTAATTTTCTTCAAATTAATCTATAGATATAATGAAATTTCAGTCAAGATACTGACAGAATTATTCATGAAACTTGAGAAGCTTAATACAAAATTATTAAAGAACAGAAATGAATCAAAACAATTTTAAAGAAAGAGTTTGGGGATACTCATCCTATCGGATATCAAGATGTTACAGTAAAAGACAAGCTGGGCTTCCCTGGTGGTGCAGTGGTTGAGAGTCCGCCTGCCGAGGCAGGGGACGCGGGTTCGTGCCCCAGTCCGGGAAGATCCCACGTGCCGCGGAGCGGCTGGGCCCGTTAGCCATGGCCACTGAGCCTGCACATCCGGAGCCTGTGCTCCGCAACGGGAGAGGCCACAACAGTGAGAGGCCTGCGTACCACAAAAAAAAAAAAAAAAAAAAAAGGCAAGCTATATTTGGAGTAAGAGACATGCAACATGCACAAAGTGACAAAGGATTTGTAGAAAAATATACAAGCAAACTCCTTTAACAAGAACAGATTCTTTTTAAACCTCAAGAGAAAAATGGAAAGAAAAAAAAAAAAACCCAAACCATAAAGAGGTGCTTTACTGAAAAGAAAACTCAATGGCAAATACCAAATAAACATATGAAGAAATGGCCAGACTCCCTAATAATGAGAGGAGTGAGAGTTTAAATAACAATCAGACACTGCTTCACTTAAACTGACACTTTAAAAATCTGATAAAAGCAAGCATTGATCAGGAAATAAAGCCACTGGGACTCTCATACTGTACATGTCTGATGGGAGTGTAAATTGGTAAAACCACATTGGAGGGCAATTTGGTAGTTTATCAGAAAATTGAAAGTACACAAAACCCCAAAATTAGTTGTTTCACTACTGATTGTGTACACTAGATATTAAGCACATTTGCCAAAATTGTTAATTATAAGAATGTTTGCTGCAGCACTGTTAAAATAGTGAATGTCCATCAAAAAAAGACTGGATAAATAAATTATGGCATAGTCATGTGATGGAATACACTATTGCACTGAAAACAAAAGTATTGGAACTACATGTACCGACATAGATAAACCTCAAAAACATAACATTGAGACTTATGACGCTATTTATATAAAGTTTAAAAACATGAACTACAGTGCTATAAATCATTTCTGAGCCATGCATATGTAACAAAGAAATAAAAACACGTATGGATAAATACCACAACAGGATATTGGTTTCCTTAAGAGAGGAAAGGGAGGAGCATTGGGTTAGAGAGACACATGCAGGTGATAACAATTTTATTTAATTTCTTAAATTTGGTGATTTTTGTGTACCTAACATTTTTTTATTGTTAAAAAATTAAAGAGAACTGGAAGACGGGTAGATCGATTAGGCATGGGTGAGCATCGTGGGAAAGGTGGTGCTGAGAGTATGAGAAGAGGCTGAATAGATAGGGAGAGAGTCTCACCCGGGTAGTCTGGAAAGAGGGAGCCTAGGTAGTCCAGATAAGACTTGAAATGAAAAGACAAAACTTAAAGGTGTATTTGGGAACTTAGAATTTCGAGTGAGAAGTCACTTTCTCAAATCAAGCCTGAGGATAAAATATTTTCCAGCTCTGTTTTAGAGTAACTGATGGAAAAAAAGGGCATGGACTGCAGAGCAGAGTCTAGTAACATTCTATTGTTTTATGAGTGACTTTGGGGGAAGGATTAGAGGCTTGCTTACTGAATTTTCAGATTCGGCAAAGCTGGGAATGATAACTAATATATTGGACAGAATCATGGTTTTTTAAAAGGTATAAACATTCTGGAATGAGGGCCTAAAGACAAGAATATTATTTCAATGGTTAAAATGTGACATTCTATACTTAAAAATTTTTTTTCAAGTTATCTAATTACAAATCTTGATTTAACCTGAGGGTCTTGGCACATCAAAGGATAAAATGTGGCCAACTGTGTGATGTTACTATTGAAAAGAAGTTTTAGAAGCAGAGTATCTGACTAGAATCAGCAACTGTTCCAAGCAATTGGTTCAAGTATCAGGCAATGATAAATTACAATAATAAATTTAAAAGATTCCAGGGGAGGGTAACCAAAATTCTAAGAACATAGGCTACAAAGAGCCATCCTCCAAAAATCTGGAAAAAAGATTGCCCTTTGAGGATTAAACAAACAAAAAAACCCCACTTGTATGAGTGGGATTAGCTAATAACTACAGGGCTAACACAAGACACTACCTATACATGGGTGACTTTACAGGTAAGTTAAATACAATCTCAGGGAGGCAGGGCTAAAATGTGATTATAATAGAGGAGGAAGACGCCTAATCAGTAATAATATTCCTTGTCTAGAGAAAGACTGAGTAAATAGAGTCGGGGAGAATAGCATGGAACACACAATAATTCTGACAGACATGAGTTATACTTTTCATTATAAATCACTAAGTCACCATTATATTTCATACTTCTGATAGCATGATTTAAATAGCATTTCTCACATACTGACAAAATTGAGTTTCCAGACCAGAGACTGGTGTAAACTGTCCCCGCTACAGGCCCTTCTTTGTCACGAAAAACATAAGGATATTCAGCTGGGAAGAGAAGCCAGAGGTGAGACCTGATACCTATCTGCACATGTTTAAAGTTCTTCTTGTAGGAACAGAGGTTAGATTCTCTTGATTGTTGAGGGCAGAGAATAGAACAAAGAATAGTAGAAAGAAAATACATGGACTGCGATTTTATTAGGCCAAAGGGGGGAACACACTAACAATTTGAACTTCCAACAGTGAGACAGCTATCTCTTTGACAGTTAGGATTCTTTGTTCATAAGCAGCAGAAAAAGTTTGGATAACTGTAGCAAAATAAACAAACAAATAAAATAATTAAAAGATACGAGGTGGCTTGCAGATTTGAAGGGAAATCTGTAGTATCTAGCCTTAGAAAGGCAATGACTGAGGCAGCTATAGTCATAGAGGGACAGGAAGCGAGGACTGTTTCTTTGGGACACCATCATCATGATAGCTCACCCTTTGCTGATTTCTTTCCTAGAATTACTGGGAAAGAAAATCTGATTGGCATAGCTTGGGTCAGGTGTCCCCACTCCTGCCTTCCCCCCTCCCTGGCAAAGGCAAAGTAGAAAACCTTGACTCAAGGCCCCATCAAGGAAGGCTTCATGCAATGGGAAGGGGCAATTTACCAAAGGAAAATGGAGGAGCAGGAAAAAAATATCAGAAACCTACTATGTCCCCATCATTGCAAAAACAGAAGGAGAGGCCACCTATTTGTCGAGAATCCTAAAGAAGGGATTTCTGTCATGGAAGGAAGTTGGACAAGACAGTTTAGAAGGTCCTTCCAGTTCTATGTTTCTAAAGAGGAATTGAGAAGTGGAATTGATTACTGAGATCCAGGGTCATTAGGAAAGGCCTAAGAAGGAATATTTATCTGATCTTGGTTATAAGGGAAGGATGAGATGCAGCTAACAGGGAAGTAACCATAGAGTAGGCATGGTCATTCAGGGGACTGATCACTGGCATTGGTTATTGAATGTCATGGGTATTGAGGTATCACGGAAACACTTTGAACAATGGAGAGACATGTAATAAAACCTGGCTTAGGAAATCTAAGCTGGTAACTGTTAGTAGATTGAACTAGAGAAAGGCAAGGCCAAAGGCAGGGAGATCAATCGGTTTGAGAGCCTAAGCCAAGGTGATAGCAGCAGGAAGGGAAGGGAAGCAGCAGATGAGAGGCATTTCTCATGCAGTGCCTACAGAATTCACAGGAAAAGGCGAGAGTGAGAGAAAGAGATCAAGAATGACTCCAGGTTTCAAACCTGGAGATCTAGGAAAAGGGTAGTATAACTGGAAGAAAAGTGACAACTTCTAATTTAGATATGTTGAATCTGAGGTGATGGATATCAATTAGTACGAGCTTGAAATTCAGCAAGAGATATGAATGAAGGCTGAAAACATAGATCCTGGATTCCCCCATGTAGAGATTGCACTTGAGGATATATGAATAGATGACTTTCTATAAGAAAAGTATAATGCAAAAGGGCAATTAAGTCCTTTTAGAAAGAGGCAACCACTAAGAACTAGAACCACCAGAAATCATTTCAGGAATAATGAAACTTGAACTGGCTTTTAAAGGAGGGGAGGTGGGAAGGAATGCCAAACAGGGACATGTTTATAACTAGGATTGATCAGCAAATTTCCAAACTGCATTGATCAACATGATCCCTGCATTTAAAAATTGGAATGATCTGCATGATTTCTCTAAAAAAAAATTATTCTTTTTATTCTGCCACCTATCTACTCTGTGCCATGGTTACAGATAGAGAATGGAAGAAATGGGATGTGACAGAAATTAATAGACGTAGATCTCAGGAGAACTACTAGCTCTCCAGACCTACTAGTCTCGTGGGATGCTAAGTGGAGGGCTTAAAGTATGGACAGTGCTCTTGATGACAAAGGACATGCCAGCCTTAATGGTTAAAAGTGGGGACACATAATAGAACTCACCAGTCCCGAAATTCTGAATTTGACATCTGTGAGACAAAGCAATTGATGAAGAAACAGAAGAAATCACTGACACTAGTGACCTCTAGTGGAAATAGGCTTCAGGGAAATATAGATACAGATACCTAGATATATATATTTTCCATTAGATTAGATAAAATCAGTAGCACATTCAGCCAGTTTATTTCCAGAGGAGTGCGAAGGAAGGGACTGCTGGAAATAGCACACAAATCCTACCCAGAAAGCGGAAATGTTCCAGGAATACTTTGTTTTCTGACTCAGACTAAGTTGATTAATTTTCTGGACACATAATTGCTGTCAAAGACATTACCTGAGAAAAAAATAGTGTTTGGGCAGTGACTTCACTTGTCACTGGGCGGACTTGGCACGTTAATGGCAGCCAACAAGAGAACATGCTGACAGATTTGATGAGGAAGCAGCACTGGTTGCTATTCCTTTTAAGCATCTTTTCATTATGACATGGAAGAAAGCTGTTATCTCTGAAATATGTACATATTTGCTATTCAGTATTTTATGGCCGGAGTCCTGTCTCTTTCCTGTGCCTGGTGGGTGTTTGTGCAAAGTGTTGGCAAAAACACTGTTGAGCTGGGAGGATGGGAGGGGATAATTGGTGGCCTTGGCCTTTGAAATGGGACCAACCTCCAAGCACAGTCAAGAAGGTCAACATCAGACCACGCCAGGCACTCCACACGCACTCTCTTTCAGAAGTGCTTTCAGGATATATAATCTTGACACTGAGGAAAAGCGAAGGAATGGGAGGGTTGATGGAGATTTTAAGTTTGTCTCATCATACTGGGGGCTGATAATGGGTGAGTTGAATTAAATGGGTGGGGGGTGTAGAAAAAGGGGCAAAGGAAAGGTTCAAAAACTGGAGATTATACAGAAGCAAACAGAATCAGCGTTATTAAGCCCTGGGCAACTGTCACTTCTGGCAGCAGAGTGATAGTTGTCCTGGTCTCCTATTACCTGTGTGGCAGGAGGTGTCACCTTGCCTTCTTTCATTATTTAACCCCCATCTCACACGCTGCTTTGTTTACTGATGCTCTTGTTCAGCTTGGTGGGTCTGCTTTCCCCCAG
This sequence comes from Hyperoodon ampullatus, assembly GCF_949752795.1. Taxonomy (NCBI): domain Eukaryota; kingdom Metazoa; phylum Chordata; class Mammalia; order Artiodactyla; family Ziphiidae; genus Hyperoodon; species Hyperoodon ampullatus. Next base: position 70,522,362 of record NC_136918.1, on the reverse strand, counting down.
ATTTGCTCCCTCTCCTCTCCATGTCATTTCACGGATGTAGAAACAACCTTTAGACAGCCTTTCGTGAGAATTCCACCCTGGTCTGTAATTTCCAGAGTTCTGGTCTCTGTGAATGGGCAAAAGGTGGTCTGGCTGCTCCCCAAGTCAAAGACTTCCCTGGTATTATTTCTTAGATGCCAGCTAAACCACAGAGAAGAGTTAAGAGAGACCAACATGAGTGGTCCTTCCTCTTTCCTCTGCAAAGATCTTTTCCCCCAGGATTTGTACAGTCATTTAGCTCCAGAATAGGTCATTTCAGGGGTCTAGTCTAAGAACGAGTTTACTTACTGAAGATGAGCTAATGATTTTAATTTGCTCCAAGGCTTCTGTCAGGCTGTCTTCAATCTCAGAGTCATCTAAGGAGAAGAGGTCGCCGGCTCGTGAAAGATCTTTTTGTCCCAAGACCAGTCTGAAGAGTTGATGCATGCTGAGGAGTCTGATAATCAATGGACTGTCTGTAGGCCCAGGACCATGTGTCTCAGTCACCAGAGGTTAGTGAGACAAAAACATGTAGCAGGACATAGACTTCGTATTCCTTGAAAGGTCATTTTTCTCCAGACTTTGAGGTCTTCTTTGACACTCTCTGCAAGAGAAAAAAATGACACAAGATAGCCTTTAGTAGGACGGCATGAGCTCAGAATGTGAACTTGGTGCCCAGAAGAGAGAGAGGAAAACAAAGACATTTGGAAATGTGCATGGCATCACAGATTCTGGCTTGGTGATCTTCAAAAGAACTCTTTCCTTATTTTGTCTCAAGAAGTCCTGTCAAAAATGATTATATTTCTCCAGAATTTAATTTGAGCCTCAAAAAAGCAGCTTAAATCCCCTACTTTTCTCCTTTCTATATCCTCTCCTTCTCTCCCTGCCACAAGGAAACAAGTGGACCAGCAACAAATATGCCCAATACTTGCCAGATTTTCCCCAAACAGATTCCCATGGGAACCAAACAGAAAAGGGCAATGAAAGGAAGATAGAACACAGGAAACACCTTTTAGACCCACTGCCTGTTTCCTGGACGTGGAAACCGATGCTTAACTTACCTCCTTGGCTGGGCTTCTTTGCTGTATTGACAACAGGAGCTTCCTGAACCTCAGTCCAGAAGGTGCCCTATTCTTATGTACTCTCTAAACAAATGGCTATGAAATAAAGAACTCTGCCTGGGAGTATGAGACCAGATAAATCTCTATAGAATGTGAGCGTGAACTTGAACACAGAGCTTGAAGGTGAGAACATTGCAATGAAGGCTAAAGAGGAAGGGTTTTAGGATCGGGCAATCTTCCCTCTATTCCCAAAGTTGAAATAATAAAGTCCCATTGTAGTTCTTACTTAACAGCCCACAGAGAGTAAGGCAATGGTACCAATTAAATAACTGATTATTCTCATCAGATTCTTTCTGGGCCTAATAAAACCATAGCCCATTTGCACTGGTAGAGACCTTAGCAATCATTTCATAACCAGGGAGGTTTAAGACTTCCTTGAGGCCTCACGGTAGCTGTGGCGGTGCTCTTCTGATCTCAGGCCAGTGGGTTCCCCTCAAGTTTACATTAGAGTGGAGTCACCTCATACATACGGGTAACTTACAAATGCAGCCACTTGTTCCGAGAGTGAGAGCTGAGAGTAATTTAGGTAACATAAGCAATTCATGTAACATAAGCAATGTATGTAACATAAGCGATTCTGCCCAGCATTTCAGTCTGAATGTGTTCCTCAGAATGAGTGTGAAAAGGGAGAGTCTGCTGCTCCCTTGTGTGTCCCCCCGTGAGCTATCACTGTGGCAGCACCTCTAAAGCACTTTTAAAGTTTAAAGATATGTACTCTCCATACAACATGCTCTCTAAACACAAGCCAAATCCGTCACCTAACTAAAGAAACTATCTGTAATATTCCAAATGGTACAATTTATAGGCCATTGAAGAGATTTCAAGGGTAGCATTGGCTACATGCAACTTTTTTTTTTTTTTTTTTTTTGCAGTACGCGGGCCTCTCACTGCTGTGGCCTCTCCCGTTGCGGAGCACAGGCTCTGGAAGCGCAGGCTCAGCGGCCATGGCTCACGGGACCAGCCGCTCCATGGCATGTGGGATCCTCCCAGACCGGGCACGAACCTGTGTCCCCTGCATCGGCAGGCGGACTCTCAACCACTGCGCCACCAGGGAAGCCCCCTACATGCAACTTTTGCACTACCTACCAGCTTTAGAAAAATGACGCCCAATACTTACATATGCTTGTCTATACGCCAGATCCTGGATGCTTTGTAAACATTAACTCACTTAATCATCATAACAACTGTATGAGGCTATTTCATTCCTATTTTACAGGTGAGGAACACAAGGCATTAAATAACTTGTCTAAGCCACATAGCTAGTAGATTAGAGAGCTGGAATTTGGACCCAGAGACTCCAGTGCTGGGCTCCCAGTTCATGACTGCTGTGGACTGATGATGACACGTAAGGCTCCACGTGAGGCTCCCGTTAGGAGTAGAAACCTCATTAGTAACGTCTGAGGATGAAGATATGGGTAGGGTCATAAAGCAAGAAAATGAATTCCTCTTGCCTCCTACACTGACCCTGCATCCTTGTCCATCTACACCCTGGGATTTAGGCTAACCAGAGAGCAGGAGAGTCACAAGGAAGAGAGGCTTAGAGGATGAGAAAAGAACGAGAGGGGTGGGGAAGGTTCCAGGGGATGGGGAGAGAGGAGAGTGAGGATCCTACAGAGGACCTTTGCATCCTGGCAAATGTGAAGGGGTGAATTACAGTATCTACAAGCAAAATTAGGGCAGCGTTTTCCTGAATTTTCCCCTGCTCCCCTCCTCGCCCTCCCCCACCCAGGTATTTGCAATGACAGAGTCTCCGTGAAATAATATTCAGGAAAATAAGGTACTGGATGGAAATTACTTCACCTTGACCAGTCAGCTTGTTGGTCACTATCAGGCACTTCTGGAAGCAGATTGAGCTGCCCCAGACATAGCAGAGCTGGAACTCCGAGAAGGAGAAGAAATACGTGCTGGGAGAGAGAGGCACCCGCAGGGTTCTCCTGGGCTCCTGCTTGTTTTTCACACCTGCAGTGACACCTGGTGTGGAGTCCCACACTCATGCTTCCAGCTGCAGCTGCTACTTTTGTGTGTCCACCATGTGCAACATTGTTGTTCAACACATAGTAGCCATACGTGAGAACTTTCACACATCCAGGGGTGGAGGAGGGGGAGAGGGGCTTGTACCAAACATTCTACGTTACAAGGACGGCCCAGAGGAAAGCCCCCGAGGTGCTACAAAAGGAAGTTTGGGCAAGTATGAGGGAGAGAGAGATCTCTCCTAGGGGAAGATGATAAGGAATGGGTCTGCGGAGGAAATGGTGTTTAGCCAGAACCTTCAGGTTTCATTCAGTGCCTGTGCGCGGAGTACATCCTAAGCCACCTGCTTGTCTGGGGCCCCAGATTCAAGTTCCAGCCCAGCCACTCAGTGGTCATGGGGCCTTTGGTTCATGCTCTTCCCTTCCCCAAGCCTCAGTTTTCTCATCTGCAAAATGTGTCTACGGCACACCTCATCTACCTCATCAGGTTGTTTTGAAGATCAAAGCAGATAACACAGAGAAGAGCACTTTGTAAAATAATGACACCACCAGCTGATGTTTAGTGGGTGTTTACCATGTGTCAGGCACTAGTCTTGAGAGTTTCCCACAAAACAAGTCACTGAAGTCTCACAACAATTCCATGCGATGAGAAACTGATGTTCAGAGAGGAAAACAAGCAGCCCAGGGGGACCCGGAGAATAAGTTGCAAAGAGTCAGGATTGAAAGCAGCTGGTCTCCCAGGACAAAGCCCCTCTCAGGACTGTGTGCAGGTACATACATGACTGTGCATGGTAATTACTGAGCTGCCTCCCTTCCATCCGTCCTCATTTAAAGAGCACCCTGCATCCTTATCCAGTCCACCCTTTCCTGGATAAGAATCAACAGGGCATGTTATTTATTTTTCAGCAGCTCTGGTCAATGTTTTGCTCAGGTGTCTGGCTTCTCTTGCTGTTCTCTTTGCAACAGCCCAGAAGGTTAGAGCCAGATCAAATTTTACCTCATCTTCTGAGAAACTTCGTACTCTTATGAATGTCATAGTCCTGTGGCCTATATGTAGGTGTACATATGCATCCACCGTCCACACACAAGCACATGTAGGTACACACACTAGAATACTTCCTATGTACCAAGTTCTTCACTAGACACTTTCTTCTCAGTTCTCCCATCAACCCTGCAGGTAGGTATGATTACTGAAGAGGAAGCAAGACTGGTGAGGTTAAACATCATGCCCCAGAGCCAAGATTCACATCCAAGTAGGTCAGCCTCCAAATCTTCTACTTTCTATGTTACAAAAACTGGCTTATAAAATTCCTTTTCATCCCCGACTTTGGCCCTCCTAATTTCTTACCCTAATCTTTAAGAGACCCTAATCTGACACCCAGGTTCTCATTATTCAGTCTACATTTTTAAAGCAGATGTTGACTAACAAGTCGGGTTTCTGTATGGAGAAACAGACACCCCAAAAAGAGAAATGATTCTGAACCATGCGCAACACATTTCGGGGAGTCCCAGCTGTCCCCCGCAAACGCGCTTTACCTGCGTGTTACTCCTCAAAGGCGCACTTGCTGCTAGCTGCTACTCAGCGGTCTATTTTGAGACTGGGTGGGAGACCCGGGCAGCGGACTCCAAGGGCACAGGGAGTGGAATCTACTCAGCTCAGTGAACCTGAAGTTGTTCATTGCTGTGCCGGGTTCAAGAATTCTAGGAATGCAGCCCGATGCCACTGGCAGCTCTGGAGCTGGTCAGGTGACAGGCTGCGCCTCACCCAGTGGAGAGTTACCTCTGAGTGAAATGCTCTGTTTCCTGGGGTGAAACAGAAAGCCTGCTCCAGTAAAGTGGAGTTGTTTTTAACAGCGAAAACAAAACTGCCTGTGTTCATGAAAATCTATACTTTCCCTGAGAAGAATGGAGGGAAAAAAAGCCACGCAGATAACACGGTTTCAATAGGAACTCAAGCAGGTGAATGGGACGGCTATCGGGAGCCATTTCTCAACATCCACCCCGCTCCCCTCCCCGGAAGGGAGGAGAATTGCAGCTTAATTAACACTTCCCTCCCCCTCGAGATTTCACGTACAGAGTTTGAAACACCGAGAGTTTGTTCAGGAAGAGTCACATCTCCTAAAGAAGTCATCCTTTTGCTCAGCCTCTAGATCAACATTGTTGAAAGTTTCAGGATGCAGGAAGTTGCTAATAAACAGAACAAACTCACTTGACAAAGATGCATACCCTGTTTTTTCCCACTTTATTTGCTGAGAGATTCTTAGATCAGACTTAGATTGGTACTTTAAATATTGCAACAATACTCAGAGAAAATGTTTATCTGCTTCATCTATTGATACTGCAGAGGAGAAAAAGGTACCAAAACCCTTCCTTACTGTTTCAAAAGTTAGTGACACATTTTTAAAACATGTTTTAAACTATATTGTTCTCTACCCCTAGCTTGTCTGTTCCTATAGTAGGTCTGCTCGTCCCATGGAGTCACCTGTCTGCTGATGAGGTGCACAAAAAGCTGTGCTGCAGATAAATTCATCTGCATGATCACCAAAATATGAACACTGCAGGTGTCTCCCCAGGGGTGCTACCCCATAAAGGTGTGTGCTCAGGGTGGCCACACACCTGCCACTGAACCAGGTCATATGCTTCAGGAGAATAACCTCTTAAATCTTCCTAAACACTTGGTGGTCAATCTATTTTTATGCCATCCACACGTGGAGGACTGTCCCCTTAAAGAGTTTACTGTATAAAAATAGAGAACCTAGTCATCCGTGAGAAGGTGTATTCTCTCACTGATAATTTTCTGATACAGCAGCTGTATTCTATTCCCTTTTAATGGAATAAACTATATTTCTTTTGTGTTCCCTCTAATTTATCCTCTATTCATTATTCATGGTACTTATCACTAGTTTTTATTCAATTTTCTTTCTTTTTTTTAAAGCACATTCTCTGCATTCAAATACCTTATTCTTTTTTCTTTTTTTAAAAAAATTAATTTATTTATTTTTGCTGTGTTGGGTCTTCGTTTCTGTGCAAGGGCTTTCTCTAGTTGTGGCAAGTGGGGACCACTCTTCATCACGGTGCGTGGGCCTCTTCACTATCGCGGCCTCTCTTGTTGGGGAGCATGGGCTCCAGACGCGCAGGCTCAGTACTTGTGGCTCACAGGCCTAGTTGCTCCGCGGCATGTGGGATCCTCCCAGACCAGCGCTTGAACCCGTGTCCCCTGCATTAGCAGGCAGAGTCTCAACCACTGCGCCACCAGGGAAGCCCCTTCTTTCATTTTTAAATGAGCTTAGGGTCCAGAATTGGACAGAGTATGGGGACCCAGTAAGAAGAGCAGAGTGTTAAGTGTGGGGGGACCTGGACACATCTGGGCTCAGCTCTGCCGTTACCTGCAGTATAAACCTGGGCAGATTAATCAACCTCCCTGAGCCTCAGGTTCCTTATTTACACCTGAGGATGGTGCTGTGGGTTGTTGGGAGGTTTAAAGAGATTATGTAAAGCATTTCACGCAGATCTGGCATATAGCAACCACACAAAGGGTGACAGCAGTCATATCCTTAATAATATCCTTATTCTTGTAGGTCATTCTCCTGTTTACATGTCCCCATGCCATACCTTGTAAATGCTAACGATGGCTGTACTGCTACCTGACATTGAATTCACAGCGTTAAAGATGCCTAGGTCTTTCCCATTTGTGTCATATTTATATCCTAGTTGTGCTCTCCCCCAGTCTTAAATCTGGGCAGTTCATACACTATCTTGTATGTGTCCCTGTTGATTTCTTGGCAAACTTGCCTTGTTCTCTTGGAGAGACAGCTTTACTGTGATGCTGTCCCCACCATGGCCAAACAGTAACAGTGAATTTTTTCACAGAGCGGATATGGACTAAAATACAATGTATCTCAGACTTTTTGTGGCCAGATAATCCAAATACCTGAGCTTTCTACTTAAGTGTCACGCTCACTCCCATGTTTATTAGGAAGGAGGGAGGGTATGATTCCCTCCAGGGCACCAGAGGGAAAAGTTCTTTATGACTTTTCAAGGTGACCTACGCTGAATGGGTGCTAATAAGACATTGCTGGTTTACTCTATTATGCATCAGTAGATTCTGCTAAATGAAAACACACTTGAACCAGAGGACTTAATCATCCAGCTATTGGGATACCACTTTTGGGGGGATTTCAATAAACATAACTATCTCTGGAAGACAAATTATTATGAAGAAATGAGCCTCTAGCTTCCAACTCCAGGTTAGGGTATTCTCTGGTTTCTTCACTTCAGATAATTCTAGAATAGCAATATTTATTTGCATTATGCTTTGGACAACACTACTGTGCATCAAAAAATTCTCATTTTATTCACCTGTGTTTAAAATGCCCAGTGACTGACTTAGACCCATTTGGGTACTAGAAACTTTCAATAAAGTTCTCAGATTTTCCCTTGAAAGAAAGGATTAAAGATCCTTTTCAAGGAGCATCTTTTTCACACAGTGTGAAAGAACTACAGGCGTTCCCATGGGAATGGGCCGCATACATTTCAGCCCTTCCCACAAGATGTCTATTGTTCCCTGGGCTTCTCTCGGCTCCCTGTGCTGTGACATGTTGCTACACTTCACCTCTACTGAAAGCCCTCGAGGCTGGGTTATTCCAAATGATGCTAAAGGACTCAACCCTTGGTGTTTTTGCTAGAACTCATACAGTCTAAGTTTGTAGCAGCCTTGTTATCATAAGCGCATACAAAATATAGGTTTGGTGACCTGTTTAGGCAAGAGCTCAAAAAAATCTACTTAATTTTGAAAAGGTATTGCAAGTTATGAGAACACAGATAGGAAACATTTTATCAGGAATGAAGGAAACATCTAGCAAACTTTTTAAACCAAGAATTTGTGATCTGTCATAATGATTTCAAGGTGTATCAATTTTCATTTGTAAATTTTGACTTCACAAGACACATTTGCTCTGGAATTGATACAAATCTCATCAAAAAAATTTTAATTCCAATTTTTTGGGTTTGCTTTTCCAGAGAACATATCCAGAGTTGCAAATTACAAGGAAAATTCAGTGTTAAATGTATCTTTATTTACATTTAAATTTCATATATTAAACAACTGCATGACCAATTCAAATAATGCCCTAAGTATTTTTTTTTCTAGTCTTTAAATTGAAAACATATATAAATGTCATGGAATTCAGCAGTTGAGTACTATAGCAATTTAAATATGTATTTGAAAAACAAAAAAGTGGCTAGATTCAGTTATGATTTGTAAGGTAACTGAAACATCAAGGGAAAAAAATGACAGCAACAACAAACAATAATGGTGACTGTCCTACCCAGTGACTGTAATGATGCCACTGAATTTTCTTTGAAAATCATAGGCAGAGCCAGTTTCTTTGCTGGTTGCAAAATGTTTCTTGAGGTAAACAAAAGTATGAAATAGAAATGAGCCTAGACTATTATGGCATAAAACAAAAATGCACATTCTGTGAATCTAGAAGCACAGTTTTCTGCTCCAGAGGCCTAGAGACATGTTTTAATAACTCACAGAGAGGTTGCTTTTTTTTTTTATCGTAATAACTGAAAAGCATGCATACATGGCTAGACACACAGCTCCCAAATGCACTTTATCTTCATAATCAGCCACAGACGCTGGAAGTTTCTCTGCCCCAGTCCCGAAGCCCACTCCTTGCCCCAGTACCGCTTCTGACGTTTACTTTAATTAGCGTTTGTTTTTGCTGAACAAAAGGACAGGAAAGAAGACAGCCATACCTCTTAGCACAGGAAACTCTGGCCATCATAGGAAATAGATGGAAAAATGCTTGATCTTTAGAGCAATTCGGCAGGAACCCACGACCATGCTCAGAAGCAGCCCAGTCGCCCCTGCCTGGTTCTGTCCTGTTGGCAGGCAGCAGCCGTGTTTTCCTGAGCTGCTTGTCAAGCCTGAGGTACACTTGATTCCCTCCCCTGGACTCACCATGCTGAATTGAGCAAATGAGTAACTTCTCCTCCCTCTTTCAAACTTCTGCTTAGTGCTAACAACTGGCACAAAGCTTCGCTTATTTCTGCAGTAGATTTACAGAAGCCTCTCGGAGCAGATCCGTAGATTGAAAAGAATTAGAAGATTTGCCTAACAACCAGCAATTTAGGTGCTGTTAATGAATAGCTCACTCTAAGGAATCAAGGAAGTTTTAGGTTAATATCAGATGTGGGGCCTTTTATCAGGCAGGCATCAGTGAAAAGGTCTGGGGAGGGATGGAGGGAGGAATGTAGTGGAATGAGATAGTATTTAAGCCAAATATGATAGAAGAAAAATACCACAAGAGAAGGAAAATAACTAGTCTCAATGAGCAAACAATCTAACTATATTAGTATTGCTAGTGAAACCCTGAACAACTGAATGAAGCATCTAGTAGCACTAGAGATCTTTCCAAGCCAGCACTGTCCCTTCTTGTGCCCATCCAAATTGCTAATTCACTTCCTCTTACCATCCAAATATGGAACTCCTCTTCTCAGGCCTAATACACTGAGGATCCCTTACAAGCAGTCCTACATATCCTTCCATCTCTCTCTCTCTCTCTCCTTTAAGGAGAGTGCTCTTCAAACCTCTAATGCATAAATTAATTGGTGGTACCCAGTGGATTGTTGTATCTGGAGGCACTTCTCTCCCCTTATGTTCATGACATGGGCTTTCTACACTTATTGATCTGAGGTTTTGCCTGCACACAAAGCAATAGAATATTTCTGAGCCTCTTCTAACTAGAGCTTTCAGTCAAATGAAGTATGTGAGTGTGGTGGGGTAGCGTGGTGGGGAGAATAAGATGTAAGTTGTACAACTGTACAAATTGCACAAATATCAATATTTCCATGTCATTGGCAATCACGCTACCATGTAAATAAATTGCTGGCTCAGCTAAAAAGCATTCTCATGGAGTGAAGAGGACTTTCTTCTGTGTTAACCGCCCAACATCCACTCATCCTACTTCTGGTAAAAACTATACCCAAATTTCCTTGGAAATGAGGTCCTTTAGATAGAGTTGATTTACATAAACAGGTTGGATCTTAGCCAATCAGAGAATTGGATTCTCCTAACCATAGTGATTAATTTAGGGGAGGTGTGTGACCCCTTCCAGCCCAATGAGATTCAAGATAAAGATGATTGTTTGGCTTTGGGGGGACAGAGTCTTTCCTTCTAGACTTAATGATGAGATACAAGGTCTGGTTGCTCTTGCCACCAAAAAACAAATCTTGTGACTTTGTTTAAGCCTCTTAAACCAGCTGCTTCTGATATTGGCAAGATCCACCCTTCACTGTAAGCCTTTATAGCTTAAGTGATTTTAGGTTGGGTTTTCTGCCATTTGTTTTGAAAAAGTTTTATGGGACAGAATCAGCTAAAGACAGGTTTGTGGATGGGCTCTCCTGGGTCCCCACAGGGCAGCTCCTTGCAAAGGAAGTGGACTAGGAGACTCATCAGGAACCACCTCTGTCTAATGGGCCTCTTCAGTGACAACCACAGGCTTCCACAGACAACAGGTAGAGACAGGAAAGGCCTACAAGGAATGTAGTCATTCAGTGTACTTGAAACTGGGACATTCCAAATTAATTCTTTTTAAACAATTATATGTTAACTTCCCCAAATATTTCCACTTTAACCACCTAAACTTGTTTGGTGGATCCTAGTCACGTACTATTTGACCTTAATAAACCTAATCATGGAATCCATCCATCCGTGTACAATTTTCATAAATTCCTTTGGGTAATTAGTTTCACAGAGTATTGCTCTCCCCCCTCCCCTGTTTCCGCACAACTTCCACCCCTTCCCACACTCCCTTGGAAAACTTGAAATAAAGAATCTCTAACCACAGTCAAACTAAGATGCTTCCTTTACAGAACATATATAAATTCTATAACGACTTTAAATGTGTAAATTATATATAAACACTGAGAATTCCTGGATGATTTCATTTTCTATAAATAATTTTTCTTACCTGAAACCACTCACACTGCTTCAGGTATACCATTTCTGTGTTCAGACTCCCAGGTTTGCAAGAGTCCATTAGAAACACAGAAATTCACACAGGTCCAGGAACTTCCTTTTAGCTCAGCAAAATAACACATGGCTTGAACTGCAAGAGTTTGTTTGTTTGTTTTTTTGGTTCATTTGTTTTAGGAAAAGGAGAATAAGGACCTGGGGCTAGGTTTATTGTCTATTTCATTAAAATAAAAAATACTTCGATTTTCAAAATGTGGTAGTGGGAATTCCCTGGCAGTCCAGTGGTTAGGACTCTGCGCTTCCACTGCGAGGGCAGGGGGCACGTGGGTTCGATCCCTGGTCAAGGAACTAAGATCCCACAAGCCACAAGGCTCACATACAATGACCCTGTCACATCCTAGGTCCTGTCCATTCTGTGTCCTCCACATTCTTTATTTTATGTGGTGGGCAGATCTTAAGGTGACCCTCAATGATCCGTTTTCTGATGTTCACGCCCTGTGTAATTTTCTCCCCTTGAGTGTGAGTGGAACTTGTGACTTGCTTCTAAGAAATAGAATATGGCAAAGATGGTGGAAGGTTACTCCCATGATTACCTAATGTTATATGGGACTCCATCTTGCTGACAGACTCGCTCTCAGGTTCTCCTTGCTGTCTTGATGAAGTAATTGGTCCTACAGGACAAGGAACTATGGGAGGCCTCTAGGAACTGAGGGCAGCGTCCAGCCAAGAACCAGCAAGAAGCCAGGGCCTTCAGTCCTACAGACACAAGGAAATGAATTCTTCTATCAACCTGAGTGAACTTGGAGGAGGACTCTTCCCCAGTCAAGTTTCCATAGAACACAGCCCAGCCATCGCCTGGATTGCAGCCTTGTGAAACCCTGAGCAGAGGACCCACCTAAGGCATGCCTGGATTCCTGACCCACAGAAAATGTGGAACAATAGATGTGTGCCGTTTTAAACCACTAAGTTCATGATAATTCGTTATAGAGCAATAGAAAACTAATACATGACCATTCCTCCCTCTCCACTGCGATAGCTAGATAGCTTTGTTTCTGTTAAATTCTTTTCTTTTTTTTTGTCTGTTAAATTCTTCATCCTCTCTTATCTGTATGGTGACAGGAGTCTCCTAGCAGATCTCCCTGCCTCCAACATGGCCCCTTCAATTCCATTCTCAACTCTGCCACCAGATTAGCTTTCTCAAATAAAATATGATATATGACTCTTTTACTTAAAAATGAATAAGTGACAGCTCACTGCCTGAAGAAGAAATCCGAACTACTTTACTTGGTATACAAAGGGCTTTGTAATCTGGCTCCCACCCCCTTTCAAGCTTGCTGCACCACTCACGCACACACAGCCCTGTGTAATGAGGCCAGTGCCTTCAGAATATATCCAGGAGCCTATCACCTTTCACTCGCCTCTCTTTACTACCACTACTACTGTGATCCAAACACCATTATTTCATGTCTCACTTGGATTATTGCAATAGCCCCCTGGCTTCTGTTCTTGCCTTGTTAAAATGTAATCTTAACATCTAGATGATCCTATGAAAATGCAAATCAAAACTGACTCCCTTCTGTTCAATACTCTCCAGTGGAATGGCTCTCCATCTCACCCTGACTCAGAGCCAAAGTCCTTTCGATGATCAGCAAAGCCTTGTATGATATAGCTTTTCCCCCTTCTTCCTCCTTGTCTTCAACTTCATCTCCTACCACTCTTGCTTTTTGCTCTCTCTGCTCCAGCCACACTGGAGCTACACAGAGTTTTCTTCTTCCTTGCTATTCCTTGGACATAGTAGATATATTTCCACCAGAGGGCATTTGTATTTGTGTTTCCTCTGCCTGGAAGGCCCTACCCCCAGAGGTCCTTATGGCTGGCTCCTTGACTTCATATGTTTACCCACATATCACCTTAGCGTGCTTTGCTTGACCACTGTCTATAAAACAGTGACATTCCCTGCCTCCCTTGCATGTCTCAGTTCCTGTTTTATTTATTTATTTATTTATTGACTGCATTGGGTCTTCGTTGCTGCGTGCAGGCTTTCTCTAGTTGCGATGAGTGGGGGCTACTCCTCGTTGCGGTGCACGGGCTTCTCATTGCGGTGGCTTCTCTTGTTGCGGAGCATGGGCTCTAGGCACGCAGGCTTCAGTAGTTGTGGCATGTGGGCTCAGTAGTTGTGGCTTGCGGTCTCTAGAGCACAGGCTCAGTAGTTGTAGCGCATGGGCTTAGTTGCTCCACGGCATGTGGGATCTTCCCGGACCAGGGCTCGAACCCGTGTCCCCTGCATTGGCAGGTGTATTCTTAACCACTGCGCCACCAGGGAAGCCCATTTCATGTTTTATTTTTAAATTTTTGTCCATACCACTTACTGTCACCTGACATACTATATATGTTTGCCTCCAACGTATATTTACTTCTTTCTTTGTAAAAAATTTTTATTACACTTCTTTCTCACCACCCCTCCAAAAGTATAAACCTCATGGAGGTAGGAACTTTGTTCAGTTGATTCCATAGAGTTCAACCTGGTGTCTGGCATATAATATGGACCTGACTTATTGAATAAACTTTGAGTAAATAAAGGAAGTTAATTTAAGCTTAATCAGACTCTCCATGCAAGACTGTAATTTAGAAGTGAACAACCTGATGAAGGATAACTGTGTAGAACCCACTTTGTCATTGAGTGTGGTAAAAGAAGCATCCATCTTTCATGGGCAGGAGTGGTGGCAAGGTCACGGTCCTGGCTCAACACAGGCATCTGTGGGACCAGGCTGGAGGTGGTTTCCCCACAGTTCCCAGTGCAGGAGCAGAAGGGGCTTCCCCACCTGTTCTCCAATGATCCTTCACTCCTCCCAGCATTCTGGGAACTCCCAATATGGATTTTTAATGAAAATCCATTTCTGTTTAATCAACCCAAAACTGCTTCCATTGCTTGCAACTAAAAAAAGGAACGATGATACAGCCATCATTCTCCCTTTTGCTACTGTGCCTTCTACCTGGCAGCCCCTCTACCTGGAACGCCTGGTCTGTTTATAAAGTGCCAGCTCATTCTTTCACCATGATTCTTACCTCTTCCTCTCTGTAAAGATACTCATGCCAAGTAAAGCTGATCTCATCGTCTTTTGTTTCCACAGGGCACTTGTACAGAAAGCTACCATATTAATCTCATTATCTCCCACTAGCTGACAAACCCTTATGGGCAGGGACCAGGTTTTAATTCATCTGAGAAACTCCAGCTCTAGCCTACTATCTGGCACAGAGGAAGACTTCAATAAAAATTTCATGAATAAAGGCTTCCTTTTTAAAGCATCAGTAAAACAGTAATTCTGTAATTGAAAAGAATTCTGATGCAGAAACAAAGAAATATATAGCAAATAGATCCATTTGGCTGAGATATAATTATTTTCTTGTTAAATTGGTAAAAAAAATTTTTTTTTTAATTTTCCTAGTACTGGTAAGGAGGCGTATCCTTTACCAAAAAAACTCTAACCAGCCCAATCAGAGAAACAGAGAGAAGACACAAATTACCTGTATCAGGAAGAAAAAAGTTGACATCACTACAGATACTATAGGTATATAATACTTCAATCACTTAACAGTATAACTTGGTGCTCTAACTTATTCATTATTTTTTTTTTATTTAAAAATTTTAAAAAATTTTTAAATAATTTAATTAATTTATTTTTGGCTGCGTTGGGTCTTTGTTGCTGCACGTGGGCTTTCTCTAGTTGCGGTGAGCGGGGGCTACTCTTCGTTGAGGTGTGTGGGCTTCTCATTGCGGTGGCTTCTCTTGTTACAGAGCATGGACTCTAGGAGCGTGGGCTTCAGTAGTTGTGGCACGCGGGCTCAGTAGTTGTGGCTTGCGGTCCCAGTTGCCCTGCGGCATGTGGGATCTTCCAGGACCAGGGCTCAAACCCATGTCCCCTGCATTGGCAGGTGGATTATTAACCACTGTGCCACCAGGGAAGTCCAATTCATTCTTTATTAATCTGCATTTTATTCTACTGTATGGATATGGCATAATTTATTTAAGAATGGGTGTTTGGGTAATTTCAATCTTTCTTCATTTCTACAAATAGAGTAGTAAATTAGAATAGAAGCTTTTAGCTTTTAAAAATTCATCTTTCCTTTTATGGTTCATACTTTTAATGTCTTATATAGAGATTTTTCATATTTAGGTTTTAATGCAAAATTTATTTTTGTTTATAATGTGAGGTAGGAATCTGGTTTTATTAGTATATATGTATATACATATATGTGTATATATATATATAATTTTTCTAGCATGATTTTTTTTTGTAAATAGTCTGCTCTTTACCCATTGATTTATGATACCAGCTCTGTTATAGTCCACATTTACATATATGTTTGGGTTTATTTCAGGAGTACCTATTATGTTCCATTGGCCTATTTGTTTCCCTCTGTGCCAGTACTACACAGTTTTGATGATCTTAGCTTTTTAATATATCTTGCATATGTCTTTAATATGTCTTGCATATGTCTTTAATATTGTATAGAAAGAGTACCCCTTCTTTGTGCTTTCTTTTTGAAATTGTGTTAGCAATTCTTTGACCTTTACAACTTGCTGACCACATAAATTTTAGACTCAGTTAATATTTTTTCATAGAAATCAATTTGAGATTTTGATTAGAATTGTAATTAAAATTATATGGATTGTAATGAATTTTATAGATTATTTTGGAAGTATTGATTTCTTTTCTTTTTTTAAATATTTATTTATTTATTTATTTATTTATTTATTTGCACTGGGTCTTAGTTGCGGCAGGCGGGCTGCTTGGTTGTGGCTCACCAGCTCCTTAGTTGTGGCATGTGAACTTTTAGCTGCTGCATGTGTGTGGAATCTAGCTCCCCAACCAGGGATTGAACCTGGGCCTCCTCCATTGGGAGTGCAGAGTTTATCCACTGCGCCAGCAGGGAAGTCCCTTGATATCTTTTCAGTGTTGATTTATTTAATTCATGAGCAAGGTGAAATTTCCACTTAATTCAAGTTCTCTTTTATGTTATTCAATAACATATTTTTTTATGAAGTTCATGCACATATTTGTAAGATTTGTTCCTAGGTAATTTGTAACTTAGGTACTGTTGTATAATTTTTTGTGATTCTTTTTTAAAATTACATTTTCTATTTTATTATTCCTAGTGTAAGGGAGCCTTAAAGAAATTTGTATATTAATCTTGTATCCACAACCTTGTTGAATCCTTTTATTAGTTTTAAAAGTTTGTCTATAGAGACTTTTGAATGTAGATAATCTTATCATCTGTAAATAGGACTGTTTTATCCACCCCCCCAATTTATATTCCTCTTCTTTTTTATTCATTTGAACCCCTTCTGATTTTTTTAACCCATTTTGCCATTAGTCATTTCAAAGAACCAGCATCAGTTTCGTTGGTCAGTCCTATTTTTCTTTTTAGTTTCTGTTTCATTAACTTCTGCTTTTATCACTATTGTTTCTTTTCTACAAATTTTATTGGGTTTACATTTTTTCCCCTAGTCCCTTGGAATGACTAGCTTAGCCATATATATTTTTTTAGTTTTCTAAAAAGTTTCCTTTATATTGTATTTATAGATTTTATACTCTCATCTTTATTACTTCCCTCCTTTTGCTTTCTATGGGTTTATTTTGCTGTTCTTTTCTATTTTCCTGAGTTTGAAGTTGAGGTTATTGATTTTCACCCTTCCTTCTTTCTTCATATTTGCCTTTAAAACTAAATTTTCTTTTAAGCATAGTTTTAGCTGTCATTCATAAGTTTTTTTTTTGTTTTTTTGTTTTTTTGTTTTTTTTTGCGGTACGCAGGCCTCTCACTGTTGTGGCTTCTCCCATTGCGGGGCACAGGCTCCGGACGTGCAGGCCCAGTGGCCATGGCTCACGGGCCCAGCCGCTCCGCGGCATGTGGGATCCTTCCGGACCGGGGCACGAACCCGTGTCCCCTGCATCGGCAGGCGGACTCTCAACCACTGCGCCACCAGGAAAGCCCCATAAGTTTTGATATGTTGTATTTTTATCATCATTGAGTTCAAAATATTTTCTATTTTCATCATGACTTCTTTGACCCATGACTTATTTAGAAGTTTATTGTTTAATTTCTAAACATTTAGTGATTTTCTAGTTGCCTTTTTATTCCCCCATTTTAGGCAGAGAATCCATTCTATTCAATCCTTTAAAATGTTTTGAATATTGTTTTATGTCTGAGCATATGGTCTTTTAAAAGATGATTGCATGTTGGATTCAGTGTTCTGTTTATGTACACTAGATCAAATTTACAAATTAACTTTCCAAATGTTATAATATTACTTTTTATATGGCTTTTTAAATTAGATATTTCAAGATGCGTTACAATTTTCTGCTATGTTTTAGAATTGTCCATTTCCCCGTTTGTCTCTTTTGAAGTTCTGTCTATTTTGTAATTATACTATTGTGAGGCTCTGTTATACTTAGATAGAAAATTAGAATTGTTATCATCTCTGGTGGATGAAAACTTTTATTATTAAGAAGTGTTCCTTATTGGTAATAATGATTTTTCTTCTAAAGTCAGCTTTGTTTGACAATAATATAATTATGCAGTTTATCTTTTGGTTAGTATTTGCATGCTCTAGATCCTAATTTCAACCTCTCTTTATCCTTATGTTTTGGATATGTCTCTTTTTTACGTCATATAGTTTTGCCCCCTCAATCTCATTACTTTCATGTTCTAATTAGAATATTTAAACCATTTTCATTTAATCTAATTACTTATATATTTGGGTTTAAGTTTATCATAGTATTTGTTTTCTATTTTGTTTTATGATTCTTTTTCTCTTCTTGATTTAAAAAAAAATTTTTTTTTATTTATTTATTTTTATTTTTATTATTCTTTTTGGCTGTGTTGGGTCTTCGTTGCTGTGTGCAGGCTTTCTCTAGTTGCAGTGAGTGGGGGCTCCTCTTCATTGCAGTGCGCAGGCTTCTCATTGTGGTAGCTTCTCTTGTTGCACAGCACGGGTTCTGGGCGTGTGGGCTTCGGTATCTGTGGTGTGTAGGCTCAGTAGTTGTGGCTCATGGGCTCTAGAGCACAGGCTCAGTAGTTGTGGTACATGGGCTTAGTTGCTCTGTGACATGTGGGATCTTCCCGGACCAGGGCTCGAGCCCATGTCCCCTGCATTGACAGGCAGATTCTTAACCACTGTGCTACCAGGGAAGCCCCTTGCTTTTGTTTGGATTGAACATTTTTTATTCCTTTTGTCTCCTCAGTAAGCTTCAAAATTACATACTCATTTACTATCTTTTTGTACTTCCTTGGAGAATACAATATGTATAGGTGTACACTGTGTAATATGTGTATATATAATGTGTGTGTATATCTCCACAAGACTTTATTATTTTAACAATGACATTATGTTGTGCTTAGGTGTGGATCTATTTTAGTTTATCCTGCACTTGGGATTCCTAGGGTTTCTTGAATTTGTGGTTAGAGGTCATTTTGGAATTTTTCAGCCTTTGTCTCTTCAAATATTACTCCTGCCCCATTTCCTCTTCCTCTTTTCCTTCTGGGTCTTTAATTACATGTATGATACACTCTTTATAGTACTTTTTTAAATCTAAATTTCACTTGTTTCCATCCTTTGATTTTCTGTTCTACATTCTGGATATTTTATTCTGATCTTTCAGCTTATTAATTCTCTGTTCACCTGTGCCTAATATACTATCTCATCCACTAAATTTTTCATTTCAGTTATTTTTTTGTTTCTAAAATTTTCATTTGCTTTTTTTCACATGTAGATTCCAGTTCCCTGCCAATTTTTTAGTCGTGTCTTTTTTTCCTCCTTGAATATTGTAAGCAAATTTATCTTAAGGTCTGTGCCTAATAAATCCAGTATCTGGAGACCCAGTGAGTCCATTTCTGTTGCCTGTTTTTTTTCCCCCTCTTGTTTTTATTCATATATGTTATCTCCTTGTATGCTTGTTTTTTTTCCCCCTCTTGTTTTTATTCATATGTGTTATCTCCTTGTATGCTTGGTTATTTATGTGTATATGAGTATGTATGTGTGTGTGTGTGTTTGTGTGTTCTTGTATGTGAGTGAATGGACATTTTATTTACAAAATTGACTATAAAAATAATGTGAAACTAAGGATGTCTTCTGCTTGAGAAGAGGATTCAAATATGCTCATGCATTAGCACTGGTATCACCTCAATCCAACTTTAAGTATTGAGATAAGTTGAAACTTTATTTCCTCTATTTCCAGTTTACCTTGTCCCTAGGGTGCAGCCCTTTGGAATTTTTACAGGAGTTTCTGCAAGTCTCCTCCCTTCTTGATAGGTCCTGGACTCTAATGCCTATTCCCCTTTCTCTGTGAAGCTGTGAAAAGTAATGCTCAGGTTCTCTGCCTGTTAGACTTTCAGACTCCTTTTTGAATCAGCAAAGCCCATCAGGGAAAAATGGCCCCCAAAGCCAGGTTCACTTCTCTGGTCTTCAATCCTCCTCCACATCTAGGCTCCCTGATACTTTATTATGTTTTTGCCTTTTCAGTGCCTTGAAACATATTTTTTTCCATACACCGAAAAAAGTATTTTGTCCAGATTTTATTGTTCTCATCAGATGAATTGGTCAGATTTGCCTAGACTATATTGAAAGTGCAAGTCTAAAACAGTTAAGTTCTATCTCTAAAATGTGTTATTTTTTTTGCACGTTTAGAAAATTAGTTTGCACATGCACTGAGATTATATTAAAATTACATTTATGGATATTTTTATTATTTCTACAACCTTAGTTTTAATGGGTCAACAGTTCACATTGGTGGACACAGGATAAAGCAATAATTTGCCTTGAAAAATGTCTGAACTTCAGTTATGCTTTACCAGCATAGATAACTTTGTTCTTTATAAGCAATGGAATTACAGTTGCCAGGGAAACATCTTACCTAGCTCCTTTATCTGTAACCTTCATAATAGATTTCTACCTAAATTTTCCAGGACAAAACAATGGTTAACTTTCTTAACTAAAGGGGATTTCAGAAAAGAACTCCTATGGCTGATATGAAACATATGCTAACAAGGTAAGACCATGAAATTAAGTATTTTTTATGTTGGTACCATTGTCTTTATCTTTACTACCTCATAAAGAATGGTTTGTAGACTGAATACAACCCCCATCCCTAATGTGCTTCATTATGAAAGCAACACTCAATTAAGTGGAGGACAAAGCCAGAAACATGCTATGGTTTAGGGAAATCTCTTAGTTTATTTTCAGATGTTTCTAGTTTGGAAAAAGCCGAAGCACATTTTGTTGAGCACATTTTATTCCTATGTGTATTATAAGGGAAATCTAACCCATGTGTTTTATTTCATTAATATTTTACCAAGTTAAATGGTTCTTTTGCAAGATATATTTAATGTTAAGTTATTTTTATGAGGCTTTTTCCCTTGGATTATGAATTCATATGTCACCTAAAGTAAGTATACTTTGATCCAAATATCTTGTAGTTATGAAGTCAGAAACCCACAAAACTTGGGTGATTTCCCAACAGTGCCAAATACAATATTTCATTTCTACCACTAACATGATTTTTTCCTCATATTTGTCAATCAGCACTTTATTGAGAAAACAACAGAGTTATTCTCCATTTTAAGCCCTGCTTTTTGATAAATGTCCAAATGAGGCTGTGGCTCAATTCGATATGGGGCACTAACTTCAAATTGTGGGCACAGATCTAAGTACATGGTTAATATACTGACTGAATCACATCTGTGGTTACTTAAAAGTATGATATAAGTGGGCACATCAGAGAACTTGATGAATACTAACTCCTAAGAGTGGCAAAAATGACTGGTGAAGATATGAGGCAATGGGACCTTTCAGTCAATGTTGGTGGGTGTGCAAATTAGCAAACTGCTGTAGAAAATAATTATTATCTAGCAAAGTTGCAGATATGCATGCCCTATATCCCAACAATTCCACTCCTGGGTATAGTCTCAGAGAAACTTGCACATGTGAACCAGGAGACGTGAACAAGAAAGACCATAGTGTCATAATAACAAAAAACTGGAAACAGCTTAAATATCAGTCAGTAGACAAAATGGATGTAAGTTGTGCTATTCATACAAAGAGCAATGGAAATGAGTGAATTCTAGGCACGTATATTATCAACATGGATGAATCTCAAAAACAGTGCTGAATGGAAAAAAGTCATAGTAGAAAAAAAATGTAGTAGTATTGTATTTATATAAAGTTTGAATGTGTGCAAAGAATTTGGTGTTTAGGAATATATACAAATATGTGACACTATAAACAAAAGTCGGAATGATACAGATAAAATTCAGGACAGTCATTACTTTGCATGGGGTGATGGAAAGTTGAGGGGATAAGATACAGGAAGAGCTTCTAAGTTTTTTTTTTTAATGTTCTATTTTTTAAAGCTGTGTGGTGTATGTACACAAGTTTTTGTTTTATCATTATTTTTATTTTTTAAAATGTCTTATGAGTATGGTTTTGTATGTATTCAACCTTTAAAAATTAATTTTAAAATGCAGATTTAAGCATGCCATCAAATTGCTGGGCTGTTTGCCTACTACTCCAATTCTCATGAAACTGAAGCGAAAGGTACAGTCTGTCAGAGTTTCGTTATGTGCTTAATGTTTCCCTTCCTGTCCTGACTTTTCAAGAAAAATCCCTTTGGGTTCATTCTATGTCTTACATAGTTGGGCTATTTCTTGTATTTTCAGATTAGATTAAATACTATCAGGCAGCTTCTGTCATTCTGCATAAGTAGTAATGATTACTCTATCAGAAAAAAAAATCTATAATAACATAGCATAGCAGTTAATGTTTGACAAGCAAGTCTCAGTGGTATACTATAGCTGTCAGTATAGCCATTAGTAACAGGAAGACACAATGGGCTAAATTCTGCAAGAGAATAGAGCTCTCCCTCATCAAGACAAGAGTAAATTCTTTCCAGACAACAAGGAATCTCTTTATTATGTAGAATCAATTATTCACAAGCCCAGAATGGCCAGCCTCCTTCCCTCCCCACCCCATTCTTTACTTTTTTCCCTCCTCCTCTTCCTTCCTTTCTTTCCTTCTTTCTTTCACCAACTCTATTGAATATCTATTACATGCCAGGTGCCAAATGTTCAAGTATATGCTGGTGTCCCCAAAGAATTAACAGGACCTTTGGCAGTGCACATACTGCAGTCATACTTCCTTTTCCTCTCTGGCATGGAATGACACCTACTTTGGTCATTCAAGGGGTACCTTCACAATTTTTGCCATATTTGTTAGCTATATAATTCCTTTTGTCTTTTTAAACTGTAAACTCTGTAATATATACAAATGAATGTATTATTTTTAAATATACAATTTAAGTGATTATAATAAAATGAACACTCATCTACTCACTACCCAGCTTAACCTAGGGGTAAGATGGGAATAAAGACACAGACTTACCAGAGAATGGACTTGAGGATATGGGGAGGGGGAAGGGTAAGCTGTGACAAAGTGAGAGAGTGGCATGGACATATATACACTACCAAATGTAAAACAGATAGCTAGTGGGAAGCAGCCATATAGCACAGGGAGATCAGCTCGGTGGTTTGTGACCACCTGGAGGGGTGGGATAGGGAGGGTGTGAGGGAGGGAGACGCAAGAAGGAAGAGATATGAGAACATATGTATATGTATAACTGATTCACTGTTATAAAGCAGAAACTAACACACCATTGTAAAGCAATTATACTCCAGTAAAGATGTTAAAAAAAAAACAACTGCAATTAGAATGTGTGCCCCTCCTCAATTTTCCCTCCCTTTCCCCACCCAGAAGTAATGAATGTACTATTTGAATTGTATATCATTATTCTCTTGCTTTTTAGAAATAGTTTTATAACCCATGTTTTTATCTAAATACTTCACATGTTTTTGAAATAATAATTGAATAAACCTATATTCTTCTGTGACTCAATGCTTTTTACTCAACATTCTGTTCTTGTGATTCTTCCATGGAAATGTGGCTGATTTACTTTTAACAGATGTATAGTATTCCACTCTATGCCTTTGTCCCACTTTATTTTTAACTTGTCAGTGGGCTTTTGGCTTGTTCCATTTTTGCTGTTATGGAGAGTCTGCTCTGGACATTCCTATACATGTCTCCTCATACAAATGTGCAAGTATTTCTCTTGCATATACACTTAGCAGTGGAATTTTTAGGTCATAGGATATGTGAACCTCCCACTGTACTGAAAAATGTTTGTTTATTTTCCAAAGTAGTTGTCTTGATTTACATTCTCATCTGCATTGGGTGAGAGTTCTTAGCTCCACATCATTACCAACAGATTATTGCTTGACTTCTTAATTGTTGCCAATTGGGTGAGTATGATATTATGTCTCACTTGGGCTTTAAATTATAATTCCTTGATCACCAATGAGTTTGATCATCTCTTAATATTTATTTGCCATTCATATTTTTCTTCTGTGAAATGCTATTCATGTCTTTTTTTTGTTTGGTTATCTTTTTTCTTGACGATTCATAGGAACTCTTTATATGCTTTACTGATGAGTTCTTTTCCAGATATTGGTAGTACAAATTTTGTACTACCAATAGTACAGTACTACCCAGTTTGTGGTTTGAATTTCTTTCTCTTTATGACATTTAAAAAAATTTTATTTATTATTATTATTATTATTATTATTATTTTGGCTGCGTTGGGTCTTCGTTGCTGTGCACGGGCTTTTCTCTAGTTGCGGCGAGCGGGGGCCACTCCTCGCTGCAGTGCATGGGCTTCTCTTGTTGTGGAGCATGGGCTCCAGGTGCATGGGCCTCAGCAGTTGTGGCTCGCGGGCTCCAGAGCGCAGGCTCAGTGGCTGTGGCGCATGGGCTTTGTTGCTCTGTGGCATGTGGGATCTTCCTGGACCACGGATCGAATCCATGTCCCCTGTATTGGCAGGTGGACTCTTAACCACTGAGCCATCAGGAAAGTCCCTCTTTATGATATTTTAAAATGTCTTCTGATATTTTGATTTTCATGTAGTCAAACTTATAAATCTTTTTCTTTATGCACTGTGCTTTTTGTATATTATTGAAGATATTCTTTTGTACACTGAGATCATAAATATAGTCTCTCTTACTGTCTTTTAAAAGGTTTTAAAGTTTTGCATTTCACATTTAAGTTTTTAATCCACAAGGAATTGATTGTTGTATGTGGTGGTATGTAGGGATCTGTTTTATTTTTCCTCCTATTGTCAACCAATAGTCAGGTGCCATTTTCTTATGAGTTGATCCCTTCAGTGATCTGGGCTGCCATCTCTATTCATTTCCTTCTAGAGAATGCTCTGTTTCTGAGCTCTGTGTTTTCTTCCTTCAGTATGTAGTCTATCTTTGCACTAATAACACATTGTCTTAATTATCACATTTGGTAGAGCTAGTTTTCTCATCTTTTTCTTTTGCAAAATTATTCTAGCTACTCTCAGCCCTTTGAATTTCCCTGTAAACTTCAGAATTAGATGGTAACTTCCACGTAAAATTCTATCTAAGTTTGATTGGAATATCATGAAATTTACAGTTAACTTGAGGAATGTTAATATTTATATAATATTGAATTTCCCTAAACATAGCATGCTATAATTCCAAAATCATTTACATCTTCTTTAATGTTTTTCAGTCCATTTTTTCATGTACAATTTGATGAGTTTGGACATATGCATACAACCTTTCATGAAACTATAGGCACAATCTAGGTCAAGGTAATAGACAGATCCATCACCCCCAAAGTTTCTTTGTGCCACTTTGTTTTTTATTTTGTTTTTGTGGTAAGAATACTTAACATGAGATCTCCCCTCTTCATACATTTTTTAAGTGCACAACACAGTATTGTTAACTATAGGAACTATGTTGTACAGTAGATCTCTAGAACTTGTTTACCTGTGTAACTGAAACTTTCTACCTAGTGAACAACAACCTCCCCACTCCCCCTGCCCCCAGTCCCTGGTACCCACCATTCTATTCTCTGCTTCTATGAGTTTGACTATTTTAGACACCTCACATAAATGGAATCATGCAATATTTGTCTTTCTGTGACTGGCTTATTTCACTTAGTATAGTGTCCTTCAGGTTCATTTATGTTGTCATGTATGACAGAATTTTCTTTTTTTTAATGCTGAATGATATTCCATTGTATGTATATACCACATTTCCTTTATCTGTCAATGGACAAATTTAGGTTGTTTCCATATCTTAGCTATTGTGAATACTGCTGCAGTGAAAATGGAAGTGCACATATCTCTTTGTGATCCTGATTTCTATTCTTGTGGATATATACCCAGAAGTGGAATTGCTGGATCATATGGTACTGCTATTTTTAATTTCTGGAGGAAACTCCATATTGTTTTCTATAATGGCTGCACCAATTTACATTCCCACCAACAGTATACAAGCGTACCAATTTCTCCACATGCTGGCCAATATTTGTTATCTTTTTATTTTTTTGATAATAGCAAACCTAACAGGTGGGGGAATATCTCATTGTAGTTTTGATTTACATTTTCCTGATGATTAGTGATGCTGAGCATCTTTCCATATACCTGGTGGTCATTTGTAATTCTTTTTTGAAGAAATGTTTATTCAAGTCCTTTGCTCATTTTTACAATTGGGTTATTCGGGGAGTGGGGTTTGCTACTGAGTTTGGATTTTCTTGTATATTTTGGCTATTAACTCCTTATCAGATACATGGTTTGCAAATATTTTCTCTCATTTCATATGTTGCCTTTTCATTCTACTGATTGTTTCCTTTGCTGTGTAGAAGATTTTAGTTTGATGTAGTACCATTTATTAATTTTTGCTTTTATTGCCTGTGCTTTTGGTATTATATCCAAGAAATCATTCCCAAGACAAATGTCAAGATTTCCCTCTATGTTTTCTTCTAGAAGTTTTAGTTTCAGGTCTTACATTTAAGTATTTAATCTATTTTGAGTTGATTTTTGTATAGTGTAAGACAAAGATCCAGTCATTTTATTTTTGTTGCTATTGTAAATAGTGGGAGTTTAAACTGATAAAGGTATTTTTAAAAATTTTTTATTTTATATTGGAATATAGTTGATTAACAATGTTGTGTTAGTTTCAGGTATACAGCAAAGTGATTCAGTTATACATATATATTTATCTATTCTTTTTCAAATTCTTTTCCCATTTAGGTTATTACAGAGTATTGAGCAGAGTTCCCTGTGCTATGCAGTAAGTCCTTGTTGGTTACCTATTTTAAATAGAGCAGTGCGAACATGTCAATCCTAAACTCCCAATCTATCCCTCCCCCACACCCTTCCCCCACTGGTAACCATAAGTTTGTTCTCTCAGTCAGCAAGTCTGGTTCTGTTTTGTAAATAAGTTCATTTGTATCAATTTTTTTTAGATTCCCCATATAAGTGATATCATATGATATTTGTCTTTCTCTGTCTGACTTAGTTCACTTAGTATGATAATCTCCAGGTCCATCCATGTTGCTGCACATGGCATTATTTCATTCTTTTTTAATGGCTGAGTAATATTCCATTGTATATATGTACCACATCTACTTTATCTGTTCATCTGTCAGTGGCATTTAGGTTGCTTCCATGTCTTGGCTATTGTAAACAGCACTGCAGTGAACATTGGGGTGCATGTATCCTTTTGAAAAATGTTTTTCTCTGGATATATGCCCAGGAATGGGATTGCTGGATCATATGGTAGCTCTGTTTTTAGTTTCTTAAGGAACCTCCATACCTCCTTAAGTTCTCCATAGTGGCTGTACCAACTTACATTCCCACAAACAGTGTAGGAGGGTTCCCTTTTCTCCACACCCTCTCCAGCATTTATTGTTTGTAGACTTTTTGATGATGGCCATTCTGACTGGTGTGAAGTGATATCTCATTGTAGTTTTGATTTACATTTCTCTAATAATTAGTGATATTGAGCATGTTTTCATTTGCTTTTTGGCCATCCGTAGGTCTTCTTTGGAGAAATGTCTATTTAGGTCTTCTGCCCATTTTTTGATTGGGTTGTTTGTTTTTTCGATATTGAGCCACAAGAGGTGTTTGTAAATTTTGGAGATTAAATCTGCTGCATTTCTATACACTAACAACAAAAGATCAGAAAGTGAAATTAAAGGAACAATCCCATTTACCATCGCATCAAAAAAAAAAATACCTTGGGCTTCCCTGGTGGCACAGTGGTTGAGAGTCCGCCTGCCGATGCAGGGGACATGGGTTCGTGCCCTGGTCCGGGAAGATCCCACATGCCACGGAGCGGCTGGGCCCGTGAGCCATGGCCGCTGAGCCTGTGCGTCCGGAGCCTGTGCTCGGCAATGGGAGAGGCTGCAACAGTGAGAGGCCCACATACCGCAAAAAAAAAAAAACCTAGGAATATACCTACCTAAGGAGGTAAAAATTCTGAACTCCAAAAACTATAAGACTCTGATGAAAAAAATAGAAGATGACACAAACAGATGGAAAGATATACCATATCCTTGGATTGGAAGAATCAGTATTGTCAAAATGACTACACTACCCAAGGCAATCTACAGATTCAATGCAATCCCTTTCAAATTACAATGGCATTTTTCACAGAACTAGAACAAAAAAATTTTTATGGAAACACAAAAGACCCAAATAGCCAAAGAAATCTTGAGAAAGAAAAATGGAGCTGGAGTAATCAGGCTTCCTGACTTCAGACTATACTACAAAGCTACAGTCATCAAAACAGTATGTTATTAGCACAAAAACAGAAATGTAGAGCAGTGGAACAGGGTAGAAAACCCAGAAATACACCCATGTACCTGTGGTCAGTTAATCTACGACAAAGGAGGCAAGACTATACAATGGAGAAAAGATAGTCTCTTCAATAAATGGTGCTGGGAAAACTGGACAGCTACATGTAAAAAAATGAAATTAGAACATTCTTTAACACCATACACAAAAATAAACTCAAAATGGGGCTTTCCTGGTGGCGCAGTGGTTGAGAGTCTGCCTGCCGATGCAGGGGACATGGGTTCGTGCCCCGGTCTGGGAAGATCCCACATGCCGCGGAGCAGCTAGGCCCATGAGCCATGGCCGCTGAGCCTGCGTGTCCAGAGCCTGTGCTCCACAACAGGAGAGGCCACAACAGTGAGAGACCCACATACCACAAAAACAAAAACAAAACTCAAAATGGATTAAAGACCTAAATGTAAGACCAGATACTATAAAACTCTTAGAGGAAAACATAGGCAGAACACTCTTTGACATAAATTGTAGCAATATCTTTTTCGATCTGTCTCCTAGAGTAATGGAAATAAAAACAAAAATAAACAAATGGGACCTAATTAAACTCAAAAGCTTTTTCACAGCGAAGGAAACCATAAACAAAACAAAAAGACAACCCACAGAATGGGAGAAAATATTTGCAAACAGTGCAACTAACAAGGGATAAAACTATTTTTGGGAAACAATGACACTATCTTATGAAGTGGAAGAAACACATACCTAAGACCTAGCAATTCCAGTCCTAAGTGTATACCCAAGGGAAGCTCTTGCCCAGGGGGCCTGTAAAAGCAGCATTGTGCATAATAACAAAGAGTGAAAACAATTGAAATGTCCATGAACAGTATAGTAAATAGATTATTGTGCTATGTTCACTGGAATAGTACACATGAGTGAAAATGAATAAACCAAATCTATGCATATTAACGTGTCAATACTAGAATCATTATATTGAGTGAGAAAATCAAATTGTAAAGAATCCATACAGTGTGGTTCCTTTAATGTAAAATTGAAGGACAGGAAGCGTTAGATAAAATATGGCTTAGGGGTACATACACACATAGTAAGATTATAAAGAAAGACAAGGAATGATCAACATGAAACTCAGGAAAGTAGGTACCTGGGGATAGGAGGGAATGGGGTTGCTGTTCGTGGGGCACACTGGACACTCCAAAATACTAGTCATTTTCTATTTCTTAAGCTGGTTGGAGGGTGCAGGCGTATCTTATTATTTTAAAAATATACATATGTGTGTGTATGTTTATACATGCCATACATGTATACATAGCATACATACTTTTGATGCATGCCATAACATAATAAAATCTTAATAAAAATTTAATTAAAACTTTTAATAATTGAGAGTTATTTTTTGGTAATTCAAAGAGTACTTTAATGGTTTTATGACAGCTCATTAATGTGTTAGTGCCTCAAGGGTGTGTTCTTGGTCTGAGCATCTTACTTTGTCTCTTTCTATACAGAGAGGTAATACGCTAACTGTGGTATGTTTTCAGATCCCTTCATCTGTGTATTATAAATTTTTGAAAGTTACATTTTCTGATTTATCTAAGAAAGAGATTCACAGAGGCTCCCAGGGCCCTCATGCAGACCTGGGTCTGGGCTCCATGGCAGCATTGAGCCATGTATAACGTGTGTCATTGAAACACAGTGTGGAAAAAATATCTGTTGGCCCTAACCTTTTTCTTTTCCCAGGCTTATGGCTGGAGAACTTCCCTTAGCTCATTCAACAAATGAAAATGGGATAAGTGACAAATTTTGAAATCCTTCTTTAATTTCTAATTTGTTTATTCTTGTCCTCCAGTCTTCCTTTTCTATTTAAAATCATTTTAAACAGAAACACACATCTTTTCAACACATACACAGAACTGTTTCTTAGGCTGAATTGCATGAAAACTTCTTACCAAAAAAAAATATTCTAGCCCAAATTTTCCAAAACTTCAGCCATTTGAAAAACATTTAATGATTTTTGACATATCCATTTATCATGTCTTGTTATAAATGTGGTATTTTTCTTTAAATTTGCTGTAATTTGACTTAGTTTTGGTATCTTTACCTCACTCTAACAAATAATATTACTCACATCATGAGTTTGATGTGCTATTTCTATTTTATCTAATATTCATGGAAATAGAATCATAACTATTATCATTTTTTAATGTTTGTCCATATACTACATAAGACCCAAAATCATTCTAGGTATGACCTATGTGCTATACTTTGGGAAAATCTAACCAAATTTAGAAAGACAAAGAAAAGTCTTTCTCCCACCTCCTCTGCCCCAACAGTACATGTTCAACAGAAGGGCAACTGGCAGCCAGCTCCAATGTCAGCATTTGCCAGACTGCCAATTTTCTCCTTTGTCTGCAGAATATTTCCCATTTGGATTTGCTTTATGCCTTTTATTTGGGATTGCCATCTCTCTGTTGCCCGTCTCATTATAGAAGGGGGTAAATTTATGCCCGGGGAAACCAACACTCCCACAGCTGCAATGCCAGCCAGTCAGCCAAGACAAAGTAGCAGAGCAGAACTGATAGACTGGTGCCTACATCCCTGTTTATATGCAGGTCAAGTCACTGGGGGCATGTGTGGCTGTGTTGAAAGTGGATTGCCAACCTCCCCATTAGCATCCTGCCAATAGCAGTGTGACAGCAGACCTCATAGTCTTCAGTGACAATCCAATTCACATGTCTCCTCAATGATCATCAACCACTTGGGTTAGTTTACTCAAGTTCTCCACCAGCTTTCTAGCTGGGCATTCCTAGTTTATTAAGCCCTGCTTCTTTCTCAGTGGCATGGGTCATCTCTGATACAGTGTGATTAAAGAGCTTTTTTTCCCTCCTTCCATTTAGCTGCTCTTCAAGGTCAGGTAGTTTAGATATTTCAAGAGGCTGCCACTGCCTCTTAGTTGCACACATGCGAATATAATGGTATGGGCAGGGTCTTCCAGGAACATGGCTGAGTCCATTAGGACTTAGTGAAGCCTCAAATGGAGGATCAATGTTTCATTTCATCAGAAGGCTCTCCCTCTCATCACATCATGCTGGACACAGGCTGGATAACATCTTACTACTAATCAGCTCTCTCTGACATCGAACTCTAAGGATTGGTAGTTTGAAAACCAACAGTATTAGCTCTGGCCCTCCCCGCTCCTCTCAAACATCTACCCCCTTGCCAGAGTGTACAATTTGACACGCTTGTTCGTCGACTTCTCACTCATTAAACTGATCAAGATACAAAACTTGTTAGTTGGCTTTTCATGCACTTGGGGGATCTGGTTGCATGTTTTAATGATCTGCTCTCAGGATGTGCTGATCAAACTATATATTTTGTTGATTTGCCATGACACATTCTTAACCGCATTGTTGCTTGCACAGGGTTCTGGGTGATGTGAGATGCATCCGGGAAGCACGGAGTGGCTGCCGTGTGTGTGTGTGGAATTCCCCATCTGATAACTATTGCACCAAGGTGTATTTAAAATCCAGCTTGTGGACTCCTTCACTGAGTGAGAGAGATGGGCAGAGCCCATCAGCCCATCAGCACGGCTCCCGGAAGCCTCCTTCTAAGACAGAGCCTTAGGCCCCAGACCCCAGGCAACCACAGCCCAACCTCCCTCTTTCCAGCTGGAGATTCTCAGTTGCACCAGTGCTTCTTGACCTTTTCAAATACCTGAATTTTTGGCAGCACATTTGAGGGAATTCAAAGACACACACTTTTTTTTGTTTGTTTAAAGCAAGTTTCCAAAAACCCAGAAAACTTCCTGTAATAACCTGCTATTCTTTTGTTTGCCCACTCCACCATGTCAACCCTTGAGTGGAAACGGTTACTGCCCTGAGAATGTTCTAATGTGTTCTCCTGGAGTACAGCTCTTCTGGGTTCCTGTAAACCTGTGCCCTACCTGTGGTCCCAGCTGATGGTCCATTTCCCCCTTCAGCTGTCACTCACAGAAAGCTGACCCCTGCCCCATGCCACCCACCCTACCAGCCCTGCTCAATCAACTCTCCAGCCCTGACTGGCTTCACCTCAACTGTAAAACTGTAAAAACAAATTGCTCATACAGATTCAAATGTGTCTGGCCACTGTTAGGACACACATGGCAGATGAGCAAGTGCAACCCGGTTTACTATATCTGGGTGTCTTACAGAATGGTTCAGAAATCTCCAGTCTCACAACTTTGAGAGCCCCAGAGCTTCCCTCTGTAGTTGAATGTCTGTATCTGAAGGCATTTTTAAAAATAGAAATGCAAATGCCTGTTCCTGATTTTAAATGTACCCTTGGCAGATAACAGTGACAGCTATTGTAGTATAGCAGTCACTATGCTAAAAACACTTTTCTAGACATTTTTTCATTTTCGCCTTGCAGCAACCCTGATCTACACAACAACCAACACCTCCTAGGGCACTGTGATTATTCTCCTTTACAGATGAGATGACTGAAGCTTAGAGGACAGCAAAGTGACTCTCAAAAGTCACATAGCTATGTACAGAGCCAAGAGCTGCACCCAGGCAGCCTGAGCTCCCAGGCAACACACTTCTCCACCACTTTATGAGGCCTCATTCAGTGGCTTTTTCATTTATAACTTCATCATAAATGATTCAAGTTTTCTAGAACCTAAGGCTGCAGGCTTAATTGTCCCAGGCGCTCCTTTCCACCCGGCTACACTCATTTCCTCATTTGATGACGTGCCTCCTTCCTTACGCAGCTCTTTACAAACTGTGGTCAACAAGCATTTTATTCATTGCCTCTTTAGGCCTCTCCCCACCCTCAATTCTCACAAGATCTTGAGCATAGTACCATTTCCTCTCCACTTTTTCTTACTCACATCTTCCACTAGGGGGCACATTCTGACCATAAAGCTTTTGATGTTCTTGCCAGGCAGCTATAAAATACAACCAGTGTCACCCTAATGCTTTCATTCTGTTATAAGAAATGGCTTTATTCAAGCTACAGTCCTCATTATTTCATGGAGGGGGAACAACAGTAAAAAAAAAAAAGGAAACTATAATTTTTGTGGACTGTTTCTCCATAATTCATTCACTGGATTTCTGTTACGTTGTATGGAATCCATTAAGCAGGATATTGAAGCTTATGAATGGAGACCTAGTAATTCCTCTTTAATAAACATGAGTTAATTTTATTTCTTAAACTTTATTAGGCGCTTACTCAAAACATTACTCAAAAATGCTTGTTAATAATATGAATGATGATTTTGATTCCGTTTGCATTATTAGTATTTCTAAAGGCCTAAAACACAAAGTCTGGACTATTCATGAGGACTGAGAAAATAGCTGGCATTTGAATGTAAATCTTTGTGCCTGAGTTTAATTCCATCTTGACACTTCTCACCAAACCTTGTAAGGAAGGTGGTGGCTGCTACCACAGGGCCCTTCTTGTGTAGCTGAGGAAACTAATAGTGGAGGAGACTTACTCAGAGCTTTATGAGGAAGTCATATATGAGGAACAGGCTGGTTTGTGTTGGTTCCCTGTCAGCTACACTGTTCACCAAGCAGAGCTATCACAAAGAGTAAAGAACTATGAGTACATGTTTTAATTGAAAGTCCAGCTTACCTTGTCCTCCTTACCTGCCAGACCTCTAAATGCTGGAATCCAGCTGTTTTTTGCCCTCTTTTCTTCTTCATCACACTCTTTCCCTAATCGATCTCATTCATAACCATGACTTTGAAGAACATCTATAGAGTGACGACTCTCAAACTTCTATCTCCTAAGACCTCTCCTCTGAACCCCAGGCTCATACCTAAATATCTTCTTGACAGTTCCATGTGGATGACTTCTTGTCCTGTCAAACTGAACAAGTCCAAATGGAACAATGGATTTTGCACCACAACCCAGAAAAGGTATCACCATCGTCCCAGCATCACCTTTTCCCCAATTTTAGGAAATGCCCCTAACATCTACCTGGTTATTAAAGCCAGATACCTAGAAGTCATCCTGATACCCACTCGTGCTTCTTCCCAAACCTAGATGAACCAGCCAGATCTCTTGATCCCATATCTAAAATATATCTTATATTTTTCTACTGTTTTCTTTCCATTTCCTGTTCCACTTTAGTTCAATATTCCATCATCTCTGGTCTGGACCACTGTAGGAGCCTCTCGCTGGCACCACGCTCCCATTCTTGTCCCTCTCCTCAACAATCCAGTCCCCAGACAACAGCCTGATTCATCTTCTTAAATCTCAATTATAGATTTGACTCTGATTTCTCCTGCTTAAAACCCTTCAGTGGCATCTCATTGCACATAGAATAGAATCCCAACTCTGTATCATGGCCCACAAGGCCCTCTAAACTCTGGTCCATGCCCATCTGTCCAACTTTATCTCAATCCTCACTCCACTCAGCTGGCCTTCTGTGGAATCCAGAACAACCCCTTTCAACACCTCAGGGCCTTGTGCTGGCCGTTCTTTCAGGCTTTTCCTGATCATCTTAGATAGGCAGGAGTCCTGATTATTCTCTATCACCCTATTCACTTCCTTCCTAATGCTTTTCACAGGCTCTAATTATTTTATTTATTTACATGCTTGCTAATTTATTATGTCGCTCTCCAATGATGTAATCTCCAAACCTAGTTTGGTCAAGAAAAATCACTGTCCTTAACACCAGTGTGCAAAAATACGACTATTTAAATGATTCCTTTTTGTTCACAAATTCCCACTCTACCAAGGCAGGCAAATCTAATCTGAATCAAGGTGGTCCCCCATCCACTTTCCTGGGGTTGCACCCAAGTGGTAGGGAGATTCCATGGGTGCCCCCTCAAGATCTCCATGTTCTCCGTCCACTAGTACCTACCAGGACACCTGTTGTTCTTCTGAGCCTCTGTCAGGCCTTTGGTTCACAAAGGCCACCAGAGAGACATCCTCTTCCTAATCCAAAGGCTCTTCAATCCAGTAGTTCACACCACGTTTCTATTAGATGCAAAACAAACTATTCTGCAGTTTCTACACCACTTTGGAGTCTGGGCAGTCTTTGCGGCTGGCTGAAGCTTGGTCTTCTCAATCTGGCTCTGCAGTCATTCCTACCTGGGGACAGGCACAGGGCCCTGTTCCAGAACCCATCAATGTCTGCACTTTTGTTACCTTCTTCCAGATCTTCTGTCCTCTCAGTTAAGAGAATCTTTTCCTAAAAGGAGCAGGAGATGGGATAAATAGAAGCCTCACTCTTATTTTTGAGATCCCTCTCTCAAATATTTTGTCTATATGGAGTCCTGTGTGTTCCCCTGAGGGCCCAATCTTCTGAAACTCAAAAGCAAAGGCAAACTATTTTTCTCCACTTACTGTTTCACATAATTTCCATGATTCTATGAACCCAGAAAAACTTAACTAGCTGAACTGGGGGAAAGAGCTAAAAATAGGAGGTGGTAAAATTATTTTTATTTTTATTTTATTTATTTATTTTTTGGCCACACCTTGTGGCATGCAGGATCTTAGTTCCCTGACCAGAGATCAAACCCGTATCCCATGCAGTGGAAGTGCAGAGTCTTAACCACTGGACCACCAGGGAAGTCTGGCAGAATTTTTTTTAAATAAACTAATGCTTCAAAAATATTTCTTCATCACACTAGGATTGTGCCTGGTACATTGTTGGTGTGTAATAGGTATTCATAACTTAGAAAATTATTAATAAATGAATAACTGAATGAATATATACTCAATAGTGTCAGAAAACTGCAGTTAGGTAAATAGGCCAGAACACAAATTAGGAGGTACAAGTACTATTCCTTACCCTCTGGCTGAGTGTCTGATCCTCTATAGCTGATTAATTATACCACTCCAAGCCTTCAAAATAGAGACAGAATTATGGTTAACAGATGATGGTAGCCACTTAGAAGAGTTCTTTGAGCTCCTTATAACAAAACATAAGAACGTGATGCCAGGCCCTGTAGCCAGCCGCTCTGGAACACAGCCCTGCCCACCAGTGGACGAGCAGCCCCCCCCAGGAGGCACCTCGTGGCAGCCAATCAGGCTAGGGGCCAGCCCTGACTATCAGCATGCTCATAGTAGTTGGCCATGCTACAACAGAAGGGCCACATAGAGGCCCTCCTAGAGCATCTAGCTCTGGGGACCAGAGGGGCCTGTGTTGCTGGGCGATATGGGACCTACATAAGGCCTCTTCTCCAAGACTGGGAAATGTAACTAACCTACCTAATACATAGAAATAAAAACAGAGAGAATCAGGCAAAATGAGGCAACAAAGGAATAAATTCTGAAAGAAGGAACAAAATAAAACTCCAGAAGAAAAATTAAACAAAGGGAGATAAGTGATCTACCCAATAAAGACATCAATGTAATAATCATAAAGATGTTCAGTGAACCTGGGAGAAGAATGGATGAATGCAATGATAAGGTTAACAAAAGTTAGAAAATATAAAGAAGAACAAAACAGAGTTAAAGAATACAATAACTGAAATAAAGAATGCACTCTAAGGGATCAACGGTAGATTGAATGATACAGAGGAATTCAATATCCATGTATGATAACTTTCAACAAAGTGGGTATAGAGGGAATATACCTCAACATAATACAGTCCATATATAACAAGCCCACAGCTAACATCACACTCAATGGTGAAAAGCTGAAAAAATTTCCTCTATGATCAGGAACAAGACAAGGATGCCTACTCTCACCACTTTTATGCAACATAGTATTGGAAGTCCTAGCCACAGCAATCATACAAGAAAAGAAATAAAATAATCCAAATTTGACAGGAAGAAGTAAAACTGTCCCTTTTTGCAGATGACATGATACTATATATAGAAAATCCTAAAGATGCTGCCAAAAAACTATTGGAACTAATAAATAAATACAGTAATGTTTCAGGATACAAAATTAATATACAGAAATCTGTTGTGTTTCTATGCAATAACAATGAACTATTAGAAAGAGAAATTAAGAAAATAATCCCATTCAGAATTGCATCAAAAAGAATAAAATACCTAGGAATAAATCTAACCAAGGTGGTAAAAGACCTGTACTGGGAAAACTATAAGATATTTTTTTTCAGATACAAGTAATAAATTTTATTAGAAGTTGAGTATCTGTTAATTAACAGGCAGCTATATAACTTACTATAAAGCCACTACAATTCAAACATTGTACCATTACTACATGAATGAACACATATACAAATTAAACAGAAAAGAATATCCACAAATAAAAACTATAAGATATTGATGAAAGGAACTGAAGACAATGCAAACAATTGGAAAGATACACCATGCTCATGGATTAGAAGAATTAACATTGTTAAAATGTCCATACTACCCGAGGCAATCTACAGAGTCTATTCAATTCCTATCAAAATATCAATAACATTTTTCATAGAACTAGAACAAATAATTCTAAAATTTTTATGGAAACAAAAAAGACCCCGAGTAGCAAAAACAATCCTGAGAAAGTAGGACAAGCCTGGAGGTATGCTCCCTGATTTCAAATCATACTATAAAGCTACGGTAATCAAAACAATATGTTACTGGCACAAAAAGAGACACATAGATCAACAGAACAGAATAGAGATCCCAGAAATGAACCCACGCTTATATGGTCAGTTGGGAAAACTGAACAGCTACTTCCAAAAGAATCAGATTGGACTACTTTCTCATACCATATACAAAAATAAACTCAAAGTGAATAAAAGGCAAATGTAAGACCTGAAGCCATAAGACTCCTAGTGGAAAACGCAGGCGGTATACTCTTTGACTTCAGTCTTAACAATATTTTTTTGTATATGTCTCCTCAGACCAAAAAAACCCCAAAAAACAAAAAAAAGCAAAAATAAACAAATGGGACTACATTAAATTTAAAAGCTTGTTGTACAGTTAAGAAGACTATCAACAAACCCAAAAGGCAGCTTACTGAATGGGAGAAGATATTTGCAAACAATATATCTGATAAGGGATTAATATCCAAAATATACAAAGAACTTATACAACTCAACATCAGAGAAACAAGCAACCTGATTAAAAAATGGGCAGGGAACCTTAATAGACATTTTCCCAAAAAAGACATACAAATGGTCAACAGACACATGAAAAGATGCCCAACATCATTCATTATCAAGGAAATGCAGATCCAAACCACAATGATATATCACCTCACTCCCTGTCAGAATGGCTATTATCAAAAAGACAAGTAACAAGTGTTGGTGAGGATGTAGAGAAAAGGGAACCCTCATACACTGTTGATAGGAATGTAAATTGGTGTAGCCATTATGGAAAACACCATGGAGTTTCCTGAAAAAATTACAAATAGAACTGCCATGATCCAGCAATTCTGCTACTGGGTATTTTTCCAAAAAAAAAAAAAAGAAAAGAAAACCACGAAAATACTAATTTGAAAAGATATACACACCCTTATATTCATTGCAGCACTTGCTTACAATAGTCAAGATATGGAAGCAACCTAAATGTCCACAGGTAGATGAATGGATAAAGAAGATGTGGCATACTTATACAATGAAATATTACTCAGTCATAAAAAAAAATAAAATTTTGCCATTTACGACAACATGGATGGATCTAGAGAGTATTATGTGAAGTAAAATAAGTTAGACAGAGAAAAACAAATACCATGTGATTTCACTTATACGTGAAATCTAAAAAAGAAAAAAAATGAATGAACATAATAAAACAGAAACAGACTCCTAGTTACAGAGAACAAATAAATGGTTGCCAGAGGGGAGGAGGTGGGGGGGATGAGAGAATAAATGAGGGAGATTAAGAGGTATAAACTTCCATTTACAAAATAAATGAGTCACAGGGATGAAATGTACAGCATGGGGAATATAGCCTATAATATTGTAATATCTTTGTGTGGTGAAATGGTAACTAGACTTACTGTGGTGATCATTTTGTAATGTATAAAATATCGAATCACTGTGTTCTGAACCTGAAATTAATATGATGTTGAAGGTCAATTATACTTCATTTAGAATAGAATGTTATGGTTTATATTCTTTATAGAAATCATTTTAGTATACTATTCTCCATGATCAAAGTATTTGCCAGGATTTTTCCATTAACTTGTTTTATAATGTCTCTAACAGACAATGCAAACTATGAGTTTGCATTCATAGGTTGACTTCAAGGTTTACTCTGAATTTAGATTTTTCCAAAAGTAGTTCAAACTAAAACAAATAAAAGTTATTCCACATTGAATGATCCCTTATCACTAGTGTATAGAAAAAAGAGGAGAGAAATATTGAAGAGAAATAACATGGCACTAATTATGAAAATATAAAATGTATCTGTGCTCCATGAGGTTGTACCCATGCCATTATGCATTGGTTTGTTCATCAATAAAATGGGATTCATAAGTAATACCTATTTCAAGGGCTCATTTTGATGATTAAATAAGAAAGTACTGTATTTCTTATTTATTAGAAATAAATTCTTATTCTTATTTATTAGAAACAGATAATTTCTTATCTGTTGCCAGAACCAATAAATAATAGGTTTTACTGTTACTTCTTAACCAAGAAACGAGCATCTTTGTCACTTACCTATTGCTGCATAAGAAACCATCTGATATTTGTGGCTTAAAACAACAAAGTTATACTATGTTCACAGATTCTGTGGGTCAGGAACAAAGACAAGGCACAGTGGGGACAGCTTGTTTCTGCCACGTAATGTCTGAAGCTTCATCTGGGAAGATTTGAAGGCTTGGAGTGACTCAACAGCTGGGGGCTACAGTCATCTGAATGCTTGTTCACCCAAATGTCAGGCAGTCAAGGCTGGTAGTCTGCTGGGATCTCAGCTGAGGCTATGGGCTGGATCACCCACTTGTGGCCTCTTCACTTCCTCACAGTGTGGTGCCTGGATTCTCGGAGTAAGCATCTTAAGGGAAGCAAGTGAAAGTTGTATATTTTATGACCTAGCCTTGGAAGTCACAAAATCTCACTTCTGCCACAGTCCCAAGCCACTAAGATTCAAGGGGTAATAACATAGACATCCCCTCTTAATTGGAAAAATATCGACATCACATCATAAGAAAATCAAGTAAAAAGGGAGATCTTGTGTGGCCACCTTGGAAAATACAATCTGTCACAGCTTCCAAATTGACATATCTTAGGACACGTTCACATTATTCTTGCTACTTGTCATTTGTGAACAAATCGTGTTTTGGTAAATGAGGAGTAATTTAATAGGCATGATTTATAAGGTTAAAGGACTTTCTGTCTATGGAACTACAGCCATCATCGTCATCATCATCATCACCTTCTAGCAAGAGAGAAGAAATAAAAGAACCTGTAGGTTCTACCAAACTGATAATAGCATGAACTCTACAGGAATTCACTGCCCATAACACAGGACTGTAAAAGTACTACCACACCTGGCATAGCTGCATAGACATATACCCCAATCGAGACTGTGCAGGGCTCTGAGCAGCCCAGAGTTGATGGTCAGCAATCCTACAACTAAAGAGGTGTGTTTAAACTCTCTTCTATGTTGCTGCTGCTTACCATTGGGCTGAGAAAAAAAAGAAGTGGCCCTCCACGTGGGGCCCTGTATGTTCCCTAGGACAGGGCAGCTGAGGAAGCGGATTCCAGGAGAAAGAAGACAGGCACCTGAGAGGGAGCCTGGGTATCCCAGGTGGGTTGGCTGTGGTAATGGTCTCTCCAAGGCATTTTCTCCTTCAGGTAGAGAAATCTGATTCTAAGACTTTTGGAATCCAATCCCCCCACCAAACAAAACAAAACAAAACAAAAACGAAAGAAAAATATACAGCTACGAACTTTTAAAATTCTACTAAGTCCCTTTTTACAAAAAAAGAAGTCATAACTAAAACATTTCTATCTACTTTCCCCATTATTTCCTAGAGGAAAGAGTGTTTTCCCCACCTCCAAAAGAGATAGGGGATGCTTTGGAAGGCCTTTATCTCAGAGCAAGAGCTGACTTTTTAAACTGAGTAAATGTAGTTTTATGAACAACTTCCTACATAGTCTGTACCATTTTCACTTTGATTTGGACCAGTGAAAATTCTTTTATGCATCTCTATGGGATCAACAGTTGGTTTTGGGGAGCCATTGACTTCAGGACTCCAACTCCTCTGAGGGAATTTGAGACAAAGCAGCTGACTCACTGCTGGAAAGTGTTGTCTATACTCCTGTCTCCTCTCCTCTCCTTTCCTTCATCTTTTACAGTAAGGGCTTTCCTCTCCTGTCACTTCACCAAAAATGGTCTCCATAACGTCACTGGTGACTTCTTACTGACCCAATCTAATGGGTACTTCTCAGGCATCTTTCTTCCTCTCACTGGTGTGGGAAATTCTTAATCATTCCTGTCTTTCTTTTCTTTTTTCTCTAGTGTTATTACCCTTTACCCCAGAGAATTAGGTTCCGCTTTTTCTGACTTTTCATATACAACTGAGCCAGGCAAGATTTTAGCTACAAAATATTAACAATAATAAGGTACATGCATGTTTTGTACAGAAAAATGTTGGAAGAAGTCTTTTTTTTCCTATGTGGTAGTATATATGTAACATTGCCAAGGACAAATGATTTAGGAATACGAATATTCACTTCTTTTTATAATAGTGAGAAGCAGGTACAATCATGTTTTATCTCTAATTTCATACAATGAGAACAACATACAAAAATGGCTTTATCCAAAGCCCTAGAAGAGGATTTCTTCCTTGCAACTTACTGAATTGAACTTAACTACAAAACTACAAAAAATCAAGTTCTAAAGGCACTAAAAGCAGTTATTCATGGGTGGTATTTTTTATCCTTATTTCTCTGAAGACAGCATTGCAATTTTTACATCTCTTTAAAATTTATGTCTAAAATGTATCTTTT
Organism: Hyperoodon ampullatus; assembly: GCF_949752795.1. Taxonomy (NCBI): domain Eukaryota; kingdom Metazoa; phylum Chordata; class Mammalia; order Artiodactyla; family Ziphiidae; genus Hyperoodon; species Hyperoodon ampullatus. Next base: position 70,480,697 of record NC_136918.1, on the reverse strand, counting down.
TAGCTGATCTTTCATTCCTAAAACAATATTTTCCGTAACACTGACATATAAGATATCCCTTTTTTGGTTTAATGTACATTTTAGAGTTTAACACTATCATGGGGGTAAAACTGGCCTCTTCCTTTTCGTAAAACCTTGGGGTTTTAAGAGCTAAATCATTAAATAATCAAAATACTGAACACAAGCTTAACCTTACTACTAACCTAAGAGTTTATTCATTTAATTTTTAGAAACATTTCTAAGAGAGCCTTCCTTAATTCTTGCACAGAGTAGGTATTCAAAATTTATTTATTGAGCTGAATCTTGCAAGGAATTGATGCAACATCTAAACTCTTGATTTGTATCTTTCATTTGTCACTTTCTCGCCTGCTCTGTATTAAAGTTACATTTATATATGTTGATATTTCATATCACTAATGATCCTGTCAGTTTCTTGAGGTAGGAACCATGTCTTGTATAACCTTGTCTACTTCATAGAGCCTAGCACAGTTCCTTTCATGTTGCAAATGTTCAATGAATATTTAAACTGAGGGGGAAAAAAGGTCCAATACAGGACCTTATGAAAACCTATAGCAAACCTCAAACTAGTGAAATGTTAGAAAAATTCTCTTTGAAATCAGGAGTGAGACAGGAAGACCTGCTACCACTACTTGTATTCAGTATTGATCACTGTGCTGGAGATTCAGGTTGGCACAATGAGACAGAAAAAAGAGAGGGAACAATAAAGAAAGAACGAAGGAAGGAAGGAAGGATGGAAGGAAGGGAGGAAGGAAAGAAGAGAAAAGAAAAGAAAGAAAGAGTATGAAGATTAGAAAGAAGTAAAAAATGTGTAATTATATACAGGTGATACAATTATATATGTACAAAATCCAAAAGAACTTCTAGATAAGGTATTATAATTCATAAGAAAGTTCAGCAAGGTTGCTAGATTTAAGGTCAACATATATAAGTCAACTACATTCCAAAACACTAACTATAGAAAACATAGATATACATTTAAAAAATTAATTTTTAAAAGATAGCTTTTATAATAGTAGGGATAGATAAAAGTATTAAGAGTAAATCTAACAAAAATGTGCAATACTTTAATGAATAAAACTATAAAACTTTGTTTATAAATCTTTAAAAGTTGAGAGATATACCATGGTTTTTTTGGTTTTATTTGGCTTCACCTTGCGGCACGTGGAACTTCCCCGACCAGGGATCGAACCCGCACCGCCTGCAGTAGAAGCACAGTCTTAACCACTGGACCGCCAGGGAAGTCTGAGATATACCATATTTGCATTGAAGTTATTTGTATGTGTTTCATATCACTAATAGGAAGACCCAATATCACAATATTCCCATCTGTATGAATTCAATGTTATTTCACTGAAATAACATTGCATGGATATTGACAAAATGAGAATTGCCAAGATTATTGTTTCCAGTCAGGCTGAAATAACAAGGACCAGATATATCCTATACCTGAAAAACCAAAAACAATGGATAATATATATGAAATATATATGAAAAAATGGTTTTTGTGACATTGGACATCAGGCAATGAAGGACAGTGATTCCTGAAATGTGAAAAACAAATGAGCTGAGCCCTATGTTTGCCCCAGATTATTGCCTTGAGAGAGTTTCCACACCAAGTTTCAGAGATGCTCACCCAAGGGGAGTCAGGTGGACTCTCTGAGTTCCGGAGATGGAGCTACAATCCAGAGAGACCAAGGTGGCTAGATGGTGCAGCTTGAATACCAGAGAGGAGAGAGCTGCTGTGACCCCTCTGTAGGACCTGTGAGTATAATAGACTTTGTTTTCCTGAGTGTCTCCTGTGTCTCCTCTTGTGGCTGCACCTGACTGACCATCACATGAAAGGACACAGAACACAGGAAAACACTGGCTCTTTTATTCTGTTTCATTGGTTCACTTGTCTATCACGCTGTTAATCCCGTACTAACTTCGTGATTAAAGCTGTGCTAATTAAGACAGCATCTTATTGACAGAATGACAAGTAAACTAGTAAAAAAGAATGAAAGAGCCAAAAAAGGTCCTATCAATATCTGGAAACAATATATTTCATACCTGGCATTGCAGGCTAATGAGGAAAATAAGGACTACTTACTTAATAAGTGGTGTTAGGGCTAATGATTGATTAGTCAAATGGTAAAAAGGAAAATTGGAACTTTATCTCAGAAAATAAATTTTATGTATAAGTAAATTGAAGACTAAAATGTGAAAATAGAGAAATGTTTTAAACTTGGAGAAGAAAATATTTCTTAAGATAAAAAAATTAAAAATAGTTCAATGAATTCATCTACACTAAAATTTAAAATTTCTGTTAATCATAAGATACTATAGAGTAAGTGAAAGGGCAAATCCCAGCTGGGAGAAAAATATCTTCAACACACATAACTGGCAAAGGACTGGTAGCCAGGATACATAAAGAACCAAAAAGAAAAAAGCAAACAACTTGATGTTTGAAAAATGGACAAAAAAGATGGACAGTTTACAGAAGATGAAACATAGATCGTCCAAAAAAAACCAAAAAACAAACCACGAAAGACACTCATCTATATTAATATCCAAGAAAATGAAAAGAGAGCCACAGTGGGAAGCTATTTTACACTCATCAAAGGCAAAAATCTATAAAGTCTCAATACCAAGGGTTGTTGAGAAAGTGGAGTTTGAGGGACACCATTGACTGGGGTCAATTAAATGGTGCTATCACCCTTGAGAAAAATTCAGTAATACCTTGCCAAGTTGGAGAAGTGCATACATTTGACCCTGCAATTCCACTCCCCATTAAGAGTGCTAGAGAAACACTCATATGTATGAATGAGGAGACACATATGAGAATGCTCATAGCATCATTTCTGTAAACCTTTGTTTTCACCAACCCCAAAAGAGAATTAAAAAACAAAACAAAACAAAACAGGAGACTGGGTAAGTAAGTTGGAGACTATTCACAAATGAAATAGTATAGAACAGTGAAAATTAATGAATCAGGGCTATAACTTTCAACATAGATGAATCTCACAAATGCAATTAAGCAAAAACAAGCATACACAGACCATGAATCTTTGCAGAGACTACAGTTGCTTAAGCCACTCATTTCCCTCTTAGCAATAGAACACCAATATTACTTGATAAATTGCTTCCCAGACAAAGGGGACCTTGCAGCTTGGTGTGGTCATGTGATTTAGTTCTGACCAATGAGCTGTAAGTATAAGTGATGACTAGGACTTCCAGGAACTTTTAAAGGAGCTGCGCTCAGCCGCTGATCACCCTTTTTTGTCCTTCAGCCTTATCCCCTTCTTCTAGCCCGCAAGGTGACCATAGTGGCTGAAACGCCAGAAGCTAACTTTAGACTTTAAGGTGCCTTGGAAAGTGGAAACCATGAGCTAGGATGAAACAGATTCCTAGGTACCACTGTATTGACACTGCTGGCCCACCCCCAACTTTCTCCTATGTGATAGAAGAATAAACATATATTCTGTTTAAGCTGCTTTCATTTTGTGTTTTTCTGTTATATCTGTTTCTATTTACATCTGATACAGATGTAAATAAGGTTTCAAAAGATGCAAAGCAATTAGTATGTAGCAAAAGCCTGGAAAGCATGCAGTGGTAAACAACAAATTTAGGATAGTGATTACTTTTGGGGTGGGATGCAGGAGGGGGAGATGGGACATGTATATACAGCGTGTATTGGGTTTCATTTTGTTTCGTTTTATTCTTCATACCCTTTTGCATGTCTTAAATGCTGGCATAATGCTATTTAAGACTTTGGAGCCCTTGGAGCCCTGGGAGCATAAAGCATATAAATATCATTATGGACTCTGCGTGCAATCTGCCTCCCTCAATTCTCATTCCCTTTGGTGACCGGAGTTGGACAAACAGAAATAAACTTGCTGAGTCCCTCGACTTTTTTCTCTAAAGGCCCAAAACAGTCACCCTATCTACTGCCGCTCCTCCCCTCTCCTCTTGTCCCTCACAGATACACACAGAAGCCTTCCCAAACATTTTCATACCTCCTTTCCAAGTGTCACCACAGCCAGCATTCCTCGAAAGGGAGAAGCAGGAGGAGAGGAGAGAGGGCCTCTATCATCTTTGCACTTTGGGATGAAGATTGGTTCTAGTGCACATTCAGTGTTCCTTTTCTCAGGTGGCATCATTCCAAAGAAGCAAAGAAGAAGGCGCTTTGCTATGGGGCCAGCTGTTGCTTAGTGCTTGGCACGTCAGCTGCTATTGCCCCACCATGCTAAGAGGATGTCAAATCTGTTGGGCATTTAGGAGCATGCAAAGAGCAGAACAGCTTCTACAATAACAGTGTAACAATTTCCCTCTGGAACGTTTCACAAATGGGTTGATGGGATTAGACAGTATGCCTTTTTAAGAAGACTTTATAGACAACGATCGCTTATATAAAGATGAAAGTGGTGTTTTGGGGAAATCGCCAAGTTGCAAATCTGAGGAGGAGAAGATATTCCATTAACCTTGTATCTACGAGGCTGTCTATTAATTTCAAATGATAAAGGGATGTCAGATAAAGCCAATTAGCATAAAACACACTTAGCTTTGCAAACCTTCAACAAATAGCAACAAGAATGAAGGACATTTGGGGATGGAGTATTTCCAAGGAACTATTAAAAGTGATTGTGTCTTCACTTTCTTTCATCTTGTAAACTCTATGTGCAAGTCCTAAGGCAACTACTAAGTGATTTTCTAAATCTACTCTTCTTCTTGTCTTTTCTCTCTTTTGTGATTTAATGTCCTGTATCTCTTTGCAGAGAAGAGACAAATGGGGACACATTCTTCTGGGGAAGGAAACACGTGATTACACCTGATATTCACAATGTCTCAGGGTCTCTTGAACTGCTGGGAAACTGTCACTTTTAAATTCACAGTGTAACTCTAGTGATGATGTTTCTACATGGGGTGATTTTGGTGATTAATAGGGAGGCTTGAGGTACAATAATGGGTGAACACTTTACAAATTGGGTTTGTGTGGTGGTGACCCTTTGTTTTCCAAATATACCCCTCCCTGGGTATATTATTGTAGGTAAATTTTTAAGTGTTCACCTTATGCTTGGCTCTGGGCTGATCAGCATGGAAGACACAGTAGGCATCTAAGGTACGGGGTTTTCTACTGCTATAAGGAAACTTGGGGACAAGGGGCATGTCTTACTCAACTTTTTTCCCCCAATGCCTGGCATACAGTGGGTGCTCAAAAACAATTTTTGAGTGAATAAATCTATATATGTCAAACAAACAATGAGCCTATAGTAATATACCATAAACTAACAAAAATATTATATAATAATATAATATGATACAATAATACCAAAATGTGATACTGACCATAAGAGCTATAGAAGTTCCAAGAAGAGGAAGGACACTTTCAGAGAATGCTTCATAGAAGAAGTAGAACTTGAGGAGCCACTTGAATACTGGTTACAAGAGAAGAACAGACGGCATTCCAGGGGACATTAATGTGAGCAAAAGTATAGAGGTAGACATGAATAAAGGATGCTTGCAAGATTAGTAGAACAGCCTTGCGTTGGAAGTATAAAGCATTCCTTTGGGGAAATAACGGCACCCACAGCATCTGTTACAGAGCCTCTATTTATCTTGGCTGCTTACCCTCGCATATGCTCAGGGAAGGTGACCAACGATGATGGTTTCATTATTCTTACCAATGACTGACTAGTTTTGTCATGGGCATGTAAGCCAATCCTGGATAAGGAGTTGGGGGTCTTCTGGAAAAAAGGTCTTCTTCACCAATTAAAGAGAAAGCCCCTTTTCTTCACTGGGCATTGTCCTGTTTGCATGTGATCTCTGGAGCAGTGGCAGCCATCTTGCACCCATGAGGAGAGACATCACCACACACCAGAATAATGGGGCAAAAAGATGGACAACACTAGGGTCTGTGACAACAGCACTAGGGTCTGTGACAACATGGTCTAGCCAATCATGAAAATATTGGCCCTGAACTTACAGCGTGAGATATTTTTGCTTATCATTTAAGCCATTTTCGGACTGAGTTATCTGTTGCATCTAATAGCATCCTACACACCTAATTTCCTCCAAACTTTAGTGCTTTTGGCCCCACTAAGTAATATAGAGAGATGATAATAATTATGACAATAACTATTGCTAGCATTTTTTGAATGTTTACTATGTACCAGGGGCTTTCCTTAGTGCTCTATATCATTTACTCTATCACAAGAGGTAAATATTTATATTAGTTAAGGCAATGCTACCTGCTCTAACAAACTTTAAAATGAACAGTGGCTCAAACACCATAGAAGCTTCTTTATTCATCCAAGTCCAGGATGAATATTCCTGATTGGCATAAGAGCTATATGATCCTCCTCCAAATGGAGATCCAGGGATCCCAGACTCTTTCCACATTGTTGCTCCTTCATTTCCAATGTGTTGCTTCCTAGGATGTTCTGGACACTGACATCTAGCTGGCAAAAGAAGAAAAATGTGCAGAAGGTGCCCCTACTTCCAACCACATTAACAGAAAGCAACACACATCACTTCTGCTTACATTTCACTGAACTAACCACATATTCCCACCCAAATACAATGAGGGCCAGGAAATGTAGTTCCTGGCCAGGAAGCCACTTCACAGAACAATTCTATACAGTGGAAGAGGAGCAAGAATCATCTGTCCTTGAGGACCCTTATTATCTCTATTTTGCAGCTGAGGAAACTGATGCATAGGGAATTTAAGCAACTTGCCTGAGATCAAAGTGGTGGTGCACATTGTTCTCCTTGGAAACATTCTGTATCTTAAAAATTACCACATATTCTTGGGCATTTGCTTTGTTTATAATTATGGATACCTGTTGCTAATCCAGGAACTGTTAAGTTTATTGGGAAGAAAATGGGAGGCCAAATTCAACTGAAATGTTGAAATTTAATGAGGACTGCTCCCTGCCCATGCCCCATCCCCCCCCATGTAGCCTCACTTCCCTTACCTCTGTCTAGAAATGTGTAGTCACTTTCAATTGTCACAAATACTGGGGTACTACTCAAATTAACTGATCAAAGCCAGGGATGCTAGATGTTCTGTGATACCCGAGACAGCCTGACTCTATGAAGAATTGTCCCATTCAAAAATCCAGTGGTGTCCCTGTGTGACAGTAGACTAAGGCTGTCCCTTCTGTGGGGTGCTTACACGTCAGCTGGAGAAAAGATGTGGTTTAGAGGGAGCACAGATTCTGGGGTTGGAAGATTTCTGCCTGAGTTATGTCCTATCACTTACAAGCTAGGTTAGGGGAATTTAGATGATGAGAATAGCTCAAGGAAGAGATGGAATGACTGTTTGAAGTATAATAGGGAGCAGAGGGAAGATGGAGTCCACTGGGAGGGGTTTAGCTCTGTGTGGACACAGGTTGGGCTTCTGGTAAGGGGTGAACATGACCTCCATCAGCAGACAGAGCCACAGGGAGTCAATCACACACCCAGCTTTCTGGATGGTTCCATCTTTAATGGAAGCATGGGGAGCATTGCTGGAAGGAAATGTGGAAACTGACCAGGGTTGAAGGAGGGTGGAGATAAGAGTTATTGTTTTCCAAGGGTAAGAAGCCCCTTTCAGCTTTTTCCATGACTGTTCCTTTTAGATTCTCTTTCCATAAAGTGCTGGTGTGAATTCCCACTAAAGTGAGGTTCAGTGTCTGGACTCCAGTGATGATTTCAGCATCTGTGTGTCAGACAGGCCTGGTTCTAAGAGCTTTTCTTACACTCTGTACCTACATATAGGTGTCTCATTTAACCCAGCCCCAGCACAGTGCCTAGAACAAGGTAGGAGGTGACATTAATCAGGAATGAAAGCATGAATGTAAGTATGAGACAACCTGCCCATCGGTGGGCATTACTGTTTAGGTTTTCAGGATGAGGAAAGTGAGACTGCTCAAGCTTCTAGGGAAGAGAGAAATTAATAGTGCAGGAAAGGTGTCTGCAGCCTTTTAACAAATGGCTTTAATGAATGGAGGAGCAAAAATTTAAAAGAAAAATGGCTCCTCCAGAAAATAGCAAAGATTTTTTTTTGAAGTGAGCAAACAAGGTGAACAGGAGACCAGAGACTCATAATGGACCAGTTTTACCATGACACACACAAAACCATGCCTCCCATTCAGAAAATAATACCTTCCTAATATCTAATCTAATTCATGGTCCAGAATCTGTTGACTGTGTTTCAAAAGTTGTGAGGAACTGCTGAGCCATAGCTGTCAACTCAAATGCCAGCGGGTCCATAGGGTGCTTGTCCTGTCTTAGAAGGTGAAGCTGTTCCTCAGCTGCAGCCCACTGTCACAGGAAAAGCTGCTCCAGCTGCCAGATTTTCCCATTTCCAAGAGAAGCCCACATTCTCTATTTTTATGTGAAATATTTTTGGTTTTAAATGTTGGCAACAAATTTAAAACTTTTTACAACTAGAGGCCGCATTATCCAGCTCCAGGCTGCATTTAACCACAGGTCTCTGGTACTGTGCCCTCAAAATAGATCTTAGGAGAGCAGGATAAGACACTGAAGCTGGGAGCAGAAGAGGTTCAAGGAGCAGGGTGTGAGCTGGAGCCCTGCCTTGGCGATGTGGCCTGGGATTCCGGGTCCACCAGTGCCTGTTTCTGGGTTGCCAAGGGCACTTTGCCCCAGATTCTGTTCCCTGAGCACCTCTCCTCCCCGAGGTGGGTCCCGGGGAAGCCACCCCACTTGTATGGCTTTAGATAAAGCCCTGTAGCACCAAGCCAGCTGACAACCCTCTCAAGCACATGTTGTATCTTTACATCCCTTTCAAGAACTGGAATCTTTGGCCTGGGACCTTGTATGGTGGTGATGAGGCAGGTACAGGGGTGCCTTGAAGTGAGGAAAGTGGAAATCTGTTTGGATGAGTCCCTTATCCTAGCCTGTGGCCCTAGACCTGGCATCACTGCCTGCTGGGGTAGAAGTGTTTACCATGCCTGTCCTACATTGTCTGGCATTGAGAACTGTGTGCTTGGCAATTTGTATGTGGTGATCAGACACCACCATGTCTAAAACCTGTACCCTATTAGGGACTTCCCTGGTGGTCCAGTGGTTAAGACTCCGAGCTCCCAATACAGGAGGCACGGGTTTGATCCCTGGTTGTGGAACTAAGATCCCTCATACTGCCTGGCGCGGCCAAAAAAAAAACCAAACCTGTACCCTATTATGAATTTCAGACTCTCTTGAGAGAAAAGGGGACATAGTATGTGATAAAGTATTTGACTAGCACAGCTCAGATGAAGAACAAGTTATGAAATATTTTTTGCCACGGAAATTCTTTATCTGATATGTACTTCTAACTTTGTCTAAATTGGTGTCTTGCATCCAACAGACTTTATTTCACTATTTTTATATGACCTGAGAGAGTTGTGAAAGTGTGTTCTTCAAGCAAGTGAGAAGATCAGTACAGAATTTCCAGTGAGTAATATTTACCTTTTTTGATGTTTTAATAGTTTTGATCATTTGTATGATTGCAATCTGCTGAGACTGGGTTTTTTTGCTTAGAATCTCTGAGAAAATCCTGGTGTCACAGCTGTACATCACTGTGGGAGAAGTGCTGTGGGGACCGCTACAGAAACGTGTTTATACTTTAACTGTCAGCCATTTTCTTGAAGATTACTTAAAGTATCAACAACAACAGTAAAATCTGTTGGGCCATCCTACCTGGTGGCTGCCTAATATGTAGGTGGGTGCTGGTCAGCCAGGAAGCTGAACTGAGCTAAAGGCAAGTATAATATTTGATGCATAATTTACATCTTGGATTTATTTCTGAGCACAACAGGATGGTGTTAGATCCACACATTTGAAATATTAGTAAGAGCCTACTAATGACATATTGGGTGGTATTTGTCCCATTTGACTAACAGTTACTGGCTGTGATGGACAGACACTGATGTGCGGGTTGTATGAGATGTGTGAGCTTTCTCATTTTACACTATTTAGAGAACAATCAGGAGAGTTTACAAAAGATTAAACTGAAGACTCCGTTTTCAAATAGCTTTGGTTTTGCAATAAAAGATTACTGAGAAGTTGAAAATGGAGAGTGACATGTGTGTGAGTGTATGCGTGTGTCTGTATCTCAAAGCTAAATGTGATTTCCAAAAGAAAAATATAACTTTTGTTTATTAGCTTCAAACAAAATCCTATGTGGTTTTATAGATAGGACCTGAATTTTCTTACTAATTGATAACATCTCTTAAGGCGATTAATAACTTACTGCTGCATTTTGTGTGGGGGACAGTGAATTTCATGAAAAATACGATGATGAAACATAACCTAAAACTTTTTGAAAATCTACTTTTCCTGCTTGCTCTACTCTATTCTTTAATATATGTGTTAAAAGAATTTAAAGGAATGGTCACAAAGAAGAAGTTTCAGTGTTCAAATTCTAAGACAAGCTTCCAAGACTCTTATGCATGAATTGTTTTTCCTCCCTAAGTCTGAAATGTGGGTAGGCTTTACCCGTAAGCTCTCTTTTGAATACCATTTCTTTTGGTCATACTCATTTTCAAAACACATTCTTTAGGACCTAAACATACAGCACTTTGATAAATAAGATATGCCACTGTATCATTTCAGATTCCAAACCAACAATCATGCTCCATGCTGTCAAGGATCAGAAAGTTGGAAGCAGTGAACAGAAAGGTAAGCTGATTTGCTTGTATGATTTTTTTTTTCTCATTGTTGCGTTTTAGAAGTTTACCACTACCAAAAAGCCACTAAATAAGAGGTAAAGTAAACACCCAAAGTTCTCCAACTGCATCACTTTTCCTAAACCAGCAGCTCTCCAAAAGTGGCAAATTGTTTTAGGTCTTTCTCAATTTGGGAAAGAGTTGTGAAATAAAACTTTGATTTTAGGCATTTAATGGCCCAGTTACATTCTAACCCTTCAAAGGAACCCTCCCAAGAGTCCTTAGAGACTTGATTTCTCTGTTCTCTATGTCCTTCATACTATTTAAAAAATCTATTCTTTTAGAGAATATAAAAACAAAAGAGGGGTTTAATAAACCAAAAGTTGGGCCCTTAAAAAGATCAATGAGATTGACAAATCTTTAGTTAGACTAACCAAGAAAGAAAGAGAAGGTACAACTATAATAAAAAATGAAAGTAGATTGTTACTACCCACCTTTCAGAAAATAAAATGAATTAAAAGAGAATACTATGAACAACTGTAGGCCAACAAATTAAATAGCCTAGATGAAATGGATAAATTCTTAGAAACACACAAATAACCAAAACTGATTCAGAAGAAACAAAAATCTGAACAGATCTATAACAAGAGATTGACTCAGTAATCAAACCTTCCAACAAAGAAAAGTCTAAGGCCAGACAGCTTCACTGGTAAATTCTACCAAATATTTGAAAAAGAATTAATACTAATCTTGCTTAAACTCTTCCTAAAAATTGAAGAGGATGGAACACTTCCAAATTCATTCTTTGAGGACAGTATTACCTCAAAACCAAGTCCAGATAAAGACTCCACAAGGAAAAAAAA